>NC_090720.1:608750-1217500 GCF_040954835.1 Lepisosteus oculatus | reverse complement strand
AACCAGCTCTGAGAGGCGTTGTTGAAGGCGCACATCTCCGCTGGCCAGAGCAGAGACAGCTCTGCACAGACTTTCGGGAAGAGGGCAAGAACAGCATTTAATTCCTATGCTGCTCTTCAGCTGTGTAAGAAAATGGTGGAAGAATCTGTACTGTTTGTTCTTATCCCTGCAAGGAATTACCATCGGACCAGGACTTCACCAGAGTCTGTAATACACTCACAATCAGTATGGGCACCACAGCAGAACTTCATTCAATTAACATGCCTTGAGAAGAAAAGAATTCAATAAATGGGCATCACCACCAAAACCCAAATACAAGTGAGCTTTAAAAGTCTCCATTCTGAAGGATACCGAGCACCTACTCCTCAGCTCTCAAGCTCTATCACCTGACTGCTGGAGGAAAACAGTTCTGTATAGCCCACTGGGGCCACAGCTGTGAGGCACAGCTGGCCAGTGCCCCCTCAGCTGGGCAATCCTGGACTGGCATCTATAGAACTGCAGGACTGAAGAGACTCTCACCTTGGAACGATAGCTCCCACGGAACCAGTCATACAAGAAGCAGTAATAACTGGTGTGAAAAGAGAGAATACATCCCAGAGGAACACAGACTGATTAATAATTTGAGAGTGCAGAGACAAAAAAAATCACTCATCTCAGAAATGTTCAAAATTAAAAACTTGGAATTTTCTCCAATGTGAGATGCTTCAGCTGAAAAGCTTACCTGAATAGCGCTAAAGCCAACCCCATCTCTACCAAGCAAAATATCTTTCACTCACTTATTCAGACACATTAGAGTTTGCAGTTTGCAAACAGGACAAGGCCGTCTTCGCACTGTACAATAATAAAGGCGACACGTTCCCAAGCAGAAACAGAACTTTGCCAACAAAATAATAGTAAATGTAAATATTCTAGAGGTCTCGATCAAGTGATGGCAGAAATATCAATTTTCTGATTAAACAGGTTCACAATTACCATCCTCAAATGATTTATAGGGTGAAAATGAAATTTACTTTGACCATGTATAGCCCAGAAACTGAATTATAAAAATACAAAATGGCACCTTTAATACACAAACCCATTCACCACCCCGAATAAATCCTAATTTGTCCCTTTTCAGCTAATCTTACGGGAGTACCAATAAAGCAATAAAAAGGCAATCCATACAGACTAAACTACTGTCCTCTGATTGGCTTTGAAAATCTGCACAATGCCTTTAAAATAACAAAGACAACTTGAACCTCTTGACTCAAGAGATCCGCAGATAAACCTCTAAGAACAGACTTTCCCTCAAAGACTAAAAAACAAAACAGGAATAATTAGAGGCCAGGGTAAGGATCTCTTAAAATTACGCTCTTCAAGAGCTCAAGAGCTACAGCCTCAAGGAAGGAAACAAAAAAAAAACACTTTCAAGTTTTATCTTTAAAACATCAGCTGGACACTATTAATGCCAGAGCTACAAGCCATTTCTAAGTGGTTCAATTTGAGCTTTGCAGCAACAGCAGAGGGCATTTTTCTTAGAAAAACACCGTGCTTGTCGATTCCACCTTTACTTCTTCAAGCGCGACTGTTTGGCCCAGATGTCACGCAGGTACGGCAGTGGAAGGAATGTCTTCCGATGTGTTGCTCTTCGCAAATTCAATACGAACTCTTGCTCAGGAGACCCATGTTTCGGCGGCCCAACCACGGGACAACTGAGAGACTGCAAGGTGCGAATGACGCGTCCCAGCATTCAAACACAAATAAGCTCAACTCCAAAACACACTAAGAGGTGGTTCAGATTGTATACAGATGGACCGACTTGCGTCACGGAGCAATATTACACACCAAGCGGAAGAAAAGGCGTTTTTTTTTATTTAGCTCTGCCATCAGTCGTGTGCGCCGTGTTTCGCGTTTCATACCTTTAGCGAGGGGGAAAGAAAAGCATCTCTCTTTTCCTTGCATTTTTCAGAACCGGTCATAATTAATTTGGGGTGTCACGCGGTGGCGGGAGGGGGGGGTTCTCCTGCAAGCGGGGCGGCCCTTTCACCGCACACTCACAAACAGGCCCCCACCTCCCAGGTCCAGACAGCCAGCGAAGCCCTCAGCTCCGCTCCCTGCCAGACAACACCGGCCCCCCCACCCCCCCTCCCCTAACCTCACACCACCACAGAGCCCTTAATTATTAGCTGCCGCCCTCACAGACAGCGGAGCCCAGAACGCCAGTTCCGCAAAGCTCTCACCAGGAGCTGGCTACTTGAAAGCCTTTAATTGTTTTCAGAGCGCTGCTGAAGCATTTCCAAGCGGCGGTTTGCCTGCTCTCGTTCAGACGGGGGTCTGGGCAGCGGTTGATAAGTAACGTCTGCCCCCAGAACCCGCACGGGAGAGGAAACGTTTTTTTTTTGGAAAAAAAGAAACGCGCACATAAAAAACGACAAGAGGAATAAAAACAAAAAAAAAACAGGATGGCCGGATTAATTGGTAAACAGGAGGTTGGAAGAAACAGCTCCTCCTCTCTCCCTTCCTTCACTTTCTCTCTGCTCTCCGTCTCACTTTCACCTCCTCTCCCTGCTGTATCTATGACAACTATTTGATCAGCCCACCACCAACTGGGGCTCTGTGGGTTGCCAAGACGTGGAGTGTTATGGATCACAGAGAGTGGGGAAGCAGGCCCATTACTCTGTGTGCCTCGGGAGCGGGGCGCGGGGCGCGGGGATCTTTCCGAGCCAACTGTTTTGAATTATGAACCCCCACCGGGATCCAAGCCTGCAGAAAAGAAAAGAGCTTCCTGTGAAAGCGAGGGGCTGGCGAGAAGAGTCTCTCGCAGGCAGTTGCCCGAGCGTCAGAGGGGACAGAATGAATACCAGATGCAAGAAGCGGAGCAGGGCTTGTTTTTCGGGAGGGGGCTGTTGGCCACAGCCTGTGCCCTGTGCATGACCTACACAGGCACAGGCATCCCGAGACACAGGTTAGAGGCTGGAGAGCCCCATTAAACTGGCAGCTGCACACAAAGGCCTACTCACGGAGCCCACAGCTCCATTCCTCTCCGTCACACACAGCGCAGGGCAAAAGCCCCAAACACCGCAAACCGAGTTACAGCAGAGCCTGGAGTCTAGCGGCCACACTTCTTTCTTCTTTAAAACTTAAAGCTTTCTATTGCTCAGTCCTGGCATTATCCAGACCAGCTTTACACAGATGGGACACACAGACCTCAGTGACCAGCACTCTGCTAACTTCACCATGAGAACCAAGCAGACGAAGGGAGATTGCCCGACTGCCCTGCGCTACCCACTGCCCGGCGAAACCTCAACAGCCTACAACTGTGTCGCGTTCGACCAGACCCACTTCCACCTGACTAAAAAAAAAGCAACCAACGAGATATCCCAATGGCAGGGCTACACAAGCACAGCTTGTCTCGCATGCATGCAAGCCCACTGAAAATTTCATTCTGGCTGAAATGTGCCGGCCCTAATATAAATCTGATTACATTTCTGCCCAGACCTATTTCATTTAAGTATAAACCTGTTACGCTGTGCCTGGAACTCCACAGTACAAATTCAGACTTTGAGAAAAGTTCTGCCTCCACACTGAACAATAGAGGACAGCCCCCTAGTGGCTGAACCGGGGGGCTGCAGCCCATTGCCAAGCACACTCACCTTGCTGTTGCTTTGAGGTCAAGACAGTCACCCTCAAACAAGACTAAGCGCCACAGGGAGGAATGGACAGTGCAAAGGGCTTGGTTTGGACAAGAGCTGGGAAACGGAGAACATCGGCTCGGACCCTCACCATGCCGCGAACAGAACACAGGGCAGATAATGTGGTGGTGCACCAAGGCAGCGAAGGGTCAGTGGAAACCCAACCCACCCAAAACAACAAGCAGGCACGATCAGAGAACACCACCTGGGCCCCTCCTGCTGTTAGGCCCCGGCACTAGTTGTCTCTAGCTGGTGTGTCAATGTCCACCACTCTCTGGGCATGACAGCCTCTGAGGGGACTATACCAGTCTTCTGTCGATGAGCTTGTTCCCGAGTCCCACAACGCTCAGTGTAAAAAGGTGCCTTCTGTTCTCAGTTATAAAGGCACTCAAAGAAACTTTTTACCTAACTTTTAAATGCACTTTGGTCAGGAACCCCCGAGGGAAAGTGATCGCTCCTGGTGCCAGTGAACAGGTGCTAGGACCGAGAGGCCAGGCTCCAGGCCGAGAGGACCCTGTAGGGCTCAATGCAATGAAACACCACTACCCCTCATCCACAAGGGAAAGGCAGGGATGCCAGGGCTGCTGTGTTCTTCGGTGACCTTGGTGGTGGTAGGACTAATATTTTGGACAGAGGGTGGGTTAAGAAAGTGTCTTCAGGCCCGTCTAGCATAAATAATCAGGTAAAGGCCTTTGAAAACGGCTAAGAACAGAACATCGCAATTCTAAAAACTTACTTTCAGGAGGAAAGTTTTCTACTTCTTTTATTTCTGTACCTTTGACTTTGAATCCAACGCTTTCATCGTCAGAAGCGCTGTCTGACTCAAAGAGATCCTTAAACTCTTTCTTGTCTTCCTCTTTTCTTTCGTGCAGCTTCTTGCGTTTGATCTCGGGCAAGTTCAAGTCTTCCATCTGTACAGAGAGGGAGAGAAAAATGTTTATTTCCCCACACAAACTGATCCTCCATTTGGGAAAAATGATATTAATTACTAATTTCCTCAAATGTAATATAAACAACCCCAGGATATGCAAAGGGTAAACCCGTCAAATTAAGACCCGGATCTTGGTTCATTGTATGTGACTGCAGATAAAACAACCTCACAACATAAATAATCTATTTTTTAGACTCAATTCTCAAATGACTGTGATTCCATCAAAAGTTGCTTTGGCTTTCTGTGCTACTAAGTTCAGATGAAAAGAAGACCAACATGGACAAGGTTAGTAACATCTAGTATGGCTATAGAAAACGGGACATGCCACGTCCTCACAAAAGGTTGCAATCAATCCAACAGGAGCTCTGTAATTCTGTAATTATTTCTTTACTTCTTGAACTACTGGAAGAAAATATGTATGTTAAAGCACACTTCTCATCCTATTAAAAGATGCACAGAGAACTGGTTCGCCACTCTGCAGCTGGAGGACTGGTTCATCACTCTGCAGCTAGGGAAGGACCAGTTCATTATTTTGCAGCTGGAGCAGAACTACATATAAAAACAATGGCAAAATAAAACCATAAAACCGGGCTGGGCAACCACAAATACAAAGAGAAAGAAAAGCTTGCCGAAGCAGATACTTTCCACTTTTCCAGGAGTTTCTCCTTTAAGCCCAGAAATACAGTAAGGCCCTGTGTATGATAATTACCCTCTCTTTCCCAGAGATCTCCAATTGAATTTCCTTCTCTCTGAGTTTCTTCCAGTGACTGTAGTACTTGGTCAAGGGGGTGCCTTCCTCTGCAATCTGCTTCTCCCATGCCTCCTGCAACCACGAACAGAAGGAAATATTAAAGCCAGGTCATTAAAAATATATTAACCCTATCAAAAATTGAAGAACATGCTCAGGCTGGTGATCAAAAATATGCGCCTTCAACAAAAGAATTTTAGCAGGAAATAATACAGTATCCAGAGCGGGGCCTTTTAAGATCTGTCTGCCCTCTTGCAAGACAGCCCAAATCATTTGGGGATGAACATGCAAGTATGTGATTAAAAATGGCATGTTTTTGTCTGAAATATCATACTTGTATAGAAGCACTTTCAAGTGTTAAAGAAAAGATGGAAGGCAGAGGACAAATAAAGAATAAAAGGCAATTAGGGACATTAAATGATGTGAGTCTTGTTATTTTCCATACGTGTATCTGGAATCCGTTTGCTAATCACCAGAACAGCAGTCCCGTCATGCCCAGAAAGAGTTCAGCACATGGTCAAGTTTTAATGGTGCTTTGCAAATGCTGCATTTCCAAAGCTGTGGACCACTAAAGCAGTCCTGAAGTAGCCCCAGCCTCAGGTGGTGAGCCAGGTCTTTGGAGGACGAGCAGACAGCTCAGGCTCTCTGGGATTCCTTGTCTAGAGAGACTCGCAGTTTTCTGAATTTCGTTAAACGTCGTCATGGCTTCCCGATCTGTGCTAAGGAGAAGAACGGAATAACACCACTGGGTCTCCTGCTTCCACTTAAGTCTGCTCCATATGCCCTTTCATGTCTCTGCTGCTATGCATCCTCCTGCATACGATAATGCAAGAGAAAGATGTGCACTCAAGGGCAGCAAAGGAAGATGCCACTGACCTCTGAGCCTTCATCTTTTTTAATCTGGCCTTTTCTACCTACCGATCAGCTCATTTACGCGTTGGTGTACAGTCTTGAATATCGAACTTAATCGATGACGTTTAATTCCTACAGGCTTTGCCTTATGACTAAAGTCTAATTTTTTTTTTTTGCCAACTGCCGTCCGAAAAACAACAGCGAGGAAATCCGGGTTTCTTTAGAACAAGCTGCGACACCAAGAGAAACCGAAAAACAACACCAGGGAGGACAGAAGGGGGGGGGGGGGAGGGGATGCTGTGGAGGAGAGGGAGAGGAAGAAAAAAAAAGAGGATCATTGCCAAGTATCCCTGCAGGTCCTCGTTGATGGTATTGATCGGGTCAAATAAGATTATCTGACCTCCAAATCCAATAGACAGTAATAGATTGCCGCTTCAGTCGCCGGTTATCTAAACTTATTTATAACAATTTGCTGTGTGGTTATAAGGGTAACGAAAACGGAGCGGGGGGGGAGGGTTACTGAGAAAGACACCTTAGACAGCACCGCAGGGCTAGAGACAGAAGCCAACCAGCTTCAAAACACAAACGCACCGCTTATCTTCCCGATGTTTTCCGCGTGGCACCGAGATGGGCTTCCGGTCTCACGTCCCGACACCGAAATGGCAAAGGTGTTGGGGTGGTGTTGGGGAGGGTCGGTTTTTCTTTACCGCTAAGCAGGCTAAATCAGAACATCCCCGTCTTTCTCAATGTAAACAATTACCCTGTTCAAAAGGAGAGGAGGGCATTTAGCCCACCCAACCCTTCTGGTAGTCAGGAGTTAAATGACATTTCTAGAGAGACGCCAGGGTAGTGTGAAAAACTGGGGCTATGACGAAACTAGGCTGCAGATCTATGGCAACTGTACAGTAGGCATTGCAGTTACTGATGCCAGTGCAGAATTCAAATACTTCTAAAGACAAAAACAATGTGTAGTCTGTTACCATATCCGTTCAAGATTGAAAAAGAGGAAATGTGGGAGGAATATTTAGTTTTTGTGCTGTCTTCGGTTAGCTTCCTTGACACTTCGCATTGAAAAGTCATTATTTCAGCTGCCACTACAAAAAGCAGGGAAGATTTGATTTATATTCTGACATATCTGGTCGCGACACTGGCACTGTGCTTTGAATGGGGAGCAGGGGGCAGGCTTTTTTAACCCTCACACTGGACATTGCTGTGCCTTTAAAACAAACTATTTTTAAATGCATATTACAAGCAGAACGCCCGTGACAGCGGTAGTGCTGAAATGCATTAAAATTTTATAAAGGAAGTCTAAGATTGCAGCTGCGGGGAACGGGAGCCCCGTGACACGTCTGCGCTCCGACACTGGCACTGGTGGAGCGAGGATGTGTCATCAGCCGGCTCCATGAGGATACTCAGCCACCAGGCTCCTGTCCGGACAGAGTTACACCCGGAAACGTCCGTAGCTGCGTTTTTTGCGAATGCTAAATGGCCGAAGACTTTTAAAGCCTCCTATTAGGATCCTAATAGATCCTATTAGGACAGGAGCACTGTAATAAATATTTTAAGACGGGAGCTGCAGGAGCTTTCTGCATGTAATCTAGATCTGGAAAGGTGTGCCATGCCTTGTTCGTAGACAACACGGCACCAGCCCCCTCGAATCTTAATGCTAGGTTTACAAATATCCTTGTCTCTCCAGGTCGGTCTTCTTCCCTTTCACAGTGTTCACGCACTGATATAGGACGCCCCCCTTTTCGCCCTCCTCCCTGGAACTCGTGCTACCAAAAAGACTAACCTTCTCCCCCCAGGGGGACACGTGGATCTTTGTGTTTTTTTAATAAGTTTCACGCTTGTTCGTTGCATTAAAAAAGGACAGGAACTGGGAGGTACGCAGTCTGTATCCAGGTCCGGTCAATGGCTACTCTCTTGGGTTTTTATAGTGGGCTTGACGCGGGTTCAAGAGTTCGGCGTTTCTCACAGGGTTGTGCGCCCCTCCCCGTTTTTCATGAAGTCGTTTTTAAACACCGGAACTGGCCCGGGGCAGCTGCTGTATCTCGAATGACAGCAACGGCACCTGTCTGCCCGTAGTGCGTGAATTTACAAGAAAATCTGCGAAGAGTTGTGACCCAGAACCTTGGCATTATCACACCACGCCTCCACAGCGATTTTCTGGGGTGTTTTGCCCGTTCTTGTGTAACCAGATTAAATGCAAAGATTAATGCAGGGCTGGGTGGCAGAACCTGCGGGTTTTGCTGAGCTGCTGGGTTTGTGTGGGGAGGTTAACACAAACATCTAAGTAATGTCTCAGATTAAAACCCGGAGACAGGGTAATTGTTTCTGACATGTGGAGAGCGCGAGGTGGAGGAGTCTGTCGGGAAACGGAGGAGGAGAGGGAGAAAAACTGGTCGTGAGCCCTGCGATTTGGCTCGGGGACGGGGAATTTGAGATGGAGCGCAGGAGCAGGGCCAAGATGTCTGTCGCAACTCAAGTCTTACCCCAGCCGTGTGCGCCGAGTTCACAGGCCCGCGCGCTGCCTGCAATGTGCAATACATACGCGTCTGTATGCATGAACAACTGTCTATCTTTCTGTGAACATGAAGTGTTTCTTACTTCAAGATCTAACAAGCTGGGTGTCAATACTGTTGTGGTCCTGGATGCGTTTACACAGGAGGCACTTCCTTACACAAAGAGCGGTGGGGGTGTGGAACAAGCTTGACAATCAGTCGAGGAAATCGAAAAATAACCACACCGATAACGCCGCCGCCGTTTATTTTCCCCCACAAATTACAAGGTTCAAAGGCGGCACGGCACGCTGACCTCGAAACGCCTCCCCCAGCAGGAGGCTGCTGGTCCGAAACGGTTTCCGTGGGGATGAAGTGCGAGGAACTGGCGTCTGAAGCAGGTGGTCAGCGTTTGATTACAGCGCCTGGGAACCGCGGCGATATCAGCTGATTCCCTGCCAGCCCTTTCTGGAAAGGGGGAGGAGGGAGGGGGGCCGGACTGATGGGTGCAAGATTGGGGGGGGGAGGTGTGGGGGTGTTGGAGAAAACCACCTGACAGCTGCAGCCAGGGCGTCTGGCCCAGCCGGCGATAATCCTAGGCTCCACGGAACCCGGGCCGTGAACAACCAGGCTTTCATTTCAGTAAACTGCGGTCTGGAATTCGTGCCATTTCAAGATCCGCCTTCGTCTTCCCGTTCTCCAACGGGGCCTGATCGAGCACGCAGGGGAAACAAAGCCCTAACTGCCCCGCTCCCCACGCCATGAGCCGGCTGGCGTCCTCACGAGATTTGGGGAGATTTCTTTTTCACACTCAACTTCCTTCCTTCGCAACAGACGCAAAGACAATTCACTGGAGTTCTCCGGTTGGGGGGGAAAGCATTGAACTGTTGCAAACTCCCTTCATTTCTAAAACTCCCAGACATCCCTCTATCCCCATAAATTATGCAACACGTTCTTCGTGGCGGGCAACCAGGGAGTCCCGTGAAACGCGGAACGCTTCAACGCAAGCCATGTACGGAGCAGGCTGAAATCGGGGGGGGACTGGAGAAGGATTTAGAGCATCTCCATCTCTGTTTTAATTCAGGACAGCTCCTCACCAGGAGGAAACCCGCAGAGACTGAGTACATCGAGTTTACAAGGATGTCCTCGGGGAAGGGAAACGGCGTGGCACACCACTTCCTGATTTCAAACAATGCGGCGCATTCAGCTCCGTTCCAGAAGACTCCGGAGCGAGCGACTGGGAAGGCGAAGATCATTCCCAGATGGGGCGCGATCATTCCTTCCCCACCGCCACCCTCCCACTGCCCCCGGTCTGCTGGGAATACGAGCTCTCCTGTGCCACCCTCTGAGCGCGTTATCGCGCTGGAGACAGACGGTCTTCCCCGGAGGAGAACAGGACCACAGACTCACCACAGCCGCCCGGTCAGCCACACCAAACGTGGCTCTCTGTCTCCGGCTCGTGATGTGGGCAGAATTTTCCTGGATCTTCTCGAGCAGCTGCCGGATCTGCTTGCAGTAATTGGCCACTTTGCATTCCTTCAGGAAAGCTTTCAGCTGCAGAAGAGAAAAGGGGAGAGAGAGAGAGAGGGGGTGAGCTGGGTCAGGAAGGAGAATAAGTATCACAGCTTATTCAAAAGCTTTCACTTTATCTTCCTTAAACCTTCCAGGCATCCCAGAAGGGCTCCCAGTACTCCTGCTGGCTGCATTCCGACACGTGCTGCGTGCACACCGCGACGAAGGCTTCACCAGATGCAAAATCACTGAAATCACCAAGGCCGTGCACAGCCTGAGAGCTGGCCCTGGGTAACAGCGTTTATGAACTACAGGAGAGTGTGGCTGTGAACAGGCAGAGGAAAGAACGCAAATTTAAAAAAAATACTTTATTTCATAACGCAGATGTAGCTTAAACCATCTACAAAACAAGAAACAGGACACCAGCACTGGAATTTACACAACAAAAACAAAGAAGTGAGAAGGATGAGTAGCAAATAAGTGTTTAAACCTGCATTTTGTGGCACAATTTGCTGCACACTGCTCTTTGCTGTTCACCACAGCACTAATGGCCTTTTCGTACCTGCCTGGACGAAGCACTTACTTCCTGACACCCACAAAAGTGGTGCAATCTCTTCCTGCTGCACTGAGCATCGCTGGCCCTTCCTGCAGTGCCTGCCGTCCGAACACCCCAGTACAGGGAACCCCTCACTCAGGAAGCTGGCTCAGAACTCCTGCAGCTGTGCGGCCTGCGGCCCCTGATTAACACACGGCCAGGGCAGTCCCCTCCGATGATTTAATCTCTAAAGGTTCATTACTCTCTGGCTCCAAACAACCAGATGGGACCCAAACAGAGCGAGAGCAAGGACTTAAACATCTCATTTGCTCCAAGTTTTCATTATGTAATTAAAGTGCAGCTTTTCAGTTGAGGGAGCAGGCTCTAATTGCATTCGATGGTGGTAATGTTCCGAACATTATCTCTGCCCGTAACCATTATCCATTTCCTGCTGCACGCTCGCTGGAAACATGGCAAGCATTCTAGCATTAGGCCATACACTACAAATACAATAACAGCGTCGGTGAATGGGCACCTACTTGCAGAATTATGGAAAACTGCTGGTGCATTTTCCATGCTGAATCCTTAAAGAAATTCAGCACATGTTCTTTTAAGACTGCGCCACTCAGGCAAGCATAAACTGAACATGTGCCTCTCTGGTTAGCAGATGAGAAAAAACAACTTTATGGGAATAAGGCCCGACATTAGATGAATCGTATAAAATTACCGCCTTGCATCATCTTCTATATTCAACGTATGGACATAACATGTATCCTCAATTAAACGCCTACTGTTTGGAAAGTCAATTATGTCCAACCACACCCATTTTTGAAACAAGGCTGACTGACCTTATAATCCGTTGTAAGAGGCCCAACAAAGCCCCACAATAATCCTATCGTAAACGGGCCGAGACGATTACGGACAAGGGAAAAGAACACAGGGGGCTTTCACGCACTGGCAGCATCGCAGACAGACTATTTTTCTGCAGTGGAATGATTCCCCTGTCAGGTTAATGCAACATCACCATTAATGGTGTCTTCTTCTTTCCAGATTGCGTAACTTGTACAGTGGAAAAGGCAATTATGCTAAATGGAGCCAATGCTTTTTGGGGACCACAGAAAAGCTAGATTTAAACCCTCCTACGATATCGAGGCTGCCTCCCAAGAGGTTATTCCAACAGCTGCAGTCTGGGGCGAATCTCAAGGCACTAGACGGGTCCTGTCACCAGGATAAGGCCTCAGCAGCACCATCCCTCATGTGCCAACCCAAGCCACAGGGCAGAAGGGGGGCGTCACACACACAGAGAGCGCATCCCGGGTTAACCCAGCTACAGAAAACCAAGGAGACGGAGCTCCAAGGAGAAGTCAAGGGTTCAGGACAGAGGTCAGCACAGCTCCCTGCCCCAGGACAAACACGGGGCAATCCTCTTTCTGTCCCAGCACAACGCGCCCCTCCGAACCACCCCCCCCTCCCTCCTCCTGCAGGAGCCCCCTCGGCTCCTCCTCTCAAATGGGGGGGGAGATGGGGGTCAGGGGTCACGCCAAGGAGGGGTGCAGCACCCCCTCCCCACAGCCACACACACCCACATCTCCTCTACAGCTGTAACAGGACCCCACAAAAAACCAGACAGGAGCTGTTGCCCCAACCCCACTGGTGCACATAATCCTAACAACAGACACGAGGCGGTTCGTCACATCGAGACTTTCCTCAGCTGTTGTTTATTCACGCTGTCTGGAGGCATCGCCAACCAGTACAGTACCAATAACGTAAACAGGATTTGGCTTAACAGAACTGTTCATCATAATTCCTAATGCCTCACACACATTGTTGAAAGGATTAAATACGAGTCCTTGTGTATTCTTGCAATGATCTGAGTGCTATCAGTATTACACCCACCATCTCTCTTCCTGTGAAAACCATGCTGTCACCTGGACATTCATACCAGCATGCAGCGCGATTAGCCCACAGTCAGCATCAGGGTTTTACCATAGGTCACAACCTTGCTGGGGAAAACCACAAGCAGCTTCTTCAACAGTTACCAAAATCGAAATATATAAAAGGTGTAAGTAGGTAAAACAAGACAAAAAGATTAAAACTCAAGCTGAATGGCTGCTCATATGAATTGTTTGGTAGGGTAAAAAAAATGTTGTGTGAAAATACTGGACATCCAGGGTTGCACAACGAAAAGGTACAAAAATAAAACTGAGAGACGCACTGTATTACAGTGGTGGTACAACTGAATTCTCAGCTGTATGCTTTTATCGTAAACCTCAGATCTTACCTAATACAAGCACACGTCTCCATATTTTTCTGGCTCCTAGTTTTGTAAGGATGCAGCGAGCCTCCATGCAGTCAGTAAGAAATAAACCTTCACCTGCTCCTTTGCAGCCCTCAGCACTGTATCACACAGCCTCTAATGTCTGGAAGCGTTTTCAACCGCTGAGACAACAGGCAAGAGAGCCAGTGAGCAGGCCACCAACTTTCACCCACCTGCAGTGATAACTCTAGTGCTAATAAAACTGTGGACGTCTGTTTTGATCAAATCTCCATTTTATTTGGCGCAATATAATATAAATACCCTTGTAACGCATTTATGTTTTTAACTCTTTTTTTTAGCTTTGTTCTGCTCAAACTTCGTCACTCCTGCGCCAGTCCTGCGTCCCACTCACTCTGGCTCCAGTCTCAGAGAAGCCCCTGGAGCCCCTGACTGCAGAGTGGTGAGGCCCCACACCCCCATCACTGCAGCGCTGTCCTGTCCTTCTCCCCAGCACTCACTCCCACGGCAAGAAGGCCCTGCAAGGCAGGCGCTGCAAAACCGGCCTTTTCCCCACCGCACGGTCGGCAAGATGAAGCACCAGGAAGGGAAAGCTGACTTTTAATTCGGTTTTTTCCCAGGTCGCGACAAAATCAAAAATCAATCATAATGCAGCTCCACCGGCCACATTCTTGAAACATTTATCAAAATGCCTGGTTGACGGTGTTCATCTTCTGCGAACACAGACAACAAAAAAACTGAGCTGCAAATCATAAAGCCAATCTCTCTGGAAGCCAAATGTAATAATCTTTTGTGGGGATGTTTTTTTTCCTTGAGACAAGAGGAGCCTGATCCCTGCTTTTTGGGAAGAACAAGGGCACAGGAGATGCGACCAGCAGGCACGACTCTGTCTACTCAGTACAGTGCAGAAACAAAAGAGCCCAACAGAGGCCAGGGCCAAAATCAAATAACCCACCAGCATGTCTGTGGACTGTGGGAGGAAACTGGAACACCTGGAGGAAACCCACACAAACTCAGAGAGAACATGCAAACTCCACGCAGACAGCACCCCTGGGATCTGGAATTGAACCCGGGGCCCCAGCGCTGAGAGGCAGCAATGCTGACCACAGCAATGCCCATAAAACAGAGGCATGATCCACAAAAATGTGGAATTTTCAGAGACGCTCAGGACAAATTAAAAGAAAAATAAATTTCTACAGCTATTCCTCACTGTAAGGAACCTCCGAGTGTTGCTGTGTCATTTTTTTCGCTGACAGCCAAGAGTCTGTGTGTTGGACGTGCTCTTTAAGTGCTGCAAGGCAGAGCAGGTGAGGAGAGGCTCTGAGCGGGGACGTACCTGAACGACAGTGGTCAGGGCCAGCTCGGGGAAGCCTATGGAGCAAGCCTGCGTGTGGAAGTATTCCAGCAGCAGATCGTACAGCTGCTCGATGAGGCCGTCCTGCAACACAGACACACATTTCGGAAACAGCCCAGGGAGAGCCAGCCCAGCAGAAGGAAACCGCGCAGCTGTGATCCCTGATCCAACCGTGGTGAATAATTAAACACAGAACCCCGCTCTGAAACGAGCTCGCGGTTTCGTTGCAACTCTGGCCAGCGCAGCGCAGCACTGCAGTCCATCAAATCAAACCCGAGCTGTCCCTGTACTCTCTTGCCAGATAATACTTGGACGTTTAAAACAAACACAGCCGGCTATCACAGACAGAGGACAGCAACGCAAGGCCAAGTTTCGGGCGGGTGTTTTATATTAATTTGCCTCACATTCCCCTTTTATGTCTGTTCTTCATGCAGCCATGCTCACTGATCAGGCCTCAGTAAGGGACCCTAAAAAACAGATCGGACAATACCAGGCCCCGGTAAGGGACCCCAGTAAAAAAAGACTGGATAACGTCAGGCTCCTTCCAGTAAAACACACATGCACTACAGCACATTCCGCTGCACGCAAAGCCTGAGCAATAGAGCATCTGTCGGAGGCAGGCAAACGCAAAAGACGCCGTTTATTTCTTTTCTAGACAAGGCGCTCGTCAACGAAAAAGGCCTCCATATGTATATTTATACACAGGGCTTCTCGTCCGAGAAAGGAAAGATGCTAATCCAAGGAGCCTCCAGCAATCCCCTCGGGAGAGGCAGGTATGGTAATGCTCCTCGCGCCCGTGCTCTAATCTCCTTAATCCTATTAGAGGTGCCCGGGGGTCACGGAGGGGAGGAAGGTGTGCCCCACTTACCCTGAAGGCCTTCTCCTGCAGGTTGGTGTTGGACAGCTTGAGGATCACAGCGAAGTTAATGGGCTTCACGCTCACGCGGCCCGGCTTCTTGTTGAAATCAACCTGCTGGAAAACCTGACGGGAACGAGCCCGGGAACAAAAACAAAAAACACAAAAAGACACGCTTGAAACGAAAGAGGCGTGTGGGCCTGTGGTGCGTGCAGGACAGAAAAGAAAATCAAGGAGGTTTGTTTTTCGCTAACCTGAAAGGTCAAAGAAAGAGGGGGGAGGGGGAAACAAGAGCAGGTGAATCGGAGACATTTTATCTTAAGACTGTATTTTGTTCAACAGCCTGCTGGGACAACGTAATACTCCACTGACCCAGAAACATGGCGTAATTTATAGAGATAGATGGATCTTGGCATAAGTCACAAATCTTTATGAAACAATTCCGCACTGGACTACATCTGTGTAGGCAGCCTACAATAAGCAAACCTGAATGCCCGTTCCTGAGTTTTGATTACTAACAGGCTGCGTTTAAACCTGTCTTTTTTTTCCCCCCTAAGAAGAAATGTACTCCAGGAGTTGTCAGTTCACTCTCTCAGGACGGTAAGTCACTACAGGCAGGTCGAAATGTTTTTGATTTTGCAAGATCAGGAGCTTGTCGTTTTGAAAAAGCACAACGAAAATGCTGTGAAGTGAGGGTGGTGGAAATCGGTTTATGAAAGTGGCCCTTTTCTGAGTGCAGTCTGTTGAGAAACTAATTTTTAAGTGTGTTAGTTTGGGGAGGGGTGGGTGATGCAACTATCTGTTTCAACTATCTAATGGAAATTAATGTCTGGGGTGATGACTTTGTTCGGCCAGGCTGTAACTGATAAGCAAGCCCAGCCACTCAGATACATGCCTTGACTGTCAACAGAGCTCAGATCGATACGTTAAGGTCAGAGGAAGAAAACTAAAAAGGGCAGGTGGAAAAGTGAAGCAATACGACGACACAGGCGACAACAGCATTTAAATCAAAGGCCCCTGTGAGGTGACGTACAAATTTCAAGCTGCAACAATGTTTTCTTCTCGGAATCACAATAAGCAGACGCCACAGTTACAAACATTTGAACATTTGAGCTGCCCTGCCCTATGCTGTTAACTAGTTCATCTCTAATTGCAGAACATGTCAAACTGGTGCTTTCTTGAACCGTACCTATAAGCCCATGGTCCTTTCTGACTTGGCTAGTTGTTTGTTAATGAAATAAATGAAGGATAGCTCCAGCTGCTTATTTTTTATTTACCCCATTTTAAAAATATGACAAACATTAAGATTAAAAGTTCAGGTAGCCTTGCATGGGCGGTAGACTTCAGACCTACTCACATCACACATTTCCTGAATAAGACTTGGACACTCTCACCCTGTGCAGGATATCAATCGAGCCCTTGCTGACGTCACAAGGCTGTCAAATCATTAATTCAGGGGTTCCCACCCCTGGACTTGGGGACCTCCAAACTTGCTGGGTTTCGTTACAATCAAGTACTTGAACAAATCCTTAGCTGAGCCAAAGAGCCAGCCAAGAGTTAACCTTTGCATCCTTTGTTAACCTTTTCCCCGCTCAAAAATTGGAGATCTTCTCTTACTTCTGAAATGCAGTCAGTCAGAAAGCAACCAGTTTAGGAAATGCTCTGATTAAGGCTATTATCACTTAAATCAAGAGATCAGTGATGTTAACTGCGAGCTCCACTGGACTGAAAACCAGCAGGTGTGGGGGACCCCTGGTCTAGCTGACCTCTGGAGTGAATGACAAAACCACCGAACCACTGGGAACAGCACCACCTGGTGGCAGGGACTGGAAGAGAACAGGCCGGGACACCGCTGGCTGCTCGGGGGTGGAACGGGGCAGGCTGCCCCAGGGCATCCCAGTCCTGGCCAAGGATGAGAGTCGCCTCCGCCGGGAGAGGAGCCCGAGCGAGAGAGGGCCCAGGTGTGTGGGGGGGGGGGGTACGCGCTGGTGAACGTGGCACCCTGGGGCCGTGCTGCCTGTGCAGAACGCGGATGTGGTGTCGGGCTGCGGGAGGCAGGAGGAAGCTGGGTGTGTATAGTGGTAACGTCTGGACTCTGTCTGATACGCTCACGGGCTATTAAAGCAGAAGGAAACTTAACTATCGCAAACCCCAGCAAGCAGAGGCGGCGGCGGCGGCGGGGGTGGGGGGTGGGATAAGGGGGACAAGCACAAACGCGCGCGCACGCACACACACACACGCCAGCACTAGTGCCGTTTCTGGTAGTCTAATTTTAAAACCACTACACTTCTGTCTTTTTTTTTAGAAAAAAAAAACAAGACAGGAAATCCAGCGATCAGACTGACACGGCGTGAGGGTCTGCAGGGGTGTGGGGGGGGGAGGGGGGTGGCGAAACGCGGGTGCCGGGTCCCAGAGGCTGAGAGGATGTGGTCTTCGCAGAACGTTCGCAGCAGGGGGCCGGGACCGCAGCCCTCTCTCTCTCTCGTAGCAGAGCCTGGTCAGGGCTGCACTGCGCGCTCTGCCCAGGCACTGACCACTCCCGCGAAACAGCTCTGACCCCCCCCAGTTTCTGCTGCTTTCCGGTGGTCTCGGCTGCTGCCGCCTCGGCTGTACTGTTCTCACGGCAGCTGCGGCCACAGATCTGATACCAGCAAGGCGACAAGCAGAGGTACACGTGCTCTCTGAAAGCCATGGAAAATGTTGACAGTTGGTGCCCCTCCACTTCACCTGATAAAAAGGCGTTGTGAGTGTAATTACGGGCCTTAAAAAAAAATTAAACGCTGTCTGTTGTATGTTTTTTTTCCAGACTTTTTTCTCGCTTCTTTTTCAGTTGACTCGACAAGCCTGTGGTCACAAACAGCCCCACACCCAGGGCTGAGGGCGACACAGAGACGCACCCCCTCCCCCAGACCCTGACTGTCCCGTACGTGCGTTCGCAGGTTTGCTCAGGAAATGATTTGTACTTCTAACATCCAATTAAGAACAAAGAGTAATGTCCGAACATCCTAACTGCAGCTCCTCCTCGGCTAGCCCGTCAGACCGTGGAGCTCAGAGAAGCCAGACTAATCTGATTTATCTCCCGATAAGCGGGCGAGAGGTGTCACGTTTACACCTTCAAACCCGACACTGCAAGCCTGCAAAACAGCAGCAGCAGCAGCAGCATGAGCTCTGCTGTGCATCGTGGAGGGGTCCGACAACATCCTGACCCACGATCAACTCCTCTCTCGGCTCTCTTTTCACTTTCCAGAAAGACCTCGGCGCTCCAAGAGAACACTGTTTATTACAAAATCGAGACTAAAGGTCCAGAGTGTTGTAGGACATGGTAACTGACAAGAATTAAAACAAAATAGAATATAGGGATCGGGTTGGAAAGGTGAGGTAAGGTAAGGGTGAGGTAAAAAATACTGCACATGGGCTTCTTCCTGCATCCGAACATAACAAGAATACATGAATGTGTGAGAGAAAGCGATGGTGGTGTGCGGGGCTCAGGAAGGCTGGAGCTAGATATAACTAAAAAGTGAATTAAAAACAAAACGAATTAGGAAGATTAAGTTAAGAAGCTGCTGCTTTTTGCATCAGATCGCACTGGTGAAGCAGACAATACTTACTCCTTTACATTCATGCGTCTGTCTGCGCAAGCTTACTCCTGCATAAGGCGACAACTCTGGGGCACAGAGTGGCGAGAGCTATCCTCCCAGCTACAAAGCAGTGGGCAGTTTAACTGGCTGACTGAGTCCAGTCCCTACAAACAATGAAAAGCGCCAACACGTCACCTCTAGCAAGAAGGGAACGACGGGGACGAAGGTCTTGGTGCTCTCAGACAGCAGGCTCAGGGCCCGCACACAGTGCATGCGGAGAGGGTAGTACCGGATTGTGGGAACCAGCCTGGACAGAAACACAGAAGGCGAACGAAGGAAATATTAGACAGTATATGTTCAGGTGGGGGGCTGCGTCAGCATGCGTAGGCTGCAAAGGAGCAAGTAATAGGTTTATTCCATGCTGAAAAAAAGAAGAAAGAGAATACAACGTTTCGGCCGTGGAGCCTTCTTCAGGTGTCAACAAACCTATTACTTGTTCCTTAGACAGTATATATCAGGCCTTTAATATAAAAAACCCTATCTGAACAGAAGGCCAAGGTGGCTGAATCCAAGAAATGGTCAACACTGCCCTCTGCTGTCCCAATCGTGTAACAGCTTGTTCATTGAGGATAATCACACCTTTTTAAATGCACTATGCTATGTACTCTACTGTCACACACATACAAGCACATGGGCGTAACAACGTTCTAGAGTATAACCTCAATTCTAATGTGCCTTTGCTTTTGCCCAAAATTGCGATACCTTCACTCTTGGAAATGTAATTTTAACAAGCATGTTTTGTGTGGATGCGTATTTTTTAAAAAACCTGAAACTTTTTTCCAGGGTGATCACCTACGTGTCTCTTGATAACCCTCCATGATTGTTAAAGACAAGAGTTAAACTGGACTCTGCATCGGCGAGCTTTGTCCCCAGTGTGAAACTATACATTATGGTGAGTGGAAGAAAACTAAAAGGGGGCAGGTGGACTGCACTGTACTGTGAAGACATGGCACACGAGAGACGGAGAGAGACTCACTTCACACAGCCCACGATCACCTGGCACAGTGGGTAAATGAGTGGCTCCAGAACATCGCTGGGGTGCAGCGTGCCCAGCACTCGGCACCAGAGATACAGGCAGTGCACGTACTGCCAGTTGTAGACCGACTGGTACGTCTCCTGTAGCGCGTGCAAATAAAGAAAAAGAGAAAAAGGAAACCGCATTCAGTCCTTCCGCGTCTACCTTGTGATCCAAACAAAACACGAGGAAAAAAAACACACCGCTCAAGTTACAGCGCTGTTATCTCAACGACCTCATCATGAGCCTAACTGGACCAATTCGACACTTTTCAAAGGTTTCCAGGCTGCGACGGCTTACAGACACTTCAGAGAACAAATCCAGGGTGGTGGATCACAGGGGCTGGAACCACACACCTATGAATTTAACCAATTTCCTTACAATAACATATTCAAGAGAGCAGTCTGCAGACACTGCAGTCATCCAAACAAAATGGCCCACCTACTGAGCCGTGTGATATTTTTAAACCTGTGCCGACTGCTACCGAAGTAGATATCAACTGTTTACAGACTTACAGGTTTTTGCTGTAAAAAGTTGCACAACAACCCTAACCATACAGAAGGTAGGGGAAAAAATGCGTATTCTTAATGCGTATTAATTAAAACCTGCCACACATGGTACGTTACGTGCAAATGTGTGCTGGTGGCTGGTAGAAACGTTCCCAGTGTTGATACCTTTGGAGAGCTCACAATGCCAATATGTTTTGGAGTTACTCCAGACTGATAAACAGCAACAGGCACAGTCTGTGCAGAACTAAAAACAGCTGGCGCCACACACCCAAGTGTTTCACAAGTTCAGTACTACCAACACTTCTTCTGAACTCGGGATCAGTGGTTCTCAATCCTGGTCCTGAAGTCTGCTGGTCTGTGTCTGCTGGTTATTCACATCTTTATGTAAATTTGCTTTCTGCTCTTAAAAGACCTGAATGAAATTTTAATCGCTGCGAAGTCTGTGCTAATTAGAGAGTTTCAGGACTGCCCTCATATGTGCCAGCTGAAATCTAACCAACCGGATGTGAGCAGAATCAAATACACCGTGGGACTTGACCACTGCAGTGTCATTCCCATCAATTCATCAACTACATACAGCTGCTTAGACAGAAATAAGGGAGTACTACCTAATTAGTAAGTTAAGGAGAGACTGCATAAAGGCCTGTGTGCTGTAGTTGTTGGAAATAACGCACTTAAGAGCATGTGCAACTTAAGACTGGGGGTAGAAACAAAGTCAAAACCAGCAAGCATTACATTCACAAATTAGACAAAGAGCTGCATCACACAACGAAAGAGGCTCAGTGCCTCCTGCTCCCTGGAGAAAGAGGCTCAGTGCCTCCTGCTCCCTGGAGAAAGAGGCTCAGTGCCTCCTGCCCCCTGGAGAAAGAGGCTCAGTGCCTCCTGCCCCCTGGAGAAAGAGGCTCAGTGCCTCCTGCCCCCTGGAGAAAGAGGCTCAGTGCCTCCTGCCCCCTGGAGAAAGAGGCTCAGTGCCTCCTGCCCCCTGGAGAAAGAGGCTCAGTGCCTCCTGCCCCTGGAAACGCTGCTCTGATGGCTCTGTACCTTCTTCTTCATGGTCATGGCGTTGCGCAGGTGAATGGCCAGCTGCCTGATGTAGATGAAGCCCTGCTGATAGGACTCCTGAGTGTCCAGGGCGTACATTTCTGTCAGCGTCCTCTGCATGAAGTTGATGACTGGAAGCACGTTGGGAGAAGTAAACTTGCAGTTCTTCACGTAGGCTATGTACATGTGCTGGAAGATTGAAGCAGTAAAAATAATTCCATACTGTACTCAACAGCACAAGCCCTCTATGATCAAAAGATAAATTAATCATCTTATGATTAAGATATATCTGCAAGACGAAGATGTTTGCTTTTACAAACAGAGTTTCAGTCCGTTTCTGTGAACTCCTGTTGCACTGTTATTGGATTGCTTTGTTAACCACAGCAGCATGTAAGATCAGCACTTGGACCTACAAATTTGAAATTCTGATGAATTTTTATTTCTCACGTCAGCCAATGCCACAGGAGTGAGACCATCAACACTACATCATCACAAACAAGACACCAATAAACAGAAACAGCAAGGTAAGAAAATACCGAGCCCCAAAAAACGTGGAATGATGTTTAACTTGAGGTGTTAGCTTAGGAGCCATTTCCTCATGTGGACTCCAAAGCACATGCCTGTAATGAGGCCTGCAAATGCTTCCTGCTTAGCACACGCCTGTACGATCTCTTTAAGAAGGAAGCACAGCACCCACGAAAGGGAGCCCCGTGACCAACGAGAGACAGATGAAGCGCCCCATTACCGTACCTTCAGGACAGAGGAGAGATAGGAACCCTGCTTGTGTCTGCAGATCTTGTTGAGGGCCAGGAAAGCCAGGACCCGGACCGTCTCCTCGCCAGTGCTCCACTGCTTGATCAGTTGCTGCAGGCGAATGAGCACAGCATGAAGACCCAAAGCAGGCCTTAAAACTAAAGGGCGGCTGGGAAGGGGTCTCAGTGTGCCGGGAGGCACTGGGACGACTGTGCTCTGAGGTTCGCCCAGAGGCTCTGATGTGCAAAGGTTTACTAATGGATAAAACCCGGTGTGAGTAAATTTACCCCCCTTTTGAATTTTTTCAACTGTATTAAAAAATGATGAAAACCTGTAAGTATACCTTTTTTTATACCACTGACTCATCTAATGAACTGCAAGCTTAAAAGTTAACCTGGCCATCTTTACTCACTGATAAAGCCCTTCATAATCAAGAAACATAAGGGCCTAGGTACAACCCTGTAAGGCCAGAAAACATACATTTAAATACTAGAAGCAGAGTGAAATCGAGAAATAATAAAAGGCTGATGCAATACAGCTGAACACTTTAATAGTACAATGTCAGGTAAATACTTAAATTATTTCTGGAAATGTCAGATAGCCTATTGCTGTGGGATTTGGGTGCAGGATTAACGTATTAGTTCCTTTCTAAAAATCAACTGGTCCCATGATATGCTTTGCAAACAAACATTTCTCTCTCTTCTCATTTAGCGCTCAGTGTGACAACACAAACAGGACAGGAGCTGTCAGGATCAGCACGTTTCCCCCCTCTCACCTTCAGGAAGTGTCTGCACTGCTTGGGAAGGCACAGGTAGTAGGGGACCATCTGGTTGGCGTGCTTGAGAACGGCACTGATGACAGAGGCTTCTGTTAAACAGGACAGGAGCTGCGAAAAGAAAAATCCAGCTGTTTCTTCCCGGCCTCTCGTTCCCGTGCTGTGTGGGTCACCTACTTTGACACAGCACAACAGCCACCAGAGAGGAAGGCTAAGCAGACCGGTACCGACCTGAACGAGCCCTGCCAGGTACATCTTGACGTCCGTTTGGGCCTTCTGCCACCTGGGGCTGGAGGAGGGGAGCACCAGCCTGCAGAAGGAAGTGACATCATCACATCAGGGCCTGTGGCCTCCTCATCTTGCATCACGGCTTGGCGACTGTTCTTCTTGCAGGCAGGAACAATCCCCCTCTTGAGCCACAACCACATACATGCTTATGTGAACAGGGAGATTCTCAACACCCAATTCAAGCAGGCGGAGAACAAATATTTTAGAAATCTGGGACAGTCTCCGTAATTCATAACTTGTTTGCTTAGACCAGTAACCTACTTTTGCAGCCGTCCTCGTTTCTTCACTGACCCCTTTAATCGAATTAATAAAATGCTAATTAAGTTAACGAGGTGGGCGGATCTGAGCCTGCTTCTTCAAAAGTACTGGAAAAGGTCTGCGTTTCCCCACATTCCTGCAATCCCACATCCTGAGCAGCCAGTATTTCCAACTGAGGTGTTTCCATTGGCAGAATAGGCCTCTGCAAGTACTCAAGTACGTTCGTATGTTTGTGTTGAGACGAAGAGGACACCCCAGATGAAACCGGATATGATGAAAACCGGATGGGATTCGTGGATCAAGCAGCTACTAGCAGTCAAAGGAGCTGGATGTGCTGGACATGTTCGTAATAGTTCTGGCAATTGAGTGCCCAAAAGGGCTGTATGCCGAGTAGCCTTGGTATACAGGAAGAAGGGGCATTATTCGGGGTTCTTACTTCATCTTATCTTTATTTGGCTTCAGCAGGAGCATCTTCTGGAGAGGCAGGAAGAGGTCCTTGATGCAGAATGACACAAGGGCGTTGAATACTGGAACGAAGGAAGACTTAAGTCAGAATCATTAAAGTTAAACCGGTGAAGAACAACTCCACCCATTTTCCACAGCTAAAATCGATATATAAGACCATACACTTTATGGTAGCTAAGGGTGCGTCCGCACTTGAATTATAAAGATTTGGGTAAAACTAGATCAAGATAAGGGTAAAATGTGCGAGGTGACTATGGGTGCTCAGACAAGAACTAATAAAAGAAACCAGTACCGAGAAACAACTGCATCGCACTTCGTTGTGAAGTTCTTCCACGTTACATTTAGATAGTGTGTGTCACACACTTTACTTCGATTTGCATCAGGCTACTTCCCTTAAACGATCCAATTTGCCACCAAGGATATGCCCGTGCACGCTGTACTTACCTTGGATAAGGGCACTCAAGGGATACTATAACTCTCCAACTATACTCACCGCAGTACGCTCAGGGTATGTGCAGTTGGACTGAAACCCTTAGTCACACCCTCGCCGAAAGCAAACAACCCGCTAGCACAGCACCCCACCCCCACCCCCCGAGGGCCGCACGCTGTGGGCTTACCTGAACCGTCCTCCACCTTGTACCGTCCGGGGTCGCCCCCGCCTCCCTGGGTCGTCGCCACGGCAGCTTTGAAGGCCTGCGTGACCTCCCGGAACAGGCGCGGCGAGAGCTCCTTCTGTGAAGGGGCACAGGGGGGCGCAGGTGGTGAGCCTGCAAATAGCCACACGGGCGCCCAATCCCCGTCCCATGACCCCCAGAGGGGCACACAGCACCAGCCAGTCAGGGCTCTTGAATGGAGCACTAGCACCGGCCTAGCACACCGGTAAAGCGATCCCTATGAGCACCACACAGCTTGTTGCACGTTTTCTCTCTTACCACAACTGAAGTTTCTTTGTACTGATCCAATCTGGACACGCCCAAGCTCGGGTGAACCTCTTCAGCGTTCCCATTTCGATTTCCCGACGCCGCGCGAGCTGAATGCACCCCCTCCCACCCCTCTTCCTTTAACAACTCACAGCAGGAGCAGAGCCGACAGAGAGGTGGAAAAAGAACCACGGCAGCTTGATTCGAAACGCTTTCCCCGTTAAAGGACTTGGCTGGGAGGGCCGGGGGCCCTGGAGCCCGGAGTATGGTGGAGAACCCTGCAGCTGTGTCACTAGCGGGCTACGGCACTCACAGACGGTACACACACAGCTGGTCCGCACTGCAAGGTCTGAGCAGGTCAGAGCCCAGTCCCCACACACCAACCTCCACAAATCTTACCGTGGTCTAACACGGTGAAAAGCAAAGCAATATGCAAGAAAGCAAAGTGAAATGACCAGTCAAAGCCAGACATACTACGTGGAAGGCAGCTGCGTCAGCATGCGCAGGCTGCAAAGGGACAAGTAAAGATTTACTCCCTGCTGAGAAGAGAAGACAAGAAGACACCCAAAGAAGGCTCATACAGCCAAAACATTGTTTACTTGGTCCTTCGATACTACATGGAGTACCGCTGTGAATCTTGCAAAGGGCGAATTCCTTTGCCAAACAGAGCAATCATCTGCACTATAGAAACTCCCGCTGAACAAGGACAAAGCAATGAAGACAATGGTTGATAACATGTAAAGAACACGTGTGCGCGTGTGACCTCCACCGTCCCGGTAACCTGGACAATCCAGATGGTGTGGGCATGAACACTCCGGGAAGCAGACAGCATTAAAAGAACAAATAACTGAACCGCAAGAACAAAAAGATGACTTAATACCTTAATGCCTGCCTTCCACTCCTCCACCATCTTCTCAGTCACTTTGATCACATCAGCTGATTTTTTGGATTTTCCGGCTGGCTTTACGTCCTCATCACCTTCATCAGAACTGGCCTCCTGTCGGTGGAAAAGTTAAAAGTCTTCAAAGTGTCAGCAATCCTCGTGCCTTCAGGCAGAGATAAAGAGTCACAGCACAACAACAACCTGCAACAAATCATCGGGGACGAAGAACCACAATGTCGTGGCTCAGCTGTACACTTCTGGCTGCGAGACAAGACGGGCTCAGAGACCAGTGGAAGAAGTATTCTCCTCCTTTCAGGAGCCGTGAGCTCTCAGAACTGTAGCAGCCAGGGGCAGGCTGGGTAAGGAGCACACTGATATCACAGCCAGCCTGTGTAGGCCTCTAACATAATCTAATGTGTGTAAATAGCCAAAGAGGGGATTAACCATTAGTTAATTAACTGGGTAATTAGGAGAAGAATCAGCAGACAGGTTCCCACATGGCTGAAATTAGTTGTTTGGTATATCAAGGGCTTCACAGGGGTGGGCGGGTTTTTGAAGAGCAGATATTTGTGCTCCAGAGGAGAGGTTTCTACAGTCAAGACTCCTCTTCGATTTACTTCTCTGTGCGACTGCTGGTTTTCACTCGCTCGGGCCCTTTGAGCCACTGCAATGAGGCCAGGGCCCGTCCCCCCCCCCCCCCCCTCCTCTCACTGGGGCGGCACCTCAAGGTGGGCGGGCAGCTTGTGGTATTTGCCGTCCTCCTCGTCCTCCGAGCTGTCCGAGCCGTCGAAGTTGAGCAGCTTCCGGTCGTTGTCCTCCAGGAACTTGTAGAACTCGGGATCCTTGCTCTTCAGCCGGCTCAGCTGCTCCTTATGCTCCGAGGCTTTGCCTTTCTTCCCGACTCTCCTGGGGGCACAAGGAAAGACGCGGAGCCGTCACGGCGCAGTAGAAAGGAGAACCCCTCCGCTGCCTAGCCACCTACGGGCACAAGTGCTCTTCCCCGTTTCCTCCTCTGCGCTTGGACCCCTATTGCGCTGCTGGTCCGTAAGCAGTCAAGAAACCATGAAATTCTCGCCAGAAGCTGGAGGCACCGGGAATAAGGAACAAGCTAACTAGCTACGGTGCTGAAGCACCTTCGCTGAGCTCCTAGACGAGATCCACAGGTGAAATTGCCCCTAGCACCCACAAGCCCTGCACTTACTGCTAGGCTTTCTTGGTCTGAACGTTCACTGTTTCACAGTAATTCTACTTGGACTTGACAGCTTTAAGAGAACTTAAAAGGGCTGCAAGTTACACATGTATAAGCTTCTTTAAAATTAAGATGCATTATTACAGGGGTCCGACCAAACTGGTCCCGTGTACCCACACGCCAACAGGTTTTTGTTCCACCTGAGCACTCAAAATAACCGAACCCCTTCGAACACTCGTTTTTCATTTCCGAAATTATGTAGGAGGTGCCAATTAACTACAGATTCTCATGGGTTAACATGAGATCTCGGGAGTAGTAGAAAAAAAGGTTGCGACCAAGCTCAGCCGCAATGAAACCCAGCAGGAGTGTGGGTCTCCATGGCCTGTCTTGTGAGCTCCTGTATTATTATACTTATTATAGCCTCTGCCACCAAGATGCACACACCGAGGACGTGTACTAGGAGGTGTGACCGAACTCTAAGCTCACCTGTCCTGTGAGGCAGCTGTGGGATCTGCGGACCTCTTGCTCGGCCCCTCCTGCCCGGCGGCCGTCTCCTCCTCGTAGTCCTCATCGTCCTCCAAGTCGAATCCCGACTCCAGGAACTCGTCCACGCTCAGGTCCTCCAGTTTCCTGGAACACAGTTCCCACTACACTGCAGGCTCAGCCATTTCCAGCTTAGAGCGCCACCCCAGCAACGGGTGCCGCCTATTTTGTGCTCGTTACCCATCACTTTAAAAAACGGTGGTTACGACAAATATGACAATTTCTTAAACGGGGTCTACGGTGATACTACACCCTGAACACCTGGTTAAACTAGACAGCTCGTCTTGGGGAGATGGGAGAAAACCAGAGCACCCAGAGAAAGACCATTCAAACACAGAGAAAACATGCAAACATCTATCGCATGTGTCTTGTAGGAGAACACTGTTAAGCTAACTGTTCAACCAGCTGAGAGAAAACATGAGAACAGAGAAATACAGTATGTTCAACTTCGGAGAACTGCGGAAACAAACTTTGTAGCCTCTTTGAGGCTTTCCTGGGTTATTTATTATTTAGATTTATTATATTTACGACGAGTCTTAATGAGCTCCCTAGTCGACCTTAATAGCAAAATTGATTAACTCATTACTGGATTATTTAATTGGGAAAAGGCTTCTCTGCACGTGGTCTATTTTCGACTGGTTGGTGTCAGGCAATATAAGATCCACGCTGAAACACTCCTCGGTACCGAAATGATAACCACGTATGAGAGGTCATCAGGAGAGTATTGAGCGCCATGCTTGGGGGTTATTTAGATCACCTTTCGATAGACTGCATCTCAATAACTTCGGGTGTTCTTTCATCTTTTATCTCTATTTTTAATAACGAGGTTTTCGTTCCTCTTTCAAGAAACCGTTACTAAACTATAATTGTCATGAAACTACTTAATCTGGCTCAAGAAGAGAATATTGGATATCTTTACTAGTGTGTGAAGCAATTTCTCTGCGTTTGAAAACTAACGCAGCACTCTTGAAAATTCGTGTTCAAATAGAAAAGGGTGCCTAGAAACTAGCGACATTCTGATGTTTTGAACGATTAAACCTTTTACAAAGTTAACAACTGCGGAGGACAAACGTGTACCACCATCGACCACAGGCTTTAAAGATGAGGATTCTCCAACAGCCCAGCAAAATTACTTTCATTCTTGAAATAGAGACCTACAAAATATCAAACTCGTTTTAACTTAACTTGAAAGAGAGAGAAGACTTTTTTTTGTTTGTTTTAGTATGGCAGAAGAGCGCAACGCTTTTCATAATTACACATCTAACCACGACCGAGGGAAAAACGCGTGGTTTCACGACGGACACGGTCTGGCTACCTCAACAGAAAAATATCCCTAATATCTTCTAAACCTGGATTAACAGGGCCATCTTCTCCACACCGACAGAGCAAAACGACACATTAGCAATTTCTTAAACGCATGACATTTGTTTTCGTGCTTCTCTAGTCTAACGTGTAAAACCATACCTTCTACCGGCCGCCGCCATGCTAGACATACAACGTGACTCCTGCCGCTTCCCACAATGCAGCGGTGCAGCCGGCGTGTTAGTTTCATGTTTAACAATCGCACGTCCGGGAGCAAAGCGGGAGGGTGCAAAAACATTACTAGATAGATAACATCACTTTATTAGCCATATACAATTTCTTGCATTAGGAATCTGTCTTTTTGCATACCCCAGCTTGCTCTCCATTAGACACACAGACAGGGAGAGAAGCTGGGGGTCAGATTGCAGGGTCAGACATTTATACGGCGCCCCTGGAGCAGCTGGGGCCTTGCTCAGGGGCCCAACAGAGTAGGATTCCTCTGCCGGCTGCGGGATTTGAACCAGCAACTCTCCAGCCACGAGTGCAGACCCTGAGCCAGAGTGCCACTGCTCTGCCCATTAGACTCGTATTTTATAACCACTGCCATTTTAAAAAACAAAACTATTGATTGTGACAATAAGAAGCATTATGAAATGAGAATGGGAGTCAACTATTTACCCAAAGGGTCTTGGAACATTAAATTTACCCAGCCGTGCTGTTGAAGCTGGTATACCGACTTCTTTCAGGAAAACTGCTGGATGAGAAAACTGGATTAATTACCTACTTATCTCCTTTTATTTGGGCTGTTATGTTCTTATATGTTATTGGAGTGGTCAAGTACAGGGAAATCAAATGTTATCATTTATGTAGCAACATGAAATGTCAAATACAAACCATGTCCAAAACAAAACATTATTAATACTAATACATCTACTAGTACTAGTGCTGCTACTCGTATTGTTTTTACCTTTCCTGTAAAGCGTTTTGAGAGGACACTTGAAGACGCTGCATAAAATAAAGTTCATTGTTATTATAACAGCCCTGAATGGAGATGTCCTACGGGATTAAAAAGAGATTAATACATTTTTACCACTAACCTTAGCAGAAGGTCTGTTCATTTCTGCACTTTCAGAGCAGCTAGTATTGTAAAACACAGCACAAAACTGAGACTGACTGCAATCATAGTCTGAATAGTTCAAGATACGTTAGCCGTAGATATACTGCTTACACTTTTTTTCTGGAAGCCTGAAATGTTATCTTACGCTGTATATTAAAAAAATTTTACATTGTATGAATTGTCCTCTTGTCGTTTTGATTTTGCAAGGCATACAATGTAGTTAGTTGTTCGAGACTCAAAATGGCTAAATACCATCAGAGCGGAAGGTACAAACCAAAAATTTCTTCTCTACTTTTCCCGTCTCTCTCAGGTTTTCGCTGTGTTGTGGTGAGCAGCATGAAGCTAGCTGCACTTAGCAACACGAATGATCCGGAAGTGTATGTAAATAGCCGAATTTCAATCAAAATAAAAGACTTTCAGCTACCACAGTAGCGTATGAGGACTATAGCAACATTAAGCGAAGTGACAAGCAGCTGAAACACCTGCTTTGTTATTTCTTCGTGGCTAACGTATTCCTTGAACATTCAGCCAAAATTTTAGAGGGTCCTTTTTTAAATTTTAAATCGCCTCCACTTATCTCCAAGTTTGACAAATCTAAGCTTATTAGAAGTTTGTTATTAATTTTACAGCACTTTTCTTCCATTTATACTCCTGGAAAAATTGTCATTGCTATATTTTTTTCATAGAAATGTTTTTTTTCTGTTCAGTGAAAAAGGTTTTAATCTGCATGCTTTTGAAGGAGCTGTATCTGAAACTTGTAATTAAATCAAATCCTTTATTATATTTAAATTCCATCAGTTTTTTTAAACTATAACCAGGGACAAAAACATTTTTTGTACCATCAAAAGTGGTGAAACATACAATGTTAAGACAGTCAGCCAATAGCAAATCACCCTTCTTCATTCCGTTTTAAGTCTTTATTAATATTGTTGGTCTGGGTGGATCACCTCTAGAAAACTGCAGTGCAGAATTGGATGGGGAAAATTTGTGCCTCTCCACAGGTGGATGGAATCTATTGCACAGACCCTCAGATAATAGGATATCACCTTGGTTTTGGCAACTAAGTGTCTCTGTCAAAACCGCTGGGGTTTATAGAGCACCTCCTATTCCCAGACTGGGACTGTGCAGCGATGGGCAGGGAGCAGTCTCACACCCCTCCCAGCCAAACACAAATTTGTGCCTCTTCAAAAATATTTCATTTCTACTCTACAGATCCTCAGCTAATATAGTACATCTCCATGGTTTTCTCAGATAACTGTCTTTGCTAAAGTTGCTGGGGTTTATAGAACCACTTGGTGTTCCCAGACTGGGACCGTGCAGTGATGGGCAGGGAAAAGTGTAAACAACAACAACCGTGATCCCATCCAAAGTAATGCTGACACTGAAGATAATAGTATTGCGACCAAAACCATAGCTGTGACATGGAGTAACCATACAGTAAAAAAACGGTTCTTAGACACAGAGTGGAGGACTGGCAATGTTTTGAAAAGGCAGAAACCGTTATGCATCTAAATCACCCAACAGCCAAAAAAAACAAAGGTGGAGTGCGATGCTCGCACTGAGCGGTTTAACTTTGTGTAGGTATGACACAGAATGACAGAGATACTGAATCTGTAGGGTTTCCGTGTTGCTCAGACAATTGTGATGTTAAAGCCATGGCATTAAAAACTGGTTTCACTTCAATGAACAAATGTAAAGCACTCAGCAGTTTAATACATAAGTCAGATGTAACCAAAAAAAAGTAAAATTGATGTGTCACATGTCAGCATTGGTGCTCAAACAGCGCTGAATTATCTCAGTTTTGGGTCTTATTGTGGTAAGACAGACAATAAACAGATGGTTTCCCAGGACAATGAGGTTGAGTTACATGATGACACAGAAGTGAGAAGTAGTATTGAATGTGTATCCATCACCCAGGGAAATTGTTCCTCATGTCATTCCCTCTGAAAGTGAAATGTACAGTATGTGCAGAAGTGATGTCGATGACATGAATCTAGATGGTAGCTGTTATGAGAACACCCCTGAAATTAAAACACGAGCACAGTGGTAATTTTTCAAAACCAGGAAAAATAACCCAGGAAACTTTGCAGAGTCGGTATGTATATCTTCAGTGTCATAGTTACTTCCACGGTATAAGAAGACCTGTCTGCTCATATTTATGATACCTGCATTTTCATGGGTGGTAGATACAGAACAGCAACACACTTGTCACACAGTCGGTTTTCAATCTCAGACGTCTAGTGTCACAACTGAACACACTAGCAGTGCCCCCACTTTTACAGGTGCTGAGGACTCATGTTGTTGAGATGTTGATTTTGGATGCATAGAGAATGTGAATTCTCCATTTCTTCACCATTTAAAAAAAATGTAAGATGTATATGTGACAGATATAAACAGACAGGAGAACAAAGGGCCCAATGTTTTGGTTAAAAAAGTTTTTAGGAAGAAAAATGTAATTTCCTGTCGTCAATCCCAATATGGACAGACATTCATAATGGACAGATTCCAGCAATACCAAAAAATGGACGGATTGCATCCATTTCTGAGGTCAAGTTCAAAATGAATGTTTGTAAAGGTTAGGAACTCTTTACAAAGCACATAAAGAGGAATTTTGTGATAAGATAAGACTGAATTTGTCTAGAATAAGTAAGTCTCCTGCCCTTGTGGAAGAGGAGGAATGGAACAAGTCAAGAAAATTCCACAAGATCTCAGGCGTTCATTCCAAAAAACCACTATCAAGACAATCAAACATTTTAAGTCTAAATGATAAATGCAAAATTTATGGTCATCCAAATTGATCACAACAATAATTATATTCTCGAAAACAGGTAAAAAAAAGCCCTAAACAAGTGCTGGTTTAATTTTGTCATGTCGTCTGTTGTTAATATGAATGCAATACAGACCAAAATAAATATGGAATTCTATTCTAAAGGCAGTGCTTGGTGCGGCTTGCGACGTGGTGGGAGATTCCTGCTGCGTTGCTCTGCTGATGCTCTCTGAAAACCAGCTAGTTAGTGTTGGCTGAAACTAGCAGAGTTTGTGCACAGGAGAAAAGATTGTGGGTCCAGCAGGTCAGGAAGAAGACCGGTTCGTTCCTGATGAAGCGCTAGTCCTGAATCCTGATTCAGCTGTCCACAGTTCCGACCTGTCCACGAGGCTTGCTGCTGATGCTAACCTCGGGTGGATCCTTTGGTTACGCGCTGGCAACCTCTGCTCTCGACTCTTAGAACAAAGGAAAGTCCTGCACTCGGACACACTGGCCGTTACGTGGTGGTCTGGGCTGAGTCGGAGGATGTTCAGGAGGTGCTCTGAGTCTGAATGTCCAGCAGGCGTGCTGCGAGAATGTCCTGCGTTTGGGAACAGTGTTCCCTTGGGAACTGTTCTACCCTTTGGAACTGTCCTGCGCTTGGGAACTGTTTTGCCTGTTTTTACCTGGAGGACATGCAGGTCATTCATTGATTGAAAGTTTCATGGGCATCAGAGACCCACGTGGAATTAACCTGCCCCACCAGTTCCTGATTGGCTGATGATGAGTAACCATACCCTCTGACCTTAGGGTTGTAAACCAACTTTGAATAACACTTTCCCTTGGAATCTCAGACTGTTAGGCGCCAGAAATTAGATTGTTAGGGTGGTTGATGTGTACCAGCTTTTGGGAGTTGCTCCTTATCAGGACACTCTATCAGCTAGAAAAACACCTTAATTGTGAGCCAAATGGAATGGCCTCTCTGTATCAAGCACCACTGAGATGAAGAAGAGAGGGACTGGAAAGGGAGCAGAAAACGTAATTCCTCTACTTTAATAAGCCTCGCCGCTACACCATGAAGGAAAGTCTATAAGCAGAGGTGGACATTATTGGGTGGTACTTTTGTGCATTGGACAGAAATTTAGAATTAAAGCAAATGACCAAAACATCACAACATAGCCAACACATAGCATAGACTAAACTAATGCTATGTTTGTTTTCTAGAAATAAAGGAGGCATCAGACAGAGACACATGTTGGTCAAACCATGTACTCACAGTTGAGAATGCCAATACTCATGAAACACAAAAAAACCTGGAGCCACTGAACAATTACATATCAACACTACCGCATAGACTGAAAGAGTCTTTGAATAGATTGCAATCAGTGACAAAGAAACAGACAGCCTTACCTGTAACAATACACAAGACGTTCAAGACCCTCTGGGATCAGAAGGTGGTCTTCTAAACCCCAGCAGTTTTGACAGACACTTATGTGACAAAAACAATGTGATTTTCTATTATCTGTGGGTCTGTAGAATAGATTTAAGGTATTTTTGAAGAGGCACAAATTTTGTCGTGACAGGAGTGAGACTGCTCCCTGTCCATTGCTGCATGGTCCCAGTCTGGGAATGGGAGGTGCTCTATAAACCCCAGCAGTTTTGACAGACACACTTATCTGAGAAAATCATGGTGATTTTCTATTAGCTGTGGGTCTGTGGAATAGATTTGAACTACTTTTGGAGAGGCACAATTTTTTTTGTCAGGAATGAGACTTTTTTCTGTCTAGCAGTGCACAGCTCTGTGTCTATTTGCAAGGAGGAAGTGATATAAAAACGTCAATACGATTACAAGAAAACAAAATAATAATGAAGAACGGCAATTTCCTATTACCTGTGGGTCTATTTATCTCATTTCACCTCGTTTTGAGGATGTACAAATTGTTGTGCTATAAATGTGATCCTGGTTCAGGATTATTTTTTCCCGAGGCAGGTTTTAGGGTACTTTTATTTTGAAAGGCGCTGCCAAGCCAGCGTCGCTCAATGTAGTTTGCATCACGCTGCTGTGTTGGTGTTGATGTGTTATCATGGGCTCTCTTCCGGCAGGCTCAAAACAAAGGACTAAATCCTTTTCAATTATCCTCGTTTTTTTTGCACGCAAACGTAAAACAGACGTTTGTATAATATTTTTTCCACAAGTCGTTGATGAAATATTTTTTTTAAAAGCTGGAAAACGACACACACAAAAGATTTGGCTTCCGTGCTGCGACGAAGAAACTCCGGGTGAGTTTGGAGAAAAGTGTTATTGAAAGATAATTCTGAAACGAATGCAATCTGTCTGTGTGTGTGGACATTTATACGAAGAGGTATCGGTACATTTTGAGGGGCTGCTGGAAAGGGACAGGAGTTAATTTTGAACGATGCTCTGAATTGTTAGTGTACGTTGTTTAGGATTTCAAGGATACGAAATAAGCAGCACGTCTGTTTGACCGCTCTGGAGCAGCGAACAAGCCGTGTAAACTCATCTTTGAAGTGTCGGTTGACATCACCAAAAAGAGGCACAATTCAGTATCATACTGGCTCGTAATGGGGAAACTGGTATCTCCAAATCATCTCGGACCTTCGTATCAGTAGGTCCAGTAACGTTAACGGCGACAGCAGCAACGATGAGTCCTAAACGTAATAAAAGTTAACAACGTGTACACACGACGCTGGGACAGGCCGTAATGATCACTTTAACTCCTGTAAGACAAAAATAGCTACTTGCAGTTTAAACGCATTTCAGCAGAAACCAGTATCCCGCACGGTTGCGCAGGTGGGCGCAGTGTAACCGACTGGCATCATTCTGCACAGCGCCGACGAATCCAGCTGTTCAGCTGTGCAGCTGTTAAGGTTCGCATCTCCTTCGTCTTGCCCGCGCGAGTGTGGCTTTGGCTGGAGATCAGCAGGATTCCTGCTATGACGTCAACGTCCTTGATTATATAGTGCCGTAATGTCAGTAGTTCACTCAAGGTGGGCCCCCCTGACGGGGGGGTGTGGGTGATCCAGGCTGCAGAGGGAGGGGGGTCTAACCCCGCTTGCACACCTGTCACGTGCCTCACTGCTGTGGAAGGCATACTGAAGCATGCGGGCAGCGCTGGGATATTTTAAAATTACCCTCATCGCTTTATTCACACGTAATGTTAGAGGGGGCGAGATCTTAATCTGTCGTTCTGCTTCACGTTGTTTTTGTTTGGTTTGTTTGGGGGGGGGGGGTGAGAGAAACAGAACAGCTGTCCAGCCGCTGTGAGATAACCTCCTTAAATGGACGGAACACTGTCGTCCTGCCTGCGTCTACGTCAACATCAGCACTAAAGTGTTTAGTGCTCTTCTGTCTTTGGCGGTTACGTTGTAATGTGTGCAGATGGCAGAAGGTGACTGTACGTGAAATGTGTAGCTTGCTAATAACATAGGCTGGTGTTGCTGGGAAAAAAAACCGCGCTGTAGCTGGGTCATGATAATATGTGACTGCAGGAATCAGAGCTCTACTACATTATTTTTTTATTGAATATTGAATGAAAAGGAGGGGGTGTCGACTGCAGATAAGGTGCTAAGAAAAGGAATTACCATACGGAAAGGCGTTCAAGCAATGACTGGACTCCACTGACATATGTATGTAAGTAGAACAATATCATTGAGAAACACTAACGGATGTACGGTGTGCTGTTCTCTCCACTGCAATAGCACTGCAAAAGCAAAACGAATGGCTCAGTAGAGGATATAAGACGTGTGCATTTTTTTTAAGGCAGCGGATAAAAGAGAAAATAATTGCTCAAGAGCTGATAGCAGACGATGCTTTTTACAACTGCAGTGTTGAAAAGGCCTCCCCTTGTTTATCATAGAGACATCTTTGCAAAGATGTGTAGACATAATTCAGTACACCTGTGGAAAGGGGGAAAAATTAAAACAGGACAGCAGAAACTGATGGGGATACCTCCTTCATTCTCTTTGCATCTAACACACTTTACAGAGAAACCTATAAGCCTGGGTACTTCACAGGCTAGGGGGCTGGGGGACTGCTTTTGGTCGACTCCCAGCTCTATGGCATTGCATTGCAGGCTGTATGTAAGGGACTGAACACCAGTTGGCCGATTTTCTGCTGTGTAAGCAATGCACTAGTGCTTCTGCTTGTGCCTGAACAGGCTTGTGCATTGCACGGCCAGAGCTCGGGGGGGTTGCCTGTGCTTTGTAGTAGCTGCTGTGTCTGTCCAGCCACCCCCCTCCCCAGATCACACAGTGCCGGTCTGTCCTGCGCGCTAAGGACACCTGCTCAGTTTTATTAAAAGACCGAGTACAATCTGGAACTGGTCCTGGGTGCAGCCAGTGGGGCATCCCGAGTCGGACCTCGCAGTCGCCTCTCGTCAGCTCAGCTCCTGTAAATAATTTATCCCCCTTCTCCGACTCAGATTACATGCAGCGGAGCGTTTATTGGGCAGGGGAGCTAATGAATATGTAAACCTCACCTCTGGTGCTACACGGGGGCCGATCGTGTCAGGTGTGAGATGAGACGTGATGGTTTCATTATTTGAAAGACCCAGGGAAATGAGCTTCGACATGCATGGCTAGGACAGTGCAGATCCAGCCCCCCCCCCCCCCCACTGCTGTGTGTAAAAAATAGTGCTGCTGGGCTGCAGCCTGGAAGGTCCCCACGAGCGTCAGGGTTCGAGTGTTGGCCACTGCTACACGAATCCATGAGCTGGCAACAGGAATTATAGCAGGGATTTCACCAGCCGTGCCATGCACCAGCCTGACAATTCACACTCCACAGAAACCTGAGTAGCAGCCAGTCAATCAAGAGAGCTGCACCACTGTCAACATCTGAATACAAAATACACAAAATAAACACTGCTCCGGTGGAATATAAGTTAGACGTGTGCATTAAGCTAGGGAGTTGTGGTTAACAGCGCTACTCTTACAAGCAGTACCATGGGATCTTTAATAACCAAGTACTCAGCTTTAACATCTTGTGCAAAGGATGGCTCTTCCTACAGCAGTTACAATTCAGGTTTTAAAATGCACATTTCAAAGATTGGTTTTGCAGGCTGCTATCATTAGCCATCACTGGTCTTTAAAGTTTTGCAATAATTTCCTTTTTGACTACTTAAGCAAGTGATTATTTCTATTAGTGTAATAGGTCAGAATCATTTGAAATAACAATTCCAGCCAATTTAGCTCTCAGGGACAACAGTTGGCCATTTCTAACCTCATTGAACCAGTTAATTTACTAAACTGCTCAAAACTTACGTGTTGCGTATTGATTATTTAAGGGTATCCAAAGAATTGTGTTTTTTTAGGATCAGGGCTGGCCGCCCCTGCTACAGACATTCTGACAGAGCTATGTAACTCATATCAAAACTTAATCTCTCCGTGCCGCATGTGGTTATTAGCAACCAGCGAAGCTCTTTTGGGGAAAAACAAAAACAGTCCCGACACCAAACCCAACAGTTGTTGTAGATGGCTTACATGCTATCCTATAGATGTCAGCTTTTTAAAATAATACCTGACTGTCGATTCCTAATGCTAAATAATTAAGAAGGGTATGAAAATGACTGGTTTCCTTTCCTGTAGTTACATACAGCTGCAGGCAAAAGGATAAATACGCTCCATCTTCAATAAATGTGACCCATTTGTTAAACTACACATTTGTTAAACTGCAATAAATACATAAGATCAGTTTGTTATAAATTTATTTGTCTTTGCAAATGGAAGTGACTATGCAGTTCTGCAACTCTAGGTGGTTTTCTTTGCTTGTATACAGTATGTAAACAGCTCGGAAAACGTCTTTTGACATGCTATACACAATCAGAAATTACAATGTACTGTATAAGCGCCACTGGTTAATTCACAACCTCCACTTGCGTTTTCTGCTATGATAACAGGTTTGAATCCTGTTAATACAGTTTAGCTCTCAATCTGTGGGTCTAGTTGCTCTTCAGCATGAATGCTCTTAAGGTTTCTGTCCTCTATACAGATTTATCTCAGGCAGCAAACCCATCTGGGAGAGCCAAAGACACAAACTCGTAGCTTTTTTCTTTTGTTTGTACCATTGTCAAAGTATCCTGAGGACGGCCAATAATTCACAGCAGGCAGAACGGCTATACTGTGTCCTGTGCTCCAAGAGACTAGCTTATTGTTTCCTTCCATTCTTGAGCTACGGATCTCCAGGAAAGAGGCATGGGGCTGGTTCCCATCATTTCTCATTTCCCTTATTCCTTTATTTAACACAAGATGGATAATTACTGCTATCAAGGTCAGACACCTGTTCCTGCTCATGCCAAATTACCGGCAAGTATCTTTATGGTTTAATTAAGAAGCCTGTTACTCCAGATATAAAGCACTGGCTTTGAGCAGCGCTTTATTACCTCCCAGAATGCATTTGCCGTCAATGCGCAATGTGCAACCAGTAAAATTTAATCAGCGGGTGGCATCAGCTGATCAGGAGCTTGACGAGGAGGGCTTATGCTGGGAGCAGCATTCTCAATAACCTGCTAGCCACCCTACAGAGCTGGTGTGTGTGCTAATAAGAAGAAAAAGAAGAATTCCATACAGTTATATAGAGCCCTTAAAGGGCACTCCACTCAAAGCGCTTTACAGGTAATCTGAACCCACCGCTCCACCCCCAGTGTGCAGCCCCACCTGGATGATGTGACGGCAACCAGAGTGCGCCAGAACGCTCCCCACACCCGAGCTCTCAGTGGGGAGGAGAGCAGAGTGATGTAGCCAGTTCAGAGACGGGGGTTATTAGGAGGTAAAGGACAGGAGGGATTTGCCCAGGACGCCGGGTTTAAATCCCTACTCTTTTAGAGGAGAGTAAAGAAACGCCCTGGGATTTTTCAAGACCACAGAGAGTCAGGACCTCGGTTTTACGTCTCATCCGAAGAATGGCACCTTTTTACAGTATAGTTTCCCTGTCAGCCCCATGAGCACTCCCTACTGGTCCCTCTAACACCTCTTCCAGCAGCATCCTTAGTTTTTCCCAGGAGTCTCCCATCCAGGTACTAGCCAAGCTCCCACCTGCTGAGCTTCAGTGGGCTGCCAGCTGTGAACTGCAGGGTGATATACTGTAGCTGCTGGCAATGTGTAGGCGAGCTTTGTTTTTAAGAATAAATTATGCTATTAAGAGTCCGCATTTCTCCTATTTTAAATTATTTCAGGCCTTATAACACACATGCTTCCCCGAGATGATTCTGTACCAAACTGCTGCTCAGTATGGTAAATTCTCAGAGATGAAACCCTCCTAAAGTCTTCCAAATCTGAATAAAAGTTTGCCTCATATTTTCTTGTTAGAGTAGCTATTGTGTAATTTATTTAATTTCTGTCAAATATTTTCTTGTTGGAGTAACTACGATTTCATTTACCAATATGCATTCATCTATACCTCTGAGTAGTCTGTTGTCTTATGTCTTTACTTAGCTTTAATTTTTGCTCCCTTATTTTTCGTCCACTGTCCACTAGGTTTCCCATCTGAGATTTTCAGATAGCAGTGTACGACTCCCCATCCCACCTTGTCTTGATCAGGTCACCCTAAACTACGTCAGATTTTTTTCTACCTTTTTTAATTTATTTTTGTACTTGTGGAGAGGTACTCCACTTGGGTTATCTGTGCCTCTTCTGCACCAACATGGAGAGGGCAGGCTCTGCACTCAGTGAGGAGAAACACAGCTAAAATAATTTGATGTCGCCCGTGGGGACACCATGAGCTGCACATAATACGACACTGAGCTCAGCATGTCTTAGACAGGCAGTGACCCAAACTTACATCACACAGTGATGTACCATTCAGGTGCCCTGTTCTGCTTCCTACAGAATTCTGATTTTATAGTCTGATATTCAGGATGGTGAAGGCTCCTTTTGTGTACTATGTAGAGCCAGATATGGGTGCAAAATACTCCACACTCTGCTCCTGTGTGATATCAGATTTTTTTTTCCTGTGTTTTTAAAAGGATTGTAGCTAGCCCTCCCCATGCCGGGCCCATCTCATATAACTACAGACCGGATTATACTTCTAAAGGATTGAAAAAGCTTTTTAATCTAGAATTTAAAAAAAAATTAGCACAGCCTCAACACTTTTGGATTACAGGAGTATTAAACTGGTGTTCTATGAAAGTCTACAAAATGTCAGCTTATTGAAGGGAGATATACTAGAAATAATACTTGGCTTGCAATGCCTGTTCGCAGTGTTACCACTGCCACCTATACTGACATAAGAGGCCATGTGGCTCATCCAGCTGAATCCTGAACAAGGCCAGTGTAATGGAGCAAAGAAGTGCTCCACTGGGTTGACCCTGTCTGTAATGCAAGAGGATTTTGAATACTTGGATCAGATCCCCTTGCAGTCTTCTCTGCCTACAGAGATTGAAAGAGATTTTTTTAACCTGTCTGTGTAGGGAATTCCTTTAAGCCCCAAAATGCAACCCCTGGTGTTCTGATTCAACAGCAGTGATATGTCTTGTTGCAAGGTGGTGACCCGAATTGTTCAAAATATTCTTAAATGAGTTCTTACTAACGATTGTACAATTTTAACATACTATCCCTTTATTTTTTAAAACATTATTCTAAGCAGGTGTGAGCCTGGCCAGTACCTGGATGGGAGACTCCTGGGAAAAACTAAGGTTGTTGCTGGAAGAGGTGTTAGTGGGGCCAGCAGGGGGCGCTCACCCTGCGGTCCGTGTGGGTCCTAATGCCCCAGTATAGCGACAGGGAAACTATACTGTAAACAGGCGCCGTCCTTCGGATGAGACGTAAAACCGAGGTCCTGACTCTATGTGGTCATTAAAAATCCCAGGGCATTTCTCGAAAAGAGTAGGGGTGAAACCCCGGCGTCCTGGCCAAATTTCCCATTGGGCCTCACCAGTCATGGCCTCCTAATAATCTCCATCTATAAATTGGCTTCATTACTCTGCTCTCCTCCCCACTGAGAGCTGATGTGTGGTGAGCGTTCTGGCGCACTATGGCTGCCGTCGCATCATCCTGGTGGATGCTGCACATTGGTGGTGGTGGAGGGGAGTCCCCATTACCTGTAAAGCGCTTTGAGTGGAGTGTCCAGAAAAAGCGCTATATAAGTGTAAGCAATTATTATCATTAATTATTAAGTTTTTTTTAATTACTTTTCTAACAATTTGTTTGACATTTTTCCCTTCCACCACACTGACGAAAACCTGATCAATGTTGATACATTTTCCTTTTGCCATTCTCTGGAACCTAGAGCAGTAACTTTGTGCTTTTGAAAACCATGCATTACTCTGTTTTCTTTTATTTTTTTCAATAACCAAAGCAGAACACATTAAATTCGTCATCGTAAACTGTGATCTGCTGTGCTGGTCCGGCTGTTTTCAGAAGAGCAGTTGAGTAAGCTGATGAAATCCCAGAGCCAGACAGCGTAGGTGTTGCAAATGTTAAAAAACTACATGGGGGCTGGATCTGCTCGTGCAGTTCAGTTTTAATAATTGAAGAATATTTTTTCCCATGTAATCTCTGGGTATTTTGAAACCTATGAACGTACCATAGCTGTCGCCCCTGAAAGAGGAAACTGCTGCAGAGCTCGAAACAGATGGGCTTGGACCAGGACTGTACTGTCCCCCCTGTCCACAGAAACGCCCAGCCTTCTCTGCGCTGTGATGCTGCGCTACAGCGATTTGCAGAAAGACTATCACTACTACGGTCAATCAAACCTGGCAACCAAGCACTTACAAAAGAAAAAAAAAAACTTTCACCTCAACAATGATTTGTACTCACTGCAATACTGTGTTTCAGCACTCAACGTTGTGCTGTTGAGCTGCACAGACCAAAACCCGATCTCGAGGTTCTTGTTTGAGCGTGGCAAGCAGAAATTGCTCCTGACATTGACTGTCTGTGCCTGCCAACACCTGGTTAATCCTGTTCTCTGGGCTCTAGGCTGCAGATAACCAAGCTTAATAAAGACGCATGGAAGCACACATTGCAAGTGGCTGAGTTAAGCTTAATGCATGGCTGAAATCACCCATAATGTACAGCACCTTTACATAACTGTTACTGCAGCTCCAGCAAACCACAGCCACGTCCCACAAGCAAGCCCACTCCCTGCCGCTGGCAGTGAAGGTCTCCTGGCCTGCACTGTAGCTCTGATTCGACTGATGGACACCTCAAATTACACCAGTGCACCCCAAGGGGAGTCCTACCTAGTGACCCCTCCTAACAGCGGTTACATGGGGGCATAATACCTCCCTCATTCTCATTAGTGTTGCCTTGAAAGCAAAAGCCGTTCTTTGTACTGGAACCGTAAGCACTTATTAAATTGGCATGGTGCAGGGATATTTTACAGCAGGTGTTAAGCATAGGTAGCTGCAAAGGCAAATAAATGTTCTCTCTTCCAACAGCTGCACAACACAGAGATGAACAATGAAATGTCCAACCGAAGTCACGGAAAACAATGGCACAGTGCACTGACAGAATGTCTGAAGTTTGCAATTAAGCCACCGCATGAAAACACAGCTGCTGGTATTCAAAGTGAGCAACTGATGGGTTTAAAATAGGTCGTCGCTTGAACAAAATGAAAATGAAGGGCACCGATCAGTTGGCAGCAACAAGGCTTCTGCACACAGTGTGCTGGATAACCTCTGAAAAGGTCATGGAGGAAACACTGTTCATTGGAATTAATCAGCATGAAATCACAGCCATTCACCCCTGCCTTCAATAGCCCCTGCACACTGTTAAAGGTCCCCACGCCAGGCAGAAGTCAACCACGTCATGCCCTGTCCCCCTAATTTCAGTAGTTTGATTTGTTGGGTTACATTTACTGGGAGGACTGGGAGGGCATTGCGCTGAGGGAAGAAAGTGAGGGGAAGTGATCAGTGAACTGGCAGCATGGCTTCAATGGCTATTTGCTCCAGTTTTCTAGCCCTGCATAAAAAAACATTTTGTAAAGACTGTGCCAAAGTACAGAAATAACGTAATAGGTGGATTTCACTACGTTGCCTCCCGCTAATCGTGCGTTTTTTTTATAATTAACCTTCACGATTATGGGGAGCCAATTATGCTCAGCGGTTCAAAAACGACCCCAGAGCCCCACGCAAAAAGGACACTGCTGTGAGAGCAAGAGAAACCTCAGCTGGATGTGCTGAATTCAAAGAAAATGGATCCTGGTGGCACTTCGGCCGATAGGTCTAATTACCTTATGTGATTAGTTTCACAGACTAACTGCCATCCACAGGCTAGCACGGTATACACACTGTGTGCTGTTTGCTCTACATGAAGAACTAAGAGGCTTGCTAGACAGGTAGCCAATTACCTGGCCACTTGGAGTCCTTTTCTTCAAATTCCACATCTCCATTTCTGTTCTTTCTGTGGCACACATTTCACATTTCATTGTCGTCTGTCCTTAGAAACATGGGGCTTTGTGCTATGAATAATAGATCAAGAAAGCACATGAGCAAAGAGGTGTGATTTCTGTCAGCTGACTCAGCAAAATGGGTCTCTTTTCATCCTAAGCGACTTGAGAAAACACATTTTTCACAAACTTAAATCAATATTTGGTAGTATACTTTATTTTTTCTCCTATATTTATCATCCTCACAGTTTTTTGTTAAGGTGGTAATAGTTTACTATAAGTGGTAAGCTATTTCATTAGTTTCAACTTTCCCAATTAAACACCACCTGTTCAAAGCTCATGACCTGAGCGTGATCTCTGCACCTGAATGTTGCTGAGCCGCCTGATGATGCTCCTTCCTGCTCCCCTTACACTCAGGTGAGACAGTTTCATGGGTGAGGCTGCACCCAGCATGGGGAGGCGTTTTGACAGTGGGCAGCGCTTACCTCTGCATAAGATGTGGACGTCATGGAACATTCAAAAGGAGAAGCTCTCACGTTCTTTGGAATCTCCATGAGCCCCTCCCCTAAGCAATAAAAAACAAAACAAGTTAATGCTAGAAATCTTTTTTTTAAATGCTCTTTTAAATGTGTGCCCATCATGGCTCCTAAGACAGCTTCAAGTGTCACCAAACTGGCCTCCCCATAGGTCCAGCCACCCCCACCTGTTCATCATTAATCTCCCAAGCCTCTGAAGAACACGATGTACCCATTAACATGTCCACAGCAGCAGCATAAATGCATAAAGCAGTAAAATAACAGAAAAAAACGGGCTGTCTATTTTAGACGCCACCTTATCGGTCTGCTGTGAGTGGGTGCCGTGAGAGGCGATTCATTTTTTATAGTGTTTTTTTTTTTTTGCAGGAGTCAGTACAGTGAGCCCTGCCTGTGTGGGAGTAAAAGCTGAACACGGTGTTCCCTGAGCAAGAAAAGCGAAAATCCCTGCAAGGGGTTATTTTTAGACAAAACAATGAACATGCAGTCTATCAATAATAAGATACATTTTGCTGGTTGTGAAGACTAACTGAATCCTGTGTCGTGGCGAGTCCAGATTCTGGATCTGTTGCTGTCATGATGTAGGGGTAATGTATTAAGGCATTACAGCTAATAATATTATGACGTGTATACAGTGCAATAATTCTTATTCCTTTTATTCTCAGCATCCAAATTTCTCTTCGTAAGCCTTATCTATGGCTTCCATTATAAACTCTAGTTCCTATTCAGAGCATTCGGATCTGGTGGAAACGAAAATAAAACTGCAGATTTTGCAGGTATAAAAATAAACCTCTTGCTTCAATAGTTTTTCACCTTTCAATAGTGCACACCTTTGTTTTGATTAATTCAGTGCCTGGAAATCAATCGTTAAAGATCAAAGTCATGTTTTGAACAATACTCTGTATAATTGGGTTTTTATTTGAAATACAAATTCGGAGATGTATCGTAATTACAGGAGCATGTTTTCACCTCACCACCTCACCCACCCCCATCTTAAACTGTCAAGGTCTGGAGAAAAGAAATCAAATTACCTTGAAAAGAAAGACAACTGTATGTGGGTAATTCCAGATGTCGTGTTTAGTCTGTGGCTTTCAAATCTGGCTAACTGGTGTAATTGCCAGCACTAGGATTCTGCTCACTGGGGACAAGTGTACTCCATTCAGAATTGTCCTATACAGTAGTATTATGTCACTGGCCCTGCTTACCAAAGAAATCTGCTTGCCTGCTGGTGTCACTAGGTAACAGGTAAAACAATCAGAACAAGACCAGGGTGTGAGTATCTGCAGGAAAACAGTGGAAGTGTTGTTTATGTTTCCAGCATTAAGGTCTCTGTGCAGATCACTCAGAAAGATTACCGCAGTGAAACATCCTGATATGCTGGAGCTGTTTTTTTTTTTTACCAATATACGACTGTGTTTTTACTTTTTCTGCTTTTTGCATGGTACTGTATGTCCGGGAAAACCATCATAAGGACGTTGCGTTGTTGCTTTGCTTCATGTGCTCTGCTGTGTTTGTGAATTTAATCAATCGATTGATTGTCTGCAGTCGCAGAGAGTGAGGCCAGGGAAGGATAAAGCCCCCGACCGCAGCCCCATGATGGAGGGAGGAATGCAGCTCCTGAACCGCGACGGGCATAGCGTCTCGCACAACTCAAAGCGCCACTACCATGACTCTTTCGTGTCCATGAACAGGATGCGGCAGAGGGGTCTGCTGTGTGACATCGTGCTGCACGTGGGAACCAAGGAAATCAAAGCCCACAAGGTTGTCCTGGCCTCCTGCAGCCCCTACTTCCACGCCATGTTCACAAGTAGGTACCCCATGGTGCTACAGTTTACTGATGTGTGGGGCTCAAAAATGTAGCACTCCCGTTGCACAGTGGTTAAATCCAGTCCAGGCTTTATTATGAGCTGCAGGTTGTGTTATCTGTCATCATCAGATATTGGATATTTTTTAAGGCTTGTTTTCACTGTTCTGAGTAATTTCGCTCAAGACAAAAGTTACCAGAATTGTTTTTCTGCTTGTGACATGCAAAATGGATCACGCTGTTTCCTTGCTGCTCCCCAGTTTTTGCTTTTCCTTGCTAACATGTGATGGCATGCACTTCTTGAAATAAGAAATCTTTTATGCGATATATTTTTTACAGTGCGATAAACAGATTCATACCACCAGCAAGCATGCTTTCTAAATGGAAGGTGCTCTTTGTTCATAAAGAATAGTGAATTTTTTTGCAGATTAAAATAATTCATATTGATTTGGCTGTTGCTTCTGTCCAAAGCAACTTGTATTTGTACCCATTTATACAACTTGGTATTGTACTGATTCAGTCTGAGTGAAGCACCTTGTTCAAGGATACATAAGCAGTGCCTTACCTTGGACTTGAACCCATAACCTTTCAGTTCCAAGTCCAAAATCCTGCTTTCCTAAACCCATAATCCCAAACGTTAACCATGCTGGTCCACAATCCCAACCACATAATCCCACTATCTTTACCACGCTATTTCACTATCCTAACTTACCCATGTTATTCCACTTTATGAGCAACGGCACAGATCTATGACTTTTAATGCAACATATTAGTATAATGGCAGATGTTCCATCCAAGACCCCTATAAAAGCATTTTACGCTAATGTCAGCAAGCCTACCTGCTCCATACTCATGCAGTCTAATTCTGTGCTCGGATTGGAGAGCCTCTTACGGCCTTGATCCTGGGTTTGTGTGTAGCTTATCTAGAATTTTACTTCCTGCTTCCCTTTCATTGCCATTCTTCTGTTTTGTTTTCTTTCATGACGTAGGTCACCTGGTGTGGTGTCTTTCCCTGCTCCCCCCCTCCCCCCTGCACCTCAATCTAGAGCAGTGTTGGGGTATGTCACTTTCCTCTGCACAGGGGCTGCTGAAGAACTGGGGCGCATGTGTATCTGCCTGTATCTTGGAAGTTTGTCTTCTAGGTACTAGGGCTTTTGCTGGGGATCAAGACCTTTCTAGCAGAGCAGGATTTTCTTACAGTGTCTGCTTACTGACACTATAACCCAGCAGTATCGTGCAGCTTGATCTCTGTATGACAAAGACCTAAGGAACAAAGAGCAAATTTAATTTTAAAGTGCTCTTGGTGCTACAGAAAATTAAAAAAATTTAACAAAACACAAATATACACTTCAAGCAGCTTAAAAAAAAAAAGAAATGTTTAAAGGCATCAAGAGTTTCAAAATTCCTGGCGATTTGTGATTTGAAACAGACTTCCACAGATCCAGTACTGAACGGTATTGTTCATGAAGTCGACTGATGTTAAAAATAGAGTGCCACTCCTCTCTCCTAAACAAAATATAAAGGCTGTGTTAAAACAAAGGCAGTTCCTGAGGGTTCACTCATAACCTGGTCCTGTATGCAAGCAAGATAGTGGCAGGTACCTTTCTCCAGAAGTGGGTTCGGGGTCACTAGGAAGCCGAGCTCCTGGGTCACGGGACACAGCATGAAAAGATGCTGTGTCTTAAAGCCTGATCCCTAGCAGAAGCCAAAGTGTACACTCACAGGGCAAGGTATAAGTCCCGCAGTCAGTAATGTGCTGGGCCTCTGTAAGCAGTAGTGATCACTTACACCTGGCTTGACACGCGATGCACACCTGCAGCCCGACCCCGTACAGGGTCTTCATCAGCTCAGGCCGTGATGAGGGAAAAGGTGAGTGGGGTTGAACTGCGTGTTTCACCAGTTCTCGGTAGGAATGGAGAATTGGGGGGTGTGGGGGGGGGGGGGAGGATGGGCATTCCTAATATTCTGGCCTGTGAGTGGATGTGCAGTATCTAACTAAATAATACCAAAACAAAATCCTGACGGGTCTTCTTTACAGCTTGTAATGTTGATGCATTTTTCTGTTCTTGTTGTCGTCGTTGCTGTTGCCTCCACAGGCGAAATGTCAGAGAGTCGGCAAACTCACGTGACCCTGCACGACATCGACCCCCAGGCGCTGGAGCAGCTGGTGCAGTACGCCTACACTGCTGAGATCGTGGTGGGAGAGGGCAACGTCCAGGTGTGCACCGTTTCTGTCGTTTAAAGGAACAGAACAGCGTTCCCCTGTTGTGTGGATGGATGTTCACGATGGGGATATTTGGTGGGTGGACAGTGGGCAGGTCAGGACAGGCGGACAGCTCACTGCTGAGGGATCCAGCACATTCAGTATCAGAGGGCATGAGTTCGCCATTCAAACAGCATACGCTGTAGTCAATTAAGCCATCATCTGGGACAGTGCCAACCCTTGAGCCAGAAAAGATACACATCACAATTATTGCTGTTTCCACTCCGGGATGAATCATAGTTTCATACAGTGCTATGTGTTGGGAGGAGACATTGTTATGGCTTCTGACTAATACATTGCATTCGTAGATATAGGTCTGCCGCCTTTTTACATTAAAGCTGGCGTGTTTAATCTCTGCCAGTGTGACTTCAGGCCCGTGCTGTGATGTCCGGTGATAATTAAGATGTACAGTTTACAGTGGTGCTGCGTACACTGTGTGTTCTGCAGTGCTTTCCCACAGCTCCGTCCACAGGATGGCAACAACGCCGAGCGCTGGAGAAAGGCCCGCTTCTCCCCCCTTGACCGGGCCGGGGGGGGTGCTTGTCTCAATGCCAGTACAGTTTTATGAACGTATGCACCGCAACAAAGCTGAGAACTGCTGGGCAGGGGGTTGGCGATTCTGTCAGCAAGATCCTGGAATTAACCTAGACGACAGCTTGCTTCATATACAAGTATTTCTCACTGGATTCGCTGTAATAATGAGTGATCAGCTCGAACAGAGAAGTGAAAGCGAATTAAGTGCACGTTGTTCACCCCTGCCAGGGCGCAGGAGCAATCCTGATCTCTGAGCAGAGGCTCCCGCTGGCTGAGCTCCCCCTGGTCTCCCCTCACCTCTCCCTCATCTGCCTTCGCAGACCCTGCTCCCCGCTGCCAGCCTGCTCCAGCTCAACGGCGTGCGGGACGCCTGCTGCAAGTTCCTCCTCAGCCAGCTGGACCCCTCCAACTGCCTGGGCATCCGGGGCTTCGCGGACACGCACTCCTGCAGCGACCTGCTCAAGTCGGCGCACAAGTACGTCCTGCAGCACTTCGTGGAGGTCTCCAAGACGGAGGAGTTCATGCTGCTGCCCCTGAAACAGGTACAGGCCTCGCCTGCCTCCTGCCTGCTTGTGCCCGTCGACGTGCGACGTTTAAGCTGACAGCGTATGTCCGCGTTGGTCTTGTTCGAGAACTCTACGCGCGTTTGCAAAGCATGGCACGGTAAAGAAAATGTTGTGTCATCCGTGGATTATTACCTATTCGGGTCACATCAGCCTACAGACTGTCTCAGAGGCACAGGGCATGAGGCAGGACAGCACCCTGGAGGGCACAGGTGTCTTTCTGTTATTGCTCAGAAGGGCCAGACATTGACGAGCCTTTGAGAGAGTGCAGATTGAGGGTTTGGGGGCTTTAAGGCTTTCCTGTATTACTTGGACTCCTGGGGAAGAAAACAAAAACATGAATGGAGATTAAGGGATCATGATTTTATCCTCTTTAACATGAAAGGAACCTTTCAGTATGGGGCTCAGGTTACCCACGGTAATCACTGCAAAGTTGCCAGAATTCTGCTTTTAAGTTTTGATTTAATTTCATGTAGGAAAACTGCAGTTATGCCCACACACACACAAGGTAGAGGGGTTAAACCAATGTTAAAGAATACAGCTGCATTAACATAAGAATGTTTACAGAGCCGAGAGGAGGCCCATGCAGTTCATTTTGCCGCTGGTAGCTAATTGACCCCAAGATGTCATCAAACAAGGATGTTTCATGGATGAAGCTTTGACAACTTGGCTGGATAGCTTGATGCAGATTTCCACAAACCTTTGGGTAAAGGTGTTCTCGTTCCCAGTTTAAAATGCTCTTCGCCATACTTTTTATTGCGTCCCAGTTTGTACTTTGCTGATCCTGAAGAAGTCTCTGGTGTCAACAGTGTTAGTTCTTTTGGCAATTTTGAATGCTCGAATCAAAGGCACCTCATATTCTTCTGTCTTCAGGGCTAAGGAGGTTCAGTTCTTCCAGGCTGCCAGAATGGGATATTCCTTCAAGCCCAGGAGCACATGTTGCTCTCCTCTGGGGCAGTTTCAGAGCAGAAATATTTAATTTTGTAACATAAAAGTCCAGAACTGTACACCACCTTCTAAATGAGAGTCTTACGAGCACAATGTACAATTATAAAAGGACATAATTTCAAAGCAAGTGAGGAAAACAGTGAAGAGAAAAAAACACTTGTCTGAAGCATGACCAGATCCCAGAAGTGCTTAATGAAGGTACAGCTCCAGGATGGTCTTTCTACATTCTGTCCTACAGCTGCAGAACCAACCCAATAATAATGAAAGGCGTCTGAGATCCAAGACCTACAACAGCATGTGGAGCTTGTGCTGGCAGAGCTCTGGTGAGTCAGATCTTGGAGAACATGACCTACTTACAGAAGAGAGCAGTAGCAGAAAACCAGACCACTTCAGTGGCACATTAGTCCACATGGCAGGAGCATCGCAGGCAGCTTTTTTGGCCAGTTGATTTTTCCCAACGTACACTTAGGCGTAGGAGAAACCACTTAATACATTTCCTGATCTTCATGCTGGAGCCGATATAGGGAACCATGGCAGAATACAGGCTTGGTCCCGTTGTTTTCCAGTTCCACTGCCACAGCTGTGCAGACAATAAGAACTCAGCATCCAGAGCAGCTTCAAGGGGTACAGGGGCCCCCTGTTCCCCCGAGAGAGAGAGACAGCCCTTTTTCAGAAGACGGTTCTGTTTTGTTACCCGAGGCCAGGCAGGAGGGGCAGGGGCGGATGTGTGTTGTGCTCTCGCCGTTCGTGACCGCTCTCCGCGGGAGCAGTGCCAGCTCCCAGGGGCGAGGGGGCACGCCGCGAGACCTTCCTCCTCCCCCGGTTGTGAATAAAAGAAAAGGGGTACAAGGATCACCCACGGGGGCATCGTCGAGTCCGATTAACCCCCTGCGCCCCCTCTTTCGTCAAAATGTTCAATGGTTTCCCTGTCCCTTCCCTCTCCGATGCGTGAAGCAACTGAAAGTGCGTTGTGTTCTGTGCGTGCTTCTCAGCCAACCAGTATCCTAGCAACAGCTGACAGATGCGTGTTTTCTTCCTCTCGCAAGAACTGCCCCTCGTGTCAGCGCCACCAGAGGACTCGGCTTTCATGACAGGCTTCGGTTTAAAGGCACTGCGATTATTATTATTTTTAAACTGTTAAGAAGACCCCCAGTCCCGTTGCAGTGACAAGTTCGTTTTCATTTTTCTGACATAATCTATAAAGTTACGCAGCCCCTTCGTCTAATGCAAGGCAATCAGTGTTCTGGAGCTCTACGTCACCGAAATGTTTATGAAAAGGTAAGCGTTCAGGAATTGTAAAACTGCAGTTCCGAGTTAAAATAAACAAGTTACAGGTTCTTACTGCTGCTGTCTCCTGTATTTCCATGTTCACTTTCCTTTTTAAAAGGTAAATTTTCAGACCACTTAGCCAAGAGTACAACACACCTAATATTACTGTCAGTTCGGTTCTGAATGGAGCCAAATAAGAAATGCTTTTCTGTGATTTCTGGGATTGTTAATGAAGTCAAATGCAGACCAGGCACTCTGTGCACAGATGTTGCTTCCACTTAGCAGCAAGCGTTGTGATTCCATTTATCACGACACTGTGATTCATCATCCCTGCCTCTAAATCCACAGCAAGTTGTTTCAATTGTGCTGCACTGTAAATTCACTCTGGATGAATTCCTTAAATCTGCTGAAGCATGATTAAACCCTGTTGGACATATTTAAGAGTCTTCTAAGATTAATATACATTATCATTACACACTGAACTCTCTATTCTGTTTTATTGTCTAATGGCACTGTTTTTCCCTTTTTTCTATAGTAGACACACAAATACCATATCCTAGCAACATTTAAAACAATCAGTCCAGTTCCCAGGATTAAGAATTATTAATGAAAATTAATTTAAAATTATCCAGTCACCTGTCACAGGTGCAGTTTCACTGCTGGGATTCAGTGACATCATCAACCACTTAGTACCAGGAGGAGCATGCAATACTCTAATTACGTAATAATAGATAATGAAGTTATAATGTTTGTGCCAAGCAATAATAAATGAGGGTGAAAGACTGCACACTGCACAGTGTAGCGTGGGCCTGAGTCGCTGTCTGCCTGGGGTTTCTGTACGTTCTCCCAGTGTGTGTGGGTTTCCTCCAGGGGCTCTGGTTTCCTCCCACAGTCCAGAGACATGGGGAGCCAGAGCCTATCCCCAGCCTGCAACGGGCACAAGGCAGGACAGGGTACAACCTGGACGGAATGCCAGTCCATTGCAGGGCAGACGGACACCAACACGTCCACACAATTTTCCCGTAACAATTAACCTACCTGTACTGGATAAAGCGGTTAGAAAATGACAAGGAGGTATATCTGTCCCCATAAAAGTCCATTACACCATACTCCAGATCGTGGACAGACCCAGGCCTGTGGTAGCACAGGGCGTTGTGGGTTTTGGCAGTACGTCTCAAGTGTGCCTCTTTGCCCAGGTGCTTGACCTGATCTCCAGTGACAATCTGAACGTCCCTTCGGAGGAGGAGGTTTACAGAGCTGTGCTGAGCTGGGTCAAGCACGACATCGACGGGCGCAGGCAGCACGTTCCCAGGGTGAGTCCCAGGCCAGGAGTGGACTTTAGAATACCCCATGTTGGGGGAAAAGAGCAACGTGTGTCGTTTATCCAGTGTTTCGAACTCACACCTTGCTCCCAGCGACTTTCTCTCAGGCGCTGACCTCCCAGGATTCAAAGCGGCGCAGCCTGGGGGGTCAGAGGCTAAGGGGGTGCCCTCTGTCTCCGTGTGCCGCAGCTGATGAAGTGCGTGCGGCTGCCCCTGCTGACGCGGGACTTCCTCATGAGCAACGTGGACACGGAGCTGCTGGTGCGGCACCACTCGGAGTGCAAGGACCTGCTCATCGAGGCCCTCAAGTACCACCTGATGCCCGAGCAGCGCGGCGTGCTGAGCAACAGCCGGACCCGGCCGCGCCGCTGCGAAGGTGCCAGCCCTGTGCTCTTCGCCGTCGGTAAGGGGTGACGGAGGAACCCGGCCTTAGGCCCCATCGGGAAAGGCGATTTGCTTGGAGTGCAAGTTGAGCGTCGGTTGCGAGCCAAACGTTTCTAGTTCGCGCCTGGGTAGCATTGCTGTGACCTATGATCTGTGACCTGTGACCTGTGCCCACAAGTGAAAAATACAGTTTAACTTTCTAAATGCTAAACTCTCTTACATATTGCATTTAAAACCAAAATAAAATGATTGTTTCAGCCAGACATCAGTGGTAATTAAGCTTGCGGGGTCTCTCCTCTCCACCGGGTGGCGCTGGCGAGCCAGCAGTCTGTCCTGTTAATGAATGGCTCTGCAGAATCTGTGGAATCGCCACTGGGGAGCTGGGTCTTGAACAAACATTCAGCGGTTCTTAACTTGGACGTGCATTTAACACGAAGTAACTAACTGGAGACTCCACATTTGTAAAGAGATGAGAAGAAACCTAAAGGCAAAGTCCACCCAGTGGCTAATTACAGAATTCGTAGCAGATGGCATCTTCCGCCCACTGCAATCCCAGCAGGATGAGGCGTGGTTTGTAACTGCAGTTTGGAGTTCGGAGTTAAGAGGAGGTGCGTGGTTATTGAAGTCTCTGATGCTCTGCTTGACTCCGCTCTGCTCAGTGACTGGCCATGATGCAGCCGTGTCCTAAGAGAGATGATGTTGGCAGAGGCTCGTGATGAGACCTCCGCTGCGTGTTCAGCCTCAGGGCCCGTAGGTGTGCCAGGCAGAGAGTGACTGGGGTGTCGTTGTGTGCAGGGGGGGGCAGCCTGTTCGCCATCCACGGGGACTGCGAGGCCTACGACACGCGGACCGACCGCTGGCATATGGTGGCTTCCATGTCGACGCGGCGAGCCAGAGTGGGTGTGGCCGCCATTGGGAACAAGCTGTACGCCGTCGGAGGGTAAGAGGGCAGGGCTTGCTCCCCCATTGACCTGCTGTCTGCTGCACGTAGCCTCATTCCAGTCCAGCTTTCAGGTCTCCCTGAATCATCCACAGCCGAAGTTGTCTGATCAGGCCCATGATTAGTTTAATTAGGTAAATAAAAAGGCAGCACAGTGGTGCAGTGGTTGCCTCACTGCGCTGGGGCCCTAGGTTCAGTTCTGGACCTGGGGTGCTGTCTGTGTGGAGTTTATATGTTCTCCCTGTTTGTGTGGGTCTCCTCCGGGTGCTCCGGTTTCCTCCCACAGACATGCTGGTAGGTTAATAGGCTTCTGGGAAAAGAGTGTGTGCGTGTTTGTGTCTGCCTGCCCGACAATAGACTGGGTGTACCCTGCTTTGTGCCCGTTGCATGCTGGGATAGGCTCCGGCTCCCCCACAATTGGATAAAGCAATTATAAGATGGACGAAAAACAAAAGCTCTGCTGGAAGAAATATCTTTAGGACATACAAGGACCAAAACTATACTGTGCATTGAATTAAAAATAATACTTCTGAGTAAAAAACCATTCAGCAGATTGCTTTTACAGGATAACTCTTGATCTCGCATTCCATGTAAATAAGTCACTGCATGGCAAATGCACTGCCAGGACACACGCTTTTAACACAACATCCAGAATTTTATTTTTCCTCTTAACCAAGTCGTGATAAAACACCCACGAAAGAGGTAAGTCATTTGTGCTAAAAATAGCTGGAGTTCAGTGTTTTAACTTTTCACAAGAGCTCCCTCTAGTGGTTTGGAGAATGTCACGTACAGGTAGAACCCTGCTGCAGAGCTCCTAGGTCATGTCTTTGTGTGGCTTAACGGGCTCTTGCTTATTTCAGGTACGACGGCACCTCAGACTTGGCCACTGTGGAGTCATACGACCCCGTGACCAACTCGTGGCAGCCTGAGGTTTCCATGGGAACGCGGCGCAGCTGTCTGGGCGTGGCTGTGCTGCACGGGCTGCTCTACGCTGCAGGGGGCTACGACGGAGCTTCCTGTTTGAACAGGTATGCCTTCGCCGAGCCTTTCTGGTGCTGCGTGGGGGGAGCACTGTATTACATGTAGGATACACATGACAAGCCTGCTTAGCAGCGACTGGCTCTCTGCCCCCTGTATCCGTTAGCACCGCCACACTGGCTGTGCTGACCGGCTCTCTGTGCCCTGTATCAGTTAGTACTGCCACACTGACCAGCTCTCTGTGCCCTGTATCGGTTAGCACTGCCACACTGACTAGCTCTCTGTGCCCTGTATCTGTTAGCGCTGCCACACTGACCAGCTCTCTGTGCCCTGTATCTGTTAACGCTGCCACACTGACCAGCTCTCTGTGCCCTGTATCTGTTAGCACTGCCACACTGACCAGCTCTCTGCCCCCTGTATCTGTTAGCACTGCCACACTGACTGCACTGACCAGCTCTCTGTGCCCTGTATCTGTTAGCACTGCCACACTGACCAGCTCTCTGCACCCTGTATCTGTTAGCGCTGCCACACTGACTGCACAGTGACAGGGTCTCTGCGCTGTTCCTCTCCCTGCAGTGCTGAAAGGTACGACCCCTTAACAGGCACTTGGACGTCCATCGCTGCTATGAGCACCAGGAGGAGATACGTCCGGGTGGCAACATTAGGTCAGTGCGAAGACCACAAACATAAAGACCTTGAAAACTGCATTGGAACCCCATTTGTTACAATGCTTAGCTTTTGTTCAAATTTCGAAAATTGAGTCAATTATCCTCATACTTTTTTAAAATTGTGTTTTATTTGAAGGCTTTTATTCTAGAAAATTGTAGTTAATAGCACAGTAAGTCGGATATGCTGTTTTAGGTTACTTTCATTTTTAAAGGTGTGTAGGATGGAATGAGGTTGGATTAACCATGAACAAAAGATACAAGATCTTTGAGTGAAGGGTGGTTGTCTTTTAAGAGGGCACAGACTTAAATTGAAAGTCTTGGTCTTACAAGGAGACTCAGAAGTAAGAAGGATAGTAAGTCTTCTCCAGTGGTAAGGTGGAAGGTAGGAACCCCCTGGTGGACAGAGTGATCACGGCCCTCAGTTAAAGCTGTAAACCCTATTAAGATAAAATCACTCTATTGGCCATATACATTTTCTTGCATTAGGAATTCGTCTTTTCACATACCCCAGCTTGCTCTCCATGAGACAAAGACACACAGACAGGTAGAGAGCAGCTGGGGGTCAGAGCGCAGGGTCAGCCATTGTACAGCGTCCCTGGAGCAGCTGGGGTTAAGTTGCTCCGGGGCCCAACGGAGTAGGATTCCTCTGCCGGCTGCAGGATTCGAACCGGCAACCTTCCAGCCACGGGTGCAGATCCTGAGCCAGAGAGCCACCCCACTGCCCTTTTTTTATCCTCCTGTCAGTAAAGCTGAGAGGACATTTCACCTCTTTGAATGTTGCCAAAGAAACAAGAAGACTTGGCATCGATTTGGAAGAGGCACATATTTTGAATTGCATTCAGAAAGAGTGGTGCTGGGGTGGGGAGGGCTGTGTGTGAAATGAGTAAATACATCTGACAGTGCTTGCAAAGAGCGGCTTAATTCCATATGTGGTTTCTTTTGTTTCTCTACAGATGGGAATCTCTATGCTGTGGGTGGATATGACAGTTCTTCACACTTGGCTACAGTGGAGAAATATGACCCTCAGGTAATGATATGACCACAGGCAGTCATCACCTGAATACACCCTTCATTACTGCCAACAGTTATACAAATTAATTCCTTTTTGGACTCTGTCCATAACGGACTTAAAAAAACCCACCTGTCTCAGTGTTAGGAGCTGACCTCTCCTTTTGGTCCACATACAGAAATTAATTTAATTAAGATATCAATTTAATCCTTTGCATCCCACAGAGATTAATTTGATGTGGTTAGAATATCCATGGTTCAGGAGCCAGGAATATTGGTTGGGATTTGTACTCCCTACAGGCCTTTATTACCAGAACACCTGGGTAATTTGGGAATGTAAACGTGAGAGGAATGTGACGGAAACATATACTGCAGACATTTCCAGGAATTCCACTGGATGCTCTTGCTGTAGTATTAGGATTGATAACCTCTGTAGAACCTGTTTGGTGCTGCCAGTGGTTCTGGTGATCCAGTAGGAGTCACACTACGCTCTGGGCCAGAATTTCCAAACCACTGCCCCATTACGGTGTACAGGGACATCATATCGTAGGGGATGCCACCTGTTGGATGACTACTTGGTCGTTAAAGATCCCAAGTCAGTGTTCATAAAATAAGGGATTTTAATCCTGCTGTATTGGCTTAATTCTTCATTGGGTTTGAACAATCTGGTCTGCCTGAAGTCTCCCTCCCCTCATCTGCTGTGCAGTGGGGCTCCTGTGTGTCATTGAGGTGGGGGGCATACCTCAGTGGTGGATGAAGTGGGTCCCCCCTTGTCTGTGAAGCATATTAAGATCCCCTGGGATGAGGAACATTTTATAAATGCAATGAGTTCTACTAAAAAATGATGTACGAAGACAGAGATGAGCACCACCACATTCTAACAAGGAGCAAGATTCACAGATCTAAATGCAACTTATTTTATATGCACAGTAAAATTCTGTGTTTGGCCCATACTTAATTCACACACACTGCGAAATTCTGTGTTTAGCCCAAACACAGACCAAGATTCCAGTCCACAGGAGACCCTGGGTTAGAGAATCCTAAGAATCGCACAGGCTGAATGTAGGTATGGGCCGCACGGGTATTTTCAAAGGCTGTGAAACACAATCACCGGTGTGGCAGTAGAGAAGCCACATCACTTCCCCCCGGCCCTCACTGCCACCCCGCCTTCTCTGCCCAGACCAACACCTGGACGTCTGTCGCCAACATGATCAGCCGCCGCAGCAGCGCGGGCGTGGCCGTGCTGGAGGGGATGCTGTACGTCGCCGGGGGCAACGACGGCACCAGCTGCCTCAACTCCGTGGAGAGGTTCAACTACAAAGCCAACACCTGGGAGAGCGTGGCCCCCATGAACATCAGAAGGTACCTGCGCGGCCTGCACTACAGGGTCCTGCCTATGAGCTCTGGTAGTGCCACACGGTGGAGCAATAGTCTGCAGTAAAAATAATGACAGATTATTTTTCTGGCAGCTCAACAGGAGGAACCAGACGTAGGAGTCTGGTGAGATCTGGCAGAAGTTAATATTAAACTTTATGTTGGTAAATTTACCATGAATTCCCATCGCAGGTTTACCACAGTCTGTGCTATGGTCTCCTGACAGAAAACCTCAGCTAAGCTGCCATCGGTGACTGCACCAGGGTTACAAGGGCCTGCTTCTCAGTAGCTGTGCTGTGCCTCAGTCCATGTGTCCCCGAATTTAGCCCCCCTCTCTCTTGCCCCCCCCAGGAGCACCCACGACCTGGTGGCGATGGACGGCTGGCTGTACGCAGTGGGCGGCAACGACGGCAGCTCCAGCCTGAACTCCATCGAGAAGTACAACCCCCGCACCAACAAGTGGATGGCCGCCTCGTGCATGTTCACGCGCCGCAGCAGCGTGGGCGTGGCCGTCCTGGAGCTGCTGAACTTCCCCCCGCCGTCCTCCCCCACCCTCTCCGTCTCCTCGACCAGCCTTTGACAAAGAGTGAAGTCCCGGCTCGCCTCCGCCGGCCTGCCCTGCCTGGCCAAGAGGCGGAACTGCTCCGTGTGACGGGGGGCGGGGGGGTGGGGGGGGACACACGCCGCGCGCCGTGGGGTCCTCCGCGGCTCGGGCGCGCGGGCTGCCCTAAGTGGACAACTCGAGGCATTCCTCGGACAGGTCACAGTCCAGATAAAGAGGAAGACGACTGCCTCTGTTGGAAGGCACTGTCGACTTGGCTCTTAAAGCCGCTGTGCGCGTCATCATTTACAAGTACTGTAGTCCTGAATATTTACTTATTTTTTTAATATCTGTTCGTTTTAAATGAATGTCACGAGAGTAAGATGAATGGTCCTACTTAGGAATGTAGCAGTGACAGGCTGATTCTGCCATGCATGCTTTTACTGAAATTTTGTCCTCTCTACAGAACTTGTTGGCTGCAGTATCGCCATGCCCAGGTAGGTGGCGGTATTTCGCAGCAGTTTGAGAGACCACAAGGAGTCTGAGCTGGTACGGTCCAGTGCAGATAAACACTGGACAAGACTGAAAGAAGCTCCACACTCACTTGCACCGGGACTTCACACCTGGTCGGGACCAGCACTGAGGTCTAATGACTAACTGCACACCCACAATCACTGGCCAGGTGTGGTAGCATTAGTGATGACCAGGCCGAGTCAAGTCTCAACAGCCATTAAAAACAATAAAACACAATCCCAGTGCACTACACCATGCCCTATATGATTTTTATAACTTACAGCACAGACAACAACTCAGAACAATAGTCAGGAATTACAAAAGGAACAGTGTTCGCTATTGTGGGTAGTTGGTGATCTTTAAAGGCAGGTTTGCATATTGCCATAGAAATGTGACAGCATGAAGTTTGCGAACAAGACCAGGCCAACTGACTCCTCTAGATCGTCTGGTACAGTAGCTTGTAACAGCAGTGTTAAGGATGTGCCAGCCTCTTTTTGATGTTTGTAAAGGTATGAATGTTAAGGAAAGAAGAAGAAGAAAAATATAAAAATCTCTATTACTGTGTGATGTGTATATACATATATTTAATTCAGGTCTGAGAAAGGACATATCTGAAACATTATTTATTAACTTGCATATACATACTGTATCTATACTTGTAAAGTTTAGAGATTTCGTTACTGACTTGTATACTCCTGGGTAATGCTGTAGGAAAGAGATTTATGGATCATAAAGACTTTTACATTTAATGAGACTTACTGAATTGATAATAAAGATATAAATGTACAGTTTCTGTCTTGGAAAGATGTAGCATAGTGGGGGGAGACAACATTTTCCTATTTATTTTTTCCCTGGTTTACATGTTAAATTGGTAAAAGCAGACATTTCAGTAGCATTATTAGTATGAAATGACTGCTTTTTATTAATTTAGTTAACTATATTGCTCGTACACAAATGTAACATCCTGTTTTTCTGTCGTCTCATTTAAAAATGTTTAGCAGGTCCACATTTAATGTCTATGTGCAATCAGATCTGCAGTTCCTGTCCATCTGTCAGTGCAAGGTTGCTCATTTCAGTTACTGATGGAGAAAGTAAACCATAGTGGAGCTGTTGTAAAGGAATACTCATTCATGATGTATCTCACGTGTATTTTAACCAGCATGTCACTTTATTTTCGAACGCACTCCAGAAGTATTACAAATGAAGTGTCTCTTTGGCTTTCGTAACATTACATCCCTGATATTAAAAATAGTCAGCAATTTCTCACATATGGTGAGGTCTCCTGAACTAAGGATGTAATTGAGTCACGACAGTGACACTCTGCAGGGAGATGTTTTGATTAGCATGACCATAGAACTGCATAGGACTCTCCAAAGAACAGGCCAGGGTTTGTTCTTAGTACTTACAGTTCTGATTAAAACATTTTTTAAGTTGAAATGTAGCAAAGTGTGTGGTATGTCTGTAAGCTCCTACAAAGTTACTTTTTCCTTTTTTTCTAAAGCTTTTTGGCTTTCTTACAAAACCACTCTTAGGGGAAAATAAGTTCGGAGTGACAGCATTCACTGTGGTAGTGCACAGACATGCCCAAAAAAAATATTTAACTGACTTTGTTTTCTCTTTTAGTATACATATTACTAAATTAGAGCAGTCTGTGTTAAATTGTATGTTTTTCTTTATTCAGGGTAACACCGCACCTTGGAATGCAGTGCAAAATACAGAGACTGTGGCCTTTTTCTTTGCGTAAAAAAAAGTTGATGGGATGTTTGCTTAATGTTGATGTCATAGTGTCTTTTTGAGTTATAATGATCACATGTGAAGTGTACTGTTTATTTATATGTAAATTATGTTGAGCATATTTATGTGAAATCTTTTATTGAACTTTGCACTATGGTTCAAAAAAGAAAAAAGAGCAATACACACTAATGTGTAAAGTGAAATAAAAGTGGTTTTCTTTTCAAGAACACAGTACGTTCGTGAATGTCATTGTCCGAAGACATGGTCTTCTAAAGACAAGAAATAATTACAGGGAAAAACCACAGGTCTCATTCTAAACATTCTAAAGATTTCAATTCTGAAAGATTATTTTTCACGTACTAGATGTCAGCTAAGCTTACATTTTAAATTAATTTATACCCAGAGGTGAGTCACGTTTGTTTTAACCAGGGATACATCTTTTTAGCTTTGATCTTTAACCGGGGACAGAAATATTAATGATAATCACAAAGTCTCATTGAATCCTGAGCAAACGTTTTAATAACATCTAAAGGGAGGGGGTTATTCTCTATTCTCCGACAGCCATCCTGTGAGGTACCGTCCCTGCCCCCTTGTTCAGAGCTCAGATTCTGAGAGCAATATCCTGTGCAGTCACGTGCCCCGGCAGTGTGTCGCACACACCCAGCTCACTCCCTCTGTGTTGACAGATGCAGCCAGACAGCTGCCCGTTCTCACTTTACGCCTGCGCCTCCCACCTGTGTGCTCGGGCAGTGCTGGAGCGTAGAGGGTGTCCGGGGATCTCCGAAAACTAGCCCCCCCAAGCCAAATCACAACCTCACAAGTCTCGCCACAGCAGATCAGGGGTGCGCAGCCTTGGTCCTTAATTAATCTAGGGCACAAACTGGCTTAACTGCACCACTGTAGCAAAAGCTTTTCGAAATCTTTCGTTGCAGGAGACTTCCAAACCCTGCATGGGGTGTAAGTCTTCAGAACCAGGTTTCTCGTATAACAAATATATTATTTTTATTTAAAAGGGATATTGCTGTTTTTACATTTTTGTATATTTACAAAAAACATTTAAGAGAGATTGAGCATTCTCCAAAAATGTTTTAAAGCCTTCTTTGAAAGAAATACTACAGCTGACACCCATTTGCAGGAATCTCAGATATAAGCTTGGAGGACTCTGCCCTCAGATTTTACGCCTGTCATTTTGTGCTTGGACCACACTAGCAGGATGACCACATTCGTGCTCCGACATGTGTACTCTAATGAGTTTACAGCCTGGGCCCACAGACACTCAGGCACTGGAGAGGAAAAAGCCTTGTTTGATCATAAATATCCTGCCTGAGTGTTTTCCTTTAAAAGTAACTGCTTTCCTATTTTAGTCCAGTTTTTAAATCATTATCGCCTAAAGGCATCCCCGTTGTTTTCTTTTTGTAAATTTCTGAGAGACTGAAATTCGCACATGGTATGAAACATGTAAAGCTGAAGTCAACAAACTTTTATTTTCCCCCAAAAGTAAATGCTTTTTTTTTTAAATGTTTTATTGATTTACATGATTCCTTACTAGAACTGTGTGGCCCACCGAGTTCTAAGCAAGGGTTAATTCTAGCAGAGTGCAGTGAAAGTTTAGTTAAAAGAACAGTGAAGCAAAGTGAGATGCTGCAAAGCAGACTTAATGTGAAAATATGCAGATTGACCACAAAATGCTCCCACAGAAGAAATCCCAGCTATGGCTAAAAGGGTATATTACTCAGAATTTAAAAGTGCCATGCTTAGGAACTACTTTTATCCTCCTAGATTAATTTAGATAGCACAGCAAACGAAGATTACCCAACACATCCTTGACCATTTTAATTTTCTGCCAGCGGTCCTTCTTCATGGCTGTGCTACTGTACAGGTGTAACAATGCTGGAAGCTTCAAGAAATGTATAAGACAGGCAAGTTTAGAACAGATGTAGCTGCTGCAGAACGTTTTGTCATTACGATGACGAAACACCCGAAGGAAAGTCTAGCACATCACAGGGCAGTTTTCATTAAGCCCCCTCTTAACAGTTCGCTGGCTTGGCAAAATACAGGAAACCCTTCCGGAGAAGTGCTCAGGAGCCTGGCTGTGGTGAAGCATGTGTGCAGGGGACCTGCCCCCACATGAAAACAAACTTCCTGCACAGCCCCCCGCTGAGCTGCCTTCCACAAATCATCCTACCCTGCCATCCGTTTTTCTGGCTGCTTCTTCCAGTCCAGGGTCACCAGGGAGCCGGAGCCCATCGCGGTAAGCCACGCGCACGAGGCAGGGAGCAGCGGGATGCCAGTCCCACAATCACAATCACAGACACACATTCATGCCAGGGCCCAGTTTCCCAGCAGGCTATTAGCCAACATGTATGTTTCTGGACTGTGGAAGGAAACTGGAGTATCCCGAGAAAACCTAGCTTTTCCCCCGAGTAGCAGAAATTTCGATTGCAGATGTGCCACAGAAACCTTTTGAATCTTTTGTTGTTACTAACGATGTGCTGCTGTGCTATATTAATCACATGCAAATTGCCATCACTAATCTTCGACATGCTCCCTCCTTCCTTGCTTTTAACCGAGGTCTCAATCACACCAACAGTCTATCCTGAGCTCAACCAGACACATTGCTTGAGAACAGAACCTCAACCTTCAGACAATGGGCTGACCAGAACCCTCAGACCATTACAGCTCTAAAAGCTCAACCAAATGGATGCCCAGTTGAAAAAAAATAAAAAGATCAAAACTGCTGAAGGATAGCTGCAAGTTTTAACAGGTAAAGAGAGCGGTGAGCACTGACTCAATCCTTTAAAGACCTGGGTGATCACATGACTGTGTTCACCGCAGAGTTAAATGGAAATATGTTAATTTGCAAATTCATCTTCATGCCTTTATGCCAGAGAAAACAGTAATTCGTATCTGTCTGTGCACAGTTAACACACAGACACACTGTAGTTCTGGGAAAATGAATTACCATGGCGGCGTTCGAGCTCGCCGATTGTCAATTCCACCCTGAGGTGCGTCTCAGAGAGGGAAGGGTCTGAAGAGCTGTGTCCCAGCAGATTCTGCCGTCTGTGTCTCTGATAATTTTATCATCCTCCTCTCTTTGTCACTCTGACATTGGGACATCCTGATAAATTTTAAAACCCAGACACCTTGAGGTGAGAATTTAACACTGCAGCTACAGTCAGGGTATGTTAAATCACACAGGCTCGCCATGTCCTGGGTGCCAGTCTTGGGCATTATCAACTTAGCACCTTGAGAGTGACGAATACAACTAGCCAAGCAAATTAAAAGGAACTGAGCCTTTCAGCCTGTTCTTGTAGGTGTCCTGGAATTCAAATCCTCCTGTAATTTGAACACTGCTTTAATTGTCTCAAAAGCTTCTTAACAAGTGTGGGTTAATTATCACAGCCCTTTCAGGACAACACCTAATCACGAAAAAAATAAAACTAAAGAAGGCACCTTTAAGAAACAGTGTTATCTCCCTCACTATTGCTGTTGCTCTTGTTTCTTGTGCTACAGTTTCCTTGTACATTTCAGGATGGTGTTTCTGAAGTTACAGATGTGCTTGATCTTTTTCTGGGTCCTTGTCAACAGGAACTTGGAAATGTGCCCAGGGAAAAGTAGAACCAAAAAAAACAAACATTTTTTTAGTCTTTAAGGAAGTCCTGATGGGAAAAAAAAGAAACAAAATCCCCAAAGAATTCTCGTCATACCACCTAGTTCAGACTTGCACCTGAAACAGCGCAGCCTGACAGAGAAGTGATGCTATCTGGTTATAATCATTATCATTCTGCCACCTCTTTCCAGAAATCTGTCTTACGTGGAATTTCATGTCACAGACCACTCAAAGCTGGTGAAGTAAAATTCCCTGCACTTGACAAGACTGACGATGGCTGCCCAGAATTCTCCAAACACCTTACCCATTTTCCATTGATCATAACTTATCTCTTTACGCTGAAATGCAAACAATGAAATACTTAAAAGTCAATGCACTAACAGTACACAGCAGATTTTGAGAAAGGGTGAATACTCTTGCCTAACACACTCGGTTTTCTACAAAGGAAAAGGGCATTCAGGGGGTGTTGGGGACCCTCCAGTTATCAGGCTCCCAATTATGCAGTAGAAAGCTCTGTTCCTCCCCCAGCCTCAATTCCTGTAAACATCCTGATTATCTCCACACAGATAATCATTTGTTTCAACATGTAGAGTCAACCCTGTGACCTCATACTGCAACATGTCCATCCTGGTCACTGCACTCTATGTATTGCACAAAAGCAACAATGAAACCTGCTTTAGCACAGCACAGTAAAGTCCCATCTTGTTAGGTGACGAATCTTTCATTCCTTCCTAAAAGTACAACATTGCGAAAGGTAACACCTTTTTGTTTTTAATTTTATACCTTTCACTACGTCTCTTCACTGACAAACATTTGTTTAGTCAAAACTAGAATACTGTCCTTGAAAACTTTCAATATAACCCTCTAAATAAAAAGAGACATAATGGTCATGGTATGGTTTGAAGACTTATGCAATTCATAGTAATGAACCATTAAAAAATAAATGCAAACTTGCATTAGCCATAATGACTAAAATTCTTCATTATTTCCAAAGCCAATTTCGGATACAATACATGGGTCATTCCTTGGATGGAACATTTCTAATCGAAACTCACAGGACAAGCCAAAGTGCGCTGAGGGTGCTAGAATGGAAATTGACTAATTCCTACTTAATACAGAAACTGGAACGACCGCAGAGGAAACTTTCCCAGCCTCAGTCAGGAGTTTGCTCCTAGCTCTGTCTCACCATGTCATTTCCTTGCAAGTATGCGTAGCTCAGTGTGATTATACAGTGAGTCACCCCGAGCCTCTTTGTCGATATGTAAAAAAAAGTGCACCCAGCTGATGCAGTTTTTATTTTCCATTACACCGGAGTCATTTTGAAATTAAAGATTCAATAGCATGGAATAAATAATAACTTTGTCTCTGCCTTTTTTTTTTGCTGATGCCAAACATTCCTAATTCTTGCAGCATAAGAAAACAGACACACAACACACATGGGTCTCATAGGAGTGTCACAGAATTGGTTATATTTGTCTTTGGATTTATAAAAACACACCTTTGTGGAAAATTGATTATATAATCTATATGTAATCATCAATAAGATGTATATCATATAATAATATACACAATCAATTATATCTGACCATTTTTAAGTTTCTCATGAAGCTATATACAAAAAAGTGAAGAGTGCAATTAATGTTTAAAAAATTGAACACTAAAAACTGCAGGCACTGCATAAGATTGCTCAATTGATTTTTACTTGCAAGTTTGCTTGCAGAAGAAAGAAAAAAGAACTTCACAAGCTGTGAGGGAGAGCTAGTGAATTTACTTTAAAGCCATTGAGAATTCAGCAAGGATCTCCTCAGGTCACTGGCTTTGCTTCATGTGTGATTGGTCTGGTAATTACGATTGGGCAGTGCTGATCAAAGACAGCCGATTGCAGTTGTAGCATTTCCAGATCTTGATGACCTACAGATAAATGGGTCAAAGTAATTCCAATCAACCAATTAGGGTGAAATGAGCTGGATTAATTACACACTGACTCAGTTTCCGGATGAATGTGTCTACAAAAGAGTAGGACTGATGAAGATAACAAAACAAAGCAGAAAAGAAACAATAACTCTATAGTAATCACTCAAACATCACTTAGGTTTTTATAGGTAATATTGACTGTAAATCTAACTGGGGTTATTGAACCCATTTCCAACAATCAAATGAGCCAGAATGAATAGACTCCTCTTATTGCATATCATTATGTTCTTTATTTCCATAAAAACAACTGCATGTTTATTCCTGGATTATTGTCAAATAGCATTAAAATTCTGCTGGATAGGGAAAATCAAGGTTTTGTAATTACTTTTATTACTTATTCACTTTATTTTTAATGCTTTAGTTTTTTTGACATTCTTTTGAATGCGTATAATTAATAATTAAGGCATAATACATCAGGAAATCCTGAAACCAAAAAGTACACAGAACATATCAGATAGAGGTCATGTGTAATTAAATTGGCAGAAGAATAAATAAAGACTGTCAGAGTAAATATTGCCATTATTACATATTTCAACACATTACAGAGATACTAGACCATCGGTTTGGTTTTAGATCTTTTCCCATGGCCTTAACATAAAACAATGAAAATCTATCAAGAAACTCAATGAGCTCAACAGCATTATTACTAACACTGGTAACGGACAGAACTGTGTTTTGCTTTCTTGACAGCTGTCCATTCATCAGAAAAGAAAAAAAAGGTTACAAATGAGAAAAGGTCATTTAGCCCATCTATCCTTTTTGGTAGCTGGTAGTTAATTGATCCTATGATCTCAGCCAGCTTATTGAAAGCAGACAGGGGTAACAGCTTTAGCAACAAGGCTGGGAATCTTGTTCCAGACTCCCACAACGCTTTGTGTAAATAATTGTCTCCTGTTCTTGCACTTCCACATACTTTACACTTGTGTCCTGTGGTTCATGTTTCAGTCTTCACAAGAACATTAAAGAGCAATCTACTGGTGCAATTCATAGAGGATTAGAGGTACATACTGAGCCAAAACAGTATCAGTTTGCACATGAGATGCATAATTAAGAACATAATGGACTCTATTTCGTGCCTTAGTAAGTAGTACAGATCATTTGGAATCAAGCTGTTTCTAAAATTCTGGTTCTTCTGGCTACAAATCTGCAGCAATATAAAGTAAAATACAGTTAAGTATATTCTGATCCCTTTTACAGCTCTGAAAACATATAATCTACTGCAATTTTGCTATATTTGGTAAGCAGCTGTCTGTGTCAATCTAGAAACATTTTATCTTCACAGGAACAAAAGGATGTTTCTTGTTTTTCCTGTACTGTTCTTCTATCTTTCAATCTAATAGCCCAACTGAAGGATATGAGCATTCCATCTGGCTCAACTGGTTTGGATTACAGACTACAGCCTTCTCCTGTCACAACCTCCCACACTGTATTACATCTTATTTTTTTCTCAAAAGCTCTATGTCTCTCGAGGGACAATGACAAATAAAAATAAGTCTCTTCCTTTTCCTCTTTGTATGGAGATGGACAATTGAAGGATGATTGAAAAAAGACACCTAAGATTTTTAATGTCACCGACTCAATAACTTCTGATACAGCAAGACATGTAATACTTTTCTGTTACTAAAATGTGACTGAATTATTCTATTCTGTGGTCTGTATGAAGCTGTAAATAAAAAACAAAAGAATACTTTACTCAAGGAGAGGGACCACTTGTAACTCAATCAACAAATCAAACTCAACAAAGCACTTTCGGTTTTTCAGACAGGTGCAAAACTTTCACGTCACAGACCTTTTTTATTTTTTAAGAAACAGACAGGAGAAATGTAGTCACCACATTCCTTCTTGGAATTCTATGTAACAGACAGCTACCACCTTAACTTTTTCCAGTAACCAACCATTATGACAGCCTCTTTTGCTAATGAATCTCCTTTCAGCAACTTTTTACAAGTCTTCTAAAATTTAAATAAACCCCATTTGCCAGCAGGAAGAGGTGATAAGCATGCTTCCTTCAGATGCACCCCCACTCTGGCTGTGAGGCTCACTTCCCTCAGGAAAACTGAGTGGAGTGTGAACTTTGGCCAGGCTCTGCCAGGGCCCCACTCCCTGCCTTTGAGCTACACCCACACAGGCTCTCCGGATTGCACACTTCAGGATCTTAGGGGCTGGTCTATGACACATTCAGCATGCTTTAAAGACAGTTCCCAGGCAGCAGCATGGGATCAGTGCAGGCATCCCGCTGTAACTGGAAGCAGCTCTCTTGGATTATAACAAGGACAATTTAAAAAGGAAACTTACAGAGACACACACACCTACTTCACAATGGGGAGCGGTTTATCCTGCATTCCTCACCAAAACTTAAAATACTCCAGTAAGAGCTACATACGGAGGAAAAGGTAAAGACAAGTTTTTATTTTTATTGCCCATTTGAGTAATTAACTAGTGAGAAATAACCGGTTTTTGAATTGACCGTCAGCAGGCTGTTTTTAGATGTGGCTATTCAACGTATCGTATCTGTTCGTTTTTACCTGTGAGGGAATAAAGGAATTCGAGCAGGGAGCTCAAGTAAAAGATATATAATATTTCACTGCAATAACGCGAAGGAGGGATGAAATTCTCAGACACTGGTATCATATTCCTCAATGGCAGACTGGAAGGCTTGATTGGAAGTAGCACCCAGTGCTGTGTGCGTTGTTAATAGGAGTTTTCTGTTGGTTTAGATTTTGCAGATGGTGTTGATTTGGCAATGGTTCACATTTTCTTTTTGCCAGATTTGACTTCTGAAATATACAATTCAAAAGCAAACTGAAACACAAACGGAAGCTGTAAACTGTGTGGGCTGTGGTCTTTATCTTGTGTAAACAGTACTTTTACCTGGGCTATTTAAAAAATAAGCTCAGCTGGTCTGTTGCATTATCGGACCTTAAATTAATCAACTGCATACAATGATATGTTTAAAACAGAATCCACCCGAAATACCAAAACTGAAGTTTAGCGGTTTTGGACAGTGATTTGTCAGTGCAAAAGCAGCAAAGATTGACACTGCATTAATGGCCAGCAGACATAATCAAAAATAATTTTCAAGAGGTTAAAACCATTATAATTATCATGTTGCCGTAACTGCATCTGTTGGATCAGATTTTTTACAATGGCTGACAGAAAACCAAAAGTCAGATCTGGAGCAAAAACACTCTACAAACTCCCACTTCACCTTCAGTTCCCTTCAATTAGTTGATAAATTTATTTCATAGAAATAAAAGGCTCAGTTATAACAAGAGCTGTAACTTAATTTAAAAAAGGCAATATTGACCCTCAGAATGATTATATATTAAGATTTGCGTCATGAGATTTGAGAAAGTCAAATGTGTTTGCAGAAATCCTTATCTTTTAATTGATTAATGACTTCAGCCCCAACAGCTTTTAGACTGTTACTCTGTAGTGTGCATAATTTAAAATTTAAAACTGAGCGGTAATGTTAACTACTTTTTCTGTGAAATCAAGATGGTTCATATTTCAAATGTGATTTAAAACATTACAGAAAGTAAAGTTGTAAATAGAACATTTGGAGGAACAAGCAATAGGTTTATTCCCTGCTGAAAAGAGAAGAAACGAAACAAACGTTTCGGCTGTGGAGCCTTCTTCAGGTGTTCTTCGTATGGCAAAGTAAAAAATCATTCAGTTATTTAGTTATAAACTTGTACTGAAATATTGTAAGTTTAACCCCTTTGATGAAGTGCATTGTTTTGGCAAATGTAAATGTAAATTGATTCTGCTCACAAGGATCACTCTGTGTACTCTCAAAGTGTCCATTTGTGAAACTGTGAAACACATGGAAGAATTTTAATTGGTTCTTTCCCAAATTAAACCCGAGATGCCCCATGGGCTATCTATCAGTGCTGGAGACTGTGTGTGCAAGGCTGAACTCCAGAACGCCCTCAAGGGAAATTAATTTTCAACTAAACAGGAGTGATAACCGGCAAGGGTGTTAGGTCTGTTAACATATCTGTAAACGGGAGATTAAAATCTAATCTAAAAGGACACAAGCTTTGAATTGGTGTGTCTGAAAAGTGCATTTACTAAATGCACTGAAGTGCTCCTCACTCTGATGGTAGTGAACGGCACTGCAATGAACGTTTTTATTAAATCTGCACGAACTTCACCAGCGCATTCCATAACAAAAGCATAAGGTGAAGTTATGTCTTACTATTCAATACATTTTTCTATCCATCTGAGCACAAAAGTTACATTCTCCCCCATGGTAATTTCCAATGCCAGCTGTCAGACATGCATAAAAGTGTGAGTAAGGCGTGAGTTCATGCACGTGCCCTTTTCTGCCCAAGATGTACAAAGAATGGGAATTAAACTGCTGTCGGCAAGCGCTGAGGCTCTGACAGGCTTCTGTAGAGAATCCTCATTAAGCCAATGAAACTGCATCTAAATTGCGCACCAAATTACTGTGTTCCATCAGGACTATAAAAACGTGATACTGTAATCCCTGTTTTTGCACATTTTCTCACTGGTTTTCTTCCTTTAAATCCTCTTACTCTGAAATGGATGACAGGTAAAGGAAAGCAAGTCAGATTCTGTCTTTTAGTATACCCACAGCTAGGACCGACTGTGTGAAATCCTCTTTCCATTAAGAACTAAAAAGCCTTTTCCTTTAGTTTCCAAAGACAGATGCTTGCAGAGCCCTCTTGATTAGGTAATGGCCTGTAGTGTGAAGGGATGAGCTGAGAAAGAACATCTAAAAGGAAGGCCGCTTTAATTTGACTTTCAGATGCAAAACAGCTGGGAAAAGGAACTTCCTGGTATTTAACATAAGGCCCCCCAATACACAGTTTTCCTCACTCAAGAGAACAAAGAGAGCCATGGACTCAGGGGATTTGTTGAGGCAAATTCTCATGGATGTAAGAAGCAGGAAAAACGTGTTTCTAAAACGGTTGTGCTGATGAGGGATGAAAGCTGTAGGCGCCGGGGAGCTTCACTACCTGCACGTTAAAAAACAAAAAAAATGCATAAAATAAAACCTGATGTATCTTAATATCTTTTTCCAAAACAGCAGCCAGCTGTTTCGGAAGAAGAACCCGCAGGAGGGGCAGGTTAAGTCCAACAGCATCATCAACATTCTCTGCACAGTCACCCCGAGAAAGGTAGGCCTGCCTGCGCCCTCCTGGTCAGAGACCAGAAAGGAAAAAAATGCACATTGCAGAAAATGGTGGTGCACGCACTCACAATGACACCGTGTTTCGAACGCTGGTCACCCCCCCCCAGGAGATGTCCCCCAAAGACCTAAAGGAGATCGAGAACATAAAATGGGAGCCCCCGTACGACCCCTCGAGTGGCTGGAAGAAGAGCAGCACGAGTGTGAAGAACTACGGGAGGATGATCTACAGCTCGAAAGTGCGCTTCCGGTTCCTGCACTGCCAGGTAGGACAGACCCGCCAGGAACAGAGCAAGTTAAAATCGGATCAGGTTTTACAGAAATCCGGTTTCCTGGCTGGCCAAAACCAAGGAGGGCTGTAATGAGCATCTACAGGTGGTGTCACGACTGTGCGGACGTGCTACCACTGGTCAACCACTGCGGAAGAGCTTGGCAGTGATGATTTCCCAACGCACCCAGAGCAAACACTGAACATTAACTTTCTTATATAAATATCATAAATGCAGTCAGCCAAGTCCGCGCCACTGAGGTCAACACTAAATGCTCATTCCCCTCCTGTTAGTAATAGTGATTATAAAAAATTATTAACCAGCTAAACCTGGTGTTACAAGATAAATCAAAAAATAAAAAGGGTGAAATATTGTATACAAAGAGCTATAGCTTTCCAGTGTTAAACCTCTGTCTGTAGAGCTGTCTTTAATTAGCAGCTAAGACTCCGTTAAGAAGACCCTGCAGCAACGCTGAGCATCACATCACTGCCATACAGGGCGAAACAGCTGAAGCAGCAGGAAAAACACCTCTCGAAAATAACGGATGTTTTTTTTGACAACCCTGTGAAACACGCTTGCTAGGATACAGAACAGTGATTCACTGCTCAAAGGACATCTCAGACTATGCCTGAACATGCAGGCTCCGAACATTGCAAAATGCCTCACAGTTCCCACTGTGCTGACCAGCCTCAGAAATCCCCGTGCAGGGAAGGTGAAGGCACAGAGCAGAGGTGTTGCAATTCTGTAAAACAATTTCCCAAATGAACCCAGATGGACAATAGCTTCTTTTATGGTTTTTAATTTGCAAAATTGGCTTGAAATACATGCAGGTGAAACACTAAACCACATTAAGATGTCAGGTTTAGCAGTTTACTAGTCCAGTGTAGTAAAGTGCAGTCTAGTCATGGTAAAAGCAGAGTATGGTGTAAGAAAGCGCAGTGGACGCATGGTAAGAGTATGGTGAAATACAGAGAAGCATATCAGGCACAACACAGGTTTGAGTAACTAAGGCAAAACCAGTATGCTTCTGACATTCTAAGTAAGCTCACCATGCAAGTTCACCATAATGGCTACAACAAGTCTTCTCAGTTTTGAGCGTCAACATTTAGTTCGCTACAATGGAATTTAGCCTCAGTTGCATCAAAAGTTCTCACCTTCATAAGCCTCCCTCTCTGTATAATGGAAACAGTGAACTCGTGGGAAAGCTGCACTGCTTTGTAAACCCTCCTAGACAGGTCTGCACACAAACATGCCTGTGGAGCACTTAGGAAGCCATAACTATGGCAAGAGATAACACATCCCGTGCCTGTGCATGTTCAACATTTTGTTATAATCAGGCCTCACTTTCCCCTTGTCTCCACGCCTTGCCTTACTCTCTCACTGTCTCTTTCTCTCGCTACAGGATATCCATGACTGCTACCTGGATCTATTCCAGACACACCTTCATTTTCTATCCAACAACACCACCGGGTTAACGTACCAGGTGAGGAGGTGTTTCACAGATGTTTCTTCACAGAAACACTTTAACATCTGGATTGAGTTGCTAGATGATGAAATTGAGACAATGTGCCCTTTCAGTGTAGCATGACTGTGGTTCTCCACGTCAGGGCTTTAAAGTGTTTCTCCAGCGCCAGGCATTTATCATTAAGATAATCTTAGAAAACCTTTGCATTTCTTTCAAATTAGTTGTATTTCTTAACTGTTATTTTTTACATTTTTCTCAGTAATCCATGGTTTCAGTTAAGAGCAGTGGAAACATCCTTAATTTCCGCTGAATCTCTACTAGTGTCATTCTTTTCCCATGTTTGGCTGTGTCATTCTATCTCCTAAAGCAGTGTAATAGATTTGACAGGGGAGGAAAGACTCTCAGGTGTTAACCCTGTTGAACTAATTTATACTATATTTATAAGCCTGTGGAGAGCTCAAAGTCTATAACACCTTAACCAAAGCAATGACATCACATGACATCATAACTGCTCCCCCACTTATCAAGCCCAGCTGATAAAACCCTTTCCTCTCTCCTGGCTTCCTACAGAGCCTGCGGGAAATTATATCACTGTGCCTCTCCTACTACACCTGTACAGTCATTATTCACTCCGCCTGGGCCAGGCCAAAACCCTGGGCAACACATAGGAAAGGGAGTGCTGGGCATAGCTAAGTCAGCACCACACCTATCTGCTACACAGAAAGGCTGTGGAATAATGAAGGATTCACTGCAATGTGTGTAAATCATACACACCTTTTAATAAATACAGGTGAATGTATATATGTAAATAATATGTGAGCTTTCTCATAGTGTATCCCTACAAAAGACAAAGAACCCCCCTGAGTAATTATAGTACAATTAGTTAATACCTTTTATGCAGGTGTTCCCAGACTTAAAAGTATTGGAAGCTGGCTAAAGATGCGTTTATGTCACCCTAACGTGGTCTCAACTAAATCTTGGGAGAGCTGTAGCCCCACTGGACAGGGGATCACCCCCAGGACGGCCGGTGCCTTACTCGCCACAGTGCCGTTCACCATGGCCCCCTGTGTTGATCTGTTGCTGTTACTCTGGTCTCTCTTTCCGGCCCCGTCGTGCGTGTTCGCGCAGGGGACTCTCCCGCTGAAGGACCTCACCATCTGCAAACTGCAGGGCAGCTGCGGCGAGGCCAGCGACCCTGCCTTCCAAATCGACGGTAAGCCGCGACCGCACCGCCTCATGCTGAGGTCATGCTCGTGTTGCAAGCGGCAGCCCGGCCCAGGCATGCACAGACTCCGGCACACACCACGCGTGATTCATACGACGTTATTTTTTTTTTCCCACAATTCGGGGAAAAGGGGCAAAGCAGCAAAAAAAAAAAAAAAACATCCCTCCGTTGACCTTGTTTCATGATGTAGTCTGGCGAGATTTCACATTGTTATCAGACATGAAAATCAGCCCACAGCGGATCTGTTTGGATGTGTTAACACTGTAAAATCAGGGGATTCGCCGGGTTTGCGACAAGTTGCCCCAGGGAGTTATTGCACAATCAAGCGGCAGTGCTTTGCAAGCTGCTCTCTTCGATTTGTGTTTAATTTTGCGATTTGGCTGTCCTATTCTGTACAGTGCTGATTTGTTCAGTGACAAGCTTTTCAAATGTAATGGACACTGAGTCACCAGAATCACTATAAAGTAATAGCTCCCGGGACTCCGTCTGACAAAGGATGTTATTAAATTTAGTTTCCGGTTCCTAGTCTCCTCAATCACCCTCAATCATGATGTGCCTGCTTCCAAAAACAAACCTGGGACCGCACTAGGACGGAACTGAATCACAATATTAAGAATAGGAAACAGGAAATACAACAATACAACAAAGGAATCTGAAAGGCATTTACGTTCTGAGCCAACGTGAATTAACATAATATCATGAATAAAACTGTATTAGGTGTGGTAAATAAAACCATGTTTTAAAAATCAAATCACTTGAAAACTTTTATTTAAATGAGCTTGTACAAAGGTACTATATGTGAATATTATCTGCTTATATTGTAAAATTACATGTAGGTCAGTCTACAATCTACCTGTGATTATTCTCGTTAGGTGGTGCAGGGAACCACTGTTTGTTTTAGAACCTGCTTTGTTTTCTATGAGAAAATACTGCTTTTCAATTAAATGAGCAAGCAGTTTCCCAGCCATGCCTGTGAGTAACTGACAAGGAGCGGTACAGACGTATGCTGCGTTTTTACACTACATTATGAATCTTCTACACGAACAGCAGGGGTTTCTTCTTGCACATGTGTACGCAACGCCCATGTCTGGATGTGAGTGTGTACAGTCAGAGGGCTGAGGTTCGTGCAACGCTTAAAGAGAATTGCTCACCAAGCAGTGTCTGCCCACCTGCCCCAACTATGAAATGACCCTAGGCTGCAACCCCTGGCAATGAGGCCAAGGCAGAGCCACAAGACAAAGTTCCTCTGTTAGAAAGGCAACAGGTGCTCAGCCAATTCAGCTGTTGGCCAGAAGGCTATTACTGATTTTCGCTGTCCTCTGTAAGCAATAAAACACTCAGCCATTTTCTTATCATCTACTACTTATCAGTGAGGTTGAAACATTTGAAACCCACTCATTCACCATGAATGTATCCTAAGGTAATGATTGAGGTTTCTTTAGTCAGACTGTAATCATGGATGGTTACTTGCTGTCTAGTGAATCAATATACATATCTGCTTCAAAGCTATATCCTGGAATGTCCATCAAAGTATTTTAAGTCAAAGTCTTGATCGACTCTAAAACCTTCTGTTACCTCCTGGAAGGGTAAGGGTCAAATTCAGAATCTTCATCTAAAGTTTTTATGAACCCTTGGAACACAATCCCAACACAGGAAAAAAAAACTGCTTCAGTCTTCTGCCTCTGTATTAAGAACACAAATCAGAGCAGGTTTCTGTAAGTTGAAGCCGCAAGAGAAAACAGTTCCCCACCCCATGGTGAAGGTGTCCGGAGACTGACATGCTGACCTTTGACCCCCGTCCCCCTCTCCCTTTGGCCCAGGCGTTGGCTTGAACCCCATCATCGTCTACTGCGCTGGTGCGGCGGAGCTGGAGACGTGGTTCGGCCAGATCAAGGAACAGGTGGAGCTCAACGGGGGCACCGTCGCCTCACCCAAAACAGAGGGGTGCATGAGGAGCAAGGTAAGAGAACCCCAAGAAGAGGGAGCGCTTCCTGGTGCCATATACAGCAGGAGAAAAGAGCTCAGATCGGACGACACACATCCTTGTAATTGAGGGCACTGGCGTCACTTACTGCAGGGGCGTACCGGATCACGTGTTGACAAAAAAAAGCAAAAGAAAAGAAAAGATGATATTCAAACATTGCATAGGGCTTTATACCACATCACCTGCCTCCCTTCCCACAACAGCTCTGCACTGTGATGCAATTTCTTTTTAACACTACAAATGCAGGAAACACAGTCATACAGAGAATTCCCCATCCCTCTGCTCCCTGTCAGATAGCTCACTCAAAAACAGGTGACTCACCGCTGTACAGGGCTATACCCGGCATTCAAAAACAACTTCTATTTAAAATGAGTATGCCATTTTGTTTTTTAAAAAAGTGTCCCAATCAGATCAGTCTCCTGCAGCACCAGAACAAAGCAAGACTTACTCCTTTTTTCTTTCCCCACACTCCCTTCCAGAAACCCAGAGACGAGAGCAACGTCAGGGAAGAGCTGAGAAACTCGGTGAAAAACGAGCCGATTTACGAGTGGGAAGGGTCCCAGAGAGAGTCGCTGGGCCCCATCACCTACGTGACAAAGGCACAACTGCAACACCTGCCGTGCCAGGTAAGGACACTGGTCCAGAGAAGTTCTCCATGCTGAACCTCAGAACTGTGAGCACGGAGTGCCAGGTTCAGGCCTGGTAACAGCTGACTTTTGAAGGAGAAATTAGATGTCTTTGTGGTTAATGAGGTAAACCACTTGTAACAAATGAGAAAGAAGGCTGAGTGGTCTCCTCTCACTTCAGTGAAAGAACAACAAACAGAGGAAGGCATTACAAAAGCAAAGGTCAGCCTGAGGTACTGTTACAGGAACAACTCGGTAAGAGAACAGGTAGGCGCCCACCACAGCTTCTACGAGGCATCAGAGATCAGGGAATGATCTGATGTAAACAAATTCCCAAAGGAGGCAGTTTAAAACTAGAATGCTTTAGGTTAGCAGAAAGGTGAACACAGGGAACTATCATGGTGAGCTGATCTTGACAACGATTGCCTTTCCCATGGAGCTCAGATGAGACCAGTCAGCCCTAGGGGCTTGGTACAGAATTATGGTAATTGCACCTGGAACATTATGACACTCGTCTGTCATCGTGCTGTAATGCTGGAGAAACAATAGTAATGTTTCTGTAATTACCGTTTCTGTAACACCGCTGTTCCCAGTCACCACCAGCCCATGTGTACAAAAGTTGAGCAACCCAGCCTGGACACACCTACAGTACTCACAGTGCTCTTACCGGCACAGTGTTATCTCTGGAAAGCATCTGAAAATCTTGTGGAGGGAAACAAAATAGTGCAAACCCCAGAAGGCTGACATTAATGGGATTCTCAACTTTGCAATAAAAAAAAACTGGAAAATAGCAGAACAGCCTTGTTCTAAACCAATGATTCCTCACTTGCCTGTCAGCCGGAAAGTAGCAACTCTTCTGTGATGACAGTCCTTTCTGTCAAAGCATGGGGAAATCTTCTACTTATTCACTGACTCTTTTGGAAAATCATATTTCAACAATTGTATTGAAAGGAAAGCATGTGGCCCATCTAGCCCCTTCCGTAGCTTTCGTAATTAGTAGGAAATTGATCCCAGGATCTCATCCAGCTGTTTCCTGAAAGAAGCCAGGGTATCGGCTTCAACAACTTGGCTGGGCAGGGTGTTCCACACTCCCACCACCCCCGGTGTAAAGTGCCTCATCCTTTTCAAAGCTCTTTCCCATAGTTTCCACTTCTGTCCTCTAGTTCTTGTTTCATTGTTGATTGAGGAAGGTTTAAGTTTGTCAATGCGTTTGGGGAACATGTATTACTTTAGGCAGGTTGCTACGTGGTCTTAGCTTTTCTAAACTAAAAAAAGTTACAATTAATCACTTGTATGGTTAATAAGGAACGAATACTGGAATGACACATCCAATATATGATTCAATATTTATGACAAAGCATTTGAATTGCTGTTACAGGAACAGTACGAGAGACTGCTGGTCTTGTACCCCACTACACTCATCATCCTGTCTGACGAAAGCAACGGACTCTTCTACAAGGTGATTCTCAGATTTTAATCACTGTTTTTTTTTAGATTTGTTACAAACTAAAATTCAAAATTAACATCTATTATTAACATTCCATGCACCACACTTGAAGACCTTCCTAAACCTATGTACTGGCGATATAAATATTAACGCTCTAACAATCATTTACCATAATATTGCAATAATGCATTTTATCAGGCAGACTTTTTTTCCCCCATATTCACACAGCAAGCGCTTCCAGAAAATAAAATGAAAACACGCCTCTGCCTGCGTCTCAGTCTGGCTAATAACACTCTGTCCTGCTCTAGGGCAAGCTCCCCCTGAACATGATCTCCGTTTCCACGTGCGGCCAGAAGCCAAACTCCTTTAGGATTGAAGGTTGGTTTGCGGAGCGGAGCTCTGAGGAGTCTTCCTCAGACTCATATGAAAATGGTTTAGGAATAGAACCCCACAGGAAGGCACTCTGGTGGTAACCCATGATGTTTTGTTTGTGTGTGCTGTTAGGGAAACTGATTAATCCCATAATCGTATCCTGTCTGGATGAATGCGAGTTCCATGAGTGGATTTGTCACCTCATCGCTTCCCACGTCCCTGTGCAGGGGCCTGCGGCGCCTGTCTATGACATCATCTACACGCCGACCAAGAAAGAGGTAGGCCTCCCGGAGGAGCTGCACACGCCGTAGCCTGAAGCGTGGTTATGAGCCCTGGAGTTAAAGTCTCTGTATTGCTTCCTTGTTTGATAATGGCTAAATTATAAAAAGGGGTTTCCAGGAAGCACCGCCTTTTCTTTCACAAACTACACACAAAGTTATACTTTATATCCACACGCTAAATAATCAGCTATACGTTTTTTTTGTTATACAAATCAAAAATTCTCATGCAAAAACAATAAGGTTCAATAATGCCAAACAATACAGGCTCATCCAGCTAATCCATTACAGACTGGTTATAGCTCTTCTTGTCTGCATGTATGTGTATTTTAATTCTAACTGGTCTTAAAAAGACAGAACAAAATGTGTCCCCTGCTTTTGCCCAGGCTCCAGAACTGGACCCATGGAGCCGCAGGAACAGCCAGGCTGCGGCCGGGCCAGAGCAGCTGAGAAACTCGCACACCAGCAGGAACTCCTCCGAGCTGCCCTTCCGAAACCAACCGGACCAGCTGCCCTTCCAGAGCCATCCGGACCAGCTGCTGTCTCCAGGATACACAGAACCGCTATGTGTAAGTCAGCTGCCTCTGACACACATCGGCTTGACTTGAGAGCCCACACACATACCGGTTTAATACCTTCCTTCAGCTACAGGCTAATTACTAATTAAGCAATTACTAACTACTACTGACATTCACTTATTAAACAATTAAGAACCTTCCAATTGACTAATTAAAGCAATTAAAAACCTTCTAGCTGTGCTAGAATGAATAACAGTCCCTGGGCTGAAGACCTCATCCTGCCAGGAGATATTAAGACTCGTAGACCCTCAGTTTTTTGATGGCTGAACCCCTGCGCTGTCTCCTCCTCTCCCTTGGCAGTACTCCTCTAGTCGGCCCGCCTCCTCGGAGCTGCGCCACAGCAGGCGGCTCAGCGGCAGGAGCAGCAGCATGTCGTCCGCGGTGAGGCCCGCGCTGGGCGTCCGCCCGCCCTCCGCCCACTGCTCCTCTCCCACCCGCAGCTCCCACAACTCTGCCACCAGCCCCCCGTCCTCCGTCTACAACCTGCCCTACATCCCCTTGGGGCCGGAGGGCGCCCTCCCTGTGCAAGACAAACTGCCCCTGGTCAAGGTACGAACAGCCCCGTCACTGCAGTCCGTTTCAGCACAACCGTCCTGACACAGCGTCTCCAGGCACAGCCTTTTGATCGGTTCATTTACTACGACACCCTGATGCACTGCTCTGGGGCGTTTCTGCTGACACAGAGATATAGGTATCGGAGTGAAAATGAAAGTCTCTAACCTGAGAGCTTTGATAAAATGTAGCATTTCACTAATAAAATGGCACAGGGGAGCAACAACTTGGGTAAAAAAACGACACGCAGCATCAATGCCGCCGACGATCCCGACCACAACTCAGGCGGTCAACTAACTGCAGGGCCTGGTCGTCTCGAAATGCTGCCCCTTGTGGTTTGGGAAAGGGAATCACTTGGAACCGGGAAGTTCTCCTTCTATGTCCCGTTTCTAAATATTCAGCGACACAATGGGAGCTCTAGAACTATGACATGGACTGCAGACACAAGAACTGGCTTCACTGCATCAAAACTTGACTGCCCAGAACAGATTTGAAGTTCTGAGATCCTGGTTTGCACCTAATGCACACTGGAGCGTTTGACTAAAGACATAAAACGCAGAAAAAAACTAGTGGGGCTTTGAGACAAAAGCTGGTCAACAAAATCAAGCAAACAGCACTCAGAAAAAATGCACAATTCGGATTAAAACAACAATCACAGAAACGACGCGTCAGAAGAGTTGCCTCACTTTCCTGCACTTGTTTTCTATTTTCAGTCTAACAGCTGGAGCACACCACAGACGTCGATAAAATACCAGCCTTCGATCCCTCAAAGGCACTCTGACCTGTGTGCACCACGCCAGCCCCTGTCCCCTCTGTATGACGACCCCTACACTCCAGGGAAATTCCTCGATGAGGACAATTACCTGAAACCTGCAGTAAGTGGTTTCCTGTGATAGGTCTCTTGTCTTTCGCTGTCCCTGCCCGCCACACACTGAGTATCAGTAAGCAGTCCAGTAAACACAAATAATGAACTAACCCCTTAGAACGAACATTAGCTGATTGTTTGCTCTGATGAACACAAAGTGAACTCTGCTCTAACCAGGAAAACAAATGTCTCTGTTAACAGACACTATTCTTTTCAGAAAGGGGTTATACGTTTTGCAAAGTTCTATATGATTCTCATGTCATGCAAATGTATTTCTGAAGCTGCAACACATTTAAAAACGTTTTGTTAAGAACATCTGAAATCATTGTCCTTCTTCACACTGTCTTGGAAAGGTTAATTCACAGGAATAATATTAGAAATATCACTAGAGAAATAATGCAGAATTCACAACATTATGACCTTGGAGGTTATAGCCCTGGGACACTCACCAGCTCGCTAAAGTACACTCCTGTATTTTTCCAAATATCGATAAAGACACACTGATCTTATTGGGAAGTTAATTTACAAGCCCCTGCGGCAAAGGGATAAATTTCATTTCATTTCTATAACCTAATGTGGTCAATACAAAACGATTTTGAGATATGCTCTTATTTTTTTTCTGTTTTCCTTTGTTTTTTCCTCCAGTTTGCTGGACATGACAGGGGTGTGGCAGGGGGTCAGCAGGGCTGCTCTCAGGCCTTGCCCCCCTCCTTCAGGCTGTGCACCCCACCTCAGGGCCGGCGGAAGAGGAACACGCCCGCAGAGGGGCAGGAGGCGCGGGGCGACCAGTGGGTGGCGGCACAGCGCGCCGAGGCCGTGTCCAAGCTGAAGCTGCTACCAGCTCCCACCGTGATGCTGGGTTACGACAGCTCGTCGGTAAGAGGAGCTTCTCTCCCCAGTCCGGGAGCCTGAAACAACACTGCTCACCGTTTCATACAGAACCCCTTCACCTCCCTGTTCACAACGCGCTGCTCGTGATAGGGCACAACAACCCGACCTCAAAAAGAAGCAGGAGCGGGAAAAAATGCTTCCTTCACACCTCACACGCTGCCACAGATGCAGATAACTCAGCTGCATGCAACCAATATGCTTACAGAGGTTTAAACTAACGTCCTGAACTCGTAAGACTGTCAATGCCATTTGCTGCTGCTGCTGCTGCGACCTGTGTTGGTCTCCTTTCAGCCCCGGCAACAGCCTGTAATCGAGCTCTAATGGGCAATGGCTTGCCAAGAACACGCAGCTCAACTGTCACATTACACAAGACAAACCAGGTCGGCACCAGCATTCCAGCGAGAGGGAGGGGGCACACTATATATATGTGTGTGTGACTAAATAAACATAACTTTGTTGTTTCATTTTTCTTTGCAGAAAATCTATCCATTACTCCACCAGCAGATGCCGAGAGATTATTTACTAGGTAAGCATGTGTGGAATGTGGACACTAAGGAGGGGACAGTCAGAAGATATCTTCTGGCCTTGCAATACCATTTTTGTACCGCTCCTATGAAGACCGTGTCACGTCAGGCCTTAGTGACAGCTACTGGAAGTATAAAGAGGTATTTCTAGTCGAGCAGATAGTACTGACTTTCGGTGAAAGCTGCCTTGCAACATGCCGACTCTCTCTGCTGATCAAACGATGCCAAATGATGATGATGGTCACCAGAAAAAACAACAACAAAATGACATGTAATCCAATCATTTATTTATACACACATACGTGGATATGACTGCTCAGACAAGAACTTACATTGATTCTGGCAATTTTTATCTAAACCAAAATCAGGGCAGCTTCAGCTACACTATTCGAAAACGTAATTCTAATTGTCACCGAGAGACACGGGGCACATGCCACCTAACCAGTCTTAACTGTATCGTACAAAGACCCCTTATCTATACATCTTACAGTCACACAGAAAAAAGAGGGGTGCTTTGTTGTGGACATACATCAGCTGTATTCCATGTGTATCCACGGCCGACCTGAACAGAGACGCCTCTGTCCTCAGATGCACACTGCTCTCAGCGGCCGATTTTAGCGTGACCTTTTACTTTGTCATGCCGAGCATCTGAGCAGATGCCATGGAAAACTGTGTGTGAGTGTGCAACCCAAGACAGAGCACACGGTGAGCAGGGCTGATGGGCCCCAAGACACAGCTATGGTTACTAGGGAGACGGCTGGGGGAGAGTACGATAAGCAGTGCTCAGCTCACACAGGTTTTGACTTCCTCTGTGTGTGCAGTCTGTGAGTTAGTTTCTCTGGACAGACACCGTTCTCCCACAGACACAGCATGTGTGTGCTCATCTAATCCTGTACTTCACTCACAGCTGGGAGAGTTTTACTTACAGTCGAAATCCTTCCCCCTGACATTTTTCTGTCCCACTCTTTCTCTCTCATTTTTTAATGACTTGTCCACACTTTATATGAAAACCGCAAGCCTCCTGCCTTAACAAATGCCCATTTGAACGCAAGACTGCCACATCCGGGGCAAAGTCACACCACTGTTGGCTGTAACAGCACGGAGTATCTAAACCGAACCACTCCAGGGTTGCCCTTTGGTGTCCCAGCATGAGTAAACGGTCAGCTGTAGTGAAGGTGGCAGCTAAAATGCATCAATAACTTTGTTTTTTTATCATTTAACTCACTACTAAACACACTCACAAACAACAAAATCAGAAAGTTTTATGTTGCACTCAATCTACCTGGCAGGGAGAGGTGAGGCAAAAGCTGAGTAATAAGTTCAATTTGAAGAAAGAATGAGATGTCATTGTGAGATAACATCTGCTCTGAACAACATAGAGCAGCAGCACTGGGTTCAGCTCTCCTAGACTGCTTATGTCTCTGCCTCTACAAAATCAGACTGTAAAATAGTTCTGCTGACTTTTAATTGACAAAGCCTCCAATTTCCCTCCCACCTCAGATGAAAGTGCTTACCTGAAACCAGCAGAGCCAGACGATCAGGATATGGATTATGATAACATCTGGGATTTCGACTCGGAGCAGAATATGAGTCACCCTCTTGGAGCGATCGCACCAGGCCGGACGACCGTCGAGCTGGGAGGGAGAGACGTCATCTCAAAGTCAACACACAAGAGGTGGTCCTGAAGGCAGCAAAACTGGCTGTGAGCTGAGTCACTGCTCTGTAACTCAGTCAGAGCGCAGCCACTGGAACGGACTACTTTTTTTAAAAAAAAAACTATTCAGGCTCTACAGTTATTATTATTTTCTCTTCTACCAAGTATCCACTCCATGCGGAACGCCATCGGGTCCCGTCTCATAGCAGAGACCACTGTGCCCAGCTCATCACATTGCTTGTGCTAATTCTCAATTACCAATGGAGTGGACTGGCCCTAACCCAGCACAGGACATCCCAGTGCTGGTGACCCCTGTATCTGATGTCTTTACATTCCAGCTGTACTCTTGGTTGGTCAGTTTAGCCCTTACTTGAACTAAGACTGTGATTGATTAGACCACGGTCTCAAGCTCATGTCTCCTGTTTTATCGGGTTTTGCTTGGATAACGGTAATATTTCAAACCAGACTCTGAGATGCTGTATAAGATAAAGTTATCTTCAATTAGGTGAATGTTTTAAGCAATCAGTCATAACAGACCATAAGAAAAAGTCTGTATTGTTAACACCTAACTGCTACTGGGCTAATTGTTTAACTGACTATTCAGCTTGGAACAAAAATCACAAGATACTTGGGTCACTGATCTAGCGATTGACCGACACTTTTGGGGTAGAACATTTTGATGGTTTGTTGCTCCTGAAAAAGTCTGCTGCTTTTCCTAAAAAATATTTCTGCAGAACTGGGAACAATTCAGAGGTGTCTAGTTAGCCAATTCTGAGATAATCCTGGGGTTCAATTAAATCACCGAGAGCTCAAGGGCGAGGCTGCAGTTTAAAAACTACTTTCAATTTAGAATAATTTCAATTCATAAAGGCACTGGTTTCTATTTAATCTTTTTATCATTTATGAATAAATCAGGAAAACGCCCATTAATATACTGGAAAACCACGACAGAAATATGAAAAAAAAATATTTATATATTTCTTTCATAAGAAAGCAGACTTGAATCTAAGCCAAAGTCATCTCCATTGTATGAATTTCAAACATAACACAAGTTTTCAAGGAGATTATGTAGTGCAGTTGAATTTAATTATGGCATTACAAATATGTGAACTATGCTGTTTCCCTCTGTTGTAACACACATTGTCTAATTGCTGTAGTCAGTATGTAGCATTTCACACACTGTAGGTTCTATGTAAATGTATTTCATTTACTGATGTATCTTGCTGTTACCTAATTTATGTGACAGATTTCAGATGCTGAGGATTAGTCGGGATTTAGGTCTATTTATTTGGAGATGTAGGAGTTATCAGTTACAAGGTAAATTCAGCACATTTTTTTTAAAAGAAAACGCTGTCAGGGTACTGACCAGTGATCTGTGAAATGTGCGACTTTCTTTTTCTGTGGTTTTAACTTTGTTCTGCACTGTTCTTAATCATGGTCCTGCTTTGTACCTCGCTGCTGTCGAGATAAAAGCTTTAAAGTACAAGAACGCCATTACAACTGTATAATCTATGTGCCTTGTAAACCTGTTTTTTAACTGTAAATATATGTTTTATAACTGCTTTGTACATACATATTTAAATTTGAAAATAAATATTGAATTTCGAAGGCACTGTATAGTTTTCGGAATTAGGCTGAACTATTCCCATATCCAAAATGAAATGAATATGTATACTGTGTATGAGACTACCATTTCCATGAGGAAAGTAAGACCACATCATTATAATTTTGAAATAACGATATTATACGTTAATGAAATAATTACCTCAGTTTTCGCTCCATGAAGCACTTCGCTCTCCAGACAAATATCATTTTTAACGCGGATAAATCGTTGTACACCGCACAGGAAAGCACACAAGAACTACTTAAACAGCAATTTATCAAAATATTTCGAAAAAAAGGTTATTTAGCGCTATTTTTACCATGCTGGCGTAGTTTCTCTACAGCTGTTACTCGAGGTACTGGGGGTTTATACTTTCGAAAAATTAGTTTCTTAGTAGTTCCTACTGTAGTTTAGTTACTGCGGAGTGGACAAATATATAAGTATTTATTTCAAAATGAAGCAAAAAAAATACTTTTTTTCCTGCTGTTTAAGGTGCGTTTCTGCCCGACGCGCCTCGAATCACTTCCCAGCTGCACGCGCCGGCTTGGGTGACGTCACGCCGCGGGTGTGGCGCGCGAGGTGGTTCCGATCCCGCGTGCTCTCTGGTCCCTGGTCACTTCCGGCTCGGTTCTCTACTTGTAATTTTAATTTATATTATTGGCTGTACGATTGAATAAGCATCTACTCTCCAGCTGGGGGCGCTCACCCTGCAGTTCGTGTGGGTCCTAATGCCCCAGTATAGTGACGGGGACACTATACTGTAAACAGGCACCGTCCATGATTGATATGGGCGTCTCTCGAGAAGAGTAGGGTTGTAACCCCGGCGTCTTGGCCAAATTTCCCCCTGGCCCATATCAATTATGCCCTCCTAATAACCCCCATCTCTGAACTGGCTTCATTACTCTGCTCTCCTCCCCACTGAGAGCTGGTTTGTGGGGAGCAGACTGGAGCATCATGCAGGTGGGGCTGCCCATTCCGATGAGAGGTATTAGTAAGCGCTCCAGACGTCACGGATACAATATTACACTCGGTGGGAACGACGCACTAAATCAAGGCTGAAAGTCTGTATGGGGCTGCCGAGGCGATACCGAAGAGACACCAGCAGGTGGCGGTGTTGTACCGGGGAAAGACGTTGCAAAACGCTGGATTCAGAGGGATCTAAAATATCAACGAGCGCTTTCCCAGTGATGTTTTGCTTTCATGTCAAGTCAAGTCAAATTTTATCAAATGCACAACAATACGGCGTGCAGCAGTAGTTGCTGGCAATGAAATGTCTTTTTCTCCGAGCTCACAAAAATCACAAGAATCACAAAAATCACAAAAATTCACAAAAACACAAAAATCACAAAATTGAGGTTACATTTTTTAAATGGAATAAAACTCAATGTGAGTAGAGCTGTTATGTGTCCATGGTGTATGCAATATATACATGTAGTGCAGTTATGCTGAATATAGTGAGAATTGTGTATCCATGTAGCCATTACAGGTAATAATAATAATAATAATAATAATAATAATAATAATAATAATTGCTTACACTTATATAGGACTTTTCTGGACACCACTCAAAGCGCTTTACAGGTAATGGGGATCCCCTCCACCACCACCAATGTGCAGCCCCACCTGGGTGCTTTGGTGATTGGTGATGCTCAGGTGATTTGCTGAAGGAGCTGCAGGTTGGCTATTTAGCAGTCTTATTGCCTGGAGGTAGAAGCTGTTCCGTAGTCTGTTGCCCATCTAATTTATATTCAGCACTATATTTTTCTCAGACGTATTATATTTCACTCCGTTTTTTCAATAATACGGCTCCGCTGTGCGCGTGGCCCGGTGCCTGCCTCGCACCCGCTGGACGGCCGCGAGAGCGCCCTCGTGCGGACGACACGTGAAAGGTCACGGCCCCTCCGGCTGCCCACGCGGCCCAGGTCTGGACTCGAGGGAGCACGAGCGCCGCCCGCAGATCTCTGCGCATCACTGAGGACAACAGCGAACACGTTGTCCCGCAGCGAGAGAGTAACCTCTTGCAGTTTTCTGCAGTTGTGCACGGTTCACAACCGGACTTCAGTTTATATATATAAACCAGCGTGGTAATTCCAGTATAATGTCTAGAATTAATTCATTCCATTACTACGGGTGTTTCAAAGGAAAGCGCTCGTTGATATTTTAGATGCCTCTGAATCCAGCGTTTTGCAACGTCTTTCCCCGGTACAACACCGCCACCTGCTGGTGTCTCTTCGGTATCGCCTCGGCAGCCCCATACAGACTTTCAGCCTTGATTTAGTGCGTCGTTCCCACCGAGTGTAATATTGTATCCGTGACGTCTGGAGCGCTTACTAATACCTCTCATCGGAATGGGCAGAGGGTTTAATTTCTCATACACGGGTGTAAGTGCAAATTTTACAACTAAGTAAAATATGTAATGGGGTAAACGTCGCTTAAGTCTTTCCTGCTGTATTCCAAACCCTTATTGTAACTGTGCCGTTCTGCTGTCCACTCTCATTGTGTGCGTTTCTTTTACTTTCTTTAGATAAAATACCGTGTTTGATCACCATAGTCGTCAGTTTTGAAAAGATTAAAGCCGCACGCGTGCACACGCAGACGGCCAGACGGAGGAGTCTGAAAGTTGTACAAGCAGTGCAGTCTGACACAGAAAACTATCATTCCAGACGCAATGAAGTCAGATCTGTAAGGAGAGCCCTGGAGAAAAGAGCTTGAATGTTTTATTGCGCAGAATAAGCACGCTGAAAAGAGTGAAGTGGTACATTTCTAGGCAGGCATAGACAAACCAGATGACAATGAGTCAAAGTTAGAACAGTGGGTATTTTAAAACAGTTCTGTGACCCAGTCACTCACAGCAGTGATAAAAAACAAACCCTTCAGCTGTAATCAAGGTCTGGTGAGCTCTTTTCTATTTCACTCAGGTGGCAAATATTTGTATCCTTTTCAATCCTGCAAACCCAGTCTACAGAAAAAAAAAAACAGATGATCTGGTTTTATGTTTTTGTCTTCATATAATCAAACAGTGCATCCCAAGTGCTTCACTCCTAGAATTAAAACAAAAAAATAAAATACTGTAATCCCGATCCTTTCCGTTTAATAAATTGATTTTAATTTAATTAAATATCAATAGATCAGTGCACTTTGTTTTAAAAATTGGACCCTTAAAGTTCAGTTTTTCTCTTGAATCACCTCGGACGTCAGGTATAGTCAACCCACATTCTTCAATTCCACAAAGGAGGCTGGGACAAGACAATACACAGCATGAACACCATCTCTCATGACACAGCTAATAATAATTATTGCTTACACTTATATAGCGCTTTTCAGGACACTCCACTTAAAGGGCTTTACCACCAGTGTGCAGCCCCACCTGCATGATGCTCAAGAACGCTCCCCACACACCAGCTCTCAGTGGGGAGGAGAGCAGAGTGATGAAGCCAGTTCAGAGATGGGGATTATTAGGAGGCCATGACTGGTAAGGGCCAATTGGACATTTGGCCATTTGGACACCAGGGTTACACCCCTACTCTTCATGAGAGACACCCTGGGATTTTTAATGACCACAGAGAGTCAGGACCTCGGTTTTACGTCTCATCCGAAGGACGGTGCCTGTTTACAGTATAGTGTCCCCGTCACTATACTGGGGCATTAGAACCCACACAGGCTGCAGGGTGAGCGCCCCCTACTGGCCCCCCAAATACATCTTACAGCAACAGCCTTAGTTTTTCCCAGGAGGTCTCCCATCCTGGTACTGAACATCTAGAACACCCCCACTCATCCAATTTCTCACATTGGTCTAATTGCGGTCCTGGAAGCTCTCTGTCCACCTCAGCACTCAGTGAGCTAAACCGCCATGTTACTGGCTGATCTGCAGGGAATTCCCAGCTCTCTGTGTGCTGCTGCTTTATCAAGACAGACAAGCAGGCCCTGCAGGACCAGCCCCGGACTCCTCTAGCGTCTCCAAAACCTCCACATAATCCACACGATTCCCACCTTACCGCTACCTGTACACCTACACAGCTGCAGACATATGTGCTGGTATCCTGTATCAGAAAGAAGATCATGCTCTAATTTATTAAGTGGAAAGAATCTGAATTTTCCCTGTCTGTCAGCGATGCAACCTCTTAAGATTTTATTACAACACTCATTCCTCCTATTGAGGAAACTCTGCTGAGGTTATCATATTAGATACAAGGTAAGAAAAAATACATCTCCAAATCCATATAGTGTATACAGTATTTATAGTAAATTAAAACAATGCTTATATACTGCTGGTCTTTATGGTATGAATACCTGCTAAACCAAGAGCACTGTCTGAAATACCCTGCAAGCTTCCCTTCTCCCTGCTTCCCACTGCTTTTCCATGGAGAGTTTCTCCTCACTGCAGACCAGCAGGCTTCTCCTCCTTGACGGATCTTCTCAAGTATCGAATAGCCGAGATGGCGCTGATGTTTGCCAGTAAAGCTGAATGGGATTTAGAAAGAAACGATTTGCATGAGTGTGTGCACCAGTGCGTCACGGAAGATCTGAGACCTGCACTGGCATGTTGGTTATGCCAAAAACATTTAGCAAAAAAACAAATTACATAGTGCAGGAGTTTCATGATGAATGAGCAGTTTTAAGCGTTAAAACACTGTATGATAAAGTTGTTTCATTATGTATTGTACAGTTTCTCAATCGTCTCTCCAGTTCTTGCCAATTGTCCAAGTCTCAGCTTTTACACTGTGCACCAATCAGGACAATACGCAGTGTTTGTGGGAGTCCTGGGAATGGAATTTTTCCAGGGTAGGTTCTGAGGTGCCCAATACCTGATTTCCATCCGTCTGCTGCGTGTGGATTAGCTGACTTCAGCACCCAGGAAGCAAAGGCGATGCACACCAGGCACATGTCTGACTGGCTGAGGGACAGGAGAAATCCCTCGTTCCCTTTAAGGCAGAAAAAGTCAGTTTAAACAAAGATCTGAATTATTACGCAGGACAAAACTGTTGCACAGTACACCTTTAGCAGGAAGGCTTTACTGTCATTAACAACAGTTGCTTAAGAATACGAGTGATCTTCTTTTTAAAGTAATTCCAGCCCACTCCAGTGCTGCATGGCATGTGCTTGCAACTCCAGCCAGGATTGACTCAGTAAAGGCTTTGGTCTCTAGTTTACAAGAAGTTTAACTAGTTCTTGTAGTCAGGCCCTAGTTAGTTTTACTGATCGGCTCTCAGTTTAATTCAGCAGTTGAAGGGCTCAAGATGCACAGTAAATTTTCACGATTGCTGTGCAGCTTTCCCAGCGTGCTTATACACCACACAGCCATTCCTGCTGCTCACAATATAGTTCCCAAAGCTGTCTGTGCCACTATTTCTCAGTGCTTCTCTGCACGCAAAGGACCGGGATGGCTGTGCACTGCAGGGACTGTCCTCTCGTGCACGGACATCCTCCGCGTGTCATAGTAATTCCAGCGCAACAGCTTACTTGGTACAGCGACTGCCGAGCTGGGATCAGTGGATCTGCTCCTCTGCTCCTCCAGGTGTCTCAGGATCTGGTCCTTAAGGAAATGGATTACCGAAGGACTGTTGCCGCTTCTCCTCTCTGTGTACCCTCGGGGGACTTCCCTCTGGAAGACCTTCCCGTACTTCTTCGGCAGCAACGAGGAGCTGGAATCTCCCCTGGCGTTTTCACTGCCTCTCGTGAAACACCTCCTTCTGAGAGACGTGAAATTTCGCCACGGCGAATTTCTCTCCCACTCGCTGCCAGCGAAAAAATGCTCATAAGCATCCGGACCCGACACAGCGAGGGGACCGGCCGCGCTGTCCTTTAAACGAGTCACCACACGGACAGGTCCGCAGCTTTCTTCATCCCCCACCGCCCGCGGCTCGTCCTCGGGGAACAGGCAATCGGACGTCTCCGGCAGCAGGAGGTCCTCGCCGGGAGGGCGTGAGCAGGCGACGTTTTCTCTCGAGCGCCAGACCACAGGGAGGAAAAGACCCTCTGTCTCGAACTCGGAAAAGAAGTAGTCGTACATCTCGGGAACCGACAGGCTGCTCGCCTCCTCGTCGGCAAAGGACACGACTGCGTCCTCCGGGTCCGAAACGCCGACTCCACCTTCATCCTCCCCGAACAGATGCTCAAAAAATTCGGGGAAAGAGACGGTGTAGCTCCGGGTCGCAGCCGCGCTGGAGGAAGACGGTGCCAGGTGTGTGCTGCTCCCTGCGGTGTCGTCCAGCTCAGTGAGCCCGTGATCCTCGTCAGGAGGGAGGAGGGGGTTCCCTGCGAAGCTGCCTTCTGCACCTTTCCCAGCGGGGCTCGTCTGCCAGGAGGCTTCCCTGCACCCATGTCTGCACCCTGGTTCCGTCTCCAGTGCGCGCAGGTCTTGCACGTTGGCGGTCTTGGGAATATGTGCGCTGCTTGTTTCAGTGCCTGCCAGTAAACGAGGTGTCTGGGTGGCGTCTTCGGGACAGACCCCCTGTGACATCCCTCTGGGAATACTGGAAGACCTGGGGCTGGCAGGGATCGGCTCCGATCCCCTCTCCCAGGACTCATGTTCTGTCATGGGAAACGTGTGCGAGCTGGCCTCCTGGGGCCCATCTTTAGGCTCTGCGCTGGTGTCGTGGACTTGTGAGAACACGTTAGCCGGACTGTCGCTATCACCCGACGTGTCAGCTTTGCTGTCCTCCTGGTGTGTGAAGTACCCAGAGTCCACACTGTCAGAAATCTCGGCAAAGGTCTGGTCGTGCGGAGGCGACGCTGGACCCCGCTGGCCGTTACTCCTCAACTTGACATACAGGATGTCATTTATCGTCAGCTTTTCCATTTCCTCCCAGAAAGCGGAGATGGCCCGGACCTGTGGAGGGTGTGTTGGGCACACCTGGTCCAGGGCTGTGCTGTGCAGTTCTCCGTCTGCTGCCAAGGGCCCATTCCCAGGAAACCCATTTCCTGTGCTGCTTTCAGTGTGAGGCTCCAGTGTGACATCAGGGCTGGGATCTGGAGCCGCGCAGTGGTCCTTGGATTGTGCTTCCTCACCTCGGATCTCCTGCAGTTCTAGACATCCCCCTTCAACACAACCCTCTGCTGCAAGCGCAGCTGGTTCTGCTTGCGCTGGCTCACAACGCAGTGCAATGTTTAACAAGTCTGAAATGTTGCTGTCCTGCTCAGGTGCAACACGGCCTGTGCTGGAAGAACTGAGAGGCAGAAATGAGCCGTGACCAGAGCCGCCTTCTTCGGCTTCTCCTGACCTCAAAGGAAAGACCGAGAAGTTTTTAGTTCTCCCCGCAGTGAGTCCATGGATCAGGCTTTCTAAACATGTTTGGTCACCTGATTTCTCAGGTGTGGTGCACTCTGGGACTGAATGCCCTGGCCCAGTGGGGGAATGGTCGCTGGCGTCGGTACCATGCGAGTTGTCTTCAGGACTCACACCTGCTGTCGCAGATGGCTGGACAGGCTCTGTTGCAGGTTTCTTGCTGTTCACATTAATGTCACCTGTTCCTGGGCCACACAGGTAAGCTGCATTCTGCGTCATTTTGCCATCCTCCAAATGTGCCAATGAGTCAGGTCCATCGTCCATTTTCTGATCGTCAAACCTGCCTTCCCACTGCAGCTTCCAGAGCCCTGTGGTGGAAGACACTCCCAGTCCAGTGGGATGGGAGGAAAGTGTGTGGTCAGGCACCTCTGTGGAGACAGTCTTCTCTGTAGCCAGCCCATCGGCTGTCAAACAACACATGCAAGCAGTCTGCGGGTGTGAGAGCGACCTGTCTGCAGCTCCAGGTGAACCCCGGCTCTCCCAGTCCGCTCTCTCTGCGGATTCGGAAGGGCTGGCTTTCCGCTGCAAATCCCGAACACCCACGGGTGGCGGGCGCTCTCCCTCGTCGGTCCCGAGCTGTTCACCCAGGGCTGCCGCGATCGCCGCCGGCTGCCTCTCTGGACTCGGCTGTGAACCCTGGCGTGTGTCACGCTGGTGGGCATCCCGTGTAACTTCCTGTCGTCCCGCTTCAGAAGCCTCGGCAGGGCCAGCGGCTGACCTCGGACCGGCTCCTTCCTCCAGGGGGAGGATGTCGCTTTTCCCGAGATCTTTGCTGCCGGGAGTCTCCCCGGACCCGGACTGACCTCCCGCGGAATCCCGCTTGAAGAAACAGTGTGGTTTCACCTGCGTCTCCTGGGGTGCCTCTGGGAAACCGCTCAGAGTCTCGCCCCGAAGCAGATTTTTTTCCCGCGTTGCTGGAGCAGAGAATACACACGGCCCCGCAGAACAAGCATCTCTTTCAGCCCCATCTAAACTGCCTGCAGACACACGTGTTCTGGCCTCGTGCGCGCCTGACAGACGGTGCGTGTCCTCGTATCGCCCCGCAGGCCTGCCTGTGTCGTCTGGTTTTGTGGTTTCCTTGCTGCTTAATCTCGGAGCCCCGTTACGGAGCGAAAGTGGCCTTTCCTCCTCCTCTCCCCGGGACAGAGCCCTGTCTCCAGGAGCTGCCTGCCTGGGCTCATCAGCAGACACTGCGGGGGCAGAGCCAGGCGGGGTCCTGTCACCACTGGACACCCCAGGGGATCTGTCTCTGCACTGCCCCGGCTCCTCTGCTCCAGCTGCACGGCTCTTCAGCCCCTCGAGGAACCTGTTCACCGACTCCAGGTCCTCCTCCTCCTCCTCGCTGCCCGACAGGACGTCCTCGTGGCCCCCGCGCTCCTGCCTGCCGCCACCGGGGGGAAATCCCGGGAAGCCCGGGGGGCTGCAGAGGGAAAACTCGGGCAGGTCCGTCACCTGGGACCCCCAGCGCCGGCCCGCGAGCAAGGACCCGGGCTCGTCGGCGTCGCTCGAGCCCGAGTCGTCCAGGCCCGCCAGCACCGGCTGGGAGAGGCTGCATTCCTCACATTCCAGGAAGAAGGAATCCCAGTCTCTCTCGGATATGTGCACGCTGTAGTCGAAGTCATCCATGGCGAGAGGAGATTCCCAGGCAGTTCCAGCAGCTGCAAAGAGCATGAATAATAATAATAATAATAATAATAATAAATGTGATTGTTCTTGTCTGCCCAGTTTGAAATGACTATATTATGAACAAGATGTACATACTGTATAAAAAAAGCTCAGACAAAATTCTGTTTTGATATTCAGTACACGCATGGCGTATTGTGGGGACGATCATTTAAACACGGGTCCTTTTCCTTTTTACGTCTATGACCCCAACAAGACGAGCAGTTTTACTCCTCATCGGAGATCCAGCCTGTCGCCTCCGGCCACCTGAGGTGCGAGAGTCTGCCTCCTGATTATTCCACCGGTTTAAACAGAAAGTTGTTCCAACAGAAGGCTGCAGAGAGGAGCAGGATTCTCAAAGAGGAATAGTGTGTGGAGGGGGGGGTAATTAAAAGGCTGGGGGCTACTTAAAAGGGGAGCTGCTTCCTGGAAGCGACACAAGGGGAGGTGGGGAGGGGGTGGGCCGGCCGGAAGTCGACTGGAGCTGGCAATCCGAGCGACTCATCCTGAAATAGCCGGAGCCCCTTCCGGGAAGCTCTGTCTCGTGACCCGCCGCAGCGGGGGTTCGGCAGGCGCGAGAGGGACCCCGGCTCCCCTCCCCTCGACACGCCGCTGGTGCACGACCGGGCCCCGACCCCCCGAGTCTCCAGAACACGCGTGGTTTGACTTCCTGTGCCACCTGCCTGAATTCAGTGCGGAAACAAGCGCATTCCTTGATCAGAAGACACAGCGGCTGGGCAGACACACTGACCGCCCTGACCGCCAGATAATAGGCAAACCTTCAAAAGGGATGGACAGCAGCCTCAGCTTCGCAAACACGGTCACCGAGAGCGCCAGGTTCCCGCTGGGTGTAAACTGGGCATTCACACCCACAGCGCGCTGAAGACACGTGTCTTACACTCCGCGGGGCTCCCGAAACAGGGAACCCGCTTTCAGAAGATGTTTCACTGCGCGCCAGTACTTCTGAGACCAGTTAACAACAGAAGAAATGTGACACAGCCGTCGGACACTACACCGATTCACTTTCCAATGCTGCTCGTGAACTGTCATGAACAACGATTGCCCGGGTCCCCGGGGGTTCAGCGTGATGAGCCGGCTTACCTCCCGCAGCGCCGCTCCAGCCGACAACACCGGTCCCTGGCCAGCCTGCCCAGCCTCCCCAGCCTGCCCTTCACGCTGGTAAAGTCAGCCAGCTCCATTGACCTGTTAAAAATAGAGCCCACGGCCCAGTCACACGGCGCGCTCGCGCCCCGGCCCCGGAGCCAAGCGCGCGGCTCCGTTTCAGCGCCTGAAATAGCAACACCGCGTGCGCCCGCCGAGCAGAGCTTCTGTTCTGCATTGAACTTATTATTATTATTATTATTATTATTATTCTGGCGGTTGCGTGTGTACTGCTACTCCTGCTCCTGATAATAATAATAATAATTGCTTACACTTCTATAGCGCTTTTCTGGACACTCCACTCAAAGCGCTTTACAGGTAATGGGGACTCCCCTCCACCACCCCCAGTGTGAAGCCCCACCTGCATGATGCACCAGTCCTCTCCCCACACTCCAGCTCCCAGTGGGGAGGAGAGCGGAGTGATGAAGCCAGTTCAGAGATGGGGATTATTAGGAGGCCATGATTGATAAGGGCCAGAGGAAAATTTGGCCAGGACACCAGGGTAACACCCCTACTTCTCAAGAGACACTCTGGGATTTTTAATGACAACAGAGAGTCAGGACCTCGGTTTTACATCTCATCCAAAGGACAGCACCTTTTTAGAGCATAGTGTCCCCGTCACTATACTGGGGCATTAGGACCCACATAGACCACAGCACCCCCAGCTGGCCCCACTAACACCTCCTCCAGCAGCAACCTTAGCTTTCCCAGGAGTCTCCCATCCAGGTACTGGCCAGGCTCACACCTGCTGAGCTCCAGTGGGCTGCCAGCTGGGAGTTGCAGGGTGATAAGGCAGGATTACAGTGACATGCTGGCTGTCCTGCAATCAGGTTTATATCGTTGTCAACAAAAAGTCTGCAGGACCGCAGCCGTTAGGCCACAGACCCCACTGAAGACAGTCTCTTGCGTTCGCCAAAACATTCGCACGTTAAACCATAACCATCACTACCAGAACACTCTATTCTTATATAGACGCTGGTTCTAAGGATTTTAATATGATACCTACTTAACCGCACTCTTTGCAATACTAAAAGTCAACTATTTGCTCAAAAAGCTGCAGTTCTTAGTTTTGCATATTTACAGACCAGCGCAGAACAGTAATTGCCGCACGTCTTAACCATCAGAGTGCCAGAAGTCAGTTCGCTCTTGGAGGCTCAGGAGCACAATGAGTGAGACAGCCTACGACTTTTCTGCACCTGAGGGAATCAGGCCCAGCGCTTCACCATTCAGCTTTGCATGGAATCAGGGTTTAACCAACAGAATTAAGCCTCTTATTGGTTGGTTTTAGGGATTAAGATAAGAATCTAAGGGCTATTTAATGCAAACTAATTCTACAGCAAAACCTTAATTGTTTTGCTTTATCTGCTCAGGCATTTGAGTGTTGATTAAACAAATCCTTGCAAATTGTGGCAGTCAGAGAAGGGGCCTGACCTGCACCTCATTTGCACACAGAGATCTGCATAGTCTGACACCTCCTGGCACAGAGCCCCTTGCTCAAAGCAGGCAGGCAGTGTAACCACTCCTTCATTGCTACTTAACACATGTCCAGAGGGGTGAGGCGGTTTATCAATTATCTGTGAGCTTCAGAAACCCCAGAACAATGGCTGATAACCTGCTGCCGAGCTCCCTCACCCAGAGCCTGAACAATGCAGACAAATGCTCAAGCAAAGAAGAGCCGCCCGGATCCTGGAGAGTGGCAGTCCAGCAGGTTTCAGGAGTCGCCCTGGAATCATCAGTTTGAAAAGACTGGGGAACCCTGAGACTTGTGATCAATTTAGCAAATGAATTGAGTCTTTTTCAGTCTGAAATGGGAAGCCGTGGTCCTTAAAGAGTCACTGGGTGTTGGAAGTTGGGAGTTTGGTTTCACATAATCTCTCAAGTAACCACTTACACAACTCACTTGCATAGATGGACAAAAGCAAAGTGCCTGAAGGGTGTGGGAATTCATGATTTAAGGATAACCTATGAAACTGCGCGAGAGCCTTTTCTGGGCTGTTAGCCCGTTGTCAAAGAAATACCCAGCAATGGATGTAAAAAAGGAGACTGCTTCACTGTCAAATCGCAGTCTGCTAGGACTTGCTTCAGTTTCAAACTTATACTGTGGAACTGTAATCAGTGAGGTTTTCAATGTGTGCTGCTGATCAACAGACCTTTACAAAAATGCAGTCCTGTAGCACATTAAAAACACTGTAAAGCACAGCGAAAACTCAAGCCCCATCCTGCTGTAAGTGTTGGAGTATGTTCAGTGATATGGAGAGGCCTGAGGTGAACACTGGGAAGATGCACAGAAAAGCAAAGTGAATGCATCGTTCAGGCATGGTAGGACCACACAGAAGAATAAACACCCTCGAGGGTTCATCTGCGCACATCACATCCTGTAACCAAAACTATTTATTTTATTCAGATGGTGTTTATCCCAGGGGAAATTAAGATGGGGGTCATTCATAAGAAATGCACTTGACTGTAGGGAATTGTTTTTCCCAGCCATGTAGGTGTTTTTGGTTGCTCTTCAGAAAACGGTTGACACACTATGTGAGAAGAAAGTACACCCGAAAAGCATATGGCTGGCCAGATGACTCGATATTCCGAGTATTAGAAGTGAAAATCAGTTAAGTGGCTTGGAGAGTCTGGATGGTTTGTTAAGCCTGCTGAGCCAGGGGGACACAGGTGTGTCACAGATCTGTCCGCCCTCATGGACTCCAGACTGGTCACGCACCTTGAGCTCAGGTAACGAGAAACTAAAGGACTGATTTAATCCTGGCTGTAGCGAGCCCAGCTGTTCCCAATCTCCTCGCCTGGGGGTACAGACAGGGATCAGCGTGCAAGACAGTGGGGTCACATTCTGAACACAACCAGATCCCCGACAACACCCCCCCTCTGCACCCCCTCTTTCCAACTGCGCTGCTGCTCTCAAAGGTGGTTCTGCGTAGTTTGAATTTAATTTCAGAGTCTATTTCAGGTTAATTCAAAAGGTGTCTAAGTCTAGGAGCCTTGGAAAAACGATTGGATCACCCCAGCAATGTCACTAATCGATTACTACGACATGCATTGCCCATGATCGGGTATTAAATTATAACTTTAAATTATGAACTAAATTATAATTATCATCCATTAAGCACAGGTTAACAACATTTTATTTGGATAAAATGCATTTTAAACTCTCATGCCTATTAGACGTGATCTGCATTTTATTTGCACACTATAGCTAAAGGGAAAGTTAAAATTCTTCAAGGCTGGGATCTCCTGCATTGATTCCAAGTGGCCGGGAAGCGGAACCACAGCTTGAGAATTTAATACTCGCTCCACCAGGTGGCGCTCAAGACCCGTGCAGCAGGAACCACACAATCTGTGCGGCTCTCTCTCTTGGCGTCTTTCTCACCCTTCCAACACAGCCAGCTGTTGACCACTCCGATTATCAGCATGGCTACCTACTGTTCAAATTCAGGGTCAATCACTGAGTCAAATAAAGTGTATAACTCTACAGGACCCCGGGAGTTTTAATCTCTATGGAAATGGAACTAGCTATAAACACAAGCGGGCTTCACTCAAAGTGAGACAGAGGACAAACTCTAAAGAAGCTATACGTGAGGATAAATGTTCAATAAAAGTACAAGGTACATCACTGACAAATATGTTCAACAAATATTATTATTTAGAAAGGGTCTTTATTTAAACCAACCGACTTTTAATCATGTAAACAACTTGTATTTTACTTAAACTGAGCCAAGTACCTTGCTCAAGGACACAGCAGCTGTGCCACCCCTGGGATTTGAACCCACAACCCTCCCTGTTGCACACCCAGGCCCCTGGCCACTGCTTCCTCAGTGCTGCACTCACTGACACGCACGGGACTGCAGGAGTGATGACAGGCAACAGAAGTGTTAGGACACGCTTTCCTTTTTGATTCAAGACGTTTTCTTCTTGGCCAATATCCTGAATGAGCTGCGAACCCAAGCGTTGTCTTAAACGAACCCACAGAGTGGGTTAAATACGCTTACAGGTTCTGAGATCCCACGGCTATTTCTGGCTACCCCCGGGAGCGCTTCTGGAGTGCGGTCTTGCTCCGAAAGAGGCGTCGCTCGCTGAGCCTCAATCGCAGTATTGATCCCAGCTCTCCCTGTGGCTGGGGTCGCCGCTATTTCAGTGCCACAGACGGACGCACAAAGACTGGATTGTCTGTGAAGCTCAGCCAAGACAGCTTCCTGCTCCAGCCGGGCCCGGAAGCCTTCACATGCAGCCTGCGCGGAGTCATGCCGCACACACACACACACACACAGCGGAAACAGGGGCTCGTAAATTAAGCCACTTCTAGCTGCGAGCTCCACGGCCCAGGCAGCGTCCCCACACCTCTCGGTTTAACCTCAGTCAGCCCATCGATCCGCCCTGACAGCTGGGGGCGCCGGGGGGAGCTAACGGTAACACCGCAGACCGCCGGCACCTCACGTCCGCTGGGCTGGCTGGCCCCCTGCATCAGTAATGGGATATCAACCTTTCAACCCCCCCCTGTGACAGTCCTCTGTGCACCAGAGAAAAGCCTGTAGCTCTCGAAGGCAGGAAATGTTGAGAACCTGCCGGCTTCCCGACTGGCCGCGCTCCAGACTCGCACCTGTGGCCCGGGGGGGCCGGCCGCCCGCTGAGACCCCGCAGCTGCGCACGTGGGGGCCCCCGGCGCAGCACAAGGGCCTCCTCACGCTCGAGTCGGCCCTCTGCGCCGTGGCGGAGGCCTGGGGGAGATGCGACACTCGAGAGAGCGAGGAAACAATAAAGCCATCGGAGGCTGCAGACCCGGGCCTGGCTGACATCTGACCTGCCACAGCAGACCCTCATTAGCAGGACCTAACCTCCTGGCCCTTGCCTCGTCCAGTGGCTCATGCCCCCAGCTTAGACAAATGAAGGAGCCCCAGCAAACCCCGATAATAATCAGCAGCTCATTAGGCTAGCTGAGAACGCTGTGCAAGTGCCTGACAGGCAGGGCCTTGCTACGAATTACGCGAGCTCTGGGACTTACTGCATGCTCTGCTTTAGAGCTTTCTGATGCGCTTAAATGCATCATTTAAGCAGACATGATACCTCACCTTCCTAAGTAATGTAAAACACATATGACATAAAAAGTACTCCCTCCTGTACAAACGTTTTGGCGGGCACAATCGGCAGGGAGCTTTGCAATCCTGCGCCTAACGGAAGCTGCCTACCTCACGCTGGCCTAGCCTGGCGGACTCTGGGGACGCGGTAATGCAAAACGTTTCCGAACTCCAAGCAATCCCTTTAGAAACATGACAGGGGGCCACCGGAAGCCCCACCGAATCAGACACATGCGCTGAACGCGCTGTGATTCCTGGAAGCTGTTGCGCGGTGCTTGCGGTTAAGCAACGCTCCTCAGAGCCACTGTGTGTACACTTCTCGTTCTGCTGCGGGAACCCCATCCTGAAACGCACCGCGGATGGTATTTCCCTCCTCTAATTGGGCCTCGTGGCAGACAGCTGTGAAGCAGCCGCCTCCTCCCAGCGTGCCACACGTCAGATTCCAGATTTCAGCTCAGGCCTCTCTGGCAGCTGTGGTTCTCTCTCTCTCTCTCGCACTGCTGTTTTTGTTGGCTCTGTCTCTTGACAGGAGCCTCCTGCTGCTGCTGTTGCGGCACGCGAGCCCCCACCCCCCGCCCCCGCAGATCCCCGCGCTGGAGAGCGGGCAGCTCACAGTGCCGAGAGAGTCGGGCCAAATACAGTCGACAGCAGTGTTGCCCCTTTCCGGCCCGATGTGGCCTGACCTCAGAAGCTAGGCAGAGCTGGGCTGCTCTGTACTGGTATGGGAGCCCTCTAAGGAAAAAACATACATATTGCAGCTGTGAATGTTGTTTCTGGACCAGTAGGTGGCGCTCTGCCCTGTGGACCAGAATTTCCAAACCAATTCCCCAGTGTGGTGACCAGGGACAGTGTGCTGCACCAAGCTTCTTCAGAAGAAATGTCAAAACCGCACGCTGTGTAGAGACATGCAGAATCCTGGGAAACTGCGAATTGATGCCCAGTAAATGTAAAGAGCCCACTGACCCCAAAGACCCCTAAAGCATCCTCGAATTCCCCACCCTACTTCTCCCAAGGTTTATAAGGCATCAGGTTGTTTGCTTTCAGTTAAACATACAGGGAGCCATTCACACCTTGTTGTCCAAGGGGTAGAGGGGAGGGTTAATCAATGATTCTGCAACAATGCCAAAAGCAGGAGTTGACCCTGTGTGGAGTAATGACCTTCCTTAACTTCCTCCGGTCAAGAGGGCGGGGCGGGGGTTATCTTTAAAACAGAGCCATGGCAGCCGGCCAGCGCCGTTCACACACACACATACCTGCGTCTCACATCCGGCTGCTGAAACAACTGACCTCTCAACTCGCAAGGGCCGAGTTTCCTCCGGTCCCCCGGCCACACGGCAAAAACACACACAGACTCCACAAGCGCTAACACACACAGACTCCACAAGCGCCAACACACACAGACTCCACAAGCGCTAACACACACAGACTCCACAAGCGCTAACACACACAGACTCCACAAGCGCTAACACACACAGACTCCACAAGCGCTAACACACACAGACTCCACAAGCGCTAACACACACAGACTCCACAAGCGCCAACACACACAGACTCCACAAGCGCTAACACACACAGACTCCACAAGCGCTAACACACACAGACTCCACAAGCGCTAGCGATTCCTTTTAACAGCCATGATGCACTGATAACATTCTTCAGCTACGCCTCTGGGACTTCAGGACTTCTGGCCAAAGACAGACTATACAGGCCAGAAATACAACTTACAAAGAGCAACATTCTCTTATTATTCTGTACTATTAAACTGTGGGGTGGGTCTGTTTGAGGCCTTTTTAAAAAGACAATGTTGCTGTTTGCAATCAGTTTTGTTATTCACTGAGATTTGTTTGAGCATTGCTTTTATCTCTACATTTTGTTTTCAGTTTGGGGTGAATTTTGTAACAGCCCTTGAAAAGAAGATCGTGTTTTAAATATTGCTCCTATGCTCCCTTGCTTGTATGCTGTGTACATCTTGCACTGATTAAAAACATCAGTTTCACATTCAGATATTTTTACAAAAGGAGTAATCAGTTCGTTAAAACACAGCAATCATTCAAATATTAGCAAGCAAACATGAAACAGGAGGAAGCTGTAATTTATAAATGTGCAATGAAAAACTCACAGTAATGACACTAAAATACAGGTTTAGTTTTCTGCTGTGGTTATGAAATCACTGTTTTTTTATGAAGCATGTTTCAGTCACTACAGGAGAGAGCAAGAAGGGAAAGGGTTTTGCAAACCATCCCTTACAGATGTTTACTGTGGTGCAGGACAGATAAAGCACTGCAGAGCACAGTGAAGCACATCTCAGTCGGAGAAGAAAGTATATTGTGATGGACACAGTGACACACAAGGCGCTCTGTGGGAAACCAAGACGAAGCAAAGTCGTACATATAAGCTTATTTAGACAAAAGGAAAACTGTCACAATCTTGTGTTTTACCCTGCTACCACATATACTGTATATAAGGAAGCTGCCACTCATTGTACATGAAGCAATGTGTGAGCAGGAATATCAGTGCTGCCCTTTTAAGGGCTTTGAATCTCTTTGATATTCCACATGAAACAGAAGAGGAAAACATTGCTGGTGTAGCCCGTGTCAACCTGGTGCCAAGCGAGCTCAGCTTTGGCCTCTTTTCCTTTTCTGACGACCACTGGCGCAGGTTGGAGTCAGGTGTTTGTGCAACCCTCACGGAAACACACACACAGCTCTGCGACGCTCTCGCCTGGGACCGGGGACATGGAGGTGAGTCAGCTCACCAGGGCCACAGCAACACTGCACCTGCGAGAGCTCAGCTTCCTGCACTGACATATCTGGGGTGAAGGTCTTTGTCTCTGAACCGCTCTGCACAAAGGGAAACATTCAGCACAGAGCTCGGCCCCTGGATGGCACCAGCCCAGTGGGGTTAACATGTCCTTTCACACCACCATCACCTTCCCCACAGGGAGGAGTGAGAAACTATGCCAAGACGTAGCTCAGTAACATCAGGCTGAAACCTGAAGACAGTACTACAGGACTGGCAGCACCAGAGTACTGACAGAAAACACAAAGTTACTGATTAATTGAGTTAAGAATGAAGGGTATTCTTATTTTGGTTCCAGATTGTAGTAACCCTAATAATAATTGCTTACACTTATATAGCGCTTTTCTGGACACTCCACTCAAAGTGCTTTACAGAAAATGGGGAGATTTTGCCAGGACACCAGGGTCACACTCTATTCTTTTCGAGAAACACTCCGGGATTTTTAAACAGATTTTGACTATACAGATGGTCTCTGTACGACTTCATTTAGCAAACCGCCCGTTCAATGGACCACAGTTAAACTGCCCCAGGTCTTTGGAAACGGATGAATTAGTGGCCACCTCTATAAACTGCTGGACTGGTCCTCACTGGGACCGGGGCTGGAGACCCTGGTCTCAGTGCAGGGGATCGGACTGGGTACATTTACGAAGTCACTTGCTGCTCAGAGGCTCTGGCCTCTGAAACATCTTAACCAGGGCCAGTAGGTACAGCAGGTAGAGCAGGCGAGCTGGGTTTCGATCAGAAACGTCTCAAGTCACTCCAGGCTTTGCCAAGCTGTCCCCAGTGCTCACAGGGCCGTTTTCTCCTCCCATGATGCTGCCACAGCCAGGGACCTGCCACCCCCCCACTCCTCTGTGCCCCCCGGCAAGGGCACAGCGCTGCTCTCTCAGTGGAGGGGCAGGGCCGCCGCGCTCCAAGGCACAGAGCCTCCCCAGGCGCCCTCGTGCCACATGTTGTGGTCGCCCTCGCGGTGGCAGAGGGAAGGACGGGGTGGGTCTGCCACTCGGCGGAGCTCATCCCGTTTCCTCACGCCCGCCACGCCACAGCGGCCCATTGTGAGCCAGGCCGCGGCGGGGCCAGCGCACAACAGGTGCAGTACGGCTCGGCCCGAACGCCGCGGCGCTGTGCCGTGTCCCACACCCGGCTCTGGAGAGGGCCGTAACCACACACCCACACTGGCTCACGCACTCACAGTGAGGGGTGTGGACAGCTCTTGGGCTCAGCTCCCAAACCACAGTGATCTGCATTGTTCACGATGACCTCATCCCTAACGCTGCCGTGTCCCTTTTCAAATAATGACAGGGCTCGATTTGTTTAATCTCACACACACACTCGCAAACACTCGCACTCACACACATACAGCACATACTAACACTTATCTGTGTCAGTATTGTGACACGCTCCCAAACACACATACACACTAACACACACACTAACACACACGCTCACACACACACATACACACTAACACACAAGCTCACTCACATCCACACACACAGACAATTACACAACAGAACTGCTTCCCTCAAGGACAACAGGATCTGAAAGCTCGGTCCTCTTTCGCTGTGCCCACTGCATGGTTAAGTGTTCAGGAAAACTCCCCAGTCGTTCTGAAAATCTCCTGCCAGGTGTGGAACAGTGGGGAGGCTGCTTGTGTCCCCTGCAGAGCGCGCTGCGCCCCTCGTGCCGCCCGTCGGAGCCCCGCTGGCCAGCGGGGTCAAGCCTGGGTCGCGTCACTGACCGCTCCAGCAAGGACGGGCCCGAGCGCAGCCTGTCGGGGTGCACCCTTCTCCGAGGCGCCTCTCGAAAGATATCGGGGCGAGCTGGGTACCGCAACATTTTCACAATTCCACACCGAAGGGGGCACATAAAAGGAAACAGCTTGTATCTCCATCGTAATGAAGCTCAGTTTGTTTTTTTCATTTTCTGTTTTTTGTGCCAAACCACGGGAATCCTGATTATGAATCACGTGCAAAACCCTGCTCTGAGCCCTGCTCTGAGCCAGCGCCTTGTTTCGAATTCTTAAATTATTTTTTTTTGGGGGTGGGATGGCTCAAAATAACATCATCATCAGCCATCAAACTGCCTTGATTGCTGCTCCTCAGCCTCGGCAGCCCAGCCCACGGGCGACGCGCTCCGGCTGGCGGCCTCAGGTGGGCAGAGGTGTAGCCGTGGGAACGGCTGTCAGGGAGACGGAACATGTGCACATCTGAGCGCTCCGCACGCCTCCGTCTCCCACGTTAGAACGAGGACAGAAGACCTCGACGAGGCTGTTGGGCGAGGCAATAAATCACAGCCTCTCCACTCCACTGCCAGTTTCCCCACAGAGGCACACACCCAAACTGTCTGGGCTGTAGAAAACCTGCTTCCGCACATCTGTTTTTATTTCTCTAGAACTTTTTCACAGGTTTCTCTCTCTCTCTCCCTCCCTGTGTCTGCCCTGGGGCTGCTCTGACTCACTGCAGCTCCACACAGGGGATCCCCCAGCGCGCTGATCAGCTGCAGAACAGGAGCAGCAGCGCTGGCAGGGCCTGCAGGGCGGGGAGCTGGCGGAGACGGGGGGCTCCCAGCGCTGGGACACAGCTGGCAGAACGAATGAGTGTGCACGTGTACTGTCCCTCCCTCCCGCCTCTAAGTCCACAGGCCCCCACCACGTCCCACACAGCGTGTCCAGCTGCTGGAAGACTTGGCACACTGCAAGGGACAAAAAGAGACGCTACTGTTGAATTTTGGCTGTGTGGCGCCATTACAGAAAGAGTCCCCAGCAGTTAGTGCTCAGCACATTCTGGGTCGATTGACACCTCCGGGTGACACGCACGGCATCTTTTATAGCTCTTTTCACAAGCCACCTATACCCTGCTCTGTCGAGAAAAACATGGCCCAGACGGGCTCAACACCCAGGCCAGCAGGGACGACTGTCGCTGTGCTCGGTCAGACTGCGCGTCAGAGCCTGCAGGCCAGGGGGAAGGACAACCCCTCCCCCAGCCCCTGGGTCTCTTGGGCAAGGCGGAGAGGAGCTCCTCCCAAAGCAGTTTTGCAGCACAGAGCTAGAGTGTTGTTGTTTTTTGCTCTGTAGTTTGAAATCATCTCACTGCTCGCTCACGCTGAGTTCCAGCTCGGAGAAATAGGGAGTGGGGTGGGTCAGGTTTGCGCTCAAAACACATTGGCCTCATTTCAAGGCTTATCTCATCTGTTCTGGGTGGGGGGAGAGGGCATGCAGGGGGCAGGACGGAGATCTCCTGCACCTGTGGCCACGCCGTTGCCCCTGGCGAGTCAGCAGTGACGCGCGCTCTCACGTGCGCGGCCCGGAGCCGCTCTCCGGGAGACTCCGATGATGTCATCGCCATCCAGCCCCTGGGCTCCCCGCCCCACCTGGCCCAGTCCCAGACCCCAGCGCAGCTCCAGACGAGCACAGCGCCCCGAGGAGCCCAGGGGCGTCCGGCATCGCTCCCGCCTGCTCCGCTGGCTTTGTTTACCTCCCGAGTCCCCGCCGGCGAAGGACGAAACATCCTGGAGATAAGTCCCAGGGGGCTTCCCGCTCGTGGTTTTCCTTGGAAGGGGAGACAGTCTCCGCACGGAACTCATAAAATCAATCGTGGCAGCGGTGAAGGCCATGGCCGCCGCACTCCCTGTGCTCCCTGAGAGCCCCCCTCTCATCCCTGTGCTAATCCCACTCACTCTTCCCAGTGGATTCCATCCCGTCTTCCCCAGTACCCGCCTGCGCTTTGCAGGATAAACGCAGGACACAGGTCACACAGCAGAGGAGGCGGACGGCTGGGTCGCTCAGCGGGTCAGAGGTCCTCAGCTCTCCTCTCATGTAGGAGCCCCAGGGTCACCTGTGCAGAAGCCTCACATACAGTAAGCAGCCTCTGTTTTGCTATTATTCATCAGTTCTATATACCTCAAAATGTGTTAGAATTTCCCCCAGTGCTTTTCCAACACAAGAACATACAGGAAACTGGCCAACAGGGAGGAAAGATTTTGTGGTCAGCTGCCTGCTTACACAGTAAAAGAACGTGAGAACAGTGGTACTAACCTACAAGTTTTTTGTAACTTTTTTAAAGTATTATTTTCATCAAGTAATCCAGTTACTAACTGTGCCCGTAGCTCATCTCAGCCGCATTCCCACTTCAGAACTGGCCTCACTGGGATTTAAGACTCGGCGTTCTGCAATTTATGGTCTCCCTCTTAAAGATGGTTGCATTCTGTGTCGTTGTAACATCCGGCTGGGGAACAATGTCAAACAATCACACTCTTCTTTAACGCCCTCTCTTTTTTTAAAATGGGGGCTTCTGTTAGACAGGTGATGAATGTGATCTGGCTGCTGTGTGAGACGTGCTGTCCGACAGCCAGAGCCAACAAGCGGGGGTGCGACAGCCGGGTCAACTAAACGTTCTTCTTTTCTTAATAAAACCGCAGAGAAAACAGCCCTGCTGGGGGGTGAGTTTACCCCCACTGCAGCCTGGGAAAATTTCCAGCCAGTCTTAATGACGAGAACCTCGAAATAATAATGATTTTCTCTGCCTTCTTTTACTGAAGCCCCACAGAGAGCAATATCGCACAGGAGAGGCAGCTCGGGTCTGGGGGGTTGGGGCACAAAGACCCTGGAGATCACATTGTTAAAACTGGAGTCTTTTACAGGGAGGAGCGTATCCCAGAGATCTCCAGGTTATTAAATTTTCCTTCTCTCTATTTACTGACCGCTCTCCCCCTGTGGCTGAAGCAGTGAGAAATGCCTTGATGCTCCTTATACTCATCAGCAATTGAAAGCTGTTTCCAAATTTTATAAAGAATCTGAATGTTCCTGTTAGCTACTTCTGCATGTGTGTCTAGAGGGCAGGTTTGTGCAGAGGCTTGGCAGCAGTCTAGGGTAAGGTCTGGGTAAAAGTGTAGTACTGGGGATTGTGCTCAGGTTAGCTCTCGGTGCTAACCTGAATGTCAGCTGATCTGAGTGTGCATAACCACTGTGTTGTGCTCATGGTTTCATCAGGCTCATCATGTGCATTGATTTGCATTGTTGTGGTTTCTCAGGGTTTGCATCTTGCTTTACCTTTGTTATGACAATATGTCTTACCATTGTCAGAACTGGGATACATCACTCTATCACATAGATAATTACTTATAAAGTATTTTCGTACTGTACCTCCCAAAGTGAGCGCTGTACAAAGGCTACCATAAAGACCAAAATAAAATCATTACAGTATACAGGTAAGCAGATAGACAAAACTAAATACTTCTTAAAGAAAAGAGTTACTCTAAAACTTAGGCCCATGAAAGCATAAGCCAGGGTTTAAGAGTATTTCCAGACTCTGCATTTCGAACAGACAAGGGCAGAGAGAGAGAGCTCCAGACACAGACAGAAAGGGCTCAGTCTCCCCCATTTCACAGCCCGTTGTGAGACGCAGACAGCAGAGCACGGGGCACGAAAAGGAGGGAGTATCACATTGCAACTGAAAGCTGAAAATCGACTCAGCGCTCCATGGCTAACCTCCACAGCGACTGCGGCAGAGGGGAGACAGCAGGAGAGGTTAGACACAGAGCGAGGTCCCTCATCTTTCTGTCTGAAAGGGGGAGCCATCCACCATGACAAGGACAGGAAAACACATCCCGGTGTTTGAGTGCGGAGAGCTCTAGGAGGAAATCGTTTTTCCCATGTGATCGTGTGTGATACACAGGATCGTAAGGGGGGATTCTAATGAGAGGAGGCCATTCGGCCTGTGTCACTCGCTGGGCCGTTTGTACATAGGGTTCGCTCGGATTATTGGTGGCAAAACCTTTTCTTAGGAAAGGGAGGGAAGGGTGTCTCATGACCAGGCACAGGAAACAGGTGACCACATGCCAGGTCGATTCTCCCGTGTTCGGCTTCGTTCCTCCTTTCGCGCGTTGGGCCTTGAAAGGCCCTGGCATGGTGACATCGTTCCGCGCAAACTCAGCAAGGAGCGTTCGCGATGCAAAAGTGAAAACACCGCCAGTGCAGGAAATCCGTTCACATCCTCGAGCACGCCAGCAGCTGGGCCTCGGGTGCCTCAATAGCTCACGTCCTTCCTCACTGTCAGGGCATCAAGGGAGCCACACCTAAACCCCAGGCGACTGGGCCTCTCCGATCCGGACCCGGGGGCAGTGAGGTGAGCTCGGGTGATGAACAGGGAATTTGTTTAAAGCAATGCTGGGGGGATGCTTATTCAACGCACCACCCCCAGCTCTTACAGAGTCTTCCAGATTAGGCCAGCCAGCAGGGGACCACTTCACACAGGTGTTTCAAGAAGACCGTCCCCTCTTTCAGCTCTACCTCGAGCACAGCATGCTGGAAGGCCAGTTATCCCCAATCCTCTTTCAGCAGAGTGTGAACTGGGGGGGCTGATCACCCTGCCCTCAAAATGGGGTGGTGCCTTCTAGACGGGGGGGGATTAAACCCCTCTCAAAGACTCTCCTTGGGTCCCAGAACAAAACCCTGGGGCGATATTTTCACCTGCTGACAACAGCCACACATGCCGCCACAGGAAAAGAAACGAATATGGGATTGGAATGATCCCCCACGGAGAGCGGGACACAGTTACAGTTGCAGAATGTTAATCGACTGCTTTGTGGTTTGCCCCCCAACCTTCCTCTCCACTCTCCGCATGACCCTGAGGCCGACACCCCCTACTTCTAATGATGAGCGATAGCCCGAAACAAAGAGGCAAAGTTACGCCACAAAAACCTCATCAGGGTAATTGAAGGGTACCGAGATTGGCCATATCCACTAGGGAGTAATCTTTCACAGTGGAAAAATGAACTTCCATTGCTATTAACATTGATTGACATAAGCATATTTACCTGGCTGCCTTTATATCCAGGCGAGATCACACTGGAGGCAAACACAGACCTGGTAAAGAATCTGCACAAAGCAGAGCGGTGTCAACAGAGCTCATAATTAAACATAATGTAAACAATGGCACATCACAAGACAACACAGCCGGCTGAGTTCAAGAACCCTCCTACAACGCACCTCGAGGCAAACATCTCCAAGATGTCGAAATTAAATGACAGCTTCTTAAAACCTGGCCTGGGCAGCATGATTTAGCACTGTAACAGTGATGCCTGTCTTCAGGGTCGATGTGAAACTGCAGTAGGAAAGTGTGGAGGAGCAGGCACCACTCGGGATGCCTGCATGCTAAGGCTGTGGGTTCAAATCCCATGTGGAGGCACAGCTGCCTTACCCATGAGTGGAACTGCTCCAGCATGCCCAGCTGCACAAGAGGGTATCAATATTTATTTTATCTATCAACAAAAAGAGCCATTTGTCATTCTGAATGCTGATGCAGAATGAACAACACATCAGGGACAAGGAGTAGCTCGAGTATTAAGTAAGTATTATAGCTCAAGTATTCTCTTGTTTCTCAGTTCATGATCTGATGGTCGGCTCTCTGAAGTGTCCAGGACAGGCCCTGGTGTAACAGTACTCATGTTCTGGTCACTAGAACGCGCCAGACCTGCAGGCCACTAGAATCCACAAACCCCACAACTCCTGTCGCCCACAAACTGCCAGTTTCAGTCTCAGGTACAGAAACCCTTGTTTTTTAAAAAACCACCAAAGTGCAGCGGACAACAGAAAATGATATTGCTTCCCGGAAAAGTTATGCACAAGCCCTTCCAAGAGTAACACTCTTCCCCCGAGAGAGAAAGAAAATATAGTATAATGAAAACTGGGAAGGACTCTTACGGAGAAGGGGAAGGCGAGTGTAGCGAGAGATCCCCACTGTTATTTAATTTCTTAACGCTGCGGCTGAGTAATTTTAGAAGTTATTGATGGCGGCCCCAGCTGTGCCAACGGGATTCCACTAAACACCAACCTTAATCCACAGGTTACAAATCCAAATCCAGCCCATTACTCCCTAATTGATTGTAATCTGGCTTTTCAGGAGCGCCGCTCGCCACCGAGCGCGCTCCGCACATCGGGACCTCGTCACTGCGTGAGCCTGTCCTCTCCGCTGTGAGCCAGCGGGCTCCGGAGGAGAGGCACAATCGCAGCTCTCAGACGGACCCATTAAAACAGGTCGGGAGGCGTCAGGCCTTTCAGAAACCCTGCTTTTCTTAACAGCCCGAGCCAAAGGACTTTGGTCACTCCACGGGGCCCACAGGAGAGCCCCTCTCTGGGCTTCGCATTGTTCCTCTCTCCCCTTGAAGCGCAGCCTGCCGTTCTGGCTACACAAACTTGATTTGTCTGCTAAAGCTCTGTACTATAGCATCCATGCAGGGGACCTGGGTCAATATTGGTTTTGAGAACAGATGGAAAAATGTCGAAATGTTAAATTCTATTCATTTCCCCTGTGCTGTTTGTTTCTGGAGTGAAAGGCCTAGTAGTCCATTAGTGTAAATAGCTCTTTGTTTTACTGCAAAGGCTCTGGCAGGAGGTTGGCAGAACAAAACCCTGAGACAGAGATTAGAGTGGGGGTTAAAAAACAGAGGAACGGCAGGACGCAGAAAGACTTTAAAACGAAAAAAAGAAAGCAGAAAATCAACTGTAGTTATCTCAGACACAAGGCTGAAGGCTCTGGTCTTTGTTTCGCCTTTTAAAATTCCTAGAGTGGCTTTTAACTCTGAACTTTGAGAGAAGTTTCAAAGCCATGAAAACACTTCTACTGGCTGATCAAATACATAAGAAGCATTTTCTAAAAATAAAGTCCATGAATACAATAAGTACTAACAGCCACATACGGAGGCCACTTTTTGTTTTACTATTTAATGCATTTTTATCATTTAATGATCATTTTAATGATGTTATCCTTCATATTTGTAAAATGTTTTAAGGGACATTTTAAGGAATATACCAATGGCATGTACATTCATTAACTGTTACTAGCAAAGGTACTTCAGTACGTGTTTTTATAAGGTTTACTGTGTGAAAATACTGCAAAATATCAATTGAATATATACACTTTAGTATGCTATATACTGTAGTTCTGCATTATAGTCTGGTGTTTTCTTGAGCTTGACTCACACATTTCTTCTGGAGTTCGACGTACACTTAATTACAGAGCGGTACAAGCATCACAGGAATTAAACCTGCATCCCCCTTAATTTTCACTACTCAGGATACTTCTTTCTTTAAATGTTTTTTGTGATAACTGAATAAAATAGATAGCTAAAATTAAACAAAGCTATGAAAAAAAAACATTTTATGGCCATGACTAATTTCTTGGATTTCTTGGGGTTCCACTATGCTCATAAACTTCAAGGAAATTTGGGAGTTTCGACATTCATGTTAATATAAAGCAGATGCCCAACAATGCTCGTGCCTCTTTAACATGTGTGAAAACAATTGAAATGCAATTTTGCCTTTATCACTTGGCAGCTATGCTTATTAGTCCTGAATGCCGGCTATTGTGAATCCAAAAAAGAAGCAATTTTATAACACTGGGGCTCTTACTTCTGGCCTACCTCCCCCTTTTTCTTCAGCCCCTTGGGGCAGTTTTTAACTCTCTTTTTTCTGCACGTCAATTATTAGCATGAAGCAGTAAAGCCGTCTGCCTCTCCTGACCTCTCAGCTCCCTCTCATCCTTGGCCTTCCCACCTTGTTTACGGCGCCGTCAGCGGGTTTTGCAGCAGGGCGAAGAGCCGGCCTCCCTCTGAAAGAAAGTGAAGAGTGAAGCTGTGGGAAGAGGAGAGAGTGAAGGGGGAGACAGAAGGAGAGACAGTCCGAGATCAAGGAGGGGTACAGTAGCTGTAATAATAACAATTCCGCATTACAGGTAATGGGGATCCCCTCCACTATCACCAGTGTGCAGCAGAGTGATGGAGCCAGTTCAGAGACGGGGATCACTAGGAGGCCATGACTGGTAAAGGCCAGGGGGGATTCGGCCAGGACTCCGGGGTTAAACCCCAACACTTTTTGAGAAACACCTGGGATTTTTAATGACCACAGAGTCAGGACCTCAGTTTTACGTCTCATCCAAAGGACAGTGCCTTATTACAGTCTAGTGTCCCCGTCACTATACTGGGGCATTAGGACCTACACAGACTGCAGGGTGAGCGCCCCCTGCTGGCCCCTCTAATACCTCTTTCAGCTTTCCCAGGAGGTCTCACATCCAGGTACTGACCAGGCTCACACCTGCTTAGCTTAGCTAATAAAAGAATATCAAAGCTTCTCTGGAGTGGGGGGAGTCAGAACCCTCCCCACAACGCTGCATGAAGTGCAGCCTCCATCTCTCTTTTGTAATGTTACAGTGTCCCAAAGAAGAGGGACGTCTCCATGTCCCCCAAAGAGTGGGCGTGAACGAGCTCTTCAGAGCGCTCCAGCTTGAAAGAGCTGGAACACTGCAGACTGCGGCTTCTGTAAGGGTGTCCAGGCTATTATTGCTATCTACTATTCATGATATACAGGTGCTGTAGGATTCAAGGAATCCACAATTGAATGTTGCCTAAATGCAATCAGATAACAGATAGTAAGACAAATGAGAAACAACAGAAGACACAGGGGCAGAGTGGTCAGCATTGCTGTCTCACAGAACGGGGGTCCTGGGTTCAGTGCTGGACCTGGGGTGCTCTCTGCGTGGAGTGTGCATGTTCTCTCCAGGTTTGTGTAGGTTTCTACAGTGGGTTTCCTCCCACAGTCCAAAAACATATCAGTAAGTTAATTGGCTTGTGGGAAAACTGGCCTCGGGGTCAGTGTGTGTGCATTTGTGTCTGTGAGTGCCCTACAATAGACTGCCATCAATGGCATCCTGCCTTTTGCCCGTTGCTTGCTGGGATAGGTCCTGGCTCCTCTGCACATCCAAATTGTCTGAAACAGTTAGAACATGGATGGTTGGAAGAGGCCATTCTAGACCATCTGGTTCATATTAACTAATTAATCTCAGGATCTCATCTGACCATTTCCTGCAAGAAACTAGGGGTATCATCATTGACAACAATGTTGAGTAGTTTGTTCCAGGCTCCCACAACCCTCCCACAACCTATGTAAATAAGTGCCCCCTCCTCTCTTTTTTTTCACTGCATTTCCCTATAGGTTTCACTTGTGTCCTCTGGTTTATTGTAGTATGTCACACGTGATTCAGAGCATTACACATCCAATCCAATCCTACCCAATCCAAAAGGAAAGGAACTTTTCAGACCACAGTGGAATTAAAACTTCCTGTCAAAATGAATCAAATTAATCTCAGAAACAGGCATAGCAAAGAAACCTGTGTTTCTTCTCCCATTATGTTTATGTACTCATCACTGATCACCATGTGCTGCTTGCCTGTCCAAGACCTGGGCTGGCAGCGACTGGGACTGGCCAAGCTGCATTCTGGCACGTCCAGCTGGCTTGCATTACTTCATCCTTTGGTATCAGGATATGAGTTATGGAGTGGTAATTGGTGTGTCTCACGCAGTGTATGTTGCTTCCAGAAAGCCACTTCTGGAATTCTATTATATTATATAATAACGGGCAGCGGGGTGACGCTGTGTTTACCATCGCTGTCTCTCTGCGCCTGGGACCTGGGTTTAATTCCTGGGGCGCTGTCTGCATGGAGTTTGTTTGTTATCAGTTTGTATGGTGAAGCCACAGTGACTACACGGCGGAGAAAATGTTTCTTTTACTGTGCTTCACTGCCCAGAATCAAGTCTCCACGAGGAAACGGGAACCGTGCAGCACTGAAGAAAGGAGGAAACGTTTAGGACAAAGCAGCACACTGGCTCACCTGATAACTGGACGTGGGCCGGGGGTTCATATAATTAATTAATTAATTGCTTACACTTCTATAGCACTTTTCTGGACACTCCACTTTACAGGTAATGGGGACTCCCCTTCACCCTTGAAGCCCTTTATAGCCACCTATAGCCCTTAAGGAACAAAAGAAAGACTCCGAAGTCCACAAGGCCATTTAGGTCCGAATGATATATTTTGATTTACTAGTCTGGAAGTTTGTTCAATGCATTCCTTACCGCCATCTCCTACAGCTTTATCAGTCCTCCCTGTCCTGTGTGATTGCAGCCGCCGCGGACCCCACCGTGTGGCTCCCCTGCGAGCTGCTGTGTCGACTGACATGAAAGCGTTCGGCTGACCCTCCCCCCTCCCGCCTGCCGCGCCGGAGAGCAGCCGAGATCGACGGGCTCCTCAATCCACACAGATTCTCTCTATAAACAAGATTAGCTCAGGCTGCCGAAAGGGCAAATCGTTATCAGCCGGGCACCGCGTGCGGACGACGGGCGCTTGGGGTGAAAAAACAAAACACAGGAACGCAGAAAGCAGGCTGGACTGTTGACCTGAGTAAATATTGTTCCTCAAGGCTGCCTGCTGCCATACCAAGTGATAATGGGGGCCAGCAGGATGTTTCACACCAGAGCCACACTCCTGCTGCCCACTGGGCTTCTGATTCAGACAGAGACGTGTGACAGTTTAGGTGAAGATCTTTTATCACCTGGTGTTACGGTCGCCTGGGGCGCCATGTTGGACCCTATGAAGGAATTCCTCTGAGCACAGCAAGAGGGTGGTAGGGGAGGTCCAGGTCGGGGTCGGACAGGGTGGTCCGAACACAGCGGAGGTGCCGAGGGCATAGACAGGGGCGTAGCCCGAGTAGGAGCAGGGTTCACACCGGGATATCCACAGGTCCACAAGACAGGACAAGACGGGAGGCACGTTCGGAGCACACAGGCTTGGCAGCCTGGAGACACAGCGGGAAGTTTAAGCAGCGCCACGGAGGAGGAGCTCTGACGGAACGAGGACAGACGGGCTCGGCGGGTGTGAGTGAGCCGGCGGAGAGGGCGCGGATGATGAGATAATTGAGCCCACGCAGGAATGTACACCGACGACAGGGCGCAACACCTGGGGTCTGACTCCTGGGGCACCCCTGTATAAACAACACTTCGGACAGCGTCACAGGCCTTTTGTTTTTCCGCACCACGGCTCACAAGCATAGCCAAACAAGCAAGCATGGCTTGTGAGCGAACATCGCTCCTTCAGGCCCTCCAGGAAGAGGACGGAATAAGAAGACGGGCACTGCACTAAAATCACACAGCGACGACGAGACAAGGACCTGACTGAGCAGCCCCACGGCCCTTCCCGGCCATCAAGACGGTCAGCAGGACCGGTTTAGGAGTTCAGTATCACAGGTGTTTAAAAACATCACAGCAGGGAATAATCCCTTTCCAAGATTCCAATATTCGCAGGCAGGTGACTGAGTTAAAACAAACAAAGAGTTCTCACATACCTGTAACCTTTAGGGCTCTAATTACATTACAGGAGTCATTCAAGATCCAAACTGCAGCTGAAACGCCTCTGAGCCAACTTAGAGAAACAACCCTGACTGAAAGGAAGTAATGAAGTTCTACATTTTGACAGGCAGACTAAATGGAATAATCAGCATAGTGCAGGCTCATATAGCACCTTTAATTACAAACAGCCAGCAAGGCAAAAAAACACAAGCAAATCCAAATGTCTAGTCAAAGAGATCAGAAGTCACTGGCAGTCCTGCATTGTCAAATGATGAAAAACCAGTAAACACCCACCAAGTATGGTATCCCCAGATATCAGTATCTAACTGCTTTTTAAGAAGGGGCCACTATACATGACACACATACCAAAATGTCAGAGGAATAACTATCTAAGGTCTTATTTAATCACAAAATTCAGAATCTGTTTTCATTATTTACTCCTGCCTTGAAGCAATTTCTACCTGTGCAAATGTGTACTGTTGGCTACCTTCGGTACGGTCAGCCAGCCTGTGAAGTATTCTGCATAATGTTCTGCAAAAATGAAACTTGTTAATGTTAATGCTGGTGAAATATTACAGTGACTGTGAAATAAGAATTAATTTAACACGCTGATATGATTTATCAAGTGATTCACAGTTGCATGTTGCTGTTCGTGAGGTACAGTCATTCTGGAAATAAAGAGGCACCCCAGCAGTGTGTGTGTGTGTGTGTGTGCAGACGACGCACAACGAGGAGCAATGCCGGGTCCTGGGAAGATGGCCGCCACCGACTGGGGACCGGCTGTTTGCAGGAACATGTCAGGATCCCCAGGGTGCAGCCGGGGGTCAGGCAGCGTCAGTGGTCATCCCCTTTCCCCCGCCAGCACCTGCGGGCACCTGCCCCGATCCTCTCACACCCCGGCTGTCTCGTACGGCATTGTCAACTGTATGTAACATAATCTGACCCCCTCGACAGCAAATACTACACCAAATTACTCACTTTTCCTCTGACCTATTGTCAACTTCACATTCCCACGCTCCTTTCACAAGAGTACGTCTGAAAGAAAGAAAAGGGAAAAGTATCTTAAACCATCGGAGGCTGGGAACCGTTTTCGGAGTGTCATTCCTGAGATGGCACGGCCTGGGCAGCTGTTCTCCAATCACCCCGGACGACAAAGGGGCAACAGAGTATACTCTTACACATTTCACAGCAAAATGCCTCACATTGCTAACTCCAGGAATAATAAAAATACACCTGCAGGCATTACGCTGTCCAAAGACGTGAAAATAAATGAAGCAGCAGAAACCTGGAAACAAGGAGAAAGAGACGGAGGTTCACCTCCTGCTCCTGGCTGCTGCTTTAAGCCATGAGGTGCTGCTGGAGTGGAAGTCGGGGAGCCCAGGAATGAACTCGGGGATCACCAGCAGGCTCGGCGTGTTAGACATGTGAGGCGAGGCTGAGATCATGAGCACAGGAGCAGCAGTCCTGACAACATCAGTCACCACTGCTCTACACTGGCTGCACTTCAGTCCTCTAACAGCATGAACAGGACCCACATGGCAACCTTATTGTGCTGCGACATCCTTTCAGTAAGGTTTGGGGGGGAGTGAGTTACTGTCCCCTCTAACGGCAGGCCGTAACGAACTAATTAACAAGCATTCAGTGAAGAGAAGCACCAGAACCTGCAGAAAACACACCATCCCCACCTTCTCATCAAAGCCACCAGCTCCAGGCTACTGAACAACATCTCATCCACCCCCCCGAGTCAATCAGAGCTCAGAGCAGGCCTTTACAGACTAGAGACAGAGAGTTTGATCTGTATTTGTGCACAATAATTAAGTTAAAGAAAGCAGAATTGCAAGGGGGCACAAATATATCAAAATACACAATTAACACTTTCTTAAAAGCTAAGGAAAAGAGAATCACAGATGAAAAAGAAAATGACCAAACCAGATTAAAAGTTTTAGAGAAAATCAACAAAAAGTCAGCCAGATGTAAGCTGTTATTCCATAGTTATATATATTGTATATGAAAAGTGCTATCACGTGCATCAGTAAAGTCCCGTGAGCAATGCTCACCCTGACCCAGTCCGCGAGCAGTGTCACACTGCCACCCTGCTCGTTTCTGGTGGAGCAGACAGAGCACAGGGAATGATAATGCTGGCCGCAGTAAAACGACACAAAGCAGCTCTCACACTCAGGTGTCAGCTCAGGCCAATTCATCAGGACTTTCTTTTGTCATCCTCTGCTATTCAAACACCTCATTTCCAGGACTTTAAAAAGCAGGAAAAAAAGTTTACTGCCCCTGGAGGAGATGCTGGGTGAAATTTGGGATTAGAGCCTATTATAAACCACACAATTAGCCTCACTTCCTCTCCTTTGCTTGCCCATGGGGTGTCTGCATAGGGGCAGGCTAATGAAACTCTCAGGATGCAACTGTAACCCCTTTAAGAGTCCCAGTGGCATGTGTGTGACCGCTCTGTGTAATTACTTTTTGCTCCATGTGATCTATTTTCCGGTAGTGATCTATTTTTTAAAAATGAGATCTGGTCAGACCTCTGAAACTCAGCAGGGCACGGTCTGCTGTTCTCCTGGGTTGAGAGACCAGTGAATATTGCGCCTGCAAAGGAGAAAGTCTCTCAAACACCTTCACTCAAGGTCCACAGGCACTGCAGGGCTCTCTCAACACGAACAACAGTGAAGCGATTGCCAAGTGCACACAAGAACTTGGGGTGTCAAACCATTCTTCTTGTGAGGGGGCTCCTCATTTGCAGGCATTTGATGCATCTTTGTGCAAGTGCCTAGTCTTCTCAAGTTAAAAATGTGTTTTATCAGCCTATGGCCTCTATTCAAATGTAAAATTCCATCCACCTGCAAGTGCAATTTACAGACCCAGTAATTCGTTTTGACAAGTCATTTTGCTCCCATGTCTTGGACACTTGCCATGATGTACTGGGACAGGATGTTACTGTGGGCGGGTTGACGTTTTTTTTCAGTCCGGACCTGAGTCTCACTCCTCCTTCACAACACTTCTGCGCCAGGCTCAAGAAGTAAGACTAGATACCAGGGGAGGAGTTCATCCACTTTTTGAAGTCTTTACAATAGAGTTCATCCGTCTCACAACAGCAGCATGCTTCCTGCCCTGGCAGTCAGCACTGTGTGCATAAGGACAGAGCAGGTGGGTTATCTACCTGTCTGAGGCCCTTATCCCAGCAGGTAATTAAGAAAGGCCTGGATAAACACCCCTGGCTACAGAATTGCCAGACTCAAGACTGTGGCATCTACTGAATGCCTTGAAGATAGGAACCCCTACTTATTTTTAGATGCCCCTTTATCTTACGGAGGACCACAATTTTTGCAATAGCTCTGGATCCTTGTCCTGCATTAGCTCAACGGGCTACAGATTGCCTCACCACCCAAGAGAGACGATTTCTAACACAAACAGAGAACACGGCTGTGATCCAGTTCTCTGATACAGGGAAACTCTTGTATGAAATGGAGATCTCGTATAAGTGATTGTCTCACCTGCACTCATTACAGATTGATATTATTATGTCCATTGCCCTTATGAGATCCTATATACATACAATGATGGAAGTTTTTTTTTCTTTTTATCCTTCTATATAAAAACAGCTTGGCACCACTGCATTACAGATTTCTAACATCAATATTTGCTTTACAAAGTGCTTCTTTATTTGAGGCAAAAAAAAATCACATCCACAAGATTTAAAGAGCAATAAGTCACTCAGTTTACAGAATGGGAACTGCAGTAAAAATACTTTTCTGTCTGTTCGGCAGCTTTCGACTCCAGTGGAGCTACGTCATAGCACAGAGCATCGACTTGTGGGCGAAACAACACATAAAGACATAATAAAACCAACATGTGCACTGCGAAGCAGGAATAAATTAGGTAAAAAAAAAACAATGACAAACAAGCAGATCTAAACAGAACTGCTAGTAAATCTGTGGGTTTCAAGGATGGGTTTGTTTCTTGTAAATTCCGAGGCCCGGCTACAAAGCACCACAGTATGTAAAGACACACAGTCCAAATAACTGCACACAAAATTAAATGTGTTCCAGGCTCGGACTACGTACCAAACGCTGTTTAATAAAGTGCGACATGCTGGCTGCGCATGGAGGAGCTGGGGTGGTCTGTTTGCAGGAAATATAATTTAAACCAGCCGCTTGGCAGGGCTGTGTCAGACTGCAGCGCAGTGCAAACACAGGAACACAGAGCAGAGGGCTTCCCTGTCATTAGAAAGCAAAGCCAGTCAACTGGATTAGAAAAACCAAAAACCAGAGGGACGACTGAGAAGGTTTTCTGATGCTGTTCAGACACCACCAAGTATATTAATGTATTTCATATTGCACAGAAACCCCTTGAACCTCATTTTGGTCAACAAGGGTGGTTAATTAGCTCACACAGTTCATCTTTCCGATGTTTAAAAGATAAGAATCAATTCATACTGCAGTATGCTTTGTTTTTATTTATGAAACACTCCAGTTGTGCTCAAGCCTGTGGAAGACGAGACGGAAGCCGGGCGCAACAGGAAACAGGCATGACAGGCGCACGAGTCAGGTGCTCGCTCTCTTGGCACTGGCAGGGTTAACGGCAGCGAAACCACCGAAACGCTCACTCAGGTTCAGCAGGTGAGTACAAAGAAAGAGGAAGAAATGTTCCCACAGCCAGTCATTGTGTTTTTCACTCTCCTTCTTTTCTTTTTTTAAAGCTCAGATAGGCTGATGATAAGTGGCATGCCATAAATTTGAAAGAAAAAAAAAGAATAGAGTAGCTTGCATACTTGACTCCTTGAACCTGTCTATTGGAGGACTTGGGAGTTTTTTGTATTCATTAACCCCGCTGGTTGCTGGCCCAGCCCGAGTGCAGAGATAGTGCCTGGCAGAGGGAGAGAGGGGAGGAGAATTCCCACAGCGTTCCCTGGCTGTTTCCCACAGGTGAGGATTGGTCAGATCTTGCGTCAGGGCTCTCGCATGAGGCTCCCGAGCAGAGGGGCAGGTGCCTGACAGGCAGCCAGGGGCACCTGCACAGGTGCGCAGCACCAGCCTGCCTCACCTCTGCTGCACCGGCCGGACCAAGCTCTCGAACCAGGAGCCGGGACAGGGATTGGGGAATTTAGAAACAGAGCCTTAATTCTGCTTGACTTTGTGTGCCTGATGTAGAGACAAACGTCTTTTTTGATGGTTATATTTCTAAGGTCACAAATCTGTCTCGGCTGTGTGATTTTCTTTAGTTTTGTAATGTGTTGTTGCAGAAACAGTTTTTTTATTATTATTATTTATTTTCCTATTGTCACGATTATCACCGCCATCACACTCTCATTAGGAACTGCTTCATCTGCTGCTCATGCCTGAAAGACACATTAGTCTTCCGTTATCAGCTGGTACTGATCAATGCACTTGATTATACATTAGACACACCGATAATAGCTCCTGACAAACAGCCAATAGCTTTCCCATTTCAGAGCCTGACCCCGAGATCAATAAGGTAACCATGAAACAAGAAGAGCCAAACACAGCTATTTTTTGTCAGCTAAGGCGACAGGAATGTGTTACTGAGCAGCCAGCGAGGCCTGGCCTGTCCCTGCTGCACCCACCCACCTCACAAGTTCCTCCTCGCAGCGCCTACAGAAACACACAGAACTTCCTGCCGTGGGTTTCGACACTGCATGCCTCACGTACTGCCTACTTATCGGGCTTCACACACGCTTCTGGAGGCCTGTATCTGTGGCGATGCCCTACCAACTCTCTCCATCTGAATTTACTGTTCTCACACTCCACACAGGACCAAAACAAGCCCAGAGCAAATATTTTGGGGATTGTGGGCACTTGGAAATTGAAAGGAGGGTACAAGGTGGTTTATAAAGCAGTCGTTTACATGGTGTTAACCAAGCTTTCACTGTGCCTGAGTAACTGAGGCAGGCGGCGTCCCTGGTGGGTTTGTACTGTAACTGCGCCGCTCCTCCTCCTCCTCTGAGAGAGAGAATATTTCCTGCGTCTGTATGGCCCTTCGCCTGCCTGTCCTCGATAAGAGGGTGGACAGTGGGCACTGCTATCTTGTGGACTGACTCAGGCTGGACCTCGTGGCAAAACCAAGTATCACAGTATGACAAGCCATTGTCTGCACCAGAGCCAGCAGCTGCCCTTGACTCTGCTGGCTGAGAAGCCCACCACAACCCCACACGCGATTCTTCCTTCTGAGACGGGAAGTCTCTTGCACAACCTGAGATTGAGGTTTTCTCGAGGGCTGGCTGCTGGCATGACATGAGCCCTCTACACACAGGCGCACACGCAGACACACACAGGCGCACACGCAGACACACACAGGCGCACACGCAGACACACACAGGCGCACACACAGACACACACAGGCGCACACGCAGACACACACAGGCTCACCCTTAAAAGCAGCAATTGGTGCATGATTTAGGAACAGGATACTGCCTGTTCTGCCACAACAGTCTTTAAGTATCAGTCTCAATGCTGGATTGTTCTTCTTCTTCTTAATGACAAGCTGTAAAAGAGACCTCTGAAGGACTCGCCTCCAATCCTTTTTAGGATAGTATTTTAAAAGTACACATACGATTTATTCTAGATTCAGGATGTTTGTGAGGAAAATATGTGAACTCCGAAAATAATGCAAAGCCTTAAGGCCCAAGCAGCTCATTCACATTCCACTCCTGAGTGTAGCACTCCACAGTGCTACAGCTCTCCAATGGCCAGGGTGTCTTCCAATGCACGAAAACACAAGACAACTGCAGTAGCACAATGTTTCGTTTATTTCTAACTGCAGCGCTCACAATCCATGTCTTAGTCACTGATGAAAAGATGCTATATATACACCACAAGTAATGCCAATTTTATTCCAGCAACTTTCTCCAATCTAAAAAAAAAAGTAAACAGAGCTCTCAGATTTCGGCCAGTGCTCTTTGAGAGACGCAGCCGGGCATTTTTAATATAGAGCTCACACATCTTTAACACTCACTGCTTGGCATGCAAGGTGTACAAGGATTTCACTGCAGATGCAGACGATGCTGTCTAAGGACAGTAGAAATAATGAAAGCAATAATTAGTCTTTCATGAGATGGTTCTTATCCAGGGGGGCTTAGGCAGGCTCAGAGAAGCTAGGTAATGAGCTGTCCATTGACAGCTGCGACAACAGGAACATGCTCTTAGATCTCATCCAAAGTTCAGTAACCTGCTCAGTAATTCAGCGGAGGGGCGGCAGCTTGATCTGATAGCACAGCCTTAACCACTTAGCCATCTGACTGCCTCATAACTCTCCCGAAGATTAATTTCATGATACATAAAAATACCCGTGCAGGTTAAAAACAAAAACACAGCTACACCCAGGTGTGAAAATGCCCCTCCTACTGCACACGTCCCTCCTAAGCCCAAATCGTGCCTCGTTTCACTTGCTGCTGCAGAGGCATGCATGCCCACTGCCTGGAGTGACAGCCCAGGAATAACTGGATTTCAGGATCAGGCCGATTAGCCCACGTTTCTAAAAAAATGGAGCAGGTAGAAAACTACTTGCGGGAGGCTGCTGTAAGTGGGGCCGGTGGACCAGTAGGCGGCGCTCTGACAGCGCGCTGTACAGCACAGGGGGCGCACTTCTTTGGATGAGTCATTGGACTGGGTTCCTGCCTCGCTGGGTCATTAAGCACCCGATGGCTGGATGTTCATAAGATTTGGGGTGTTGACCCCACAGTCCCAGTCCACGCACTGCAGTGGTGAGTGGGGTGTACCCCCCCTCCACTGTGTTGAGGCTCTACACAAGGCCCTACACACATGCAAGCAGTGGTTATTCTTGTCTCTCTTGCTTCCGCGGTCGTAAATCCTCCTTTGAGCCCTGGGGAGCAGCCAGCCGCAGCAGGCCGGCTCCCGGACAGGCAGGGCCTGTGTGTGTGGTGTGTGCTGCGGCTGCTGCTGCCGGGAGCTGTCACTATCAGCTCCACACATCTCTGGCACGGGCTTTATTGACAGTCCCGCCTGAGGGGGAACGGGTTTGCAGAGGTTGAGGGGAGCAGCGGTTTCCCACGCTGGGAACGAGCTGCCTCAGCTCTCCCTGCGCATTCCAGGGCTGCCTCAGCTCTGTAAATGTTTGGACAGCCTTGAACAAATAACACACCTTGAAAGCCACAAGAACCAGCTCTCTCTTTCCCTGTAACCCCCCCCCCCCCCTCCTCCACACACACACACACACTCTCACACACACACACACTATCCTATCGCAACAATACACCAGAGGGAACTGTGCTGGGCTGTCCAGTCCACAGATCCTCTGACTCTGCAGAGCCTGTCGTCGGTGCACTGATGTGCATTGTGTGCCTTTGATGTAGTGTTCGCGGTGTTGTCAAGCCGGAATCTGCAGAGTCAACAACAAGTCAGAAGACAAGACACCTGCCAGGGCTCCGTAACACAGAGGCACCCGACGCCGGGGAGACGTCTGATTAAACCCGTTTTCGCAGCAGATTTATAACTCGTCTGTTTGATTTTCAGAACTGAACTGCCTGCCAAGAATGAGTAAACTATTCAAAACAAAAAAAGGCAGAAGGCCTACTTACTGTCTATTTTTTATTTCATCCCCTCATTGTTAATTACACCAACATGACAAGTTAAGGAAATAAACAGAAAAAGTTCTAAAGCTGCAGAATTCCTAAGTCATTCATGTTAACAAAGTTTTAATGCTACTTTTTATCAATTTCAGGAAACACGTATGCGTTTCCTGTGTTTCCCACAGGCCCTGGGATTATACCGAGGCCGTGAACAGACAGACGATATCCTCCTGGAGCACCTTCAGCCTCCAACGCTCACCACAGAATACGAGCAAGAGCATCCTTCCCTCTTATTAGTAGATTAAATCTGCCCACGTCTGTCTGACCTAAAACCACATCAAAACTGTTTGTGGTGAGCCAGTGGATTTAAGACCCACACTGCTGTTTTTACAGGGTTACGCGCTGTGGTGGTTTCAGTGGGTCTCGGCCCAGCGTGCAGCTCGTGGGACTGGGGAGACTCTGGGGCTCACATCTCGGTTTTAATTCAACTTGATAGAATCCAATGCGTGTCCTGGAGCACAGCACCTGATCATAGACAGACCTGGAAAACTGGGGGGCACCGTGTCGCCTTATCATGGGGTCTGTCGGGTGCGGAAGATGTACAGTTTACTGCTAGTGCCTGAACTCTGCCCTGCAGTTATAATCCACAGCTTCAATGCAAGGGACCTGCTTTAAAATTAAAGCAAGAAAGCAAGAAAAAAATTCAGGGCTTAAAACCTTTTACAATTCCTTTTACATAGCTGGATCCTAACACCACTTTTAGAAGATGTTTAGAGGGGTTTTTAAAAAAAATATATTATGAACTTGAAAATCAGAAAGAAAATGATTACAGATTCAAAGCATGAGGCCTTACAAACATCTCTGCAAAAGTCCCTGGGAAGTTTTATCTGCGTTTTTAAAAACCAGCTTTTTGCAGGTGTCTGTTTTAAATCACTTCCTTCACAGTGTTCCATCTGGCCATGTGTGACCCTCCCCTTCCAGAGATTTAGGGGTTCAGGGGACCGACAGTAAGGGCCCCGCCGATAGCCGCTTATCTGACCCCAGTTTTAACTGTGCCGTCTCAAACCACACTACATTGTTTTTCGAAGTAGCTGGAGCAGGGAGCTGCGTCAGCATGCGTGGGCTGCTCAGGAACAGGTACAGGGTTATTCCCGCTGACAAGAGAAGAAAAGACACGCAAGGTTTCGTCTGTGGGGCCCTCCTCGGGTGTCAAAGGAGGGTGTCACACCCGAAGAAGGCTCCACGGCCGAAACGCTGTTTCTTTTCTTCTCCAGTCAGAGGGAATAACCCTGTACCTGTTCCTTTCCATTGCTTTTTACTGGTCTGCCCCCACAGCTCTCTAATGGCTACTGGCCTGCTGGTTCATCATCCCCCTCGGACCAAATAGACACTGTACAAGAATTACATTGTATTAGAAACTGTAGTCAACAGTAGCTTTGCTGCAGCCCACACACAGCTCTTTAAAAAATACAAATCTAAGGCCTGCGGAGAGGAAACGCCGGCGCAGTCTGGGGACGCTGAGGAAAGTGTTGCTCACGTCCGCGTCTGTGTAGCAGCCGGGCTCCACCACCGGAAGAGCGCAGCCGCGCGGCCGCAGGGCGAGGTTGAGAGCTGACGGCGGAGCGACACGCGACGCAGTCCGAGCGCGCGCTGAAGAGAGCGAGAGGGGAGAAGAAAAAGTCAGAGCGGCTTGACAGCGCGTGCCCAAGCGCGTGCCGCTATTGTTGTGCGCTGCACCCGACGCCCGGAGAGAGCGCGAGAGAAACCGCGAGGCAGGGAGCGCGAGCTGGGGCGAGGCTGGAGCGCGGGCCACGGGCACGCGCAACACGGTTCAGGAGCGCTCGGGAGCGTGAAGTTCGACGTGCAAGAGCGCAATGATAATAAACGAGGGAAAGGAAGTTACACCACTGGAATGGTACAATAGCGAATAATTCATCATCATAAGACAGCACGTCTCTCCTCTTTCCCACACGTATAACGCTCATGACTGACGCTCAGACAGCTGTTTTAAGACTCTTGAGTGTGAGACGCAGCGCTCCCGTCTGGGCGAAGACGTGCCGTTTCACTGCGACCTTTCCGGACACGCCAGGAGGCCGGGTACTCGGGGGTCCGCTGGCTGCAGGACAGTCCTGGCGTGCATCTCCGCAGCTCGCAGCCAACCCGACTATTCCATTGAAAGATTTTGATATTATTTTATATTTAGTTAGATCTGATTTGGATGAAGGATATGTTATTAGTCATCTGTTAATTAGTTTGGCAAAATACTTCATCCACAAATGTAAATGGTCTAAAACTGCTCCCTCTATTCATGCTTTTAAAGTTGAATTCCTTTTTAATTTAAATTCTATTAGAAATTTAAAGAATCAAAAGGCAAGACATACAATGGAAATTTCTAATAAGTGTAATTTTTAGTTTTTACAATTGTGACTTCCTCTGGCTTTGAAGTGTCTACTTCTGTATATATTTCATTATTCTGTCTCATTTTTTGTATTTCTGGTGTTTAAATAAAAAATATTTTAAAAAAGTATTACTGTGTGACAAAGAGCAGCCCGGGGGCGCAGCACCTGGTTCTGAGAGGCTGCCGGAAGTCCGGTCCCTGTCCGAGGGCGACAGGAGCCGCGAGGGCTTTGCGATCGGACCTACGGCAAGGGCGCGCGGCACCGTCACTCCGGTGGTGCTGGAGGCGCAGTCTGACAGGCTGCCTGAGCTCACTCGCGCCCAGTGCCGCTCCCACGCGCCCCCGGGGGGGGTACCGGCGAGGCGCAGGCGTGGTGAGGTCAGCAGGGCTGTGCCGCGCGCCCCCGCACGCGCGAGCCGCCTGCAGTCCCGAGCCCAGCGGCGTGTGGGCGGCCACGCCCGCCGGACCTGCCCGGCCGCAGGTTCCCAGACCAGGGCTAGACAGCCTCCCTAAGACAAACAGTCATTTTGTGGCTGGATCACATCCCGAGATGAACTCTGACACATCCCCCAGAAGAGCATTCCTCTGTCTAAATTGCCAGATCTGAAGAAGAAGAAGAAGAAATGTGTCCATTTCGATAATCATGAAAAGTTTGCATTTATACAGAGATTTCCAAGAGCCTTTCCAGAGGGTGTCAAAGTGCTTTAAGTATAGGAGGGGCCCCCACCTGGGTCCCACTGCACACACAGCAGAGGGAGGAGGGGCAGACAGCGTCGGCTATCATCAGATCCAAAATCAAGCTTAATGTTTGTTTCTATGACAATTATATAAACATACATCCTTCCATCCATCCATTTTCCAACTCTTCTTCGTACCCGAGTCGCAGGGGAGCCAGAGCCTGTCCCAGTAAGATCCTGGCACAGGGCAGGATACACCCTGGACGGGACACCAGACAATCACAGGGCAGCTTCCAAAACTCAGTTACAGCAGCTTCAGTTTAAAAGAGAGGGTTCCCAGAGTTCAGATCTCTGGGCTGTGCAGACGCAGCTCTGTTTCCACGAAGGCAGGGGGGAAGGTGAAGATGAAACACATTTCCCTCCAGACCCTGGGGGCCTCTGGTTCAGCCCCGGCTGGGCCTGCCGGACACACACAGACTGTTTACACTGGGTTCACCTCCCAGCTTGTCCTTGACTTCCTGTAGATACTTCATTCCAAAAAGTTCATACTCTGAGCTATTCCCAAATCCAAACACCAAGCGATGGGAGCTGATAAGAGCAGCACAACATTTCCCCGTTCCCAGGGGTCTGGGAATTATTTGGTATGTTTTAAGGGGGGAGAGAGGGAGCTGGTGAGAAAAGAAAGGAAAGCAACAGTGTGTTCTTCAGGGGAACATTTCAGAATCGACGTTCTACACAGATTAAACGTCTCTCGGTCAGCTCTTCAGTAAATTGAGAAAGGGAGTGTGATTCATTTAGAATACTTAATAGTCCAGTAATTAAAGGGTTAACAAGAAAAACAGCCAGCGCATTACTCCAGACCAAAGCCCGTCTGAAGACTGTTCAGGAAAAGGCTCACATCGACTTGACTTCCCTGGCTACAGTCGGTCACTCTCCACTGTTGGCAGTACAGTGGAAGAAGTCAGCTGAGTGAGTTTGCGAGCCACACACACTCTGGCCTGTGACGTTATCTGCAGACCCCTGACAGGAGGGCTGACAATAGCGTGTTCTCTGTGACACAAACAGGAAATAGCACAACTGTTGACACATGGGCAGGCAACCCAGCTCCAGTGGCTGGCAATCCTCCGCACGCTCGGGAGAACCAGAGCAAGACAGAAGCAGCTGTCGGACTCCTCACAGAGAAATAAATGGGTGTTTTTTTCTTCACCGCTAAATGAAACTCATAACGGTGTGCCACTGTGCTTTCATCGACAGAACAAGGCCTAAACAAATGCAGTGCCTCCTGTTCTGGGTAGAAACAGGCAAAATTCATCAGCTTGGTTCTGGAAATAAATACACCATCCTAACGCAATGAGATAATTGTTCTGCTCCTTAGCATGTTCCATTGCTTTCTAGTTTCGCCAGCTCGACATGTCTTCTTCTTCGTCTAACCTGCTCGCTGTCTGGCAGGAGTAGACCTCGGGACCACGAGACAGCAGCAGCTCACACTGCTGCTCCTCCGGAGCCCTGCAGCAGGGCAGGCAAGCGTCAGAGCGAGCGAGCCGCTCTCCCTGGGCCTGGGCCTCGCCCCCGCCCTGCGCTCTGAGCCACTCTCCCTCGCGCACACACCCGGGCTGCGCCCCGCGGTGACCCCCGCGAGCAGCTGAGGAATTCCGGAGCCCCCGTCTCGCAGCGAGTCCCACACGGCGCAGCGCAGCGTGGAGCAGCTCCCACCGGCCGGCCTGGCAGCGCCCTGTAAGAGCCGCTCTGTCTTCGCGGCCGAGAGGCCCCGGGCTGCATATTTCTGTAATTAGGCTTTTACGCTCAGCAGTTTTGCAGCTGTGATGACATTTGAGAGTCGCCCCCCTGTTTCTCACGGTCTGGCTGCCAAAGCCGCCTGGCCGCCTGGTCGCCTGCCAAGGCTGAGGTCTGAGCGTCAGCCCCCGGTCCCTGAGTACACACCGGGAGAGAGGGCCTTTTTTTAATCCCTGGCGGGTGGGAGCGGGCCGCGGTGCCTCGTCAAGGTCAGCTTTCACGGGCCGGGGGGGGAGGGGGGAGGGGGGAGGTGGCAACATCCCCACATTCTCGTTCTCCCCGAACACACGGCTCGTCTCCGGCCCTTCCTTCGCCACCCCGGCGCTGTGACTCGCCCCAGTGGACAGGGGCGCTTCTGTGAACGAACTGGGCGATAAGGAGACGCTTTCTTCTTTGCCTCTTCGAAGTCCAGACAAACGTCTGCCCCCCGCCTCTAAGGACAACCTTGAAGGGAGGCTGTCATGGCTGAGACAGGCCGCGGGACAGGGCGGACCGGAGCTGTGACTATCGGCTCAGCCATTCCCTCCCCACGCAGCCGGCACAGGGATACGGCCAGGAGGAAACGTGATGTTAACAACACGTTCAAAGCAAGCCCGCGGGGAAGGCCAGCTGACACGCCTGCTGCCCAGGACAAGTCATCCTGCTCTCCACACACAAAGTCCTGGCAGAAACACACTCAGGGGTCTTGCAAGTGGGCACAGGGGCTGGGCTGGAACGGTAGCGCCCCCTACTGAGGGTACATGAACTGCAAGTGGCTGCAGCAGCACTCCCCCCCACACCACGGTCCAGGTCCCTGGAGTGTCTCCACTCCTCCACTTCACTTCTTCCCCTTTGCCTTTGTGGGTTTTCACCAGGTGCTCCAGCTTCCTCCCACTTTCCAAGGACATGCAGTCCGGCTGACGCAGCTCCCTGCACTAATCTAAAACACGCTCTGGGACTCTGGGGAAACTGGAGAAACAGAACCAGGGCTCTGGGACTCTGGAGAAACAGGACCAGGGCTCTGGGATTCTGGAGAATCAGAACCAGAGCTTTGGGACTCTGGAGAAACAGAACCACGGCTCTGGGACTCTGGAGAAACAGAACCACGGCTCTGGGACTCTGGAGAAACAGAACCAGAGATTCGGGAATAAAAATAAAACAGATTCAGAGTTTTGTGGGACTGCAGGGAAACAGAACCAGGTGAGTCTGACGGTCCTCCCCTCATCTGTGAGTTTTCTGACGATCTGAGAGCTCAGGGTGCCCCCGGACAATAGGGTCTCAGACAGGTGGGCAGACAGGAACGGGACACTATGCGCTTCTGCAGCCTCCACCCCCCTCAGCTGTCCGGCCGGAAGCGCTGGACCAGCTGCTGCCTGTTACAGGAGGAATGTCTCCTTGGGCCGAACCAGTGGAGCACGAGGAACATTAATAATCCAGTCACTACCAGCCCAGGCCACTTGTGGGTTATTAACATTGTTTGCACAAATCTTCACTATCAGCCTCCTGCAACAGCTGCTTACTGAAATGTCTTTCCGAGCACATGAGTATCGTGAGCATTGTGCTTTGGCCTACAGGAAGCCGTGCACAGACAGATATTTTACAAACAAATGATACTTTAACTCTAGCGCACGACATAAGAAGTTTCTCTCTTATTTGTAATCTGCATTTTTGGTGAATGTACAACGTGCAGTTGCATCAGAGTGGGGGTTGGGGGTTCTGTTTTTGGGTTCTGCTTGATTAATTTTGATTTTTTACAGGTAAACAAAGGAAACCCCAATTTGTCTTGTCCTCAGATCCCCCAAATTCTTTTCCATTGTGTTCGAGGGTATGGCTATGTACTGTACACTGTGTTCCCCAGACAAAGCTCTTAATTCAAGAGAAGAACAATCTTCATCAAAAGCAATGGAATGAGTATGGTGGTTTTGAAACTACAAAGAAGCCATTTGATTTCTTTTTTCTTTCCTTGGGAAACGGACGCTAATGGGGCCAGTGTATGTTTTTACAACATATCAAACTAAGGAAATCTGCTAATTTAATTAGAAAGCAGTGCTACAATCCTGCAATTTTTGCCTTTACTGTACCACCGCTGTTGTATATATTAATGTCTGAAGCCCAGGAATATGAAAGCAAATGCTAATAAAGAAAAGGCTTTTACACTCCACTGCACGAGATCATGAAAAGCTCTCCTGTCACCTGAATCACCAAGCCTTCCCTGAGAAACACTGGGCACAGACGTGGGTTCAAGCACCACAGACGAGAGTGACGACCATAACATCTTCTGTAATTCTACAGATTTAACACTGAGAGTTTTGGATTTACATCAACATGACGTTTGTCCAGCAAGGGGACCCGAAGGTTTGTGAAATAAGTCATTTCAATGCTCCTTTCATGAGTCTGCTGAAGAAGACAAAAATCGAAACGGCTGTCACCAGTTCGTTTTAATCTGGCATTCTTTTGCAGATCACTGAACACCCAGGGAGCAGATAAACCCCGCATTTTTCACTGAGCTTGAGGGAAGCTCTGATTACTCTGCCTAGAGACATATAGCTACAGGATTTCTCTCTGAACTCTTTCAACCTGATGAGAAAAAAAACCTGTGGAGTTTTCTCAGATCTCTCAGAGCCCAATTTGCTTTTTTTTTCCAACAGGGTTGATTAAAGGTCTTATGGGCACATTTTAAAGAAACATTAAATATCAGTACTAACATATGAACTTGCTCAGAAGGGTTTACAGATCTGTTCTCTGGCGCATCTTTCACCACTAGGAAAGGTTCAGATAGGAACACGTACAAAAAACAACACCTTGCAGCAGAAACCGGATTACGTCACTGAATCCAGTCTCAGGATCGCCTCCTGCTGGAGGCTGTTGCTAAAGTCACAGGAACACAGGTAAACGGCTTTATAGACCACTAGTGTTAGGAAGGCTCTGGTTGTGGTGAGATCACATACATCCTGTTTGTGTTATGGACACTTGGTACCACGGTGAGGGACTTTACAGGTGTCAAACATGCAGACCTCGACAGCTTGTTATCTTCAGATATATCACAAGACACACTCCCACAACAACACCGCAATATATTGCTTTTTATCCTCCTTCAAAAGTAAAATCTGCAATGGAAATGATGAAGGGCATAAACTGCAGAGAATAAGAGTCTGAAAACCATCATTCTTTAAGACAAATATTAAACCAGTGGACTTCCCGTGCTAGAATTTGCTCGCATTTAGATAATTGTGCATTCAAGAAAAACACATGACATAGTACTTTATGGTCTGATTAGAAGAACCTTTTTATAAAACAATCCTTGCCAAATTTTGGGTGATTTAAAGCACATCCTGCTCCAATGTCATAAAATGGATGTTAAGCCTTTGGTAACTGTTCTCCCCACTTGCTCAAAAACGAATGAACAAAGAACAACACACAGTCCTATTCTGCATCAGATGTTCACAATGAAAAACTGCATTCTTACTGTAATCAGTGAAAACATGACAAAAACATTCAGACTGCATTGTTAATAGGTGCAGTGTGCTGCTTAAACAATATCAACATGTGTGCATGGAGCTGCTGTGAGTGTGTGATGTAAAGTACTATGAACTGGGAAATAATTATTTTCAGATGTTGTGAAGAAAACATGGTTAATCAGTCAACATTGTTTTTGGGCTGTCTTATTTATGTATTGATGTGTGTATTTTAAAGCCTGCACAACAAAACTAAAGTATTTGGCTCGCAGACGATACAGGCAAAACGTGCGGCCGTCTGCAGACTCCTCCAGATCGAGGCTGACCTGATGAAGATGATCGCAGCAATTGCACAAACAAAAGTCACTAAGAACATCGAGAGGGGTTGTTCATTAAGGTGAGAGTTTCACCAGACAGAGTCCTGCTTTGGCCTGGGTGTAGGATTGCTCCAGCCTTGTACACAGACATAAACACACCCACTGACACACGCGCACACCCACACTCACAGACTGACACACACACACACACACTGACACGCACACACCCACATGTCTCATAAGAGCCCGCAGGCCTCTGGAAGAAGTTTAGACGCACACACACACAGAAACTCTGCTCCGTGTGAAATACTCCGCAGTGCATCTGAGGCTCTGAGCCACTAGGAGGCCTTGAGCTGAGTCTTCTAATCTCTGACCACTGGACAGGCTGAATTCAGACACTGTCCAAAGCTCAGCACAGCCCTCGCCCCTCCAGCAAGGCTGGGGAAGCAGGCAGAGCCCTGGGAACACTTTGTTACTTGTCCCCTTTTAAAGAATATTAATATGCATTCATTTTTACAAGCCTTTTATTCCGGGTTTGTGTCTTCGAGAAAAGGGGTGCAGTCCACGTGGCTCATGGGCCATTACTATCGACAGCTCTTTTTGCAAAGAACTAAAACAAACCAGCAGCTCAGAAAACAGTGCTTGAACACACAGTGAATCAGAACAAGAGAAAAACTTTTTTTTTAAATTTGTTCCTGTTTTTTTTTCCTGCTTTGGGGGCGGAAACCTGTATGATAATGAGTTGTCCTTCCAGCTCTGTGATCCCGAGATGCTATTGAAATGCACATTATTGCAAAGGCTAATTAAAGTTGAGGGCAAGCAGAACAATGTCATTCACGTTGCTGCTGACAAGCAATGATGTGACAACTGGACAGCATGACATTGTAATTGCTTACAGCCTCAGTCCAGAAGCAGAATTGACACTGCTTTAATTTTATTTAGATTACACTATAATGTGTCATTTTAACACATTTGCCATGTCTTCTCTTGAGATATCCTGTGTTTTTTGGTATTGGTGATGTTCTGAAGCTGAATTGTGGTGTATAGGACTGTTATTGTAAGATATACTTTATGTTTCTTCCATTCAGGATTCATGTTAACGACACTCAGAACATTGGTCTATTAAGCAGCTGGATAGAAGGGAAAAATGAAATGAAGACGTAAGAATTTAATGTAGAGTTATAGTTATAATGACCCTGTCACCTCAAACTATTTGGAGATAACTGGAAATTGCAGAGGTAAAAACTTCCTGATGGGATGAATGAACAGACATTAGGCCAGTATCTGTACTTATCAATGTGACGACACCTGAGATATAACTGTTCTGATACTTTCTGCTTGCGCACTGGGGCAGCCAAGCAACACCTGAGCCTGACACCACTCAGACAGTTTTGCCACAGGCCAGACTGGCTGTCCTGCACAACACGGCTTGCAAAGGAAATGTTTAAAACGCTCACCTGGCTTGTCAGGTGCAGCTGTGAGCCCATCAAAACCCGGAGACATAAGCAAATTTGCAGGAAACCTGTTTCTATTCATCCTCAAGTAGGCGGGTCTGCTTTAGCCCTTCTCATTCAGGGAGGGAGAATGACTGCTTGTCAGCTGCTGATGAGTCAGGATGAGTCTAGATGGCTTGAAAGAGCTCAGCGCAGCGAACACTATCCAGTTTTCTAAGGTAGGAGAAATGGAGCCCTGGTCTGCAACACCCAGCGCAAATAATTGCAAAAGTGTAGATATGCAGTGCAACCACCAGACAATTCACTTTGTGTCTAAGCAATATCTGACAGTGAGGTGTGTTTGCGTAACTTCAGAAAAAAGTGCTCTGTTTTAAAACTACATCTGTCAGAGTCAGACCCCAGTGAAGTTATTATCTGAAGCAAAAAGTTGACAGATTGAAGTCTGGGATATCTGGATACATTTATGTACAGAGTGATGTTAAAAAGGCAGCTTCCAACTCCAATAGTCATTAAAGCGCCTTTGCCTCTTAGTATATAGATGTGTGTGAGTCTGGGGGTTATAATAAAAGCACTTGGAAATACGTGCTGATGGGGGAACTCAAGGAGGTTCGGGGCTGTTTTCACATACAGTATCTGCCAACTGCCTCAGATCTAGTCAGTACTTCAGCGAAACTCTGCTCAGCTACAGGTCACAAGCAAACTGGAGGACAAAAGAGCCGCAGATTCCTGCACTAACTGGACTCAAGCAGAAGCAACAGAGAAAGAAAGGTGAGGCTTTGTCCGAGCAACTTACAAAACCCATAACCATTACGGGATTTCTGACTCCTTTGTAGTCATGCAGGCTGTTGGCCAAAGGGCTAATGGCCCATAAACCAAAGTTTACCAGCTTCTGGGGATTTAAGCAGCCTTTGGGTTTAGAAGTCTGGAGTCAATAGTTGCTAAGGATGTCAGGATTTGTTCTTAAGTCTGCAAATGCCAGCCCTCTGTAAAGATGATTATAAAGTGGAGGTACAGCTACATACCCAGCTGCTCCCACAACTTCGACAGCAAGGCTCTTCACTAACATACTGAGAAATACAGAGTCTTATATACCCTTAATATACCCTTTAGGAACATATTGAAAATGTATTGATGCTAACAAATAGCAGACAGGGTGTTCTTGTGAGGTAAGGTATCTAAGATACAGGGGATGGATGTTCTCCTCCCCACTGAGAGCTGGGGTGTGGGGAGCGTTCTGGTGCACTATGGCTGCCGTCGCATCATCCAGGTGGGGCTGCACACTGGTGGGGATCCCCATTACCTGTGAAAGCGCTTTGAGTGGAGTGTACCAGAAAAGGTTACCATACTGGTTAAAAGGGTTACCAGTATGAAACACAGAGGCGGCTCCAACGTGAGCTCATTTCCCTGCTGTTCCGGGCGGCGCTGGGGCTGGGAGACAGAAGCAGGACCCGCGCGACACGCCGCCCCTGCCTGGAAACCGCGAGCGGAGCAACACCGGCTCGCACAAGCACACCGAGAGCTGGGGGAGGGGGGGCATGCAGCCGGCGCGGACGTAGCTAGTGCCCTCGAACATCTGGAACGGCCCGGTGGTCAGGAGCGGCCAGATGTTCCTGCAGCGCAGACAGGGCTTGGGGACCAGCTCTCCCACACCTCAGTTTTCTTACTCTTTCCTCCCATCCAAAGAGACCCTTCCCCTCTTGTTTCAATTGCCTCTGCCCAAAGAAAAGTGAAGAAATTCAACTTCCCTTCATCTTTTTAACTGAATGTGCTGCAGACAGGGCGGGGATTCATAAATCAACAAACAGTTAGTGGGAAAAGCTCAGGTTCCAGGGAGAAACAGCGGGCAAGTGTTTTGAAGCAGCAGTGTCCTCTGTCTGTGCCTATTATTCTTCCCAGCGGTGGAGGGATTCATCACCTTGTCAACCCCCCCTTTATGTAAAAAAAGCCAGGAGGAGGTGGGGGTAGCGAGAGTCCCGGAGTTGGCTTGGAGTAAAATCGCTGCTCTGTCCCTCTTACAATGTGGCACAAAGGCCGGGGGCTGGTGGCTCGCCTGGAAACCGAGCGCAGCAGCTGTGACCAGTGCCAGCGCAGCCCCGCTCAATATGGAGCGACCCCGGCTCGGCCCCCGTCCAGCGCCGCGCACAACCCTTTGTCACCGCTTCCAAGACTTTCCCCAGATCTTCAATATTTCATTAGCCCCCCCTCGCTTCTGCTCTTCAAGCAGACACTGCCCGGTGTAGTGTGCCCCCCCCGACAATCCCATTCCCCGGCTTCTGCAGCGATCCCCCACGTCAACAGGCGCGCTGCGCTCCGGCTCCGCTCCGCACTCAGCCTGAATGGTAACACTGAATTATGAGGGGTTGTTTTTTTAAACCAATGCGGACTACATCTCTACAGGGTTTTTTTTGTTTGTTTTTAACGTGTTTTTATATTTGTGTAAAGTCTTAAAAAAAATACCCACTCGAGAAAATCAAGTGTGGCGAAGACGCGTGAAACGCGGGTCGTGTAAAGTAAATGCCTCTGCTTTGCTGCACAGCCCGGTGTGCGCAACCGACAGGACACAGTCAGGGGGCCCCGGGGCGTTTGTCGGTCGAGTCTGAAACGGGGGGGGGGGGCTGAGCGCTGAGCACGACAACAGGTGCCCGAGAGCGCGGGCCCACGGGCTGCGTGTCGGCCGTGGACAGAAAAAAAAGCGTCCGCGGGCTCGTGACAGAGACGGACGCACAAAGCGCCGAGTTACAGATATTAAACACTTGTTAATAAGTCTGCTTTCCATGCAAGCGAGCTCTTTCAGCTCTGAAAGGGCTCCTCCTTTCTCCCCGGGTCTGAGCTGCCGCGCGGTGATGCGCCCCGACAATGAGCGGCCTTTGTCTGGGGGGCGCGCGATCTATCCGGCACTTTAAGGACCCTAATGAATAATTCAGTGTTATCATTCAGGCTGACGTTTGATGATCATGTTTTCATTCTTCTTCACACGTGATGGCCCCTCGGCCGGGGGGGCTCCGGAGGAAGTGATGTGCGCCGGGCCTGCGCGACTGCGCTGTCAGTTTGATAAATATAACGTGTCGGCAATTAAAGTCTCATCGCTATTCTCTGGTTGAGTCAGAGCCTTGTTAACTGCAGCTTGGTGGGGTAGCTCCCCTGCACTACAACAGCTCCCGCTACCAGCACACATCATAATAGAGGGTCTGTTTTTCCCATCCTTTAACACTGCGTCCCGGCCCATTGGGATGTAAATAAGATTCATTCAGCATCACTTTCTGATAGAGAAAAAATGGCCATCAATGTCTTTGATTTCATCTTTTTTTGGAGGGGTACGCGCAAACAAAACAAAGAATTCTATAGTTTCAGATTTTTATTCAAAAAAACGTTTTCTTTTTTCTTTTTTTTTGGGGAGGGGAGCATTATCATGTTAATCGTATTGACACAACTTGGTGCATTGTTGGTATACAAGGCGTATGAACCCTAGCAGGAGTCCATTACAAAAATGCCATTTAGCAAGCTGTTTCGGTGAGAAAGTCAAATGTTTCAGGAGGCTTTTATGTGAAAGGCTGGGAATCCCGGTGCTGTCTGTGCACTGGGAGTCCATCGCTGACAGGATTCCCGAAACCCCGAGTCAAACAATACGAAAAAAAGGAATAGCTTTTTATCTATTGTTCGTACAGGCCAATATAATTTCCTACTTTCCCAAATAGTAAGTGTCAGGTTTTTGAAGTTTATTGTGTTTGAAATGCAAGGGTGTGGCCATAACCTCAGCCGACCTCAATTCCAAGGTTTAGAAATGTCTGGTCAGATACAGTGTTGCTTACTGTGATCATGGCTGCAAAGCTAACTAAAAGTTAGATTTCTCGTGAAAGAGCGCATTTTGCGAGACAAATTATCAAAGCAATCCGAAGATGATGAATATCTCATAAGAGAAAATTCACTAATAAGAAAAGGAAGCAGTTATGCCAGAGGACTGTGGGTTTTAAAATGAAGGGGTACAGATATGTGAAATAAAAAGGAGACAATCACGGACACTAAAGGCTTCACAGACAGAAGTCGGACTAAAAATGCTAAAAAGAATGAATACTGTCAAAAACGTGCACTGAATCCTGAACATATATCTAAAAAAATCTGTTATCCTAAAAGTTGAGAGAACAATTCTTCGTGGAGTTTAAATGTTAATTTTGTGGTGCCAGTATAACACATTCTAACACATTCAGGGCAACAACCTTTTGTTCTTTTTAAAAAAAAAACATGAAATGTCTTTAGAAATGTGTTTAGTGAATCATTCAGGAAATTCAGCTTCACTTCATGAATTGCTAAGCACAGAGGTGAGGGCACTCTGGGAAAACTCACAAAATGTAATGCATATTTGTATGTCTCTTGAAGCCCATTTGTATATTTGTATTGGAATGCCAAAAATGCCATTTAAAAACAGATGAAATAAAGGTTGTCTGTGTGTTTCTCAGAGTATCAAAGCCCTCCTCATTCAGAGTCTGGTGCTCTAAAGAGCACTGAATTAGGGCAACACTGCACTCAGTCAAAGGGATGCTCATTATCGCTGTCACAGTCGTCTGGCAGGGCTTGGCACAGGCTCATCTACTTAATTAAATTAGACATACTTGCTTGTTTCGGCCTTGTGAAAAGCATGAGAATCCAAAACCCATTTTAATGATAAAACCACAAAAAAAAAGAATTCGTACCAGTTGTTTAATGATCCGAGAGGGTGAATGAAACATACAACAACAATGACATCACCCGTTATGAGTGAGTATATCTAGAGTTTATATATAAACTCACTACTGTAGACTGATAGATATATAGTTATGGCAACAGGTTTAGATAAGACTACATCTATTTATCTACGCATCACTGCACATATACAGTGTGTAAACAGTGACATTCAACCATATCTTTCATTTATCTTTCACAATTATTATTGCATAGTTCAGTTTCAGCACATTCCGATCTGTTTGTAAACCACTTGTTATTTTTCACCTCGTGGTAGTATACTGACAAGAAGACAGTGCAGGTGAGCTGTGTCCGATCACACAGGTGAGTTGCATCTGGACTGCAGGGTTGTACCAGTACGTGCACTTTGAACAGCGGAGCTGCGAACCAGATATACTGGAATAGTTAGATGATGTACTGCTGACAGAGCTCAAAAATGTTTTTGCAAGATAGAAAACACAGGCTTGCAACATCATTTCACTGCAGTACATCATTTTTTGCAGTACAGTTTTTTCTCAATCCAAGTATACCCCAGCCTTTTTTTCCCAAAACTATGCACAAATTAAAAATATATAAATATATACATAGAGCTAGATTTTAATTACACTGGCCAAACTTCCCAAGATGCAAACTTTGTATGTGAAGTCTAATTCACTTACTAGGAAGGGAGCTGTTTGCTTGAAGAAGAGAAGGATTGGACATCATTACACTCTCAGCTGGAAGCTCCTGAATGAGAGACTCTGTTTGTGAGTGATGTCTGAAAGAGCTCAGCAGATGAAGGCATTTGCCAAGATGCAGCCACTTAGTAAAAGCTAGAATCAAAAGGTTTTCTAGACTGATGTGTTCTTCAGTTGTACCCAGCATAGTGAGTTTGTGTATTTGTGCATGTTGGTCCCTTTTGTTCAGGGAACAAACAGTTGGTGTGTGTGTGTTTTCTGTGTCTTAGTGAATGTGCATCGTGATGAGTTTGTGTCCAAGAGTCTTAGTAAGAGTGCGTTTTGGTGAGAGTGTGTGTATTTTGCTGATTCTGTCATGGTGTGTGTTGTGGTGTGTGTATTTTGTTGAGTGTGCCTTGGTGTGCGTTGTGGTAAGTGTGTGTGTATTTTGTTGAGAGTGTCGTGCTGAGTGTGTTGTGATGTGTATTTTGTTGATTGTGTCTTGCTATGTGTTGTGATAAGTGGGTGTGTATTTTGTTAGTGTGTCTGTGTGTGTGTGTGTGTGTTGGGTTTTGACTTTTGCCTTCCTCTATCAAGGTTCTTTAACTATTTTTTGTTTTCCTTTGAAGTTGGAGGCAGGGACAGATCTCAGGATTATTGGGCTACTTAAGGAAAAAGGAGAGAACTGTCTGACGTGATGGCCTTTGTATTTACCCAGCTCCTGTTTAAAAGACAGGGCGAAGGGGATGCTCATGTGCTGTCATTACATACGGTCACCTCATAACCCTGGGGGTTGCCCCCAGATTGACACCTTAACCCACTGTCGTGAACCTTCTCCGGGGCCTATAGCGATGCATCCAGCTGTCAATAATGCGCTGACCACTTTATTCATTTAGAAATCTTGGGGATTTGAAAAGATAATCTGGGAATAATTGGAGCCTATGGACCTAGGAGAGTCTTCTTTGGCTTTCATTCTGTCGGCTTTTTGTTGTGTTTAAGAGTGTCTTTCTCTAAGGTTCTTAGAAATACCAGATGGACTGCTTTATTATTATTATTTCTCTTTAATTTGATGGGATATTATTATTATTATTTGTCCTGAAAGCGCGGTGAAAGAGAAGATGCCGAACTGTCAGTCAGGGCTGGGGGAATGTGAACAGATCTGTGCTGCTGGACCCTGAAGGGTGTTTTTTTCCTTTGTGAGCTGCACTTGGGATGACTGTGCTTCCACTGCAAAAGACAAACCAGTCACAGCAGCGCTTCTACAATCCAATTACAGATGACCGGACTGAATACCCCTTTGAACAGCTCAGTGCCTGCAATCCAAATATCATTAAGGCAAAAACTGGGCACACACAAGGCAAGACTTAAACCTACTGTAGGCCTGGGTGAAACCAAAACTTCAGCCAGAGCGCAAATGACAAAATTGTGTCGCCGCTGGCAGGTTGCCGCTGATCATAAGCAAGAAACATTTAGCAGCCAAAGAGCTGCAACAACACTCTGGATTTTAAATTTGTGATGTGTGGTGGAGGAGGAGAGGGAAGATCTAGATCTAAATGGAATTTTAGTCTCATTTTTACTTGTTGTTTTTCCTTTTAAAAATGCAGATTACCGAGGTGACTGCAATTTAACAATAACGTCAGTAACACATTCACACCAGCGGGTCTGCAGGTCGTCACTGACGGGCAAGATGCCACAGCTCCTTCTGTCTTCGAGCCAGAGGCATTGTGCGGGTGCTGTCTGTGTGTGTCGTGAGTAAATGTACTCATTAATGTATGCACAGTGAGAAGGAGCCCTCACAATAGCCTGGCATTCTGTATTTAGGAGGCGACCTGTAAAAATATGAGGAGTCTTTTCATCACACAGCAGTTTGAAGGGCCTGTCATGGTGCCACACACTGCAAGTCAGCAGTGGAGAAGAGGCGATGATGAACTAATAGAGATTTTAATTTTCTTTTGATGACTGTGTAATAGTCCCAACAATGCCACATGAAAAAGAACTTCAGTGGAGGTACTCTCCCTGTAATCAGTCATCCCTCTGTCAAATTATTATTCCGCTCGGCGATGCACAGAGAGCCTCACTGGGCTCCGACTGTGGAACAGGATTTTGCTTCATTGCTCTGCTCTTTTTCTGAACACCGCCAATAAGCTGTAAATTTCTGCATGTTTGTTTTTCCAGGACGTATGGCTCTTTTTCTGTTGCCCCCATCTAAATATTTATTTTATTACACCATTATAGTGATCTGTAACAGCTATTAAAGCACGCTGATAGAGAGCAGTGACTCAACATACGCATTTAATTACTCTCTCTTGGACCACCACCAGCAAACAGTTAAAACAGAAACAGTTACCTAGACTACAACTAACACAAGAGCTGGAAGTTTACATACTCCACCAGCAAGGTTTAGAAGGATGAAACCATTATGCACAGCATGAAACGGACTGAGCCAAAAACTGCAAAAACTCTCCAGAGGGTCTAGATTGGAAGGGAAAAAAAGCTTTAAAGTTTGGTGCAAACCAGTCAGGACAAGACTGCCCTTACCCTCCTACGAGAAACCACTTGATGGTCAATGGTGCTAACACTCAGAGACAGAGGTTGTCAGGATCAGGCAAACATCTGTGACTTCACACTTCTACAATCCATGTAAATAAAGCAGAAAGGAGCGTGAAAAGTCTAACAAGTTTTCACTTTTTGTCACCTCCCTTACTTCTCTTCCAGGGAGCAGTTACTTCTTTTCCCTGGATGAGCAACTGCTGATGTGCATTAATTAATCGGGAGAGAGATCCATCCTTCACCCTTTCCTAAGATAAACAGACACATGGCACCTTCCACCGGTGATTCAAGTGATTCAAGCAAAATATTTTCCTGTCCAGTCATGACAGAGCATCTGCTGGCTCCCAGGCCATCGCATCCTGCCCTGCAGAAGGGATCACCCAATGAACTAGTAGCCAAAAAACATATTTTTCCAATTGGAAGGCTTTCCTGTCCCTGGGACATCTTTTGCGAAAAACATGGAAAAACGCAAATGTACCGTGCATCACACAGTGTGCATTTTCCTCTAATTCTCTCTGCAGGCGTCTCAGAGCCATAACAAAGCCTAGTTATCACAGGGCGGTAAACTGAGACCCTCACAGTCACGTCCAGGTGGGACAGAGATGAGATGCGCCAGTAACTGCACTGTTCATTTCCTGGCCTGTTTTCTGTTTTTGCCTGTTTGAGGTCCTTGTGGAAAAATCTCGAAAATTCAGGCCCTGATATTATTAGATGCAAAATATTTCTTTGGCAGCAACACAAAGATGTGTGCACAAAGGCAATGTATCCAAAAATATATACAGTAGGTCTCTGTTTTACTTCACAGCTAACAACAAGACTGTGGAAAAACCTTAAATAAATAGGTCATAAATAGGTAAATAAGGTCATACTATTAATATTGACATGAGGCACTCATTACATGTGAAAAATGTCAATACTAAAATTCAAATAGATATAATGTCAGAAAAAATATAATATTTTCAAATTTGAAAAAATATTAAAAATAAGCAGAATGTGACAAGTTTTCCATTAGTTTATTTTAAATGGCACAATGGCACTGCTCTATAAAAATATGTTTTATATGCTAATGTTGTTTTCAGAATTAGCAAGGCAAGGATTCTGAATTAAATTTAACGGCTTTGGAGATTTCTGTAACACAGCATTAAACGTGTTTACAGCAGATGGAATTTAAGACCTTAATTTTCCAAAGGCCTCCTCATAATGATGGCATGTTTGTAAACGGTGAGCGAATCCGTTTAGGTTTTCTAAATCTGTTTCATTTGACTAGGAAGAAATCTCAGAAAAGCAAAACGAGGTGGTGGTGGTGTCAGGCTGGGGTGGGGGGGACAGCTGTGTGCGGAGTGGCCTGAAATTATAAATCAATGACGGTTTGTAATTCTGTTAATTTAAACAATGGGGAAACGAATAAAAAGCTATTAAAATGACATCTGAATTGACCAACACGCTCATGTGTGTGTGTGGAGAGCGGAGGGCTGCTAGGCGGGTGACAGGGGGACCTGAAGAGGAGGCCAGTGTCTGCGAGGGGGCAGAAATTCACAACTGACAAAGGGGCTTAATGGGCCGTGTCAGGCCCACCATCTTATCACCATGGATACCAATCTTTTCTCAAGATTTTCAACAGGCTGAAATGTTCTTTTTTGTTTATTTGAAATGTGTCATGTGAGCCCAATGGGGTTAGCGCTTGTATGTATCAATTTGTTTCTGTTTCGGGCCCTAGTATTGCCAGGCAATGAATATATTGAAGCATTGAGGCCAGAGGACAATGGGCACAGCTGATGTGGTCGCCATAGATACCCACCCACACTATGGCCAGGAATGATGACATATGGTCTCATCCTAGCCTGGACCGGAGACCCCCAGTAGTGCTGCCACATTGCTTTACAAAAACCCCAGAGCTGCCCGTTTATCCCTGCCTACTCATTTCATGGTAAAATAAACTTTTTATAAAGTTTAAACCGCAGATGCACAGAAAGGGAAACACAGCGAGGGAAGCCAGCGTGTAAAGTGCAGGAATTCGTTATGAACTGATTAACAAAGGAGGGTTTTCCCACCTGCTTCCTCAATACTACGCAAATTATCGAGGATTTGTGTTAAAAAGGCGCTTAATGTTGTCACCCTCGTTGCCTCTTTAAAAATGTGTTGTTTCATGGCAACATTAAAGCTTGATAATCAAGTCTTAAATGGAAAAGGAAAACCTGGTTAACAAAATTTGCATGAAATGAGCCTGCAATATAGACTGCTGTATATTCTGAATGCACATTTTATTCTTACCATTTCTTGTTATTAAACAGATGGAAAAATGTTTAATAACTGTTAAAAACCCTTTATGATACACAACACATAAATGCACCATATAATCACATTAAAAAGTTGTCATATTTAAAGAATTTTGATTAGCAGCTGTAAGGAGCACTTGAAATTCCTGAGGCTTATCTTGTATTTCCTCTGTGCCTTCACTGGAAACCAAATCCAATCCACTGAGGGGTTAATTCAGGAACTTTCTTTGATTAAGCTCTTCAAAATAATAAGATATGAATGGCCACTCTCACAAATAATTAAATCTAAAAGTTTTACAATTGTGACAGAGACAGATGTTTCAGCAGTTTAGCTCCTTCAGCATTCCCGGACTTGGGACAAAACAAAATCAATGGCTTTCGTCCCAAGAGAGCACTTCAATTTTATGGGGAATTGCATTGGAATGGTTTTGGATTCTGCCCTATAGAATTGCTACTTCTCAGCAGGGATGGCAATGTGGATCCCTTAGTTTTCTACACCATTTAAAAGCTGGGCACAAATGTCATCTACGCAGGAGAAAAATGAAAAAAGCCTGAATTAAATTGTGAAAACAAACGCGTCCGATTCACATGTAAACTCAGAAACATGACTGTAATAATCTAGTTTATGTGCAAGCTAGAAAAGGAACAAGTAAAGATGGATTCCATGCTGAAAAATAAGGTGTGGTTTTGGCTGTGGAGCCTTCTTGTGGCATAATAATACAAGTGACATTAAATAAAAATGGTCACTTTCACAATTTTAAAAGTCAAAAGATAAAAGGGATCTAGTAGGATTTCTTCAGACATTGCATAGTAACTCATTTTGAATTCCCAAAGCATTCTACATCAGTATTGACATAGGACTTATGAGATTTGAGCTCTTTTTACAGCTTAAAGCGACAGTATTTAACTTACTCTTGAATAAAAGAGCTTGTTGAAATTCTATGCAAATCGTTTTTTTGTCCAAACTGAGCAAGTATTCACATTTTCTAAAAAAGGTCTCATTGCTCATACTGCGTGATATGCAATTTAATTTCAAGGCATAATGAGTATCACTGCTGATACCCACAAAGGTACTTAAAGTATCTTTTATTTTATTTACCTCTTGGAAAAAAAAAGTGATATTTATGAGGCAATTAGACTGTTCACATGTAAAGTTGCTTCTATTTTTAATGTGACTTTCACGACAAACATTTGAAAGCACTCCGCAATTTACAGAAACAGACAGTGAAAATAACACAAATCAGATCATAAATGAATACACATATATAAAAGTAATACACAAGTGAGATTATCACACAAGCAACACGAAAGTTAAAATGAATGCCTGCAAACAAACAAAATAATAGCAAGTTTAATTTTAAAACCAAATCACAAAACTAACCATTTGTTAATTTAGAGTTCTTGTCAGTGACTTGGTTTCTTATACATTTCTATCAATTGTCATATGAAGCCCATAACGTTAAGTGTTTCCTAAAAAATAATGGATTTGTTTTCTCTTTTACAGTCTATATTTATATCTGCTGAAACCCAGGAAATGAGAGTGTGGAGAAAAGTGAGGGGGGATTAATTTCTTCTCACGGAAGGACAAAAAAACCTGGAGGAGAAGAGCCACTGGGGCAGTACATAAATCACCGTTTAAACAAGACATCTCCCCGGCTGTCCGGGCGCGTCACCGGCGACGAAGCGATGTCACTGGGCTGCTACAGCACCTTCGCTCCCCAGGCACGCTCACTCTATTAGCCCATTCACGCCCAGGACAATGTGGGAATTCACAGCCCAGGGCCCCGGATAACCAGGCTCCGGGAGAATGCGGCCCAGCCAAACGTGCCACACTTGCCAGTAATCAGATTAGCGCAGCGCAGCCCCGGGCGAGGTGCGTGGCACTGGCGGGCACAGCGAGGAGGGAGACGAGCACTGCCAGTCCCAGCAACTGAAGTTTATACTGGAGAGGGAGGGAGGGGCTACAACCGCCATCAACAACCTGTGATGGCAAGACATTCACTTCAGTGACCTGTTGCACGCAAGAAGAAAAGGAAGCTATCGGCGCAAATCTGGTTTCGAACTGTGCTTGAACAGAGAAATAAAATAAGCCTTTGCAGATTTTCTGGGGATACTGTCCTTTTACACAAGATTTACTTCCACTGTTTTTGGCAGTGAATTAAAAACAACAGCTGCTCCAAACACACCAGTATGTGACACTGCACCACCCCCATGGAACAGCTCCTTCATGAACACTCTAGGTTGCTTGGGCATGGCATGGAGAGATTACGTGGCCTGTATCTGTGTTACAATGAAAAGTGGGGTGTGCCGGAACAAGTTCAGCTCTTCTGTCCCACTGGGGCAGTGTAAAACCCAACAAAGTGTTGAACCCCCACCATTTCTGTTCCCTCTGAAAAGCCACATGCTGAAGGTGTGCCAAGGATTCAGCACCACAGCTGTGGACAGCTCCCAGAGCGGTATGAGCTCAAACAGGTGGGTGGACAGGTGCGACTTCACCTGAGCCCTTGACTTTCAGTCGATCAGTCAATCCTCATTCCAGTACTGTGCTGATCCAGAGCATTCTCAAGGCACTTCACATTAATTACATATACAAAGTCCAGTAAACAGAAAAAAAGAGAATAATAAACGTGAAATTACAAGAAAGAGATAGGTTAAGACTGGAAGGCCATCGAAAACAAGTAAGCTTTGAGGCCGTAGCATTGCTGTGCTATAGCTTTATGTGCTGATCCAATTTTCTTTCTACCCATCAGAACCACGAAGGAACTGGACCCAGCCACACTGCTGCTGCTGCACTACCTTGTCTGCTGACAGCACCCACTGCCATAACAGCAATTAGGTCAGGCCTAACGGACAAACAGCTCCATATTTCTGAAACTGTAAGCTATAAGCATGCTGCTACCACTATTACACTGACAAGCACTGCTTGCTGAACCTCACAACAAGTATGTTCTGACTAAAAGTATCAGGACTACCATTAGTTTTGCGGTAACTAATACTGAAAGCTATCAAGCTGTCTTGTCATGGACAGGCACTGTGATAAAAGAGGGAACCAGGGGATTTCGCTAGACCAGGCCGGGCCGATCTCTCGCTCAGTAAAGAGGAAGCTGGAAGTGTCGCTTCCTGCTGGATGTGCCGTTCTCCTGAAGAGCCGTGACATACAGCACTCCAGACAACACAAAGGTGCTTTGTTGTTTGCTCTTGGCTTTCCACAGATGTTTCCTTTTTTTAAAAAAATTGTATAATTGTCATGTCACAAGGGTGTGGGGGTTGAGGGGGAGGGAAAGGGTGGGGTTGGGTTGATATCCCACTGAAGAATATTTAAAGAGATTCCTTGGATTGCTTCATTCTGCTTCTTTTTTTTGGCACAAGATGGGAATCTGCTGCTTCATTTTTTACAGATAAAAGACAAACTCTACAGCGTGGGCTTGCCAGCTCTCCATTCCTGTGTTGCATGGCTGCTCCCATTCACTGTCTCTGGGGACCCTGTGTGCAAGGAATTCTGTCCTGCAGGGCTGGAGGTCAGAGGCAGACCCCACCTTTCACCACCCGGACACACGGCCCGCATTCCCCGGCCAGGTGACCTCCCGAAACGCTCGACCGACCGCAAGACCGCACAGCAGCTTTACACAGTGCACGCCACAGGCAGCGGCGGCTCTCTCGCGCTCGCGCAGGTATCAGGCCGGGAGGCTGCCAGCAACGGGAGGCAGCACTTAAAATAAACCTCACGCAGCCCATCACCTCTACCACAGCCCAGAATCGCAGGCAGCCGAGCTCGTCCAAGTAGGAACCAGCGGAGACAAGGGCCAGGGGAAGGGGACAGGGATGTTCGTTTCCGTCTGCGCTGTTTTGTCTAAGTCGGACTCTGCTGTTGAGGTTGGGCAGCAGCCAGTGGCCACATCAAAAGGCTGGGGATGCTCCGTCTCAGAGACACCAGCACTGGCCAGCTGGCCCGTGAGCAGACTCAGACAGGACTCCTGCACGTCAGTGGAAGGAAACCATCGCGTTGAAGGGGAGGGGGCCTGGATCTCTGTCCAGATCTCAATTCCACGTCCTTCACAGGAAAGTGGAATATTACTGGAATGTGAGTCTGCTTCTCCACACACAGAATATCACCCGGGACACAGTGATTAGGTGAAAATAAATGCTAGTTTTAGGCTTGGAAAGACATGATGCACTATTCTGTAGTTTCCAGCAGCAGGAGGCCAATCTAGTACATTTTCCCTATGGATCCAACCTGCTATTAACTATGCAATCGCTTTGCCTCCAATCCCCAATCCACAGCATGCTCTAATATACTGCTGGGCACTGCACCAGGCTTTTCCTGCAAATTAAAAATTAAAGCACTACTCTTACCTACAGTAGTGGGCTCATCTTGGTTTCCATAGTGTTAAGTGGATTGAGAGTGTGTGATTCGTACTGAGGTGGATATTTCTATGCAGTACAGCGTGAGAACAGGCCCATGGTTTAAAACACTGAAAAACAGCCCTCGGCAGGATGGCTTGCATGTACTACAGGACCTGCACAGCACCAGTGCACAGGGGGCAATAGAGGCAACTGGCTGTCGCTGTTTACTCACAGAGCATGGGAGCTGTTTTCAGAGGTAGGCTCTTCCAGGCCAGCTCCTGGATTTGAGCTGCTTTTAATTCTTCATGTCCAGACTGCTTCGTGATCCACAGCCAATGTTGTGCACATGGAGCTGAAATAACAGCCAGGACAATTGTAGAGCAGGAGCAAATGTACTTCATATCAGAGCCGTATGTTTTGAGAATCCAATTCTCAGAGCCTAGTATTCAGAAAGCTCAGGGTCTATTTAGATACAAACTGGGGCTCCCTTGGCTGTGTGTCCCTGTACAGTAATTTCACCTTCATCATTTTATAGCAAATTAATCACAACATATCAATTGGCACAAGAACTGAACGGTCAGTTGGTTTTAATACTAATTATTGAATGACACATTGCCTCTATAACCCTGCTGTCAGGTGATCACAGCAGCGAATGCCTGAGCTGAAGCAGGCTGTAGAGAGGGTAAAAAGAGTTCACTGAAGTAACAGCTCGGTCATCTTCTTCCCCCCACTAAAGATAGCAATAAACCATCCCCAGCGTCCTCCCCCAGAGAGGAAGGAGATGTCTCAGCCCCGGAGATAAGGAACTGACAGTGAAGAGACCCAGACAGGTCTGGCTGCTCTAGACACCCAGAGTAGCAGTTTTGATGGAAATATAAGACTCTCTAAAACGGCCTCCGCTTTGTGCTCTACAAATAAAACATCTCAACATAATATTCTCCCATACAGTAAGAATGAAACCTCAGTTCTAATATTACATTCAGACCTTCTTGCATGCACTTTCTTTTTAAATTAGCAGGAAGCTACAAGGCATGTGTGACCTTTGCACCCAAACTCAGTGCCTATCAAGGTGGATACAGGTCAATCAGTATTTTATCTCATTGACAAGATAAAAGAGAGTTTAAAAGGATTTGTTGCCAACAGTTTTACTTTGACAAATCCGAAAGATGTGCACAGATCTATTCTAGAAGGGGTACAGTGCCTGCTAAGTAGCTATTTATTATCTCAGCAGGCTTCCCAATGGTCTTCAGTTGCTTGAATATATATAGAGAGTTCTTGAAAACGGGCTGTGACACCAGAGGACTGGAGCTGTGTAGCTCTGGCCCAAAGAAAGTCAGGATATTTGCAAGAATAAATCAGCAAGATTAAAAAGAAATTACAAAACAGACGCACACAGGACGTAATCTTAAGAATTAACCTCGAACAAGATGGCTTTAGGAAAGCAGGATCATACTGACAAATCCCTTCACTAGGTGTGAATAAGAACTGTCAGCGTGAAAAAGATTTTGCTTGACTGGCAAGCAGTGAGAAAAAAAAACATTAGAATCCAATGAGTCGTTGGTGAATAAGAGACAGAACAAAGAGGTATTGATTTTTCTTAAAGAAAAGACGCACAGAAAGGCTGTGAGTTAGGTGACCCCAATCAATACTGGGGATACACAGTGCCACCTCACTGAGTTCCGCTTCACGGTGCCCCATGAATGCAACCTTACAGTGGGAACAGGGGTGGCTGAGCCGAAAATGTGCCCCTGTGCACTGGAGACAGAGACTGTCAATCACCGTGGGCAGGAGAAGCCACATGTTCAGAGTGGGGGTGTGGGAGAAGAGAGATGAAGAGAGAACACACTTGGACAGGACCCTCTGGTCAAACCTGGGAAGGTCTGCCCTTCCTTTTCAGGGATATTGTATTTAATGCCCCCCCCACACACAGACACATGCACCTATACACAGTGTATGCGCCACAGCTGCTGCGTGCCCTCGCTCTCTCCATTGTCCAGGGCCGAGCTCTGGGGCGCCGGGCTGCGGAGGGGTGGGGGACGGCTGTAAATTCAGGTGTAGGGGGGGAGCGGGGCCTGTTTCTCTGGAGAGCCTGCGCTGTGTCACCACCAATATAAATGTGTTTGCCTTCTGCAAACAGGAGGGCCCAGTGTCTACAGCCACATGGGAAGCCCTTTCAGTCAAAAGCTTTATTGTCTTTTTATCCCTGGGTCAAGAAGGAAGAGAGATAGACAGTAACTATTTACTCCAAATCCCTGTGCATTCAGCTCACAGGCCGGATGTCACGCAGCTTGTGCTCTGAGGCCGAGGCTTGAGGCTTGGGTGTTTGGGTGTGTGTGTGCTCTGCGATTCTGAGTGAATGAGGCATCAGACCTCTAGGTGAAGTGAATTTAAATTGAATTCTTTTGACAACGCTTTAGAAAAAAAGAGGCAAGCCGCTATGTTGCAAGTCAGTATCAAACGACGCCCAAGTCAGCCAACAGTGCATAAGGCTCTTACAAGGAGAAAAGTCTTCATCAGACTGAGATTCTGGAAAACAAGATCCAAATCCATAGAGCTACTAGTTTTAAAGAATTTTTGCAGGTTGTGTTTTGGCTTCTTTTTTAGGTAAATTAAAGCAAACGAAACCATGAAAGAAATTAAATATCAGTGGCCACCTGTTCAAAGAACAACAGCTTTTACTGACATGGTCCTGTGAGTTGCTCAGTCTACTCTGCTCCAAACGGTTCTCTGACAGCTTTCTGGTTGGAACTCCTTCCTATTACTTACAAAGAAACACACGATGAAAATCCTATTTCAATGTTCTAATGCAATATATTTGTTTTTCCAAAGCAACAGTTAGCAAGACCTTTACAACAAAACCATTTTTATTTGAGAAACTTTTTGTTCCTGGCAGGAGATAACATACTAGGCTACAATCTCTCTACTGAGTTTCAGCCTGTCCTCTCTGGGCAGCCAGGTCTGCCTGTGTCCAGTTTCTATTGACCAGTGGACACTGTGACTGTGGTCACTGAGCCTTGTGGTGGAAGGAGTTCTGGTCTCTGCATTTTAGATATAGTCAATATTTAATTGCTCTCCTCTGAACATTAATTAGCAATGGGTATTGACTTAATCCAGACCTGTAAGCACTGGTGTTTTTATGTCCCTCTGAGTTTATACATGCACGTACACATGTATACAGACACATGTCTGGATTGTATGTGAGGTAAACGTGGGGAGAAACAGACAGCGCGTCTTGCAGTAGTGAAGGGTGGTCCGTACATTTTCACACCCAGTGTCTGAACATAAGAAAGAAAAGAAGTTTAACCAGCAGTGGGAAGCTCGAACCAGGTCACACCCTGCCTCTATTGTCTGAGAAGCTGGGCTCTCGTTTACCCCCAAACGTGTTCGATCCATTAGCAGCTCCTTGCTGATAAATGCAGTAAAAATGTAACCTAACCCAGGTTTGTTTGCCTTTCTCAGGGTCACACAAATCAATTCTATCTCCACACACACCAGAGATAAAGAGCAGGGTGTGCGAAGGAGAATGAGGCGATGAATTTGAACCTACAACCTTCCCCCTGCTGGCCCACAGCACCGACCACACCCCCTCACTGCGCCAGCCATTTAAGGGGTCATAAATATCAGCTGAGCACAGCCAGGCTGAAGTGCAAATTATTTCCCTAATTGGCAGCAGGAATGATAAAGGATGTTTAATTGCATCAGAGTATTTAAGTGTGTTTATTTTCCCTGAGATCATGGTGGGCATTCTGGCAGCTCTGATAAAGAAGTGTTTATTGATCCATTACAGATAAGAGTCCAGCAAGGGAGGAGAGACATGATCAAATACAGGTAAGAAACAGATGTGCACCTGTAAGGGATCACATTATTGGGAGACAGGTTATCATTTCTTAATGGGGCTCCAATACTGTAATATATCAGTTTTGATGAAAGCTTTACAACATATTGTTTGTTAATGGTCTAATCAGAAATGTAAAAGTATTTCATTTTAGATTAAGTCGTTTTTACTTTAGTGCAGAAATACCGCCATTTCTTATTAGACAAAGGAACAAATGTGCATTTTATACAGTCCGAAATCTACTCTGTCTACCTATATACTGTATGTCCATCCACAACCACTCATCCCATCTACAAATTCAAATCCAATGTTGTTTTTGCTCATGTAAAAACACAAAATAGTGTAACTTCAGCCAGCAGAACTAAGCATGCTTTGACCGTTCCTGCTGGTTATCCTTGTGTTGTGAGTGTCGGGCTCCCCGATGCACAACAGCAGAACAGACTCCTTCTTCTTTACACTTACAAACAGCGTCCATTCAGCAGGGCAGGGATGGGGAGTGGAACCCACCACCCTGGCCTCTGTATGCCCAGCTGAATGCTCTCAGCTCCCTTGGTGATTCATTTCCACTGCTTTGTTTGGTGAAGCGCCTCTCCTGTTGACTCTACCTTTGCATTCTGCGCATGAGAATTAAAGCAATAAAATCATCTGACTGGAGGGCACACTACTCTAGTGCTTTACATGAGAAAACAGCAGTCCTGCGCGGGGATCGGGGTTTACCGTCCAACGACGCTGGGAAAAAAAGAAAGAATCCCTCTCCTTATTTCTTTAGTCTGGAGTCATTGTTTCTCTCTAAATAAAAATCCGTTACTGTCAAGGACTGGATGCTTTTATAATCCTAATCCACGTGCTTGGCATCGGAATGATAAAAGAGGGGAAGACGAACTAATGGATCCTTTTGACAATCTGAATGAGGGACAGGCGTCAGCACTGAGGCAAACAGCCTGCTCTTGAGAAAAGCTGGTAACATCTGGCAAGAGGATTTGCTTTAATGCGTCTACCACATCCACCCAGGAGCTGCCTTCTAGCTTGACTGGGCAACCAGGATATCCTGCATCAGGGAGGACCTGGTGTCGTTTTCCACTTGGAAAAAAAGATGAAATCCGTCCAGAGAGCATCTCTGCAGCGGCATCCTCCCTTCCTCCCTCACAGAGTGCTTTCTTTTCCTCTGTGCCCTGTTAACCCTCTTCTCCTGCCCCTGTCGCGCTAGTGAGTTCCCAATATCTCTCTTTAGCAGTTAGGGCTATCGTCAATGCAAGTGTGTGAGTTGAAGTGGATGCAGCTCGTGTTTTACGAGGTTATGTGTCATTGGAAATGTCAGAATGAGCCTCTGAGGGGATCTGCAGGGTATCATAGTTTAATCCACCCCGAGTGCTTAATTACTTCATTGGTCCAAATATTTGATTAATTCGTCACAGCAACACTTTTTCTCCTGAAAAGGTTTACGGTGCTTTACGGTGCTGTGCCTGGATTGGCCTTTAACCCACCTGAGGAGTCTTTAAGAAAGCTGATTCAGTGCAGCGACGGCCCAGGCAGGAAGGAGATAACACAGTCCGCACCCTGCCTGTCGCCACAGCTCTGCACGACACGCGGAGAGATCCCCCCGCCCGCCCCAGCCCGCCTGCCTCGTGACATTGATCGCTTCCTGATCGATGCACACACACTAGCAGCACTTCAGCCCAAGGCAGGTAATCAATAGGCGGGTGTGTGTGGGTTGAGCTGCTCCTGTGTGGCTCCCCACAGCCACGTGCCGGTCACAGGCTTCTGGGAAATTCCTGCCGCTGCCGCTCAGCTGGAGGCTCACAGCACTGACAGACATCGGGGACGCAAGACCCTTCATGTGCTCCTCGGCGCCTAACAAGGAACCCGCATGTGTCAGAACCGTGGGTGTAATACTGATGGACACAGAAAAGAATCCTTTAAATGCTAAAAAAATTGTATTCTTTGATATTTTCTCTAAGGCCAAACAAAACAGAAAACAATCAGGTTCCAAAGGCTTACAAACAAAAGACTTTCTGTACAAATGTATTTTGCGCAGGTAGGCATTTTACTGTGCGGTCTATTAAAAAAAAACTCCCCCCTGCCCTGGGGTTTAATTTGTAAGTCTGTACTTTTACCATCTGCTTTACTTTTCTGAAGTCACAATGAAACGCAAACAGCAGCACTTGAGAGCCCTCTCCAAACGCTCTTTCCGGGAGGAGGGGGGGGGTCAGGAGAGAGACAGCCCCTGCATCAGACTGGTCCCCACTTGATGGATGTGAAATTCAGACACGCACACACACCGAACAAAGACGCAGGCTACACTGATTGAGGGACAAAGCTCACGGGTGACTCACTGCTGTGAGTAACTTCCTCTCAAGTGTCGGGCAGAGACTTGCTGAGACATGTACTGTAGGTGCGTTCGCAGCCAGAGTGGCCAAGCTGGAGACAGCGGAGACAGACCCGGCCTGCGTCCTGTTTCCACCTCACTCCCTGACACTCCCGTGCTGCTCGGGAAGAAGGGTGGGAAAGGGTGGGAAAGGGAGACGGGACAAGCAGGCCCTGTGGTGAGGCGCACAGGAAGTTAACCCCTCTGTCCTCAGTGACGCACGCCAGCAGCTTGCTCCAGACACCTCCAGCTCTTTGCGTAACAAAGCGCTTCCTATTCTCCACACTAAGTGCCACTGCCTCTTCATCTTCTTCACTTCCATTGCTACCCCTGGGCTCCTGTGGCACTGCTCATCCTGAAGCATTCCCCTGTGTTAATGTGATAATGTTGATTTATTAGCCCTTTACAATTTCTTGCATTAGGAATTTGTCTTTTCACATACCCCAGCTTGCTCTCCATGAGACACACAGACAGGGAGAGAAGCTGGGGGTCAGAGCGCAGGGTCAGCCATTGTACGGCGCCCCTGGAGCAGTTAGGGTTAAGGGCCTTGCTCAGGAGCCCAACGGAGTAGGATTCCTCTGCCGGCTGTGGGATTTGAACCGGTAACCTTCCAGTCACAGCCGCAGATCCTGAGCCACAGAGCCACTGCTCTGCTCTGTTAACAGGCTCAAAGCACAAGTAACAAAAGAAACCTTTAAGTCAAAGACAAGGGATGCCACCACAAGCGCTTGAAAAGACGGACATTTTGCAACGCTTTCGAGAAACTGCCACTATTTCCTGTCTGGGTTTTTTCTTAACGCAGCCAGTTATGCCAGCGAAGCTCTGCTGTTCCCACGCCCCCGGTCCTATCAGCAGGGCGTAGGAGGCGCTGCGCTCACGCTGACTCACTGAGGGCCTGCCCGGCTCGCCGAGACGAGTCAGACCCTTATCGCGGCACCTCCCCGGAGCGGGAGCCAGGCGGCCCCCCGGCGTGCGCGGAGAGACACTCGCTCCCCCGCGCCCACCGACAGCCCGCCTGCGTCAGGCCGGCTGGCAACAGCACACAGGCCTGGCGGATTTCTTTCAGACCGAGCAGATCAAGACGAGGTTTAGGCACAACACTGCTATTTGATGAACATAATTTCTCATTCTTTTTCAATAATACACAGAAATACATATCCTGTGCTTTAAAATAAGCATGAATGAATAAAACTGATACATATGTATAGAAATGTAATACTCTATATATGCTACCTTTGACATTATATGTGCAGAAGTACGAATGAGAAGTCAAAGATGGTCTGGTCTAATGTAACACTGTGACTAGAGTTTAATACTGATATAAATTAATATGACCTGAATTACCACAGTCCTGTGTTAGTTTTAACATATTTACACATATGTAGATCTGTAATGTACTTTAATAAGCATCTTATATTTAATATAATCAAAAGTGTCTACAATAGTCATTTTAACTTTTCTTTTGATTCGGGAATTACAGTCTTACTTCACACAGTTCAAAACAAAAAATTCAGAAATGAATTGCCTTACTGGGTTTTGCACAACTCAACATGAAAGCCCGCTGGAGATCTCGGTTCGTATGTTAGTGGTTTTACACAGAGCTGCCTGGTCACACATGATCGAAACACTTCTCTGCTGGGATAAATTTGCAGAGATGCGACAGAACAGATCCGAATGCCCCCATCCTGGAGGTGCAGAGACCCCTCGGCCTCTCCTGGACTCTCGGCTCCAGTCCAGCCCAGCACTGCCCCCCTCCCCCAGGGAAGAAGATGAAGAAATGGCCCTTCTCAAACGGGAGATCACCGCATTAGAGCTGACAGGTCTGGGGCTCTCGCTGGGGCTGTGGTCAAATCCCCGGATTTGTGTGAAGGGAAATCACCTAATCCCCCTGCGGGGACCCCCTCTCTCCCACCTCCCAGGTCACCACCCCCCCCGGCTCTGCCACGAGGTGAAGAGGGCTCAGAGAGGAGGGGGCAGCCGGAGAGTCACCGGGCCGACTAGGGGGTGCTCAGGTCCCTTGACTTCTCAGCGCTCCGCAGGGACACAGTACTGGTAATCCACTCGGCACTGGTTATCCAAGAAGACACCACCACCCCTCTAAACGAGAGTCACGCTGGCCGAACGAGTGTCGCTCACCCTTCAGACAGGCTCTGGAACCTGAGACGGGATCAATACGAAACCCGCCTCAGCCAGACAAAAGCTAAAAAAGTAGCACGAAAGTATAAAACAGCGATTGCAAAGGTGTAGACTTTTAACTAGCTGAAATAAAAAAAAAATTAAAACGCATACAGGGTTTAAGAGTGGATTTTTACTAAACTGCTTACAGTCTCTCTAAACTTTGATCAGCTATATTGATGTAGCAACAGCTACTTCTGAAATAAGGGCACTCTGCCTCCCCAAGGTTAACAACGTCATTATGACGTGTGAATGAATCTGTTCAGGGCAAAAGACACTTGACAGCCCTTTGCAACACACGTTAACCAGCTTGCACTCTCCTCTGGTGACAAGAAACCCTGTGGATTAGGGTTGCTTATTTTTCTTTTTAACCTCACTGGAATATTGAGGCCTATGGCGAGTGTTAAGTGACCAGGAAACTGTATTTTAGGGTTCACCTCATACACTTTCAAAACAAGCTGCTGAGGCAGGAACACAGGACAGCCTGCAAAGGACGGGAAGATTCACTGCTCATCTACCCCATCAGGCTGTTAGGAGCTAATTGATCTGAGCATCTCCTCCAGACACTTTCTGAAAGAAAACTGGGCAGCTTGTTTCAGACTCCCACCACTCTTTGGGTAAAGATCTACACAAAAGCTCCTGATTAATAATTAAGCAATCAGTAACAATATGCATTTAGTGATCACATCAGTTATTTTTTAAGGAAACCGAAGCGAGCTGAAACAGAAATACAGACTTCCCCACTCTGGTAATTACCTGGAGTGTGTCAAACTGTTTCTAAAGTGGCCTTTAGAGAATTTGAACCTTTGCTGAAAGAACTCAGCAGCTGTCCCCTTTAGCCCAAGACAAGGAATTCCCAAGAAAACAGCCTGCTACCAATTTAAGACCCAGCTCCCAGTGGGCGATTCAGGAATCAGGCACATAAATACTTGGAAAACCTCTGACCTGCAAGGAGGTCCTGTCTTTCCCTGAGGAATCCGGGACATGCATGGGGCCCTGTTTAGCAGCACACCGGAGTCTTGAAAGATAAGATGCTGCTGAAAAGCGAAACCCTGCACCCAGGAATACGCCCCCCAGGCGAAGTGCAAGTGTCAGAGAGCTGATCCGCGAGTGGCCCGGCCAGCTGTGATATCTGAGCATTGCCCGGTTTCGCGTACACTGTCTGCTCCCTCTGGGCACGTACAACCGGGCCGGGTTATAAATAATGTTGGGCTTACAGAGCCTCATTGGAAACCTCTGAATGACAAGCTAATAACAGCAAGTTCGGAACGCCTCGGCATTCAGCGTCAGAGAATGCGCTGCTGTAAAACAAACAAACATCCCGTTTCAGAGGCTAACTGCAACTGAGGTCTAACTTGGAAATAAATGGACGTGACACTGAACGTGAACTGAAACACAAAGTCACAAAGAACCGACTTGGAAAAAATATACTCCTGACTTCATAACTTGCTTGATAATTAAGGTGTACTGCTGCAACATCACTTATTGATACGCCACTGCAGTGACTCTCCAATCTGTCAAGATTAGGAACCGGGGGAAAGGCAAGTCTAAAGCCCACCAGCCCCCCTCCCCAGCCCCCACCAGGTGCAAAACTTAAACCAGGAGCCAAGGCCTCCTGACGAGAACATCAGTTCTGGCTAGTCTCAGAGCTACCTCCCCTTGCGAGGACTGGACCCCGTCGCCCTCTGTTCTGCAACGCAGGCACTGTCGGCTCGTTTGGCACAGAGGGAGGGGCGCCATGGGGATCCGTTATGATGAAACTATTTGGCCGGCACCTATTTCCAAAATGACTCACAGCCGGGCCTCTCGCAGGCGCAGGGTGCAGCAGGAGTGCCCCCGCAGGAATTTAAACCCCCAAACTCCCTCCCGTTCACAAGCACAGACCCCCACCACCCCTCCGCACCGCTGCCCATTAACACCCCAAACTGCTTTTTTGTACCATCGTGCACAAGGGGCTCCCGGCACTCTGATCCACAGAGACTCACACCTGCATGGCATCCTGCTGCTTAACCAATTTTTTTCTCCTTGTATAAAACAATTTAAGTGCCAGACTGCACCAGTGTTGTGCTTTTGAATACAGTGGAAACTGCAGCGCAGGGGCCCGATACTTCACAACGGGTTGGGCCGCGATTCTCACAGCAAAGCTCTCTGCTTCTTCGCTTATGTTGTATAAACAAACCCCGTGACCCAGGCTTTAAAGCGTGACGTAAAACAAAGAGAGGCTGTTGTGCACCGAACGCCCGACAGATTTGCTCATCCGTCCTTCTCCCAGCAGCTCTCTGACGCAATGGCCGGTCGAGCTGCTTCCAGTTCTGCTGCTGTTAAAGTGGAGGGTCCCCCCCAGTTCCCCAAAACACTGCCCCAACCCTCCTGATTCATGCACTTTTGCGACAGATGAGACACATCCCGCTTGACTGACATACGGCAAATGGCAGAGAAAGGGGTTCTATAGATAGCCTGCCTTACTGGCTGGGGCTTGCTGGACAGCGTGTCTTCCTCTCTCTGCAAGGCAACAGGTGTCTTGGAAGGAGGTGTCTCTCAGTGTCTTATTCCAGGCTGCACAGCCACTGTCTCTCCCAAAGCACGCTGAGCATTTGCCTTCAGCGTTTCCGCGGGCACCTCTCAGACTCGTGCTCCCGGATTAACTCTTTCCAGGAAGCTGAGAATCGCACTTATCGCACAAAGTCAGACAGGATCAATAATCGACAGAGAAACTTTAAAACAATATCGATAGTATATATGAGTTATAGAGTATATATGTACAGTCTCTTTATCCTCTACCAGTTATTGTTACCTCCTGCGCATCTTTCAGTGTTAGATGGCCTCAAATGATCACTACCGAACACATTATATAAAAAGAGGAGGAAACTGTTATGCAAACTACGAAGAAATCATAAACGATTCAGGCAGAATTCAAGACTGGGCAAACATCTTGCAGGTGGCAACTAATGTAGACATGCAGAGAGTGTTACAAGCAGGAACTATATATATGAGATAGGAAATACTGAGCTTGAAGAAGCTCCTTCTGAAGAAATGATCTGATCTGTGCTGACATTAGAAGATGACGAGAGAGATGGAAATCGTCTGTGTGGCTGCCTTTTTCTTTTTTTCTACTTGTATAATGTGTGATGGCACTGGGAAAGTCCTGTCCAGTTGACAGGGAGACACAGACAACTGGTCAGCCTGTCTGCACAAATGGGCAGGAGCCCCAGAAAGACCGCAGAGGCTCAGGGGTGTGGAGAGCCAAGCCCACTGTGCTCCTGAAGCCCAGCCCAGCCCCAGGACTGTGCGCCCTGCACACCCTGCGATGTGCCATTCACCGCAGCCGGCTGAGGGCCTTCACCTGAGAGCTCTGCTGTGCGCTCCGTGAGGAACAACAAAAGCAGCAGGCCGTCTAGAAATCAAACGCGCTGAGTTGTCTGCAGGCTTGTGAACTCTTCTGTTCACTCTTTCTGTGCAGACATCCGGCCATCTGCGTGCTGTACTGCACACGGACAGTCCTTTTCGCATCGTACGGCGTGGGTGTCCACACATCCTGCAGTGCGCACGCGGTGGAGACCAAACAGGCTTCACTTCACTATTTATTTGCGCGGAATTAAACAGAAGATAAATAATTGTGTTTTGGAACATGCGAACAGTGCGCAGTGGGCGCAGAAATTTTAACACAAGGCTCTGTAGCCAAAACGCATCTTCTCACGCCTGTAAGTGCGTTAAATGTCACAGCTGAAAAAAAATGCCCAGTTAGAGCCAGAGTTCGTGCAGCTGACTGTCACCCTGCGCAGGGCAGGCCGCTGACGGGCTACTGGAGCTTAAAGCTAATGAGTGAATAAACCATATCTCTTATTGCAACAACGCCATAAACATGGTGCCGGGGCACCAGTGAATAACTATTCTACGACGCCTTTAAATTGATTCAAGGCCAGCAAGAGTGAGGAACGCATTATCGCTGCGCCTTGCCAGACAGGCTCCGGAAACTGGGATTTCAGGTTACCGCAACCTGTCCTTGGCAGTGGACTGGGCGGTAAAACAGCACCATTCACACGCACGTCTGTACAATCTTCCGGCTCTGAATCTCTTCCTTATTATCTATAACAAACAAACAAAATAGTCTACCCTTCAGGGTTCGAGCTAGAATTTGGGCTTGTTCCGTTCTGTCCCTGTGCCTCGGCTCGTGTGTGTTGTGTGTAGAGCTGTTCAGAAGGTACAGGGTCATCAATATTATTATTGATAAATTATTTATTATTATTAATAACAGTAATAATAATAATAATAATAATAATAATAATAATAATTGCTTACACTTAAACAGAGCTTTTCTGGATACTCCAAGCGCTTTACTGGTAATGGGGATCCCCTCCACCACCCCCAGTGTGCAGCCCCACCTGGATGATGTGACAGCAGCCATAGTGCGCCAGAACACTCACCACACACCAGCTCTCAGTGGGGAGGAGAGCAGAGTGATGAAGCCAGTTCAGTGATGGGGATTATTAGGCCATGACTGGTTTTGGCCTAATGAATTTGGCCAGGACGCCGAGGTTACACCCTACGAAAGGGCCTTTTGGGATGCCCCCTGCCCACATACTGACACAATTACTGACAGACTGATCAGAGTGTCGATTCTCACTCTTCACCCAATCGCGGCCTGAGCTGTCGGAGGTTTAGCCAATCTTGGGTCTGAGAGTTGTTCAGGCCAGCAGCGCCAGGTGGATCGGCTTGTTTACTGTCAATGAGAATCTGTTTTTAAAACCCTTACTTATTTGCACAATAACTACATCGGCTTATTTTTTAACGTCTTTATTAATTCACAATGTCCCGTACTCTTCGAAATTCAATTTTTTTTATGTGCAATATGACTGTCTCCGCTGCTTTCTGTAATGAGTACATGGTATTTGAACAATTTTAATCGTATATTTAAGGCAGGGGAAACATCTTCAAAAATAAAGTACTTTCAAAATTATATTGATCTTGAAACTAACACCTAAAAATGTGAATATAGGCTCTTGTGTTGTACCAGCGGTAATTTGGAAACTGGTGTCTCTTCACCAATGAAAGGAGTACACAAGCAATACATTTTCGAGAACATGGTTCAAAATTAAAAGAAAACACCTAACCCAATGAACTAACATAGTAACTTAACTCTTCAATAATTGTAAGACTGTTTTTCCGTGTAAAGGCTGCAAAGTCTGGGGTCAACTGATCAAAAGATCACAACTGAAAGATCTGGTGGTCGTGACTTTGCTGTTTTGAACGTCACAGCCAGGAAAAGAAGGCGCTATATTGAAATATATTGAAACATCCACCCCACCCGGCCGGTCAGACTCGGAAAACAAATTGCCCCCATTGTTTTCATCACAATCAGGAGTTCAAGCACCGAGTTTGTTGGTACCTGTAAACTTCCTTCTAGATAGTCACGTGATTACCCGAAAACACAAGGCGCTATATCTCGGAAACAAAAGCAGCACAAACGCTACTTACATCGACACAAACCGGCACAACCGCAGCACTGACGACTGCGGTGAGTTTGGTCGTTCGCGCTGTCTGTAGGGGGCTACAGGAAGTTCACGGAGCAGACACTCACAGACACGTTATTTCAGCACCGCAAAACCCCCCCCGCACCCGCCAGGACATGTGCCCTCTCGCGCTGGTAACGCTGTTCGCCCCGCTGTGCGTGGAAATGGGTGGGATGGACACGGGGGACGTGCAGGACATCCCGGCCGCGAGGGGGCGCTGCTTCCGGGGGGGGCTCCTCCCACACATTCCCCACTGCAGTGCCGCCCCCTGCCGGCGGCCGCGCAGCAGCGCCTCGCCCGCTGGACTGAGCAGGAGCTCGGAGGGCGAGAGCGGAGTTTAGGGGTTCACGCCCCCACTGGGACACCAGGGATCTGTCATGACCTAGTGGTCAGGCCCCGTTTCACCCCACACACGCAATGTGAGGGCTCACTCTCAATCGGCCTACAGTGCAGCTCCTAACCCGTGATTATCTCTAATGTTTTTAGTTGCATTATCCTAAACAGTACTAAAAGACAGCACACCTACCCCCGGCCCCGTTGGGAAAGAGGAAACTCGGGGGATCAGACCGCACCGGCTGCGGGCTCGCTCCGCTACGGGCGCGGGCGCGAGCGCACGTGCGCCTCCCTCGCCTCGGGCCGGCAGCGGCGCAGCCAGCGCGCGGTCCAGGCAGCCTGTGGGGAATTGCTGATTGGCTCCGTGCCCGGCCGCAAGCAGTCTAGTTCGCTCAGTTCTCACGACCTCAGCACCACACAGGCATCTCTGAACTATTAACACAGACACGCAGCCCATAGCAGCGCCGCAGAGACCGCAGGCTGCCAGCTAGCGTTTCAGTGACGTGTTGCATTCAGGAACTTGGATATTGTTCGCTGACAGCTTGCAGAGGCTGTATGTGAACCGGGTAGAGAGGAAAGATGCGTTTTAAAGAGCACTTCTTGTGGAGGGTGCAGTCACATACTACGGAGTATGGAATGTGCATGCCCAGTGACAATTGTTGCTCAGCATGACGGTTTTGAAAAAGTCCAGCAGCCGGTATAATATCTGATTCTGCACATCCTAGTCATATTTGGAGAGATAGATTAGTCGACGAGTCTCTAACCACGCGAGATTTTCAGAAAAGATAACTCTAGGGGTTGAGGCAGCACTAACAGCCTTCCGTCGGAACATTTAGCCAAGAGGGCACAAAGTTAAAGATTGTATGTGGTCTTTTTTATTTACTTCATAACACGGTGTTAGCATATTGGACTTTTTGCTGTTTATTTCAGTGAGGAGTATTTATTGCTGTTGCCTGTAAAAATATAACACAGGAACAAGTAACAGGTTTATTCCTGCTGAAAAGAGAAGAGAAAACACAGCGTTCCACGCACACCCGAAGACTCAACGGCCGAAACGTTGTGTTTTCTCTCTTCTCTTCTCAGCAGGAATAAACCTGTTGTTCCTTTGCACCCTACGCGTGCTGACGCACCCACCTGAACTACTACAAAATATAACACCAATTTCGTCAAATAGCTCGGGAGAAAGCCGAGTTCAAAGATTGTTTTTTTGTCACGAGTCTGCGTTTGTTAAGGCAAATGCAGAACACTAACCAGTCGATTGACGGAGACACTGACGTTCAAAGGTGAAAAGAGATTTTTTTTTTAAAGTTATAGGCTAATGAGGGCCTGGGAGGCGTAAGATACGGTTGTGCTAAATGAGACCAAAGTGTAGCAAGACACGGTAAGCTCCCAGTGAGTCGCGCTGCTAGGATCGAGGCAGTGGGGACTCATGCCTGACTTCAGCGTGGTCACACCGAGCAGTTCTCGGCGTCATCAGTTTCCCATAACTGAGTGAGCTGAGAGAAGACCGATACCGCCGTCTCCCCCGCGACAGACCCGCCGCGTTTTCCCCGAGAGCGAGCGAGCGAGCGGGACGAGGCGGGGCGGCTGTCAAGAGTCTGGCCGCAGCTGGGTGCGCTATCATCAGAGGATGAGCAAGGGCTCTCTTCCACCGCAGGCGCCTGCCGTAACTGTCCACGAATCGGGTCCGCTCAGTGGAGACCCCCTCGCCCGGCGCTATTTCCCTCCCGCGAGAAGCGGGGGGGGCCGGAGCGCTCGCTCTGACAGGTAGATGAAGAGGGGAGCGTGCCCGGCGGCGCGAGTGTAACCCAACCCGGCCCGAGGCCCAGCCGACACGACCCCCGCCCGCCCGCTCGCTGGGGGAGAGGTGTAGCCTTACCGCCCCCGGGTTAACCCACGGGGAGGGGGGAGGAAGACGCGCGGGGGAGGAGGGGGGCGCCGTGTGTGACTCACAGAGTGGGAGCTTTAAAATGTTAAAATTAGCAGCTAACGGAGCGGCCGCTCTCCTCCTGGCTGTGGGTCGGTGCGCCCGCCGCTGCCTGGGTTACATTTCCACCTCCGAGACTTCCCCGGCGCTGAATCTGCGGTGGACGCATGAGGCTGAAAACTGGCGCTAAACTCGTCTCCCTGCCCCCACCCTCTGTCCTCTCATCAGGTATTCAGGGTGGAACTGAGCAATTGGGGTGCACAAAAGCACCCGAGGTCCCTCCACACTCGCTTTCCAGGGTGGCGATCTGCTAGTGACATGAGCCCCGAAGCGACGTTCCCAGGGCCGTGAATGGGGCTTAAGGCTGCTTAAAAGATCCCGCTGCATACGGGATGAAGCTCCTTTTCATACTTTTAATTACCTTTTTGCAAAAGAGAAAATATTCTCTCGCCTTTGTGGCACTAGTCTATTATACCTTCTCAGTAATCCGCCTCCCCCTCCTCCTCCTCAGCCTTCGACGTTTCCCGCCTTTCTGGGAGAGACGGTGCGGGGACAGATGTTTTATTTGGGGACCACATCGTGACCGCAGGAACAGAAATCTCTCCGTGGGCGCCGAGCAGTTCGGAACCGCCCTCCTGATGCCCACTCGACCCCAGCTCGCGGGGGCCCGGGTGACAACGCGTCCTCAGCTCGTGAGGAGCACCGGCGGGGGGGGGTTTGGGGGTTTAAAATTTAAAGACCCGGCCTTGGAGCGCGCGGTCCCGGTTTGTCACGGCCCGTCCGGCTCGTCTCTCCGAACTCACGCTCCGCGAGAACGTCCTTGCTGATCGCCTTTCGCCTGTTTTTAATTTTTTATTCTCCCACCCCCGTGACTGAAACACGAGCTGCCCTAACCCTAACCCTCCCCAGCCCCTGAGCGATCGCCCCCGGTACCTGCGGCTCACCGAGGGACAGAGCTTCCACAGTTACGAATCGCAGGAATCCTTTCGTCTAGGACGAGAGGGAATGACAACAGGAACCCATGATGCTGTATTTCAAACATTTTTTTATTTTTTAAATCAAATCCCCCCCACCCCCAAAAACGAAGGGACTTTAAAAAAAAACACAAAACTATTTACAAAAACAAACGGCTTTGGTATTAAACAACCACTTTCACAGGTCTTTACAAAAAAGGTCTTTCCAGAAAAAAAGACCTTCCGATACAAACAGCTTCTCAGTGACGTCACGAAGAACAAGTATACCACAGCATCCCAAATTTTGGAACCAGGAAATAAATACTTTTTTAAAAAAAAAGTCCAGTAGAAGAGCCACATCTGTTCCTTACAACGGAACGTTAATTTTAATTTTTTAAAAAATAGTTAAAAAGTTCATGACGGTGTCCCGTCCCCCCGGGCGCCTACCAGGGCCGCCAGACGGACTCGCCGCTGTCCGGCCCGGCGCTGACGCTGAGCGGGCTGACCGCCGGCGCCACCCCGTGGAAGGAGGTCATCCCCTGGACCGGCGACGCCACCGTGGGCGCGGGGTTGGCGTGGGCCGGGCTGGCGCTGGCGTTGGCGTACAGGGGGATGACCGGGGTGGGGGCGCCGGCGAAGGCGGGGCTGGGGATGAGGAAGGCGAACTGGCCGTCCGTGGCCGGCACCAGCTGGAAGCCGCCGTACACCTTGGGCGAGCCCGCCTCGCTGGGGCTCAGCTTGCCGGACACGGCGGCGGCGGGCGGCAGCTGGACATGCAGCGGCTGGGCCGGGTGCGCGGGCTGCTGGCCGGGGGGCGGCGGGTAGCTCATGGCCATCATCTGGCCCAGGCAGCCGGACAGGTGGGTCAGCAGCCGCGAGCGGACCTCCGTGTTCACCCCCTCGCACGTGGACAGGAAGCGGGTCACCTCGTTCATGCACTCGTTGAAGCCCGCGCGGTATTTGCCCAGGACGGTGGGGTCGGCCGTCAGGACCGCTGCAGGGAGAGGGGAGAGAGAGATGGGGTCACTCGGCTGTTTTAGGGTTCCTTGATGAAGAGCAGAGCCCCGGCCGCACGGCTGTCAGTGACCTGGGAGCCCGTCTCAACTCCGAGAAGGAGACGGGCTGCAACGCGATACCGGCCTGTTGAGTGATGCCCCCCCACCCCAGCCCACCCCAGTGCCCTCGCGCCGGCGGCCAGACACCTACCCGTCATCTGCGCGCGCTGCAGGTTCCGCAGGTGCTTCACCGTCATCTCCAGGATGTCGGCCTTCTCCAGCTTGGAGTGCCGGGAGCTCTGCGGGAGGGAAAAAAACACACGTGAGCCTCTTGGCAGACGCGTCCCGGCCGCGGCCGCGCTCGCTTCGTCTGCAAATGATATTTAAAACCGTAAAAAGAAACGGGGAGAAACGTACGTCTTTTTTGAGGGCGTCCAGTATGAGCGTCTTGAGCTGCCCGAGACTCTCGTTTATCCGCGCCCTGCGCCGCTTCTCCATGATGGGCTTGGAAGACTGCAAAAGTGCAAAAGGTAAAAAAAAAAATGAAATTCACGCCACAGACAGCGAGACCGAACAGTTTGAAAAGCTGACAAGATCCTCTCGAGGCGATTTAGTCTAATCACGACGCCTGGCCGCAATTCCCCCGGCTACAGGGGCTCGAACCCGAGTGCACCCCGAGAGGCTTGTCCCAGAAAGCCAGGTTTACCTTTCTGTGCTCGCTGGCGTTCTTCGGCTTGTCCGGGGTGTGAGCGCCGCTGGCCGGAGCCCCGGCGGCCGGACAGGCAGCCTGTTTCTCCACAGTGTCAGCCGGCATCTTCTCGCTCCTTGGGATACACACCTTGTCTTCGAGTAAAGCGTCTTTATATAGAAAAAAAGCTGATCCTTTCAGAGCTTGGCAGCCGTCGTGCGAGCTGTAGTTTATTCAGCCAGATGCGGATATGAAAGTGTTTATCCTTTTTCCCTCCTCTCCGGCTTGTCAACCAGCAGCGGCGGCGACCCCACAAGGAACACGCTTGGCGGAGATCCTATGACGACAGCAGGGCAGTGCGCAGGTCCGGCCGCTCAGCTCTCGTGCTCCCGAGCCGCTCTGTCATGTGTCTGCGCGTGTGTTCGCCTGCAACCCTCAGCGCGCCGAGCGACTCTGGCCTCCGCGAGCCACACGCCGGCGGTATTTATAGCCCGCGCGCCTGCTCCCAGTTCGTGTGAAACCTTCTCTGCATTCTTTCCCACACTCGCGGCGGCCAATCGCCGCGCGGGCTCGCCCATTGGGCGCGGGGCCGGCCGCTGATTGGTCAACACCCCCGCAGGCTGTCAGTCACGCGCTGCTCAACCAGCCCTGGAGGGACAAACAACAAAGCGGCGAGCGCGCGCGGCCGGGCAGAGGCTGTGAAGTGATAAGGAGCAGGAGCAGGAGCAGGAGGAGGGAGCGCTGGCGGCGGCGGCTCGCTACCAGGACTCGTCCCCTCCTCTGCGCTTCCTGCTGCCGCTCCCAGGAATTCACCCTCTCCGCACGAGCCGCCGCAGCAATCACGGCCGAGCACTCGAGACGCCGGTCCGCATCGTGACCGCTTGCGCCCACCTGAGCAGGGCGTCATCACCTGTAATGTCCCTGCGACCCTCTGATCGACGGGGGTAGAAATAAGTGTTCGAAGTCCTGGCAGGCGTTCGTGCACAACCAGCTGTACATTGTAATTGTCTACAAATTGTGTCGCCGGTTGATCAGAGCTCAGAGAAGCCCGTCTGCCGTCGGCATTAGACGGAATCAAACCGGTAGCTCGATATAAACGTGTATATCTACGCGGTATGAAACTTCTCCCTGTTGGAGGAGCGTAGACCTGCAAACTTCAAATGCCTTCGGCTCTGCATTAATAAAAACTGATGAGCGTAGTTAAACGACTAAAATTGGTGTATGCACACAAACTACAAGAGATGGGAAGAGAATAATCCAGTTCTTTAATTGGGGTGAAAATGGCAATTTACTTGTGCAGATAAAATAGTCAATACAATAGAGAAACCCGTTATTTACTATTCATAGCGAGATACCCCAGGTAATCCGTCAGTCAGCCTCTTGAAAGTAAGGGGGGTGCGCCAGTTTCGGCACGCGAGGCGGTTCGCAGCAGCAGGCAGGCAGCCAATGGGAGCCGGGCACTTGATGTGGATTTGCGTGCACTGGACGCTGATTGGCCAGGGGAGTTTCGACCTGTCAATCATCCCAGCGCGAGCGGAAAGGTGGGGGGGTGGGGACTCCATCGGTCCGCGTGCCAGCCTCACTGTGTGCGCCTGCTCCGTGCACTCCTGCCTCTGTGAAGCACGTGCCAAAGTGGTGCTCTGTGATTGCGGGCAGAGCGCGCGCGCGCACCGCTCCAGCAGGAATACATCCTCGCGCTCGGAGCCTGGGAAAACCACTCCTCCTGCGCGCTGCTACTCGCAAGTAACCTCACCTTGTAAACACCGCGTCGCCCCGTCTGTCTGATCAGTGTAAATACAGCCGGTCAGATCACATTTTTTAGTTCCAGGAAAATTAAGATCTGAAATCCTCCGGTGTTTTACACAAGCGTAGGCACGAGGAAAGGGATTGTGCCGGGGCAGCACGTACGCGTGCCGGGGTTCAGCTAGCTAATAATCTTTCATTAATATATATTAATTATGCATGATTTGATAGGCAGACGCAATTAGTCTGAGCAAGTCATATAGTAAAGTAAGATAATTAACTATAAAAATCTGAAAATGTTATCGGGTAGAACAGTCCCGGAATAATAATAAATAATAAATCTACAATGACCTTCCAAAGAAAACACGCATAGGTTCCGGGAACTGGGCTCTTATACACAAGGACTGGTGCTCTGTCGGCTACCCCCGTGGATCCCGAACACTGGCTAAATACAGCTTGTTTTTCCTGCGGACACCCTTCCCTGCTCTATCCGTTAGCAGTGCCTGCCAGTGCAGTAAATCTTACAGAACCCGAAGGCCGAGTGTAAAAAGAGCCACTCTGATCCAGCTGTGTCTCGCTCCTCTACACCCCAAACACCACACCGCGCACGCAGGCAGAGCGACGACTGAGCTCCGCGGCTCAGCTCACCCCGGTACCAACAGACGCCATCGTCCATTTCAAACCCTACAGTGACGCCTGCTGGCGCTCCCGCGAATCGCAGCACAGGTTTCCGTCTTTCACTTGCGACACAAAAGTAGCTTCTTTTAAAAAAAGTAGTGGGATCGCGACCCTGCTGGTAAGGGCTCTCAAGTCACAGACAGAACCCAGTAAGAAAATGTATTACACCCAACTAAACGAAATGAAGGTATAATTTAGCCTTTGAGTATTGAGTAAATGTAGCTTTGCAATATTGATAATGGCGCTTAATGTCACCGCAGGAGACCCTATCACGTCACTCTGAAGCCTTCACCGCCCGAAACAGGCGGGACCCTTCCTGGTGCAGCTGCAGCAGGTCGCGCAGAAGGCGGCCGTGCGCGTCAGTCATTCTCGTGCGCCAGGGGGCGCCGCCGCCCGCTCGAGGGCCGATCGAGCTCCGCGCGCGGGAAGGCAGCGCACGAGACACGCAGGATCCACACGCGCTCTATGTACAGTAATGAAACTGCACTAATACCGTGATAGGCGCTACAAACTGCGGACGTCTACTACACTTTTAAATACCGACTCTCTCGACATATCTGTCAATTACATGAAATCAAAACTTAAACTATAATAATAATCATTTTAGTTGTGTCATAAGGAGATTGGATTCTTCAATGAGCTCTATACAGTGTAAGTGTATGCTCTCCGTTTTTACTTTATTCAGCTAAGCAGTGAGGTGTGCTTGTATAGGATTACTTTAATACCCCGTTTCCTTGTTTTCCGATTGGTCATATTTGAGAATGATTGGATTGGATTCAGTGAGCTCTATACTGTGTAGATCATGGGCATGAATCATCGCTACTCATACATCCATCCCATTAAAACCACTCCAAGTTTTTGCCAGTGTATTTTAACAGTAGAAAACAGTCGAGAAGACACAGACGCCCTGCAGAAATGTGCAGCAGCCCCAGAGCAAAGATGGCAGACCTCTCGCTCCACAGATACTTTTGCAATGATGTTTCAGTGGAATGTTTTACAAGCAGGTGTTCCCCTCTTTAAAGAAAGGCCCTGTCTTTGTCATACACTGATAAAGCCATCCATAACTTTTACAAACACCGCTAGCGTTTCACTCAGGAAAACAAAACGGCTTTAGTCTCTCTAAAGGCAGATATTGCTGCACTGAAGTGCGATACAGCTTCTGCCAACTGAGAAACAAAAATATGTACATGCATACAGTTTCTGGCGTGTGGTTATTTGTTTCAGCCTACAACTGTTGTAGTAATGTAACGAAATCACTGTTCTGCACACTGCTGGGTCCACAATTCAGAGACAGTACGCTGTTCACACAGCCACTCCAGGAGATCTGTATAGAAACAAACCGAAGGAAAAGATGCCAGAAATGGTCAAGTGCCCAGGGCAGGTGCATGCTCACTCGCACTGCTACTCCACACAGAGACAGCTCCCATGAGACCAGAGGAGGGCAGGGGAGGCTCAGGCGATGAGGATGAAGATGATGATGGAAACAGCACAGCATGGTCACCGCTGCACTTAAAAGCATAGATTTGCTCCAAGGTTGAGTCCAGAGCTGAGCAGATTTTTTCCGCACCCATAAAGTGATCTGAAAATCCTTTCCATTTTTTTCCTTCAGCAAACAGCTAGCAAGCGCACTGCTGCACGTCGGGAACCCTCGTGTGTCCAAGGGCAGGAACCGCCAGTCTTTCACTCTCTGTACCGGCCTGGGGTTTGTGGCCAGTCCACCCCAAGCCCCGAACGCTGGACAGCCGGAGTACAAGGCACAGGGTACGTGCGCCCTGGCTTCCGGAAGCACGTTTGTGCTTTGTTCCAGCGCTCTGTCCTCGCTCGGGGCAGCCTGGGGCCCGGGGCCCACAGTGAGCGTGGGGCTGCACAAGTTTACCCTGTTTACCCAGGGATTTGGAGACAAGGATGCAAAGCTGCCCTGGATCCTCCCTTGGTTTATCCAGTCCCCAGTCCCCCTGTCCCCCAGTCCCCCAGTCCCCCAGTCTGCTTCTCCTCAAGCCAGTGAGTCTCTTCTCTTTCCTTTCACACTTCTGTTTCTCAGCTCCAGGTCAGGCGACTTGGCGAATCTCCCCGAGAGATAATGTGCTCTGCAGGCGTGGCCTGTGTCCAAACAGGATTATACAAGGTTATTTATCTTCTGGCGAGTTAGAGACCTTTTTCTTTTTGTAGATGCACCATTCTGCATCTTAACGGACTTCTGATTGTTTTTATGGCGTCGTCCTTCAGATACAGTAGACGTACATAATGTGTACACACGTCTGCAACTGTATGTAAATATGGACACCAGATCTGAAGTTCCTAAAAAAAATGACCTCCGATAACTGTGAAAGGTCAGCAAGTGTAACAGCACTTGTAGCCCTCTGGATTATAATAACCATTGCAACCAACCTGCCGCGTCAGCCTGCGCTGGCTGCAAAGGTAAATTAAGTAGAGATTAACTTTAACAAAGTAGCTTCAGCAAGAAAGGGTTAATTCCGTGCTGAAAAGTAGAGAGAAACACAATGTTTCTGCTGTTGAGTCCCTTACTGTAAGTCCAAAGCAATGTGAACAGGCCAGGAGGTGAGCAAGACATCACCAGCTGCTGCAGTCACAGACAGCTGGGTCTGGGCTCAAGAGTGCAGGGAAATGTGCAAAGATCCATCTTCCTAGACAGGCTCGTTGCCAGTGCCTCATCTCGCGGTTTCCTGCAGGATCCTGGAGGAAGCTGCGTCAGCAGAATGCATGGATGGGCTGCTCCAGATTCCCAGAACCCTTTGTGTCCGACGTCTCATTCAGTGTCAGGAACACACACAAGAGTCAGCGGCACAGCCAGGATTTGAACCAGGAAACTCCTGGACCACACAGCAAGCCCCGTTTCACTAGGCGGAAGGATCTCACATAATACATGTGCTTCTTTCTCCATGAACATTGTCACCCTTCATTTGTATTTATGGGGTATACGGCGTTACATACTACAGTGCATTAACACTGAAAATCACGTCTGAACAGGTTAATAGATTAAGTTAATATTGTAAATATTCAGGAGGTCTATGTCATTACTGCCTATTGAAAATGCGCCACATGAGCCTTATTTTTTTTTTAACGCAAAGATTCATTTGGGGAAAGCTGTGGGGGAAACGGCTACAGACCTAATCTAGCACCGTTCCAAAAAAATATTTTCCAGCTGGTTGCCTTTTTAATGTTTCCCCGATTCTTCATTAGTGAGCAGCAACCCTGGCTAGATGCCTCTCCTCCTGACCAAAAAAAAACCCACATCAAACAGATTTGCCCAAGTGCTTTGCTTTCGGACTTAAGCTCAGCAGAAACGTCTGGGGAAGGCGGTGGGGATGAAAGCGCTGCCGGCCGCGGCTTCTCTCTGTGTCCAGATTTAACACAGCCCAGCGCGCCGCTCTCCCCGGCCAGCGAGGCCGCGACAAGCTCCTTTGACCGGGATCTTGTTAATTTGTTGCTGGATAATGAACCCGAGGCCCAGCACTCCATGTGCAAAAACCCAGAAAATGGAGTCGATTGTCTTTGTATGTGGAAGCCTTGCCAAGCCGGCCTGTTCACATGCCACCTCTTCACCCTGCTCTGGGCAGTGTTGGTGAGCATCTCCCTCCGTCTGCTGCACTGCTGGCCCAGGAGCGTGGGCAGGACCTTCCCATAAAGCACTTGTTTCTTGGCGGTTTCACACTGTGATATTATGCACATGCACGGTGCACTTTTTGCATGGTCGACCGTGTTTTCTCACTACTCCACATTTATTGTTCCTGCTGTTATCATGTTTTATGTTTGTAATGTCCTATCTACACTGTGTGGTGTTGTCTGCTGTACTGCATGTCGTACGTCCTGAGAGATCAGTGTGGATAAGAATTCCAATGTACATATAGCAATAAAATCCTCTACTACTCTACTATTTTGGCTGTTTTTTTTTTAAAAGCACCTCTAGGCAATTTAATTCAGACAAAGATTCAGTTTAATTTCTCCTTTTTTATGTACAGCTTTTTCAGACTCGAAAATGCACACCCTTGCGATTTACACAGCTTGGGAAGAAAACCATCCAGTCTGCATCAGGTCTTGGCGGAGAGTGGAGATTTATTATTTCTTTATGTTTATGAGTGGCAGTGGTGGTGGGGTGGCTCAAAAACGCTCCCAACTTGATCAGATCCCTTGTTTTAAAGCCACACATCTGATTTCAGCTCCTTTACAAACCGTGACTCATCGCTTCAGATACGCGGGACTCACACCCAGCTAACAGGAAGAGGCAGGGAAAGAGAAGCCAGTCCACTGCCCAGCTGTGGTCAGAGCTCTGGGCTCTCGGCCTGTCCAGTGTGCGCCAGGCTACCGCAGAGCACGAGAGAGGAACTTGGCACTGCTCACTCCTCCAGTCGAGTGGAGGCAGGGGACAGTCTTTACAATATTCCTCAGAGCTGCACCTTACAGTAAAGCCCTTGACTGTGACACCATTTCCATGACAATAGTAAAACAACTGCCTAAACAACGGCCTCTTACAGAGAGGTAGAGGAGCGTGCACTAGTCATCTCATCTTCTAAAAGTATTATTTTAAAATATACATTTTATTATACATTATATAGAATATACATTCTTCACTTTTATTTTTTTATTTTTCACATTTATTTTCTGTTAAAACCCATCTGGAAACCAATAGAACACAAACATAATTTAGATCCACGTGTCTTAACTAATCCCACAGTGCTATTAACCAAATAGAAAAAAAAGGTCACTCTCTAAAATAACATTTCATTTTAAGGGCATGTGAAGACAACTAATATAATTACACAAGTGTTTCTAAGAACAAATAATCATTAAACTCCAGATGAACTTTAACTAAAGGTTTTGCACTCTGACAATGTCTTTGGTCTGAAAGTCTAGAAACAAAGGTCTTAGTCCAGACAGATGAAGAGTAAATAATAATAATTCTTTGGATTTATATAGTGCCTTTCACCTCACAGGATCCCAAAGCACTTTCCACATAGAAGGAGACACTCTTCACTCACCACTGAAGTGCTGCTCCACTCCACAATATATCAAGGGAGGATTGAGAATCAGCTTCACCCATCAATGAATAAATGTGTCCCCTCAGAAAACAAGCACTTGTTCTGGAAAGGGGGCACTCTGCTTACAGTTAGGGGGGCTCAAGAAAATAAATGGAGGAATGTTTTCTAAAATGTCACGTCTGATATTTCTAAATTCCCCTTTTGAATTTTTTGATCTTCTTATTTAGGTTTTATGACCAGCTCGAAGAGGCCATGTGAAAGAAAGTCTGCCAGCCGAATTAATCATAATACGGAAATATACTATTTTGCGCCAGACCAGACTGAAGACAAAAGAAGTCAATTTGGCTGAAAAACTTCAAAGCTGACCAGCACTGGCGACCGAGGCCTTTCACACAGGCCTGCCCTCTCTACCCTCTTAATCTCGTTACTTTTTTGTTCCTGTACCTGCTAAAAAAGGGGAAAAAAGAAAATAAAAGCTGGGCTCTATTATATCTGTTCTGCTTTTCAAAATGTTTGTTGTCATTTTGCCATCTGTGAGCCAGCATGTTCACAACAATGCACTTCATTCGGAACCTCCCTGCCTCTGATAGTAGAAAAGCCTCTTTCTTCCTCAGCTCATTGCTTTCTTCACTCTCTTAAGTGGGCTGTTGATGAGCTTGGCCTAATCAGATTAAGTCAACTCAGATCAGCCACAGCAGTTTGTTTTCCTTCTAAAGGCGTCTTGACATCTAGGAACACTTTTTCTTTCCTCTTTTATGTACACTTTTCACCGAAGGCAGGGGAGAAAGAAAAAAAATCTTTTGTAAGCAGTTTCCAATGGACTCCTTTATCCACCACACTCCTCAAACGATATAGGTTATTTAGAATGGGTCACTACACTGAAATACAGCGCGAAACTCTTTAAAGTTGTGCAATGGTGCATTTGAAAATTTCAGCTAGTGTCAGTAAAAGAAAAAAAAAAGCCAAATTGAATTTCCAAATTGCTGGAACCTTTAATTTGATTCGGAAAATAAATATTTTGAGAAATCTGTGTTCACTACAACACTAATGCAATCAAGCTGTATTTTCAGCACACTAATAGTGCCAATGGTTGTTTACTTAAGTCAAAGACAAGCTCACAAACACCCATTGTCTTATTTTGCAAATGCAGACAAGTGTATGTTCTTCACATTGTAATTTAATTTGTTTAAAAAAACACCTCCAAGGAAAGGTACTGTCCTTTATTTTGAGAACATGAAACCTTTTCAAGAACTAATTTTGACTAAATGATGTATTTACTTTTTCCTAGAGGTGCACTATTGCAAAAACAGAAAGGACAGTATAATATCTCTGACTAGCAATTGCCCTCAACATATTCCACTCGCTTGTGAAATCCTACACCATTTTAATATTAATGTTTCAAATGACATTTCTACTGGTTTTGTGTAGAAGAGGCTTAGGAATGATAGATGCAAACCAAGAATTTAACATAATTTCAGACCTGTTTATCAAACCCAGGGAGAATTTAGATAATGTGCAACTTAAATGTCTTGTTCTAAATCAGTTTGATGAAATCTACACTGCTGTTATCAAACCTTATATTATCAGGGACTGCTTCAGATCTCGCACAAACCAGAGCTGTAGAAAGTCGCAGTCAGTGGGAAAATCGCTTGTTTATTTTAATACTAAGATACACTTTGACTATCATTATTGGTTATAATTATATAGTATTTCCACTGCCACTCCACTGTCTCCTTTTATTGTTTCAAATTTTCCTCCTTGAGACACTTGTTGAATCCCTTGAGAGAGGATTTTTTTTTACTTTGGTTTCCATCCATATTCTAAAAAATAAGAAAAGATCACTACTTTAATCAAGTGTACCAAAATACTGCTGAGAAGTTTATTAGTTTTCTTAGCCAGACCCCCTGCGGGTGCTGTCGTGGTTTTTAGTAATTTGATTCCCCTACTAATCACAGGCTCCCTAAAACAATGAAGACAATGCATGCAGAGAGATTCCTTTCTTTCAACGCAGAGGCCTCCCTCGAAAGAAGACAAGGCACCATGCTTACTGAATGGAAGACAAAACATGTGCTGACAGATCAACAAATGCTTGTGTGCATGACTATGCTTCATGATATTCCTCGAATTTTATAGTTACACTAACACCTCTTTTTGCTCATTCGTATAGGAAATATAAACTGGACTAGAACATGACCTGTTCGGTTCTATAGCCCACTAAGCATCCGCCTCTTCCCCAGAAAATATCCCAAATACAAAGGAGGTAGGCAGAAAATAGCCACAGCCGATCAAATAGAAAACAACTGATAGAAACCCAATTATTTAACTGATATTTCAGAACCACCTAGGAAGAGTAAGATACTAAGAGCAGATTGACATGCGGATGCTTATCCTTGATCAGAACTGAAAAGTCAAGTGAATTATTGCACACAGAGCACAATGCACAGAGTAACAATAAGGTTCTGCTTAAAAGTTTTGAAGGTGCTGTAATCCTTAAGCTCCACTTTTCCAGTCTTAATTTGTGGCCTATACAGTACTGTGAGCAGCTCTATTCCAACATACTCCCAGGATAAATGCTACACTATATTTTCTTTGCCCTGAGATTTGGAAGATTATTTCAGGTGACAAAGAAAGGCACTAATGCTGCAGTTGATTAGGAGTGCCTTGTGCTCCCAGCGTAGGAACTGATTTTGGAATTTAAACCCTTAATGACGGCTTTGACATCACCATCTTAGTGCTGTTCACACTAGGTGTGTTTGTGAGGCCATGAAAGTTAGTGCAAAATGTTTGTTTCGCATTTTGCAGACCAGCTCATTGAGAACCAAACCTTTAAGGCGCACTATGTTTTCCTGGGAACATTCTGCATTAACGTATGGAAAAAAAGGCAACAACTAACATATTTCGTAACATTACGAGCTTGCTAGGAGGAGCAGCAACTATAAACTGCTGCACAGCTGTATCAGAGGATTAAAAATAGAAAACCAAAGACTGTACCAAGGTCTGATAAACCACAGAGTCACTAGGATGAACATTCTAAGCATATGAATCAAATTCAAATTTCACTTATAAAAAGTCACTAGAACTGTTCAGACAAGAATTGACAAATGTAGTTTAATAACATCATTATATGCAATCCATCTAATTGAACAGATTTTAACAATTGCTCCATGTCCCTGAAGATTTATATATTCAGCCACCTTGATCAAAAAGAACATTTTTAGTTTAGAAACCTGCCTTTATGTCCTGGTCACTGATTGTCAAGAGCTGGAAATCTGCATTATTTACATGCTGGTAGCCTCTTAAATTGTGTCTAATTCGTTCAGGAAAATCTAACACAGACATTTAAAAAGAAGAAAAGATATCCCTTACGCTAAATCACGTCTGCAACAAATACTGAAAAGATGGGGGCAAAAACAGCAAAATGGAAAAAAAAAACATGAGTCGTTCTTATTTCTTCCAATCTGTTTGGTTTAAAAAGAAATCTTTTCAGGCTTATTTCTATTGTGATATTCAATAGTAAAATATATTCAAATTCGCACACGGGCTTCTGCGTTTTCATTCATACATTTGCATTCCAACAGAAAGAGAAGCAAGAACTATGGAGACTGAGAAAAAAAACTAAAAATGCTCAAAATTAATATTATTGAGAAAGGACAATCTGAAGGTTTCTTCTCCTGATAACCGTAGGAAAAGGTGCCATTTATCTCTTCTGTTTCGGTCAGTTAGTCGGCCCCAGTAGACACAAACTATAAAGTCCCCTTCACCAAAAACTTGACTTCTTTTGTAGAAAAGTGAAATCAATGCAAATTGCTCCTTTATGTTTTCTGTGAATAAATAATGTCACAATACTTCTGGTCCATGGACATACAAAAGTATTGAATTTTTGTATTTATTGGTTGCGAGAAAAGGAGAGGTGACCTTTTTTCTGAAACAAAGGCTCCTTTATGGCTGGAGCCGATCCTGACCAGCTCCACAGGAACTCCAGCAGATGCCATTCCTGTTGGTGAAAAATAAGCACTTTATTTATTCCCACAAAGGGAACACAAAACAAGCCACAAAATCCGAGGCACTGGCCAAACCTCAAAGACTTCTCTGGTTAACAAATGAACGGAGCAAATATCATTTGCTCCCGATTTGCTTCGAGAAGCTCCATTGTAGGAGCATTGATGTATCACCAGCAGAATTAAGTGCTCCCACCAGAGCTCCTCAGTAACCACTGATGACTAATTCCAACCACAGCCATGGACACCGGGAATCTGACACGTTCCCAGCCCAACAAGAACAACTACCAACAAAAATAATTCCTTATTCTTCTTCGACTTCCTTGGAATGGAAACTTAAAAAAAAGATTCTTATGCAAAGATTACTCCTAGACTGGAAAAACTAAAGTAACAAATAAAAATAATATTATAAAAGCCCTTACACTAAACATTACTACCATCTATGTCTCATTTCCATTTATTTAATCAAAATTAACATCTACGTTTTAAGGAAACTGAGACTTTTATTTATAATGTTTTGTAGGATTCTGGTCACCACATTAGAGAAGATATATTGCTGCTGTGTCACTAGTTCACAGAAGAGCAACCAGATACTGTACATTCCTGGGCTTAAAGGAAATCCCTACACTGACAGGATTAAGGAACTGAACCCTTTCATTCTTGTCAGGGAAAACTGTGAGGGGACCTAATACAAGCATTCAAAATCCTCAAAGGCCCTGACAAAGTTAACCAATCCTACTTCTGTAAGAATAAACACTGAAATACGAAACATAGGACACAAGTAAAATGAGACTTGTTCATACAAAGGTAATAGGAGTCTGGAGGAAGCTTCCCCAGCCATGTCAGTGAAGCAGACACGCTGGCTTATTTTCAGAAATATCTAGATGAGATCCTTGCATCAAATACCTCCTACCAAATGGACTGGGTAGTGGATAGGCCAAATGGCCTCTCATCTGTAACTGTTCTTGCAGTCCGACTACACAGCAATGGGATATTCTGAGAGCAACAAAACAGAAACAATTCTGGATGTAAAATCCCGAAATAAGCCTGAAATTACACAAATTTAAAATGATGGCAGAAAACGTCTTCCAAGTGAGATATTGTGACTCCGGGCTGGTGAAGAGAGGTTGTCTGACTGCTGACTTCAGATAACGTGGGGCAGCCAGTCACAAGCTGGTCAATGTGACTCTTAAGTTAGCACAGTGCTCTATTGACTTACTGTCTCTCTTACACCTCAGGCTGCAACAGGAGGGGGACAAGAGCTACTGATCTGTGACCAATGGAGCTAATTATTGAGACTGGAATGCTAGAAAATTATTGCTTTTCCTAGCAACACCCACATACGAATGGGCAGTCAAGCATGCATGTCTACATTTTATTTATAAAATTAAGATTCCAGTTGAAGAGAGACGCCAGTTTTTTAAAGATTGGCAATAAACTCTTCCGTGGATAATTTCATGAGAAACTCAACAGTCCTTGTTAAAGGAAAGTGTATTAAAGAGCTGGTTGTAAGAATACTAATGCTGAAAATTTCCTTTGGAAAATTATTGTTAACAGCAGGCTGAGCAACCGGCCCTTCCCGCCCGTTCCATATTCAGGGCTATTTGCACCAAACCTGTCGGCCACGTTATTTTTAATTCTGGTACACATAATATACAATCTGAGAGGGGAAGAGTGATTATCTAATATATACTGTATATATCAAGTAAAAGAAACTTTTCAAGTGCTGAATGACCTTCACATGCAGGTTTAGAGGTACATGGAGGAAAAACTAGGAGTCAGAGCAAGCCAAGCTTGGATCTCCCATTAAAGACCCACTAGAAAACCGACTTGGCAAATTCATTAACTAAGGAGCTGCTGGCCAGTTACAGGACGCAGTTAAAGAGCTGCAGACGGTTGTCCCACTCTTACGATTTAAAAAAACCCTGCTGATTTTTATAGGGCCTTACACAAAAGTTGCGGAACTCTGAAAAAATCGTGACCCCCCGTTTAAGTTTTCATTTTAAAATTAAGAAGTGAGTCATTTTATTTTTCAGCAATTTTCCCCCCAAGCAATTACTCAACAAGACCTGCTCTTCAGCAACACTCTTCCTCCAAGACTTTCTCCGTACGGGTTGTCGCCCACCACTGTAACAGCGGCTCTGTGTTCCACTCTCTCACGCACAGAGAGCTCGCAGCCCTGGGGCCTGTGGCAGTGGCGGTGGCTCCTGCAAGTCTCTTTAATGTAAGAATGTCTTTGAGTGCCCTGTCCGCGAGCTGCTTTCTGAAAGCTAAGCGCACAGAACAATTAGACGAAGACATCAGTGCTAATTTTAAGGTTAATATTCTGACCCCCCGCCCTTCCACCCCGCCCTCAGTGCTGGCCTCTTAAAACAGTCTTTTTGTCATTGAGTAAAGGCAGACGGCCCGCAAAATTGCAGTCCTCTAAGCCGAGGAAATAGTTTGAACTCCAGACTGTGAGACTGGACAACGGCCTCAGTACATTTTTTGGAACTGTGCCTGCCTGAGAAAGGAAAAAGCAATTTCTGCTATGTAGAAATCCCCAAAAAGTTCAAATTTCACCACAAAAATGGTTTTCATTTAAGAAACAAAATGGATGAGATGTTAAACACCGGTCCCGATTCCTAGGTCTTTTAAGATCCCATGGATGTTCATAAGAGAAGGGGTGTTAACCCCAATATCCTGGCTAAAATGCTCTCCAGGCTTGTATGATCTGGCTCCCTAAACTTCTCCCTTATCTGGACTGGTGAACAAGTTTCTCTCTGCTCCACCTGATCTGTGTGGTGGGGCTGCTGGAGCAGAAGGGCCACCCAGTGAGGACTGCGGTGCTGCTCTTCGTGCTGTCAAGAGGAGATGAAAAGGCTCTGTGAACTCCGCCTGTCCCTGCTGTGTTTTGGGCCAAACAGGGTGCAAGGAGACGTTGTGTTTTCCCCAAAACACCAAGTAGCAAGCAGATCAAAAACACCTGAGATACGAAGACATCGCTGGCAGAGAAATGCTAAATGTTTGTCATCTCTGATCTCTTCATGAACATTATGTCACTTCTTAAGATGGGATTGCAATGTTTACGGAAATGCAGCCATTAGTCTGGGGGGGAGAGGTGAAGGGAGGGGGTATAAATTGAACTTACGCCAAGTAACTCTTAGCTGTGCTTTGCTAACAGCAGTAGTGTCTTTTCTAGCCAATCAAAAATCATAACTAACAATTCATCCCTTTAGATGTGACAGGCCTGACTTCTGGCAGAAGTGGTTTGTCATGTTCCATGTCAGTGAGCACACTGCAGCACAGATGTCAGCCCATAAACCCTCCCTGGCTAAGTTTATCTCAAGTCAGTTAATAATTCAAGTCAAGTGGTTTTCTGGTCAATTCCTTTGAGGATTGTGAAGTCCTATTCCCCTGTAATACAGCATTGACATAAATACATAAAGTATTGACAACTCATTGAAGTGTTATGTTGTTTTAGGCATGTTTTTAAAATTGAGCCAACCCAACAAAATCTTGCAGGACTGACAGTGAAAAGGCTTTATTCAAGATGTCGAGGGAGTCAGGAACAAGCTCTCTAGCTTTCTTGAAGTTGGTTCCACTAAGGTTCTTCAGCAAAGGACGGCTGGGTGAGATCCTACTAACAACCACACAACCAAGATGGGCTGAATGACATCTTTTCGACTCTGTCCGTAAAAGGAAACATACCGTCAAGCACAAAGCATGAGACCTTACGACATGATCAGAAAAATAAGCAACTTTCAGACCCCTGGGTGGAGGGACAGGACTTCGGCTCTTAAGCAAAGATCGCCAGCTCATAGATACGGCAGGACTCCATAAAAATAATTTGTGAGCAAGCAGGATCCTTCGGCAGGCTGCTCCTGCGCATGCTTCTCGTCACACTTAACGCGCTCCCAGCCCTGCCAGCGCGTCCCGATGTCATGGTGTTAATATTTGTTGCAGGCTTACAAGTGCGGCACCGTGCACGCCGCATGTGGCTTCCCTCTGATCTCCGGCTTATTCCAAGGCCTGCTCTCAGCCCCCTGACCTTACATCCTCTGCTCCGCTAGTAATGGGAACTTGCAGGAGAGCCCAGATTTCACTCATTAGTCTGCCCACCTAGGGTCTGGGCAGGGCTGTGGCCAGCGGGGAGCAGCCTTGATCGGTGAAGTATAAGCAGCAGCAACAGCGCAGCCAGACAGCGCTTGGCTGGAAGTAACCTGCCGTTCTCGGGTGTAAACCTTCTCCGCTTCAGCCCGCTCAACCAAATCACTTTAATTGTCCCTGCTCTCAGGACGGGACACCTTTACCAAGAGCTTCCAAAAAAGATTAACTCCTTCAGTGCACCAACTGTTGCTTTTTTTTTTACCTGCAGTGTTAATCCTGTTAATGCAGAGGACATCAGAAAAAAATAGATTCAGTTCAATAAATACAAAAGATAAAGGTAGGGCCATTAAGACAGGAGCACAAATCGTCACGCAGGAGTGCTCCTTGCAAAACGGTCTGCAGTACCGTTAGGATAAAGAGACAGAAAGTGCAGTGAGAGAGGATGCATTCTGAAGGAAAGCAGGAGGATGCCGTGCAAATAGGCTGTGTCTTGGTAAACTTTATTTTAGGAGTTCAGATGGGTGATGACCACCCTCCAGACCAAGCACCACATTTAATTTTATCCGACAGCAGGTGTGAACCAAACCATTCAGACACAAACAAATACAAAACATGACATTTAATATCTCCTGAGATTGCAACGCGATCAGAGAGGTACCAAAGCAGATGAACCGCTTCTGCTTCTACGCCCCGGTTTCTCCTCTCAGTCTCTTCAGGACTTTGTCTCTCTCGGCCTCTGCATCTCTGCACCTCTCCTCCTGCCCCCCTCGTCCCTCCACCCCTCTCTCCCTCGCCCCGGCGGAGAGCCAGTCTGCTGGGCTCCTGTGTCCTGCCTGCCCTGCTGCGGCTCGGGACAATGGGACTCCACAGCGGGAGCAGCAGCCTGCCGTGGGCCTGAGCCAGCGGCACCACTCGGACGGCTCGCAGCCATTTCCTCCATCTGCTCGGAAAACCAATATTGACTTGTCATGCCCCCCCAGTCCCTGGCCTCCTCCCTGCATGGCTTTTTTAATCAAATCCTTGCAGAACTAATAATGTTTTTACTGTCAGGTCACCAGGTATCCAGCGCGGGTGGGGGGGCTGACAGGGATGCACAATTGATCCTCCTTGATGTCTCTTTGACCCATATTAACACACAGGCAGACCGCAGACATGCCTTTCGCAGAAACCTCCAGTGTGCGGAGTGTCTTTTCCTCCCCTAGTTATTAGTTTCCCCTACCCTACTGATGTAAAATGAGAAAAAAAAAATTCTCTTTTTGTCTCTCACCCACCTTACTTTTTCACATGGGAAATTTACAGCACCGGTGCTCATTAGCTTGAAGCACTTGGACAGTGCATGCATGTCATTCCGTTAATGTGATTAAAACCCGCCACACTTATCAGGTCACAAGAGAGAGGGAGGGGGTTTTGAAAATGTTTAATAAATGAACTGCTTGCCATGTTTCATTTCTAGTGGTCTCAAGTCTGACTTGCTTCCAATCGTGATACGATCTGTTTCTCGGCATGCAAACTGAGCACATTTCAGTGATCTGATGTGGTTATACGATAACATACAGGGAAACGGATAATGGGAAAAATACAAGAAAACTGAATCTAAAAATAATTTATATCCTGGAACTGAATGACTAACTTCCATTAGTATGTTCTCAGTGCATGTAAGCAACAAGTCCAACTGAACTCAGATTTGGGAATTTCACCAGAATTTACAAATCTAGTCCAGAAGACTCCTAAAGCACCTTCCAACCTTTTTTTTTTCCATTTGCTAAAGCATACAAAAGCATACAAGTCCTTTAAACTGAGGTTCTGCCCACAGTATACAGTACACAGTGCAGAGGAGAGAGTGGCCCCATGCTTGATTTTAACCACACTCACTTTTTCTCAAACAAGCCCATAGATTCTAATTGACATGTCATTGGCTCACACTGTGACACGTTATAAAAAACCTTTAGGGAATCTTTGCGCCACTTTAAACTGGCTATAAATACAGTAATAAAAAATAAACATGCAACTTATGCTTTTGTCTTTATCCAAAGGTGTCTGCTGCCCCTCAGGCCATTTTGTTCTTCCCTTCCTATCTGCTGATCAGAGAGAAGGGACACATTTGGTTTGAAAGTAACAGCGGGGAAGAGATAACCATCTTCTAAGGGGTTGGGGGGGTGGATCAGGAGCGGCCCAGCCTGTCGGAATCCCTCAACTCGTGTGTTTCACTTTCATGATGAAGCACGGCCTCGGGTGGGGATTCCTGGGACGGCACCTCGCTGGGGTCTGCTAACAGAGCTCGGCCCGACCGCAGGGCCCCTGGTCTGTCCGCACAATGGCCACCCTGCGCCTCTGGCAGAAGGGCACAACCGCCGCACTGCAGAGAGCAGGCAGGAACGAGGCCGGTGTGTGAGTAAACCTTCCTGATGTGACAAGTGGAGGACCAATGCAGGTGGCACGCTGCTCAATGATCACAACTGAAACATGTTCAAACCCACCGATCAACCAATCCATCAATAGCAAAACTGTTGCACGGAACGTTTCAGAGTTCTTCACGCGAGCTAAAAAAAATTAAATTCAGTAAAAAAGCAGAGGCAAAACCCAGTTTGGAAATTAAGGCCGGAGGTGACAGGGAGCCTGGAGTAAGACACATACTGTACCACCTATCATTCCACCAGTAAAGCTAACCATCGCTGGCACCATGCTTTCGACGATTAGAAGTTCTCAACAGTGCAAAGACAGTCCATACATATTAATATTGGTCATGTTTTATATTTGTCTGTTAAAGCAAATCAGAAATCCTTGGGTCAGAGAACTATTAATGAAACGTAAGCCTCCGATTTGGATGCAATACGAAGCATTTTCTGCTGGATTAGCACTGACCTAACTGCAGATCCCTTTGGTCATGCCCTTACTCAGGGCTTAAACCTCTCTTTCTGTGCTCCCAGAGGAGGCCCAATCTCCGTGCTCGGTGGGACAGCTCCCTGCATCCTGAGGGAAGAAGCCGCCGCGACAGCACTGCCGCTGGGAAGCCTGTCTTCAAAGGGCTGCTGCCTGCCTCTCCTGTTTAATGGCTTCGGCTGCCCTCAGGGTTACCGCGCACCACAGGTAACAGCAATGCAAAACCCTCAGATGAAGTGCTTAAACACTGCAGATGTTGGCAGACCTGTACTGTACATGCACACTGTCACCCTTACGTGCCGTAGGTTCAGTATCAACTGTTTAACTGTAACACAAGCTGCGCTCTGGATACATGTTAAAAGTGTAAGAGCAACTGTGATGGCCTCAGCAGACTCTTATGCTCACAGAGAGAATTCTTTTCCATTAACAGCTCAATACAGCACCCTGATCCCCCACTCATTTAATACTACTGAGCCCTTCAGGGCAATTTAGAGTGTGTGGATCCCATGCTAGATTAGGGTTAATAATGTATCAATAATGGGACTTTAATTTTCTCCTCCTAATGCCTTACTTTGTAATGGACATGCAGCAGTTACTCTGCTCTTTCACTTGTTGATATAGGTTTCTCTTCCCTCTGAGACATTTCCCAGCTTTTAATGAGATCTTTCATTCTTTTTAATCCTTCAGATTAATGACTGAGTCTTTTTCCATTGTAATGCTAAAGTTATGCGCTTTCTCATAAAATACCTGTAAATACTATACAATACTGGCTTTCCCTTACTCATCTGAAAAAAAACCATAATGGGATCTTTGTCGAGATAAATACATAGTGATTTCCAGTGAAAGGTTACGCCAGACATATGAAGAAAGAGATTAAAAAACAAATACAAAACAAAGATCACAACAGGGAGCCAGAGGAACAGGTATTTCAAAACACACTTTTAAGCAATACTTAATGGTAACGTTTGATACAAGATTTCACTGGGCTGCTTTGAAGGTACAGTAGCTTAAGTGCTGTTATTTTGTTTTTAATGCACAAGTTTCTTAAAACCTAGTGACCACGGACTCTAGACTGCAAGCTTGCCATAACCTCCTGAACTCTCTGCTTCACTGTAGGAATCTTGTGTGTCTGCCCCGAGCCCCAGAAGGACTGCTTTACTGTGCACAGCAGGCTTCAAACACGGAGGCTGCGCTGTCCCTAATGACAGAAAATGAAACTAAGCTGACACCATCTAAATCATCTCTAGATAATCACTGCCTTGTTTACAAATTACCTAGTAGCTCTTGCCACTAGACCCATTGTCGGGACGTGTCGTCCAGTTCCGGAAGTTCCAGTTCAAGCCAAATCCGAACAGTGCTGCAATACCCACAAGGCCATCGCTCAAGGGACTCCCACAAAGATTTCTGTTCAGACACATCGGCTCACCTACAGCGCCGGCACACAGACAGGCCGGGCAGAGCAGCTCGGGCACAAAACCGAAGTCAGTGCAACTAAGTGAAGAAGACTACAGAGCACAAGGAGAAGGTGAAAGACATTCACGAATAAAAAGTATAAAGTATTTAATTTCTACTTTTTAAATTGTTAATGGGGAAAAAAACTGTTTTGAAACAGCCCTCGCCAGCAGGCTGAAAAGGGATGGAAAAAGTCTTTCCTTTCCAATAAGGAATTTCTATGGTATTTAAAAAAAACATGCACACTGCCTGCATGGGGCATTTAATTAAAAAAACACTCGGGCAGGAATGCACGGTTAAACACAGCATATTAAAATAAAATGCTGAAGCCCGTGGTAACCTTCCTGGGAAAGTGCAGGGCTTGGTAATAAACTGGAGGGACTCCTGCTGGAAGCTTGATTAGGAGATTCCTGCTTAGAACCCAGTGGCAGGGCAGGCTCTGGCACCGCCTGTCTCTGCTCACTGTAACCCTTTCATTTCTTATTTATTGATTTATTTGCTCAGTCATGGAAACTCCTGATTAAAGGCTCATCTCCAAGGGTGCCTCTGTGCAGGCAGCACAGTGTAAGGTTTTCAAGCACGGCAACATTCAGCACGCACACAGGCTAAGAGTGGATTATCAAGTGCAGAAAAGATACCAAATCCATGAATGGAGACAAATGCAAGGCTATTACACTGGTGATAATAACAACACTCATTCATAAGCCCCCACTACAATTATTTATAACTGACACTGGGACTGCAAAAGCAGTTCTCAACAATTTTCTATGTTATGAAGGGATTAGAATAAACAATTTTGTTTTTAAGGTTTTGATCACGGTTTTCCAAAACTATTACTTGATATCTTGACGTGTAGCTCCAGCCTCACTCATGCTGTTATGGAATTATGGGGCCTTCTATTCACTGTAACAATGTTCATGTTAATACACTTTACATTCTGAAAAATAAGACGCATCGTCCTCAGGACGGAGAGCAGAGTTAACTGCTTACCCAGTTTAACCATACTCACACGATTTATCTCTTTTATCTTGAGGGTAAATCTGACATTTGCTAGAGTAAAGACCATGCACCCTAAAGCAGTCCCCACTGTAAACGGTGAACGATGGCCCTGCACTGTCTCCATGAATCAGATGGCTGCTCACAGACAGGACTCATCCTAGTGCAAAACACACCACAGCATATGGGAGTCAATATCAATCTTACTTCGCATTAAAGATCTTCACATCTCTGGGCACATGCACAGCAGATATTGCTGAAGACTGGAAACATTTCGGTTTGGAGTGTGCTTTTGTTGTAAATTGATAAATTGGACTCCAAATTCAAAAATGTTATTATTTGGCATCACTTTTAGAAAATCGTTATTAGCTAGTAATTATTCAATTGTTCTTTTTAAACTAATACTTATTATTAAGCTTTACTATGGAGACAAGAAGGCAGTATAGCTCCTCTTTGTAAATATACTTCAAATGTTACAATAACTAGGCTTATAAGTTTTCACTCCACAACCAAAGTCTGTTCATGATTCCACCCTGAACGACAAGTCCAAAAATAATTAAATGCATCAATTAACCAAAATCATTATGCGCTAGAATGGATGGGACAGACGACTGAAAATGTGAGGAATGCAAGACTGGAGCTCAGAGGGAGACTGTGTAAGACTTATTGGCTACTGGTGGGCAGATCTTTGGGAACAATGTCCAAAATGAGATAGGAGACAATAGAAATGAGGCATTTATGACTCTGATGTCACGGAAAACAAATGAAAGTCTTGCACAAGGACACTGATGTGGCTATAACCCCTCTTTGACATGAAGTAGAGGGCCAGACCAGGACCCTGCCTTTCTAAGGAGGAGGCAGCAAGAATGTAAGGGCACAAGCAGAGGGCACTGGAGCCCAGCAAGCCTTGTCCCATTCTGGCTGATTTACATCTGATCGCCAGTGCTTCACCAGGGCTCCAGGCTGTCGCCCTGTTCCCTACAGCAGTTGAAAGCACCGTGTCTCAGACGACAGCGACTCAAGATGACTGAGGCAGTGAAATTCCGCGCACGTTATCTTCTCATCCTCGCAATGGCAGCCAGATTGACTGGGCACTCCTGTCTGCTGCCCACCTTGGTGCTCCCTGCTCCTGCACTTTGACCTGTGAGACACCAACTCCATGGGAGCTGGCTGCAGCTCAGATAAGAACTTACTGTATGAGTGTGCGCGGCCACCTGTTTTGTCCTTAATGCTCTCTTAAAACATATAGATAATGGATATTTAATCATAGAAGGCCTTTTTTCACGTATGACATGGATGAGAATCCCAAAGGAATCTGCTCGTCACAGGCAGAGCTGTGTTCCACTTCAAGCTTCAGATTCAGATGTTCTGAAAAATGGCTAAGAACTTGCCTGCGCTGGATTTCTAACTGAATTCCTCCCCGGTTGGGAATATCTCATTAGAAAACGGGAAAAAAGCAAGTGGCCACCAATCCAGAATACTAAACGTTAACACAAAACACTGCACAACCCTGGTATACTGTCATTGAAACAGCTCAACATATAAATTAAAAAGTAAATACATACTGAAACGCAGGTCTATCGGATAAATGCACACCACCTCAGCTCATTTTCTCTCTATAAAGTCAAATCTATGATGGCTGGAATAGAGTTATCGCATCAGCTTGATTTCCTTTTTAATAATTTATTCTCTCCCACATGCAAAAATCCACTCTAAGTGCCAGGTCAGCAGGAAAGCAGGAACGCCAGAGGAGACATGAAGGGATCAGATGACTTACCGGAAGGTCCGAGGATCCGGAGCCGCCCGAGTCCTTAATCCCGGTCACCACTTCTCAGCCCACCGAGATGCAACGTCACCCTGGACCAGACCTAGCAGGACAGTTTCCAAAATGAACATTTCTTACAGGACAGGAGTGCTCACAAATGAGCCCTGCGTTCATTTTAATCTAGCCCACCAGAGGAACTGGTTTAGGGGATGCTGCCGACACTGCTGGTAATGGAGGTGCTCAAGAAGTAGCACTTTCCCTTCATGGTTTTATAACAGTGCAAGCATAATAACCCGCTTTCAAGGCAAACTGACACAAAATACAGATCTCACAATTAGGTTGCTGTGTACAGGGCTATTCCTTTGTGTGTTGGGGAGTCGGAGTTGCACTTTGATTAGCACTGTAGTTTTAAAACATTCAACAGGAAAACCTGGCATTACTAATCCATTAGCCTGATGATTTTTGCCATGTTAATTTTCTGAATGGCATCACTTCAGTAATGATATTGGACTGATGGTAGTAATGAAAGCTTATTGTTATCGTTATGATGTAAAAAAAGAACAGCACGTTTCCCTCTGACCTCTCGGCCGTACAGTGCGTCTGCCTTTACCCGTCGAGACGGGCCAGATGAAAACCAGTCTGAAGAGCCTGCAATCCTCTTAAACCTCTGGAGCCGTGACTGGAGTTACAATGACAGGAACACCGCTCTGCATGTCCCTTGATTGCAATTACGAGTTCGGTCCAGTGTGCAGCTGGGCCGGACCAGGGGCCAGGAGGTTAGCAAGCCGGTAGCCAGACACAGACGGGACACTTACCGCTGTGGCTCCAGAGCGACTACAGATTTACAGGGGCTGGGTACGACACCACAACGAATGCAACAGGCCGATTCATTTTTACAGCACAAAACTAAGATATTAAACCCCATACCCTGTCCTACTGACTTTGCACATGATCTCGACTCTTAAAACTTAATTTGTACAAACCCGTCGCCACCCCAGTTGCGTTCGGCGCAGTGAGGACATATCCTTCACCGACTCTTCATTTCCTGAAACGAATTTACGAGGATCAAAGATTCAGCCTATAAACTAACATAAAACCATACATCCTCAAAGACAAAATGAGCATCGAATCAGTTTGTCACAGTTTGTCCTTATATTTCGACGAAATATTAAACCATTCAGAGCTAATTCTGAAATTCTAATATGCCCAATTTGGCTCAATAGCTTATCTGCTGCTGTAGCAGTGACAATTATTATTGAGTTTTAACGTTCAGCGGGAAGTTAATTCGACGCTGTAATAATTACGTTTCACAAAATGTGCTAAGGAAATCGCTAAATTCAGCTGATCAGCACGTTATCTGGAAAATTCAATCCGACCCGAAGTCCACCCGTAACAATATGGTACAAGTGCACCACCTGGTGACGGACACTAAAACTGCAAGTTTGCGGCTCAATTTCTCGAGTTTAAATTTAAATATTTGACAAAGAATGAGTTTTTGACAATATTATTTTGTCAGGACTGAAGTTTCTTGGTATACAAGGCTAGAGTTGCAACACATATAGCAGTGTAGTAATAAAGACGTTTCTTTAACTGTCGTGTTTTGACCCTCAGTAACCCAACAGACTCGCTTGCTGCTTCGATGAATTGGAAAATGATCCCTCCTTCTCAGCCTGAAGGGCGAATCGAGACAGGTGTCTGATAAAAGAGATTTCATGCTATTCCTCGTTTTTAAATGCATCTGTAGATGATCCCTTGATACAAAATTAAACTTGAGACAAATGTGCAAAGACCTTTTCCCAGTTAAGCATTCACAAAAAAGGGCGTGATAACGGTTGGTTTTAGGTCACTGTACAGTCTCGGAGTTCCCCCTACTAAGGACCGAGTTCACTCGAGCTCCAAATAAAGCAGAGAAGGGAACAGATTCTGTACAAGAAAAAAACTATAAAGAACTAGGTTACGCTCGACGCGTGCAAGATCAAACGGTATTCTTTCTCACTTACGGGATCCATCAGACCGCCATCCAACATAACAGCGCTCTCTAGTGGGGAATCTCGGTACTGGCACAACGGAGAACGACAGCTCCATGTCGGAGAGGACATTCCGCGTGTAGCTGGGAATATCAATCACATCACCTGCAGGACCCCTTAATCGATTCAGCAGAAGCACTGTGCACAAGGCAGGATACAAACTGGTCGTCACTCCATCACAGGGCACACACAGACACAAACACGCACACAATCATATTTACAGAAGCCATTTACCTATCGGCAAGCATGTCTTTGGACTGTGGGAGGAACACAGGGAGAACATACAAACTCCACGCGGATAGCATCCCAGGAATTATTACCCAGGACCCCAACACTGGGGCAGAAATGTGCACCACTGTACCACCATACCGCCCTGTACTAGGAACACGATAGTTGATTCATAAATACATTGAGTCAGCAGTCGGAGTGTGCACCTTTGTCTTGCTTCAGGCATCAAAATTAATTAAGCACTATGCACCAATCACTTCAAAAAAACACATACAGTATGGGTTTTTTCCAAAATTGGTAAGACAACACATTGCACTTAATGACAGGCCACAAGTCACCACGAGTCATTAAGATACCTCTCCAAGATCAACGATCAACACACCCTCCCAGAGTGGGACTGATGGCAGCCTGACTGCACCGCAGGGTCCCGGGACGCCCCTGGCTGCCCTTCCTGCAGGCCCATCCTGTCGCGACGCCACTCCTGCGGGACAGCACCTGCCCCGGTGCTGCTCGAGGAACAAGAAGGGTTGTCCTGTGAGATGGGTGAGCGTGACGGTTATGCTGTGGATGTCAGCTACCCTGTGCCCTGGTGAACACAGCTCGGGCTATCTAACAAGCCAAGACACGGTTAATAGACACGTCACTGTCAAGTACAGAAAAGCAAAATTACGGCTCTTCTTACTTACGACTTTGTTTCTCATCCCTGTTAAAATAAAAAAAGCAACTGGAACAGGTAAAGGTTTATTCCATGCTGTAAGGAAAAGAAAACAGAAACTGTGGAGCCTTCTTCAGGTGTTAATAAGTAGGCTTCACAGCTGAAACGTTGCATCTCTTTTTTCACAGCATGGAAAAAAACCTTCCCCTGTTTCTTTGCAGCCTACGCATGCTGACGCAGCTGCCTACTTTCACTGAGCTACACCGTGTGTAGTGGGCATTAGTGTAATATTATAGGAATGTAGAAACATAGGAAATCAAACTCAATGCTTTAACTTTTGAATGGACAGTTAATTTATGACTATTAAGGTCAATGCAAGGAGGAGGTTCACCAAGTTAAAGCAAACTCGGAAAGTCAAATTCCACCAGATTTCTTCTTCAGGGGACACTTCTGCACATCTGTAACGTCAGCACTGAACTGGACCCATGATAAAAAACAGTCGATCTGAAAATTACTCGGTAACTCACATATACATTACACATATCATGCTTAATTCACTCGGAGAATCTACCCCCCTATTTTCCCAAATGTCACAATTCTTCCATTGTCCTTTCTTTGTGCTGACAGGTATTTGAACTGCACATTCTAACTCGCCTTCCCAATTAGTACCTTCCAGCCCTACTTGGAGCTTAAAAGAAGAAGCAGACCTCTTTAACAAGCATTCCCTATTCACAAATTCACTAGCAGTTTACCCACAGCTGCCCTGGCCCCTGACCCCTGGAGCAAGAAGGGTCACCGGAGGGGGTCAGGGGTCAGCGTTCCTCTCATTACCCCGGACAGCCCACATGAACCCTGCACCCCCACTGCTGCAGAGGGACACTAGCAGTTCAGGTTCAGGAACGGTGGGCTCTATCGAGGAACGCAGAGTGGGTGCATGAACAAACTCTCCACTCTTATCCCACCTGTACAGGAAACCGACACCACAGAGGCCGATACTGCAGCTGGCAGTGTTCATTGCTCAGTGACACCCTGGACAGGGGACCGGAAAACCAAAGGTCTCGGAAGGGTAGTGTGCCTGCAAGGCCAGTTCCTGAATGGGGAAAGCAATTTCCAAAAGTGAATTCAGAAGCTACGTACAGCAGATACCAGCTAAAACACTGCAGAGAAAGACTTCTTAAAATTATCCGAATTCCTCCAGGAATAGGTCATCCCTATTCCTCCCCATGTAGGTCATCGCTCACAATTCAGTGGTTTTCCCCTTGGTCACGAAGCATTTAGGACCAAGGAGAACTGAAAATGAAGAACTCTCCTGCCAGTTTTTGTCAGATAGTTATAGTGAGGGTTTACTGTAGCTTAACTCTGTATTTGTAGATAGACTTCTAAGTTCACAATGTAGGCTGTGACATGGCCTTTTGAGAGGCTCAGGTCCTCCAGTTAAGGGAAGCTGCACTGGCTCTCCCTGCAGAATGAGCCACAGATCAGTAGATGAGAGATTCCCTTGTACACTCCGGATCCCATGGGAAAAAACTGGGAGTTTGCGGTAGAAATGGGGGGGGGAGTTTCTGCACTAAGGGCTGGAGGATTCCATCACACCGGTGCAAAGGAACACTTTGTAATTAACACAATTCTCAGGCTCTGTTCTGACAGCAGCCCTGGCCCTGCCCCCACTTCGACACCCCTGCTGCTACAATAGCACGGCAGCATAGGTGTCAGAAACTGCCTGGGAGAGAAAAAAAATTGTATCCCCCCCCCCCAGAGTCTCGCAGTTTTTGAAAAAAAAAAAGGACAGTGATGACTGGCCCACCACCCTGCTCACCCCTCCTTTCCCAGTCCCCATCTCCTCTCCCGCTCTCCCATCGGGCTGACCCACCCACACACCCTCGGTGTGCCACAGAGCTGCTGACAGATGGCTCTGAAGGGCTGCGCGCGAGTGACAGCCCAGTCCAGTGTGGCTTTGTCGAAGCTTTAATTGATCCCCGTCCCATTGTGCAGCCACTCTGTGCCCCGCTGCCACAAAGGCCCTGACAAGTGCTGCGCGCTGGGAACAATCTTGCAAAGGCCTGGACTCTTAGATGTGAGTGATCGCTTAGCAAATGACCCCCCCCCCCCACACACACACACCCCTGCCCCCCCCCACTTCCAGCGCCACCCCCTGTTTTGTCTTTCATGATGTCTTTCTTCCCTTTTATGCAAGCAAAACTTTTCCGTTTTTTGAGTTTTCAAACTTTTTTTCTGGCAGAAGTACACTGAAAGTTTTAAAGGCATGTTAATCATAAGACGCCACCCAGAACATCGTTGTGGCAGCATTGTCTCAAAAAGGCATTTGTCTTCAGAGCAGGGGATTCAGTACAGACTCAAATGAGCTTGCTGGGAGGTCCCCAGATTGAAAATTTTTATCCTGTTTTTCATGAGCAGAATAAGACCTTTTACAGTTACTCAAGTATTATTTTTTAACTCTTAATCATTGAATTTCTGGAAGCTGGAAAAAACAAAACGCACATACATGGGCAGATAGTAAAAGGAGACAGATTTGTATGAATGAACCTGCTAGTTTCAACATTCAGAATAATGTACTGGCTACACAGTCACATGTAATGAAAAGACATTGAGCCCAACTCACTGTCTATTCACCCTTTGACTGTGACTTTCGGACTCCTACGCAAGGAGTGGGTCACTCTAGTCCTTGAGGACAGGAATCCTGCAGAGTTTACAGACATTTTTCCAGTAAAAGCTGATTAACACAAAGAACACAGTCTGACTTCTTATCTAACTATTTGAGCAATTAAGCAATTACATGTCATGATGGAATGAAAACCAGATGATGCTCTGGGCCTCAAGATTCATTCCTGATCTAAGCAGAACTCTTTTTTTCAGTTTATTCAATTTCAACTGCAGTTCACTGAGGGAGTGAGATACTCAGAGGAGTGTACAAGTAGTCTGAGTACACCATGGATTTATTCTGTATTTCCACTACCCAGAAACAGGACTAAAACTGATAACAATTGGCGAGGAAAAAAACCCACTTTCTTTCCTGTAAAGACGCAGCTTACAAATAAACAAGAACACATTAAATAAATCCTCCTTTCCGCTGGAAACATGTTAAACTGAAAGGAACGGCGCAAACAAACCTGTAAGAAAAAAGAACTGGTCGTAGGTATTCTGAGCTGTAGCAATTTCAGAACGACAGTGGCCTCACTCAGTTATTATGATTGTTTGTTTCTTACTGATTCAACCCAAACCTCAAATACTAGGTGTGCTGGAAGCCTGGAACGTGGCAGGAAAAAGCCGGCAGAGCTCTGGCAGGACAAGACGGGACAAGGGCCAATCCCTCAACACGACGACTCGGCAAACACCGCGCACCACTCTCACCCCCTGGCAGCATCGATCACAGCCACCTTGTTCTCGGGACCCTTTTCTGTTTTCTCCAAGCGGGTTAATGTTTGACACATTTCATTCTCTCCTGGGGGCTAGTGCCAGTTCTACATTTCGGGAGGGGTTGGGGGGGGGGGGGCAAAAAAGACAAACTGTCCAAAGTACAAACGTGATGGATTAGTGGACAAACAGCACAATAACAGAACCAAATGAAGACGACGTGTCACTAAGAAAACAAGTGGAGCAGGATTGTCTGTGTATCTATAGCTGCTTTCCTGCAACTGATTGCAATCTTGCCTGTCACCCTCCTGCAGAAGCCCCAGTCAGAGATCCGGCAGATAAGTACTTTACCTTAGGTGATGCAGGAGGTCTTATAGAAATTAAATATCTCATTAAAAAAATAAATTAATAAACAAGGAAATATGAACTCTGTGAAGAAGTGGTCTAACAAGAGGCAGCACCTGTTGCTGGCTAGTGAATGTTCCTTATGCAGACACTTGTTGGGGCCCGTGCCTTCTACATGAGGCTCTCTGAGCTCCCCCCGCGTTTCTCTGAAGTGTCTACACTGTCAGTTTATCAAGAAAATGCTGTTCAGAGCCTCATCCTGTTCGGCAGATTCACAGGGCTCACAGCCGGTTATTTTTTATACATTTCTGTGTATTTTACTTCTGGTTTCCCACTTAAGGTGCACGGTTGCTCAGTGGGTTGCAATCAGGCAAAAAGCACTGTGGAGGGAGAGGAAATCTGGGCCTAAGAGCCCAGCTTAACCAGGACATCCCACACCAGCAACCCCTATTCCACTTTGTGCAATCCCATCCTGAGCCCTGATGAGCTCTGGGTGCAGAGGAGGATGAACATCAGCACCAGGTTTTATGACTAAATGAATAAGGAAAAACACGCTATTTTGTTTTAGGGAAGTTAAAATGAAAATATCTACTATCACCTTCTGGGCCATTCTATCTCACAGTATTCACACAGCGGCTTTCAAGCTCACTGCAGACCTTTTGTGGGCAGCGGGGAATGCAGAAAGTGGGAAAGGGACAAGATAGATGGGTATTTATTGTGAATCCAAAGAAAAAGGAACAGGAGTGCTCAAGCTAATGGTACACCCCGCGAACAGGACTTAGTGTGGGGCTATCTGAGAGAGGGCTCTTTTCTTTACTGACCTGGGGGAGGGGACAGTCAAAGCACATTTTTGGTGTGCCAAGACTGATGGCTGTTTATTCTCTATTGAGATTAAAGTCATCCATTCACCCTGAACAGCAGAGCACATTTCCATGTATAAACTGCACTGGGCTCTGGTTTCCATTGTGGAGAAGTGGGGTCTGCATTTTCAAAAAAACAGGGAGTAGCTAACTATTATCCAAGCCAGGATAGGAGCTGAATGTGAACCAATTAATTCTCATTTACTGGAACAATGAAGGGGGGCGGGTGGGGAGGCTGAGGAGGAGAGGGGTTTGCATTTGTGAAACTCGTCTGATCCCGAGTGACGACTTTCTGAGCAAAGTGAGGGGTAAATGATGATAATGACTCGTGAAGGATGGCCAGGAGCAGCCGTCTTCATTTAACATTAGAACAAGAGAGGGCACCACACTGTCACTGCCCTCGTCAGCGGTAGCTGATTTCACCTTAATTAGAGAGCTGTGGACTATAATTGGCTGGGCATTTTGCTACAAGACGTTCTAAATTGCTCAAGATTAATAAAATGAGAAGAATAAACGCACTAGCAGACATTAATGCTGCCCTTATCCCCCCCCACCCTTCTCCTCCAGGCAAGCAGGTATCCTGTAACAGCAATTATGTCAAAAACCACAGCTTCTGCAGTCTTGATTTTGACTGAGCCCCAAGCCAAACGCTGAGTAAATGAAAAAGAAATTGTGTGCCTCGGGCAGGAAGTGTCTGTGGTGACAAAGAAAACAAATGAAGTGAACGCATTAAATGTGTTGCTACAAATGTGCTTTAGCGCTGCTACACTGGAGTTTGAGTTTTGATTTATTCTTTTTATCTCTCTGGAAAAAGCTACTTTATTTGTGGACACATTGATGTTTTACTCTTAGTCACCATTTAAATACACCACAAGCTCGTTTTCCTGTGTTTGACTTTATAAAGGTAGTGTTGTCATGAAATTACAGTAAAAGCATGGTAACACAGAGAGGTATCACATAGTGCACAATTACTGTGGCAAATTCTGAGGGTGGCTATGTGAACGGCACAAATTTGGGTGTGATTATGTCAGTTCTGCCTGACTGACAGGCGAAGAAACACTGGAACTGAAAAGACACAGTGCACACCTGGCTGAAACTATGTACGTGTGAATGCAGAAACTAGCCAGTGAAGGAAGATTCTAGTGTAATCATTCAGTTCTACAGACTTTGTCATGTCAAAGCTTAATGGAGTTTGTACTGAAAGTTCAGGAGGGATGACAACAGCCAAGTCCCATCAGACACGGCTGTCAGTAATAAGCAATCACTCCTGATGTCATTTCCTCTCCTAAAACACTTTAAATACTGTACGTGAGGGAGAGAAGGAGATAGTATCTTCAGCCCTCAGCCAAGCCGGTTAAGCCACATTTGTGCTTAACACTCCATAATCCTTTCAGTACACCTTATTTTTGGGTGCTTTTATAACTGGTGAAATCTATTTGTAACTGTCTATATGTTAGTAGAGTTTTTTTAAGTTTCTTCAGCATGATGTAATGTTTGCATCTGTGAGAAAAACTGAATGGTATAGTTTTCTGCGGAATCAGTGCAAATTCCCTGTGTGGTTTGTGTTACACAGCAAATAAAATGTATCTGTAGCACTGTCTCTCTTAACCCTCTCTCTCCCTATCATTTTCTCTGACTGCGTCCCTCCGTTTCTGTGTCACCTGCTCATGTTCAAGATGATGTAGGTTTCGTGTTGGCTGTGACACGTGGCTTAATGAACAGAGAGGAGGAAGAGAACTGTCCCAATGACATGGACACACCTCCTGACTCAGGAACCCAATCAGCTGGAAAGAAAAGCTCAGGCTGTCCCTCTAATGAATGAACAAGAAGGGCACAAGCCAGGGGCAGATCACACGCCCCACCTCGGAGAAAAGCATGGTCTAATTCATAATGGAAGAACAACAAGTTTCTGAACCCTTAGATACAGGGACTCCATTCCTTTATAAAAGAAACTCTAAAAACGACAAGGCTTAGGCTTTCCCGTTGCTATTAAGCTGCTCCTTTTTAAGAAACTGGTTTTCACTACCTTCTCAAGGAGCGGCTCATTCACTTTTGAGTTGATTTTGTGCACCTGCTCCCTGTTCCAGCCCACCTCTAACAGCCAGACGCTCACTCAGTTCTGGGCTCTGCACTGGTTTTCTGAACCAGCCGGGACTGGGACCTGGAGCGCCTGGTCCCCTCCCCCCTTTCCCCCCCGACCCTCCGCCGGATCCCGCTCCGGCTTTTAACTTCGTCTTGTTCGTCTTGGAACGATCACCCAGCTCTGGACATTTGCCTCCCCACGGATTTCCCTTTGGACTCCCTTTGGACTGTTCGCCCTGGACCACGCCCCCCCCCCCCGTTCGTCTATCATCCCTGTTCCTCGTCTCTTGCCTGTGTGTGTTCACTCCCTTCCGGATTGTGTCATCTGCATCCTGAAAGACACTTCGTAACAGAGTATCCATTTGTGCAACAGGAGCAATTCTTCATGCAGTTTAGTGCCCTAACTAGGATTTGAATCCTCAACCGGGTCAGGAGCCTTGAATCTGACCACCTCGCCACACTGTCACAGGCCAGCCCTCAGGCCTTCAAGAAACAAAAAGCACAGAGAGGAGGACCCATGGTATGTGGACATGCACAACAAGTACACTCTACCGCCGCTGTGTATTTAAGCATTATAATCTCAATCCAACCCAAATTCTGACCTTGCTCTTACTCCAGCCCTGCCATCTGTATATGTCAGTGCACCTGAGCAAACAGGAGTGTTCCCTGATTCGGCTATGACAGTGTGAGGTGCACTAACAGGGAGGGGAGCTCTTGAAGGCATGGTCACACAGCAACATAGGCAGAATGTTCAGGATTCAAAGATTAGATTAGATAAGATTAGTCAGAAAAAATCAAAGAAGTTACTACTGTTACAGCTGCTGTTACCAACACTAATTAGTCCCTCCACTAATTACCCCTACTAAACTTAACCAACCACAACATCAGGAAACCCCTAGTGAATACAATTCTGGGCCACTGTGAGTAGCAGTAACTGTCTGAGAAGGACATGGGTTGTACTCCACAAGGAAACTGTAGGATTGAGGGAAAATCTATACATATGGATTAAGAGATAGATCGGAGAAAACAGGAAACAGGCTGTATAGATAAAGTGTAAATGCTCCCTGGTATTGGTGCAGGTAATGTAATTGGTAATAGAGTAAAACGGGGATTTGTGTAACAGCCACTGCTCTCTCTAACTTACATAAATCATCTAGATTCTAATATAGATGGTAAACCAGTGAAATTCTCAGATCACACCAAAACAGGAGGATTAACAAGCACTGTGGAATCAGCAAAGGAAATCAAAGAAAGTTTTAAGATCAAGACTGGATAAACTGGCAGATGATGATTTTTAGTTTTTACAAAACATCTGTTTGAGACTTTTCAAAACAATTCTTATCTTCTGAAATATTTCCTGCCTAATCCCACCCCATGCAGGCTGACCTGACGTTTCAAGGCGTGGGGCTGAACTGCAGGTCCCACTGCTGGCACCAGTTATTTAACAGGACTGAGACCTGGGGATCAGTCTGGCCAGGGAGGTCGTGGGGAGTCTTGTTTCTTGGTTCTTTAGTCCTCTGCTGAGTCAGTTCAATTGACTAGGGGTTTTGCAGTAGTTTCACCGGTGAGCCTACAGCTACGATCTTCAATACTTCAACTACTAACGGAGATTTAACTGGAAAAAACAGCATGATGCCCAAGTGTGATGCCTTACAGTCCTGCGTGGGGAAGGCTGCAATGTCAGAAATATGAGGCGAAGCTCGTCTGGAGGAGGGCGCTGAGGCCGAGCCGCCATGCACAGCCCAGGGAGCTGCTGTCGACGGGGGTGGGGCCCGGGGCTCACTGGGGTGTCTCGCGGACCCACCCCCCAGGCACACGGGCACGTGCTGCAGGGAGCAGAAGGCCTGGTAAATGGACCGGAAGGAAACGGAAAGACAAAAACAAGTACCGGAGAAGAAAAGAGAAAGCAACATCTGTGACACAACAGGCACAATGATGGGGCTGAACCGAAAAGTGTGCCATAGCAGACCTGCAACCATCCTGGGCAAATCTGTCAAGCAGCTGCTGTCGTGAGCTGTCAGTTAAGAGGCAAGTATTTCACCCGAGCTCTCCCCGGGCTGCAGACAGGTTTATAGGGCCCTGCAGGCTGTTTCAGGAAAGATGTATTGCACTTTGCTTCCCTCTAGTTAAGAAAAACTTTCTAGAAGTAGCAAAAAACTAGAAATTAAACATTTACAGTTAAAGGGATTTACAGTTAAACCTTTTTTTTTCGTGAGTATGAATTCATCTAAGTTTCTCAGCGGATGCCAGAAACTCAAGACCCAAGCCATGTTTGCTTCAGCGTGTACATTAAGCATCTCCTGCTGCTTTCTGCACTAATACACACCATTCAGTTTTCCAAAACTAGGTTTAAGGTTAAAAACAGAAAAAAAGTTTATTTTTTCTGTAGCTATATATGATTTCATGCTAGATGAAGCTGTTGTTGTTATTTAGTAAGCAGACACTCTTCGCTGGGGTTCTTCATGTTTTAAATACGTAGTAAGTACAAGGGCAAGGGCAAGGGAAACATCATACGTCATAACATACAACAATATATACATATATACAATATAATGTGCTCTTTCACAATACACTGGATTAAATTAAAGCTACGATACTGACACAGTGGCAAATCTGTGATACATGGTTCTCCATGTATGGATGTTTTCTCCAGGTGGTCCAGTTTCCTTCCAGCTTTCAAAGACTGGCTCTGCAGGTTAATGAGGGTCTCTAAGGTGCCCTCCTTGTGCAAGTGAAGGTGTGTGTGTGCCCCCTCTAAGGCATATCCCACCTCGCGCCCTGCGCCTCTCGAGCTCTGGCTCACTGTAATCCTCTTAAGACAGCCGAAAATGAGTGGATAGATGGAAACCTAAAAAGAGGGTAGAGAAGCACAAAAATGCAGGTACTGTACAGAAACCGATAAATAAAAGAGACACTGTAAGAACAGTGAAAGCATATTTCACTCTGGAGCATAAAACCTTTGAAAATAACACCCTTAAGCAAACTTCTTTATATCCACATCACAAAATCTAGAGACTCGAACAAGGGCTGCAACAGCAACCAGTCTGGGAGGATCTGTAGAGATATACGGTAGAAACCCAAATCAGAGCAACACAAGCATCTGCCAGTTGGGACTGCATCCCAGCCATGCCACAGTCTGAAAAGGAGAAGAAAACATTCCAAGAAGTAGAAAAGGGAAGCAGTTAAAAGGGAAAGAAAGAGCAGCAATAATAAACTCCTGAACAGCACAGTGCATGGATCTTTGCTCTGGGCTTTCCAGATCCATGGCTGGGTTTACAATACTGTACAATTTGGTTCTGCACTGTTAACCTCTGCAGAGGGGAGGAACTGAGACAATGTGCATCTGTCCCCTGGGATGTCAGCACCACTGTCAATGTCCCTTTGACTCCATATGGTTTTGTGTTGGTCCCAGGCTGCCATCCCAGCCGGGACACATGGGTGACATCTGGAGACAGATGATGAATACACCAGCAATTGCCGTGGATACAGGGACACTCCATGGGAGGGTAAGGGAGGAGACAGTGGTGTCCTTCGGTGTCCTAGGCAACGGCCTACAATAGCGGTCAGTCACTGTAAAAGCAATTGGGCCCTTACTCAACGATCATTTCACATGCTGACAGGAAAAAGGACTTTACTTAAATATTTTCCTAAATACTTTTTTGTGCAATGCATTTAATGTAGATTTGAATGAATCCATAGAACAGTCAAGGAAATGTCACAGAACCTAAGCTGTGCCTTTTATCACTATTATACAAGATATACAGAAACTGTAAAGGATAACCTTTATGTTAATATTCAAGCAATGTTTATTTTTAATAACAGTACCCATTTTGGGTTCACCTCACTGAGCAGTTATTGAAAATATAAAGCCTAGGCATCTGATCTTCTTAAGATATGAACATGCTGCTATTCTAAAAATATCTACAGTATATGATTTCTGAGTTTGCATCTCTGTGCTATAAGAGTATATCTCACAAATGATCAGCTGGTCACTGGTAACAAGACTTGAGATTTACAGTCTGTACTTAATGACAGTTGTAACAGATCAGTTCATTTTCTTTAGATGAAGGCTGAATTTGCATTCCTTGGACTTCTTAAGCATTTCATGGCTGGGCTCCTTGTTATCTTAAAAACACCACCAGCAATTACAGTCCAGCCACACAACTGTGGCTTCTGGGGTGTCAGTCAGAAAATGCTCTGTGCAGTCAAAGCCAAGGCTTTGTATGTACCTGAACTGTGGATGGGTCTGCATCTTTAACAGCGGACTCAAAATGTGCTGGTTTAAACCTGATTTTCCTACATCTTTACCTGGCTAACCTTTTCTTGTTTGACTGTTGAGAAGAGCTCTAAGACGTTAATGTGAAAGTTGCTGTATATTACTGCCTAAAGGTAAACAGACAGCAGATAAATGGAACCAGAGATGCAGTCCTATGCCTCACGCAGGCTGATCAATCTTCTTGACCTTTACTGGAGCAGCTGGACTCCAGATGTGCAGAGCTGTTGTTACAATGACGGACTGGGTGGCAGCGTTTGAAACAGACGCAGTGTTGCACACAGTAAGTGAAACAGCCTTAACTCCTGTACGCCACTACCTACAGCAAAAGGAAAAGGGGAAAGAGAAAAGAGAGACGAAGAACTGCCCTCTTAACAAGTGTTTACTCCTTCTCCACTCCATGGCAGCAAAGCAATAACCGCCCACAGAAGGAGACTGACCCTAATCCAGGAACAAAGCAGCAGGGCTCACAGTTCAAGGGTCACTAACCCCCACATTGTCCCCGCCAGGGACAACACACTCCTGCTTTTCAAAGAGTTTCAAAGGCCCAGGCTAAGCATAGGAGATGGACAAAATACAACTGGGTCAGGCCTGGGCCTTTTGTTCCAGCAGGGAAATAAAAGAAACCTTCAGAAAGGGTTAAATGAGGAGCGAAAGGGCCCTTCTGTCCAATTACTGAAAGAAAAATGCTACCTGTGACCCCCGGGGGTCAGAGGGCGCCAATGTCTGTGGCAGCGACACACTCATGTTCTTTGTGTCGCGGAGGAGATGAACCTCCGAAGTGTTTATCTAAGACACCCGGTGCCACATGGTAAAGGAATAAATATTTTTTAGGCTGAAAGCTGCCACTTAAGAGTATTAATTTATTGGGGAGAGGAACTGTGGGTCAAACCCTTTAACAGACAGCTTCAGGAATATGCACACGAAAATCACGCTATAAATCAGACTAGGCTATTCATACACAGAAGAGCTTGTTAACTTTCTTCTGTTCATCCATTTATTTTATTACATTATAAGAGTGGGAAAAAAAGCTGCGCCCGTTTCAGAACAGGGTAACAACACACACGGTGACTTCATGTGTTTATTATTGTTCACACCTTCCATCTGCTGCCCATCATACTTATGAGAATAACAGGCCTTCATGTCATTCCCAGTATGGATTGTTCTGAAGAGCTGCAGGTGATGCTCCAAGAATAAGACTAACGTGGTTAAAAAAGGATGAGAGAGATATACTGTATGTATCGACTGTGGCATAACAGTGAAGTGCTCCTGTGCACCTGGTGCCCTCAGGTCTATCCCTCTTGAAAGCAACTGGGATGGCAGAGACCAGAATAATCTCAAAGACAATAACAAAATACACTAAGAACAGGATAATTCCTACATTATTCTGTGCATGAAGTTTACTGCACAGCAGTCCAAAACAGGAAAAAGACTTAACAGCTGAAAACACTAATATAATATTATTCTATCCTTACTAAACACACAAAGCCCCTTCCTGCCTCCTTGCACTCATATTGTGCCTCTCCTACACAATCCTGTTATTGCTTTGGCCCAGGCCCACACTTGTGGCCTAATACCTCCGGACACAATGGCGCGGCTCCGGGGTCGAGTGGCGCAGTGAGCGCTCTGGACTGCCGGGGGCACGGATTAACGGCCGGGGTTTATTTCCTCCTCACTGAGTTACAAGGGATTAAGCCCCTGAATTAATCTTCTACTTGTTAGGTTAACGAGCAAGGTGCAATCACATTACTCCTGGAGCCTTGCAAGGCAGCTGAGTCTTGACTTTCATATATTCCTTCTGCGTCTTTAGAAGGCGGCAGCACAATTTCCGCCGGTCAGCCAGGCAAAGCCGTTTGGGTCCTTATGCAAAATTATAAGCAAAAATCAAAGAGGGGCCACTCTTCCAATGCTCACTGTTCAGACATTTCTCAATGTAATCACATATTAATTAAATGCTACAGAGGTGAAGGAATCTGCTAACAGCAATGCAAGAAAGGTCTGTTTCAAGGGCAGCTTCTATTTTCACCAGCTGAGTCCCACTTCCCAGAACATGAAAACAACACCAACAGGGTGAGCCCTGTCATAGCTCATCGCAGGAGAAAAGGGCTTTGATGGTACTCCTGTAACAGGCTTACAAAGGCTCAGTAAAGTATGCCTTGCATCTGTAGCAACACTTCCAGTTTTCTTGGAAAACATCATTGCCGTTTCCATAATAAATCTTGGTTCACAGTGCGTCAGGCACTAATACAGTAGGCTTCAGTGCAGGAATGCAGAAATGAAGGGGTGTGTGGTGCAGGCATGCAGGAATTAGAAGAGAAGGAAGAGCCTACCCCTGAAGTAAGTACACCTTCCTAAACTGTACATACCTGATCGTCTGAAATCCAAGCTGAGTTACTGCCTAGCACTATATAAGATAAATAGAAATGCCAAGTAAAATGTAAAAAATGCGTATCGCTTTTAGACCCACAAGAGTTTGGGAAAGGAACTCTGAAAATATTCAAATGAATTATGGACATACTTCATCCATAGGCACCCTATAGAATGTGCCCATGCTCTGTGCTCCTTGGGATAAAAATTAAAGTGTGGCCCTGTGGCCAGTTGCAAAAAAACACCTCATGCAGACTGTCCTGCAGTTTGAAATGTAGAACAAGGAAAGTCAGTCAGCACCCCGAAACAGTCAAAAGTATCTATATTTAACACTTCTCTGATGTAAACCTTATATGAAATAATCCTAAAATTTTTACACAGCCAGCATGTTTATACTTATTATTCTGAACCTGAGAATGAATTAAATTCATTTATTTATATATAATTTAATTATATCCATAAAGAACAGAAAAGCTGTTTATAAACAAATTGAATTTTGAAATTCCAACAGTATGAAGTCTCATATACTTCATAAATTTTATAAACACACAAACTATTATTATTATTATTATTATTATTTTTACTGATATCTATCTTTACAACTAAGATATAGAAAAATGCTTACACTTTTTTTGGCATTTTTTGCTGATAACAAAAAAAACAAACCCAGATGCTTATTTTGAAGCAAGAGCAGTAAGAAGATGTAGAAAAATAAATTCAGATGAAACCTTGGTATATTTTTGAAGGAATGCTGGGGATCCATGGAGACAGGCTGTTGACAGGTTAAGGTCAAACCTAACCAAAAGACAAATAAATAAACTGCTAAATGAAAATGCTGAGAACATTACATCAGGGCCACATTTAACTTTGTCAGTTTAAGTCGGGATTAACACACCGTTATGTTAAATTGTTTTTAATCTCTGTGCAGCAAGCGGCAGGGGGCTGGTGTGCCGTATGGGAACATGAGAACCTCACTCCCGAGGAGCACGATGGAATCACAACTTTCCCTTCCCTCCCACGGGAGCCCAGCCCAGCTGTCAGGAGCCGCAGCGAGGCCTGAATGAAATACATTTAAACAGGCAGCGTTTCGCAACACTCGATTCTCCAGATTGCAATAATTTATCCTTAACTTTGTAAAGCCCGGGCCGACCGCTTACACCCGCGCACACATACGCTACCCGGCCATTTTTCAACAGGGACACAAACAGCCTCTCGCTGGGGCTCTGACAGCTACCCCACCCTGCCTGCTCCCAGCTCCTTTCACACCGCCTCTCAAAAGAAACTAGTTTCCCCCATTTGAAGGATTAGTGCTCGGGTGGATGGGGTGGGGAGGGCTTTTTTTTTTCTCTCGAATTCCCTGGAACAGAAACTGATTTTTTTTTTAATTATTATTTCTGATCCCATAAGATGCGGCCTCTGTTCTTTTTTTTTCCCTCAAGAAGACGAAGCAGAAGAAGGAGAATCTGCGCTTTCACAAGAAACAATCCCGCAGAACCTCCGAATGAAGTGGCACTCAATTAAGGACTACCCATTGAGATGCCTAACTTGGAGTGAATACCAATCCCGAAAAGGAATTCACTCCCATGAATAGATTGGGGGCTTCATGAAATATTAAAGAGCAGACGGATTTCCCACAATATTTGTACACCTCCCTTTGTGAGGATTTCTCCCTTCATTGAGCTAGAAACTGTTAACACATCCGCTTTGACACGCAGCCTGGGCCGCTATTAAAGTCCCAGGGTCCCCCTCTTGCAGGCCTTGTCAGGCCCCCGAGAGGAAGAGAGGCTCTGAGCTATTCATGGAAAGGATTACAGGGCTTTTAATGACCACCTGCCCGTCCATTCTCTCCCTCTTTGTGTCCACCCAACCAATCGCCGCGGTGCGACTTAAAAAGAGAAAATGCAGAAAGGCCTTGCACATCGCTCGGCCGATGTGCTCTGCTTTTCTGGCTGCCTTCATTATACTTACCACAATAGCACTGGCAGTAACAATATCAGTAACAGCAGAAAAAGTAGTAACTTTGGTAGTAGAGGTAGTAATTGTAGCAGGAGTAGCAATAATTACTAGTTGCACACTATAGCACAGTGATAGCAGAGGTAGTACGACTAATATTTGAAGTAACAGTAGCAGCAGTGGCTGCTGTAGTAGCAACGGTAGAACCCTACTAAGCTGTTAGCAGCAGTGAGAGGAAGCAGCAGCAGTAGTTCAGTGGAATCCGATGTGAATGCCAGGTCTGTTTCTGTTCATCAAAAGGGATGCGCTGGACAGCCTGTGTTCGCGGTTCTGACTGCAGTGTCCCATTCCGCTCGGAGAGCTCCTGCTACAGCCTCTCCGACAACAGCTATTTCCGGTGGTGAGCTGTTCTGTGCTTTGCCCTTGGGTACGAGGTACTGTATCTCAGAAACGTTTACTGTGGTATTTCGCCGCAAAAAGGAGTACACTTAGCTTCATGTACCATAGCAAAGTGAGACCACAGCAACAGTGTGCTGAAGCATCAACAGGCATCACAGGGTAAGGCGTGATGCACTGTTTGAAAAAGCATCACCAGCAAAGGTCACAGCAGAGTATAAAAGCCATGAGAAAACTATAAATACAAAATGCAAATTCATTATGCTAGAGAGCATGCTTATACTATAGATCTGAAAGCTTCCTATGAAAGCTTGTTATTTTGCATGCTTTGAATTGAATCTAGATGTGGTTTGACAGTTTCCTGCGCTTCAGTCCCGAAACTTGATGCCTGCTTGGGTGACCTTTCTAAATAACTTGACGATCTCCTGCTCAATTTGGACTGTAGTCACTGTTATGAAAATGACTCATTGCTAAAGCTCTGGGTGTCTCTCTAGAAAATGAAAACTCTCTGATCGATATGGATAATTTCTCGGTTTCTAAATGTTACATTCAGTTTCTGAAAGAAAAACTTTCTGTTAAGCAATCAGTTCCTTTGGGTATTTGTAATCAAGCAGGCTGTTTACAGAATTTAATCAAGATTATTTTTAATCAAGTCCTCTCTGTTTGCAGACTGTGGTACCAATGACAATTGGTCTACTTCATACTAAAATGGTTTCAGTAGAAAGACTAATAATATACATGACAAGATCCCCCCAAAATATATTAAAACTAAAGTCCATGTTGAAGAGAGGTTATTTGTAAAATCTGATCAAATTTCTACTTAAAGTGTCAGGGCTGTCTGGAGGCCAAGATATGACTGATCTGCACTTGAGTTTGGGTGCGTTCGTTAACAGCAGTGCTTCTCACGGAAGGAAGTTCAGACAGGTTACACATTTCTCTACAACAAAACCAGTAACAGTGTGGTGGGCTGCCTTTTCCTCACTTAAAACCTTTTCAGTTATCCCCCTACATTATTAAGCTTATGTTCTTCCTTTCTGGGTTTTGACTTTTTTTGTCATTAAGTTTCTTAATGACAGTATGACATTATGTTTTGAAAAAAAAGTGATGAGATTGCAAGTGCCTAACAAAAGCTCTGGACGACTTAATAATGCTTATCAGATTTCCTGTGAACTCCATGAAATCGTGGTGACCTCACCTGCTCTCAGGCACCACGGCTCTGCGCTGGAGAGAGACTTTTCACTCACTCCCTGCGCAAGTTATGGGGCTGAGTTGTGGGTCCCCAGACCAGCAGAGGCTCGAGTGAACCCCTCCTTTCTCCTGTTGCGTCTTCTTTGTCCCTGCCAGGTATGTAACGTTTCAACAACCCCTCCACCAGTCACCACAAGCAGTGTGTATCATGTATCACATTTCTCTCAGTAAAGCGACATGCTTCTTGGGCTTCGCCGATCTGTATCAGTTTCTGCCGAGCAACTCTCTCTTTCAGACAAACACACCTGCTTTTCTGTCACTGCTGGGACTTCCCACTGACTCACATTCTGTTCACTAGTCTCCAATCAGAGAAATTAAACTCTACACAGGGTTAAAGCATTTCTCAAACAAAGGCACTTTACAATTTAAAAGAACGTGCCCTTTAGTTTATAAAAAAAAAACTTTCTGTTGTGGAGACGTCCCAAAATCACTCATTAGGGACATCTTCTCAAATGTTTCTTGCTTCAAATTAAATAGTGCATATACAGCTGAGAGGACATGTAAATAGGAATCTGCAGTGATATTATAAAAATACAAAATATTTCTGAAGAACAATATATAAAAAATAATATTTCTTCAGGTTTCATATTCATGCGAACTGGGAAAACCTTAATTTCAAAACAGAGTTTCAGGACTTGAAACCCACTGTTTTCCCTGACACTAACAGGAAGACAAAATAGGATGAACACGGTCTTTACAGCATCAGCCAGAGGGCAAAGGTGGACACTGCTATTTCTTTCAAGAAATCGCTGGATAAGAACCTCCAATCAATTAACTAATAGCAACCAGACGAGCTAGATGAGCCGAATAGCCTCTTCTTGTTTATAATCTCTTAGGTGTCTTGGAACAGAGGAGGAATTACGCGCAGGGAGAATCAAAGACACTCAATTGCAGATACATTATAACGCTACACTCCCCCCCCCCAAAAAAAAAACAACAAAAGACAAGGAACCGCGGCGGTTTTGCAGTTCTGTAGGTGGGCACCTCCTTTCTCTGTCTCCAACCTGCTGCTCTGAAAAGACCGGCTCTCAGCCCGGAGTAGAAAAGAGAGGGTGGGCAAAGAATGTTGCCTCACAGGCCCTAACACAAGCCAAGGGCAAGAGAGCCTCCGGGCTCCTCTGACAAGATGCCATTAAGAAGCTGCCCTCAGAAAGCGGAGAGTGTGTTTAAGGAGTTGGTTAAATCCATCATTAGCATCAGAATGGCAATATATTCGCCAGTATGTCAACATTAGTTAATGTCAGAATCTGGGGGTTGAAAGTAGGCCAAAAAACAGGGCTCTGGCTTATAAATAAGCCATTCATTGCCTTAACGGAGGTCTGTCAATGCAGGCCGCGGCGGTGTGTGTGGCCCAAAGGGAGCTCTGAAAGGCCGCTCGGCTCGGCAGCGAGAGGCGACTGCGCAACGGCGGCGATCGGACGGCCCATCGGCTTCGCCGTCAGGTGCTCCGCCAGGCTCCAGGACGAGGAACAGGCACAGCGCCGCCCGCAGCTCCGAGGCCAAGCAAGGGGAAACCGCACAGAGGGCCGTTCTGTGACTTGTGGGGAAGGAGGGACATGGAGGTGACTCGTGTCACGCAACCGGGTTGATTTATAAAAACACTGGCTCCTCGGATGCCCTACGGTTCGGGCATCTTCTTCAACACAAGTGAATTTCCAGCCATGTAGCAAAAAGACAGAAAGACACTGGAACGGGCAACCCTAAATCCTTAAAAAGGTCATTTACATCCTCACTGCAATGAGACATCAGTGAGGGTCACATCCCCTGATCATGCTAAGTGAATCTTGAATTTCTTTAATTACCCACAGTTGTTCGCCCTCCCCCTCCTCCTCATATCCCTAACTAGCCAGCACAGCCAGGCCCAGGCCAGGCTGATGAAGTGTTAACACACTCCCTCTGGGCCAGCCTCTGACATGCTGCTCTTTGTTCCACACATTACCTTCCACTGACCTGGAAACTGTTAACATGATCATGTGACCACAGGTCAGGGCTGCACGGGCCCGACCCTCCCCTTGTGCGGTGACAGAGTCACCCGGGGGGGGCACCTGTTAATGCTGAGTGAACAGGGCAAAATTAAACCTGGTGACCCATCTCCGGTCTGAGAAGATTTACTCTTAACTGCGGCCGATCCGGATGTCGTCAAAGATAAAACCTTTGTGTCGGCAGTAGTATGACTTAAAAAACATTTTCCCTTAAAAGAGAAAAGGCAAAAATGTGGCAAATGATTCACTTCTAAAACCTCAGCAAGAGTGAAACGCTGACATCCCAGGAATGTATGATTGTTGGCCCCAAAGCCATCACTGGTTTCATGTAAGTTAATGAGTTAAATGATAAACAAGCTTCTGAAAGGTCAGCAGGTACTCGTGAACCTGGCTACTTCCTCCTATAAAACGCTCAGTACGCTGTATTGTAGTCACTCCACATTCTTACAGTGAAATACACACCAGTGGAAAATACATGGATGTACATTAAAGACTGAGAACCGGAGACACGTCTTTACCCAAGGGGTTGTGGGAGTGTGGAACAAGCTGCCCAGCCATGCTGTTGAAGCCAATACCCCGATTTCTTTCAATAAGCAGCTGGATAAGGTCTTGGGGTCAATCAGCTACTAACAAGCAAATGGGCTAGATGGACCGAAAGAGTTACAATAATAATAATTACTTACACTTATATAGCGCTTTTCTGGACACTTGGGGGCAATTGAACCCAATAGCTCCACACTACTATTGCCCTACCTCACCCTGCCTGGTTGCCTTCCTGATTTTAGGTATTTTAGGAACAGGCTGTGGAGCCTTTTTCGTGTGTATCTACTTTCTTCAGGTGCGTCTGTGTATTTTATAAAGCCTCAGCACAGATCTTACAGTGATGCAGTGATTTACGCCCTCTGGTGGCAGCAGGGGGTATGGACAGGCTCCCAGACAAGCGGCCCATGAAGGAGGGGCAGTCAGGGCTTGTTCCCCTCACCGGGGCCATATGGTTCCGCACCAGTCCCAGGACGTCGGAGCGAAGGGAGCACATGTTTGGCATCTGGAGAAGGAGGAAGCAGCTCTGTGCATTGTGAGGCGGGGAGCAGAGCTGGACGGGGCCCAGCAGGAGAGCGCACGCTGATCTAAAGACGAGCCAACTGCAGCACATTTCTACAAGCTCCCCTCTTTTTATCGTGCCTCCCGATGGCAGATTGATACCCCGGCTGGAATGCTCCTTCCGAGCCGGCTATTGTCCCCTCTCCCGACTTCATGAACAGCAGAACAGGGAGAGGGGACCCCCCTTTAATCCCCCAAATCAAATCGAACCATGGTTCCCGTTTCTGAATCATTTAGGCTAAATCAAAGCGCCCTGGAAAAGACACGATGGCGGCTCCCTTTGAGGAAACGGACAGACATTTTCAACTTTATTGCCCAAAATGCACTGGAGTCCACTGCTGTTGACACGCAGCCTGAATGGGGTCTTTGATTTAATTGTGCTATTGTCATTTAATACATTTAACTCACAACCGTGGGAGTTTCTTTTTTATTTTTTTTCTTGTTTTTTTTCACCCCCCAACATCAAAGTCATCTCGGAAAAAAAAACGTGTCTGAATAAGACCTTTGTAAGCTACGAGGATCCAGACGTTTAAAAAAAAACACCGTGTGCCGCTTACACCCGAGTTGAATTACGACACGTTCAAGAAGGACACAGCGAAGTCACAGTTCACCAAGAAAATGTCATTCCGCGCTGCCTATAGTGCGCACTCTCACGTGTGTGCACTCACGGAGGATGTCAGACACCACGACCTAATGTGCGAAAGCTGTTTTCACTTACGAGAACACAATCAGCACACATAAAGGACGTGTTTCAGTAGCTAAGGAAAAGACTATTAGGTTAATTCCATTGTAGCATAATGACACATATGGCGCTACAGCAAAACAAATTGAAAGACAACAGCGTGTCAAAATGCTTAGTTGCCATTTGACGAAGGAGGGAGAGGAAACTCGAGCAACAAAAACGAAATCTAGCCTTCACTTCTAGTAAATAAAAACATCAAATATCATTACCGAAAGGACCAGTTTTTCTAAGCGCTCCGCTGGGCACCTGAACCAGCTCTGTGGCTTCACGGATATCGGGCGACACCTAGCGGCGACACCGCCTCACAGCGGCTCGGGGCGGCGAGCGGCACTCGTGTGAAAGTCAAGCTCCTCCCCAACTCAAATGACCCGAACTGTCATTTGAGACAGAAATGTTATCGCTTCACACACTTCCCACTCACCCGCGTTTGGTAGGCTCCCAAAATACCCCTTCGCACCAACCGGGAAAAATATGAATCCCCGTCTCTGGGGGATTTTGACGCCCGCGACACGACCGCCACCTATCTGGGGGGTTTGTACAAGTAATTTAGCTGGTTTTAGGTTCTCCGTGAAAAACTCATTTATTGTAAACTACTATAGAGCACCTCCGACTACATGTTGTCTGCATTGTAAGTCGTAATTATAAACGACGATGACTCACCGGTTGGGAGGGACGGTTAAACTCAAGTTAGTAAACGATTCGTTTCCGTCACTCTTCTGAGCCACAACCGACCCCCGTTGGACGTGACACGTCGATGGCTCTGGTTAGAGGTGTTTTTATGTCCGCGTTATTAAATAAAAGCAACGTTGTTGTTGTTGTTGTTGTTGTTGTTGTTTTCACGTTTTCGGTTTAACCGACGATGAAGTCTTCAACCGACGCGTCGTGACGTTGCCAGTTCAGCCTCGCTTTCAAAGAGCGCGCAGACACAGGGCATGGCGCGCGGCCGTCCCGTGGCGCGTGCGGGGGGCACGCGGGTAGAGCGGTGTTGACCAAACCCGTTCAGTGTATCTGGGTATTTGAATGGCGTTGGTGATGAGCCGCCTACACCTCCTCTACATTTATGCTGAAGACAAGCTGTTGTCGCTCCAGGAATTGCATATATAGTGTCAGCTGAAAAGTACCAGCTGCCATATCACCCTGCAGCAAAACTGGCTGCTCGTTGAAGCTCAGCAGGTGTGATATTATTATTATTATTATTATTATTATGATTATTATTATTATTATTATTATGATTATTATTTTATTTGTAATAGTAATACTACTACTACTACTACTAATAGTAGTAGGAAAAACTAAGGTTGCTGCTGGAAGAGGTGTTAGTGGGGCCAGCAGGGGGCGCTCACCCTGTGGTCCATGTGGGTCCTAATGCCCCAGTATGGTGACGGGGACACTATACTGTAAACAGGCACCGTCCTTCGGATGAGATGTAAAACTGAGGTCCTGACTCTCTGTGGTCATTAAAAATCCCAAGGCGTCTCTCGAAAAGAGTAGGGGTGTAACCCCGGCGTCCTGGCCAAATTTCCCATTGGCCCTTACCAGTCATGGCCTCCTAATAATACCTGTCTATGAATTGGCTTCATTACTCTGCTCTCCTCCCCACTGAGAGCTGATGTGTGGTGAGCGTTCTGGCGCACTATGGCTGCCGTCACATCATCCAGGTGGGGCTGCACACTGGGGGTGGTGGAGGGGATCCCCATTACCAGTAAAGCGCTTTGAGTGGAGTGTCCAGAAAAGCTCAATATATATGTGTAAGAAATTATTATTATTATTATTATTATTATTATTATTATTATAACTGCTAAGAGTGCTTCGCTGCTGATCTAGTCGGTATGTGGGCTGCAGTATGAGGGTTTAGCCACAAGGTGTCATGATAACTCCTCTTTGTAAACTATCAAGAGACTCGTTCGTTACATGGGTTGAGAGAATAGAAACAGTAATACTTCATTGCATTTCTACACCACTCTTCCAACAGGTGGAGACCCACTCTAGTGCCACTGAAGGGCTGCTCCCCACCTGTGTGACCCACAGGAGCTGCAGTACACAGCACATCAGAGGAAGTACGTGACCAATGACTAAACGATAATTAGATAATTAGATAGATACTTTATTGATCCCGTGAGGGAAATTGCAGAAATTAGATTGCAGAATTAGAAGTTTTTGCAGTATTGCCAGCAAGATGAATGAATGAATTAGAGAACAGAAATCCTCTTAAACTTTATTCAGTCAGGGAACAGCTGTCTGACTTAAGGAATTTTGATAACACACTTAACTCACCCTTTAATATTTCCTTCTGAATCCATCCATCCATTTTCTAACTGCTGCTTCCAGTTCAGAGTCATGGGGGAGCCCGGGCCTGTCTGGGCTTGCAGTGGGCACAGTGGTGCACAGCGTGGGGCAATAGGCAAGCAATGGTGCAGGACGCCAGGGCAGACAGTCACAAACACACGCACACACTCGCACCAGGGCCAGCTTTCCCAGAAGCCAGTTGACCTGCCAGTACGCCTTTGGACTGTGGGAGGAAACCCACACGAGCCCGGGGAGAACATACAGACCCCAGGCTCCAGCGCTGTGCAATGCAATGCTAAACACTGCACCACCCTCTATTGAATACAATGCAACGTGAAGGTTTGTCCGTGACACTGAGAGTACAAGGTGTACAATGTCTGTCTATCCCCCAGGTTGTTCTGTGAGACTGTGGTGGGCGCTGACATTGGTAGCAGGATCGCCTGTCGAGGGAGTGTTGAGGTCTAATGATCCATGGGATGGATCCGTGTGTTTCACCACCTGTCCACAAGGGTGGAGATCCGGGACTTGTTCTGGCCAGCTGGGAGATGGATGCCTGTCTCGGGACTATCCTCCAGCCAGTCAGACGTGGTGCCACAGAAAGAGCTCTGTGTGCGTGTGTGCGTGTGTGCGTGTGTGTGTGTGTGCGCGTGGGGTGTCCGAATGTCCTGGCCTTCCAGTGTACCTGCTGGTGCATTAGGGATTCCTCCCACCTCGAATGAACAGGTCAGAGATTCTCACCTGCTGGTTCTCACCTGCTCCACCGAGCTCTCAGGTGCTAGATCTCGTTAGCCTGGTCAGCATGGCATCCCCTGGCCAGATTTAGAACGAGCTCTCCTGGGTCTCCAGGGTTTGTTTAAGGGCAGCCTGGGGAGGGGGTGAGATTAATACTGGAACAAGTAAATCGATTGGTTCCCCACCTTAAAATGGACAGATTCCCAACATATTTTTTCTAAACAAGAAAATGACAGTGTTCTTTGACATGTGTGTGCCTCCCTATCTCCAGAAGATCGGAGCAGAAGATTGTCTCTTAATCCCCTGATCTTCTAAAGAAAATGATTATCTTCCTGAGGTGGGACTGACGGCGGAGCTGTGGCTCCGATCTGCGCCTGTGGCTGGAGGGTTGCCAGTTCGTATCCCCGCGGCCAGCAGAGGAATCCTACTGGGCCCCTGAGCAAGGCCCTTAACCCCAACTGCTCCAGGGGTGCTGTATAAGTGGCTGACCCTGCGCTCTGACCCCCAGCTTCTCTGTCTGTGTGTCTCATGGAGAGCAAGCTGGGGTCTGCGAAAAGACAAATTCCCAATACAAGAAATTCTATTTGGCCAATAGAGTGATTTTAACTGGATTGTTGTCTGGTTCACATTTTCATTGTATTTTTGATCAACTGCCAACAACAGCCGAAAACGTGCACAGCAACTAACCAGCAGGGGGAGACATACCCGTGAGGAAGACGCATTTACACAACAGCACTGTACACGTCCCCAGCGTTTCTGGCTCACAAACAATTTGGAGCTGCAGTGCGGGTAGCTAATAGCTGCCAAACATCGTGAATGAATTATGCTGCAAATTATTCATGACTCTGTTTCTGTGCTCACTTATGGCTTCATTCTGCATCCACTCCCCCCTGGTGCTGATATGCAGGAATGAGGGACGTTTCCAGAGAAACAGGTGCTACTGTCGAGCTCATGCTGTGGGCTGGACAGTAGCTGGATGACTCTGCGTTCATTTCAGTGCGGCGGAGACGTGGTGTCGGGCAGCGGTCGTTATTTGTGCCCAGCAGGTGGATCTGATGAAGCCGATCCACGGCTCCTGTGGATTTAGGGTTCAGGTTAGGGGTTCTAACATGCAATGGTTAGGGGTGTCGGTCATGCCCCGCAGGCCTGCAGGTGGCGGGGTTTAGCCAGCAAAGGCCCGGTGTAGCTCATGGGGAATGGACCTCCTGTGGCTCCACCTTCGCTGATTCCCAACAAGGACAAACGCAGCCCCCGAGCTCCGGGGATCTCCCTTACTTCATTCAGTCCTTCTTGGTATTCCTGCTGGATAAGCAGGCCCTGGATGGGACTGGAGTCCTATTATGGTTTGATGGCCTTGCTAGATACTTTGCATGTTTTATTTTAGGCTAACAAGCTCTGCCTTGGCTCTGACTGGAAGGGGAGGGTGATTATTCGCCTTTATCGCGCAGCATGGCGTTATCTGTTGTTGATAAAACAGGACAGCTTTCCCCTGCGTGACGGCATGTCTGCTGTGATCAGCGCAGGGCCTCCGAGCAGAGCCCAGCTCCCCCTGTCACTCACACCCCCCCCGGCATGCAGCGGCCTGATTGACTCCTGGCTAAGACGAGGCGGATCGTTAACAAGCTGATTACTGCTTTGCACAAGTCAGGGGCTGGACAGGGTCAGACCGTTTGCATGGGAAGAAGCTCTGCTTTGGACAGTGGCTCTGCTTAGAAGGAAATGGGCGGCAGGAATCCGTTGTAGAATGTTTTCAGCTGGTTTAATTCCTCATTGAACCACACGAGTAGAGCAAGAACACGCTCTCATTTACAATGACTGCCTGGAAAGTTGATTGTTCTGTTCTTATTTAGTTTGCCTGTCTGAACAGCAGGGCTCTTGGAGTGCTCTGAGTGCTCTGGGCTACAGCAGCAGGGCTTTGACCCAAGACCTTCGGGTCCAGAATCCAGGGTTGATCTTTCTTCCAAGCTGTGGTCCAGCTTTTGCTGGAATATCTTCACTCTGCCCACAAAGGGAAAAGTCACATGGTGTCTTTTTTGGTTTTTTATTGAGTCCGGGGCGACGGCTGAGAGCTTAAATTAAAAAAAGGAAACCAAACTGGCGTGGATAAATGCGCCAGCCGACTGAATCAGTACAGCAGGGGACGCCTGAGGGTGCGAATGGGGCTGTGCAAGAGCCGAACCCAGTCTGCTCATCTGCACAGCACACCCCCAGTGGAACAGCTGTTCTTGCAACCAACCTCCAGGGGGCGCCACAGTCGGTGGGCACTGACCCAAGATGCATGCAGACTAAAAGAAAGGTTTTGCAGTAGTGGAATGAAGCAGGGTTTGGGAGTCTCTACCTGCACTATATGCATTGTGTAATCGTACCTTTACCCTTCAGCTACCTTTACTGTGGTAACTCTACAGAGCACCTTTGTAGTTTGTCCGTGACGTTACCATGGTTACACCTTGCCTTTCCTCAGACACCGTTCCTGACTGCGGGCCTCATGCTTTGACACAGGCTCACCAGGACTGTGCCATGCCCTGCCTCTAGCACGTCGAGCTGAGCGACCCATTCCAAAGGGCCCTAGTGTTTAAATAAGAGCTACTTTCGTCACCCGCAATGAAAATGAGTTTGCGGGTGACGCCGACTGGACAACAAAACACTGCTGAAAAGAAAACATTAACTAAGGAAGTCAGCCCTCAAGGCCTCCTTTTCCCAAACTACTCTGCCTTCATGAACCCGGACAGGAAATGCCAACACAGCTGTTGCACTGAGCAGGACTAGGCCGCGGCCCTCCCTGTCAGACTGGCAGCGCGAACTGACACAGAGGAGAGAGATGCAGCTCTGTCTTTTTGGGTAAAAGTTTTTTTTCTGCTGTGACCGGCCCACGGACTGAACTCTGCCGCTCGGCTCTGGCATTTGTGTTTTGCAGGTTCTGACAAGCGTGTCTAAATCTTTTATAAGGTGGTGAGCAAAGACATTCACGTTCATGAACGCACTTTCTTTCATCACTCTCACACACACACACACAGCCCTTTCATTTCCATTTGAGCCCAGCGTTTCTGTCTCTCCATCTCTCCAGAAAGAAACTGCACACGTGCGATAAAAACTGCACACGTCTCTGGAAGCTCTGGCTCTGGCAGCAGACAGTTTGTCGAGAAAACCAAACAGACACAGTGTGGGAGACTCTCCTTCTGTTTTTTTGCAATTTGATTAAGGGAGAAAGATCTGCTATAAACACACAATGAATCTTCATTCGCTGTTGTGTTTGTTTTATACTGTACATGTGTGCAGTGGCCTTACTGTTGTTTCAGTAATTCCGTAATAACTTTGCAATGCCAAAGAATGTTTGTTAGAAAACTAGGTTTCTAAGCGTTGTATCACATTCTTCATGTTTATGTCTTATGAACACAACTGAGAAAATGTGTCGGTAAGAGGGGCAGAGCATGGGTCATGGTTTGGAGACTCACAGACTCAGTCTGTGTGGCGCGATTCATATTTGTCATAAATTGGACCAAAAACATTTCCGGCAACATGCTCCGACACCTGTTTCCAGATGTTAAGGGGTGTTTCTGCTTCCTAGATCTGCTGCTGTCATCTTTCCTGATGCAAGACTGTGCTTGCAGCTGCGGACCTACAGAAGGTTGCCCTGGCCTCATGGGGGGTGAGGTGACACCTCACTCGCACACAGGAAATAAGGCCTGCTGTCCTGCTGGGCTCAGCGCTGTTTGCAGCTTTGGATTGCAAGACGAAAGGATTTATCAACACGGGAACACGACTCGGGAGCTCTTCTTTTCAAACAGCGGCAGTAAGTGCCGTGGAGTCTTGGTTCTGCTCTGTCACAGCTCAAGTAAGGCGGAGCAGGAGTGATGCTTTCTCTGTCTCTCTGTTCTTGGGGTTCCGGGGCCATATACTGTACAACTTTCAGCCTGGGGTTGAGTAAGCAGAATCTGGGTTCTGCTCTGATCAAAACCAGAGGCTGACCCCATAAAAAAGGAACGAGACAAGGAATTAGGAACTAGGGGTAGGATTCTGTAGTGAACTCTCCAGCGGAGGCAAACTTAAATCACACCAGATGGGGAAGTAACAGCTTTTCACCTTTTCTAGATGATTGACCTGTCTTTCAAAAGAAATCCCCAGGGTCTGAAAATTGCTGGAAGAAACCTTCCTTGATGCTTCTCAGAACACAGACTTTCTTGTCTCCTGGCATGCAGGGAGTTTGAATCCAAGCTAGCTTTTCTCACCAGGTTTTTTATTGATCATCAGAATACCACAGCCAGCTGGGAAGTATTGATCCAAACCTAAATTATGGCCCAGGAGTTTCTTGGTAACTGAAGGCAGACTGTATTATTGCATTCAAAATATATTTAATAAAAAAAATGCACAGAGCTTTGGAATTAAAAATGAGCAAATAAAGGAAATTAGCAGATGCAGGCCTATCCCATCTCATTGAGTGACCACTAATCACATTCATTGTTCCCAGTGCGAGGGGAAAGCCCACTTCCACAAGCTGAAAGGCCTTCAATTTTCATCTCAAAAAGGCAATCAGCTAATACGGTCATTTCAGCCAGGGCTAATTTATGACAGTAAGAGACACTTGAATTACTCCCCAAATCCATTTTCTAATTGATTCAGCATCCTGGCTGCCAAAGGTCTGAGGAAATAAGTGTCTTTATAAAATATCGCAGCCCCCGAATCCAACCCTCTCCACTCTGGTCCTCTGAGTTCTGCTCCCAGGAGAGATGCTGGACCTTTCCCCTGTTACTGGCAGCTTCGGCTTCTCTTATACGGCTCCTAATTAGCCAAAAAGTTAACTGTTCATCAATAAAAGGGTGCAGCCCATAGCACCGTTTCAGACAAACGCTTATTGAGTTTGCTTTTATTCAACTGTTGTTGTATTTTTTTACCCACGGGGGCAGAGTAAAAAGTTTGTGCAGCACTTTCGCAATGCTTGTCGGTCCTTGCTAAACAGAGACCAACGTTTTGCTCCCATTAAAGATAAAATATGATCAAAGTCACAATAAATGATTCTGGTAAAAGACTTAGTATCTGACACCATCCCCGTTTTAGTTCAGTTTATATATCGTATGCACAGGTGCAATGAAATGATTATTTCTGGATTCTGTGTTTGATATCAAGTGACTTTATATGTAACGTGTATGAGAGAATATATTGAAATATCTGGTTTATGTATAACACATTGTAAAAGCACTGTAAAGTTTACATTCGAACCAGAGGCGTCAGTTCTCTTCATCGGAGGAGGGAAGCACTGGCACAGGTCTGCGCTAGATCTGTTCTTAAGCACAGTTAGGACGGAGTCTTCTGCCCCCTCCTCTGCTGCCTGAGCCCCCAAACCCACATGCCCCACAGCGCCGCTGCCCCGGCCTCCCTGCGAGGATGAGCAGGCCCTGAGGAATGTGTCACGGGCTGTGGGCTCGGCCCCGGGGGGCAGGAAGAGATAGAATCTGTCTGCTTTTCTTCTGGTCACCTGCTTATCACGGGAGGCGATAACGCTCCGTCTGGGGCTGGGAAGCGAAGGCTGTGGAACCCGTGTATTTACACAGAGCGCGCAGCTGCTGCGCATGTGGAGAAAGAGAAGGGAGGAGGGAGATACTGTCGGGGTGACTCTTCACAGCCAGAGGTCTAGAGAGACCTGTACACCCTGCAGGACAGCGTGGGGCTCGACTGGTCTAAACAATCCTGAAAACAAACTACCCGCCTCTGACAAAGCCCCCTCAGTGAGTCCATCAGCAATAGCAGCTGGAGGTTAATGCCCAGAGCCTGGGGCAGAATTAGGCTTCTGCTGCTCTTGACCTCCCATCCCAACACATCCAAAGTCGGGCTTATTTAGCCCTGATGGACTCACAGCAGGGTTACCAATGGGATAGGCCTCCGGATTCGCGCCCCTGCTGTCTGTCTGAGAGGTCGGCAGCGGGCCCTCGGCCTCTCGGAGGAAACCATGGAAAACCCGTGGGAGAGCTGAGGGAAACTCCCCAGAGGGCCGGGCCATGCGGACGTGCGGACAGTGGTGTCTGCTGTTAGAGAACTCAAATGCCAATGTGAGCAGAGGGAAATATTCGTCTCCAATCAGGATAAAGTTTCCTCTATTGACTTCCTCTGTGCTGTATGACCTCCAGACAGGTGTCTTGTCTTGGAGACAATGGTCCATGCACAATTGAATTCTGCTTCTGTGCAGACATACACGCAGTATATTATGATGTTGCCATCATGGGAATTTTTTGAATGCATTGACAGCCGAACAAAGCCAGTGGGAAGATAGCTGTCACGTACAATAGAGGCTGCTGGTTCCATCTCTGATTGCCAGTGTTTCTCCTTCCTCTGCTGGCGGATTCAGTGTGCTCCCTGCTCGCGGGCTGCGCCCAGAGGGGTGCCCATGTGTGGAGACGACGATGACGTCCCTCTCCGCAGCCCGGCCGCTGGCTTCCAGAGCGAACACGAGGAAAGGCCTTTTAAAAGACAAACAGGGAAGAGGTTGCGGACCGGCCTCAGGCCCTGGGGGTCGGAGATGGAGCTGTTCTCCTTGGAGACTCGTGGAAAGCTCAGATAAGGTTACGGCCCTCGTGCTGTGATTTCTTTGGACTAAAAATAAAAGTATTTAGGGCCCTTTTTCTGGTGCGATGTGTCTCTGTGAAGACAAAGGTTTTGTCCTCCACTTCATACGCAGTGGAACTGCAGCCCAGGTGAAGTGGCGACTGCACAATACAATAGCTGTGACAGGACTGGTCCAGGGAGACATCCGGAACAATAACACATCCCTGGAGTCGCTGCTCCTCCCGGTCCTGTTAATCTGCCCAGTTGGAAAACCACTTTTAGGTCAGGTAACGCTGGCAGCGCAGCGGAGGCGCCTCATAACAATCCCCGAAATATAGCTCGACAGGCTCTGTTGTTTGTTTCAGACACGTTTAATTCTGTGCCTGCAAGGGATGTCTTCCGTTCCCGGATATTTCACTTTGGGAATGCCTGCTTGCCGACTGCTTGCCAGCGACCTCATAGCTGAGGTTATGAATCAAGTTCAGAAAATGTAAAGTGGAAAAAAATGCACAGCAGTTCCCTGAAAGAGCGCTCAGCTTGTTACAGCCTGTTTCTGTGCAGAAGAATATGTTCACATACTTGGCTGCAGAAGGGAGGGTACTGGGGCTGCGCCTCACATGAGCCTCCACCGCCTTTCTTCAGCCCCTCACAGGGAAGGAGGTCACTGGGCCCCTCCCTCTGTCCCAGGCTCCTCTGCTTTCATTCTCCGCTCGTCGTCTCCCTTTTAACTGTGCGTCAGCTCCACCTGGGTGCCGGGCAATGGCCGTGGTCGCTGTGCTGCTGACCTGAGGGCTCCAGAGAAGTGGGAAGGGCAGGAGTGGGTGGACAGAGCTCCTGTCCTAGCGGATGGGCTGAGGGAGGGATAATTAGCGGATCGAACGGTGTGATTCGCCTGTCGTCTGAGAACTGGCCCGCGGATCTGGGCTCGGCATTGCCTCAGCGCTGCCGCCTGCCCACTGCAGGGAGGCAGCATCCACCTCTCGCCTGCTGGTCACTGTACAGGGGCAGTGACACAATCTGCACACAGCCGCTCCTCCCCGGAGAGACACTCTCTCCCCTCAGAGATCCCCCGGGACACACTGCGCTCGGGAGACCCACACCTCCCCAGAGATCCCCCGGGACACACAGCGCTCGGGAGACCCACACCTCCCCAGAGATCCCCCGGGACACACAGCGCTCCGGAGACCCACACCTCCCCAGAGATCCCCCGGGACACACAGCGCTCCGGAGACCCACACCTCCCCAGAGATCCCCCCGGGACACACAGCGCTCCGGAGACCCACACCTCCCCAGAGATCCCCCCGGGACACACAGCGCTCCGGAGACCCACACCTCCCCAGAGATCCCCCCGGGACACACAGCGCTCCGGAGACCCACACCTCCCCAGAGATCCCCCCGGGACACACAGCGCTCCGGAGACCCACACCTCCCCAGAGATCCCCCGGGACACACAGCGCTCCGGAGACCCACACCTCCCCAGAGATCCCCCGGGACACACAGCGCTCCGGAGACCCACACCTCCCCAGAGATCCGCCCCGGGACACACAGCGCTCCGGAGACCCACACCTCCCCAGAGATCCCCCCGGGACACACAGCGCTCCGGAGACCCACACCTCCCCAGAGATCCGCCCCGGGACACACAGCGCTCCGGAGACCCACACCTCCCCAGAGATCCCCCCGGGACACACAGCGCTCCGGAGACCCACACCTCCCCAGAGATCCCCCCGGGACACACAGCGCTCGGGAGACCCACACCTCCCCAGAGATCCGCCCGGGACACACAGCGCTCAGGAGACCTGGCCTTCATAGCAGAAGGGGGGTGACCCCAGGGGTCCCTGTAGCACACTGAAACGTGGGCACCACGGACACACCTCGGGGCTCAGTCCGCTAATGATACGACCCCGACTCAGGGCGGGACCCGGGAGCAGCTGAGATCTGGTTCACTGCAGCCCTGCGGCACATGGGGCAGAAACGGGACACACGCCCAAGCCTCCCGAGCCTCGGGGGGGCTGTGGGGCGTGCCGAGTCGCTCTGTACTGGCACCCCCTGGTCTCACGCAGTGTGCGGCTCGCTTCACTGTCGCAGTAGTCCGAGGTTTATTCCGAGCCGTAAGCGCGCGCTCGGAAAGCAGCACAGCCTGAGCCTGCCGTGGGCTCTTTTGGGATGATGCCAGCGGCACATCTTGGAGTCCCTCCTGCAGCAAACAGACGCATTACAATTAACAAGACACCCGGGAAGGGGACGGAGGAGGGAGATTTAATGGCATTCCCCGGGCCCCAGCACTGCGGCGCTGATGACACATCCCTGCTGCGCCTCCCTCTCTCCTCCCCTGCTGCAGGGAGCCTGGCTCCCGGGGAGAGTGCTGCAGGTTCATGGTCACCCAGGTGAGAGAGCCAGTGTCTCCTCCACCCCACCCACTGGGGTCCTCCGGGGGGCACACGCTCCTCGACTGATGAAGGGAGCCCGGGACCGGGGTCCGAGCCGGCAGGCTCTGCGTTCCTTCCCCCTGGGGGCAGCACCTCTGCTCCTTGATCCGGTCGGAAGACAACACAGCCACGCGGTGGGAGGGGGGCCCGTGCCCTTGTGTGTTCCTGAGCTTCCATGCACAACGGACGTCTCCCGGAAGGCCCGCACTCTGACCAGCGTGCAGAGTCATGCCATCTCCACTGGCTCGCAAAGGCTCTTGGGAGGTTCAGGGGCCCTTTTGTTTTGCAATCTGAGCAAGAGCATGCTGGGGCTGCTCCTCCAAGCCCGGCCCCTTGCTCTTGTCCCTTTCCTGTCCCCGTCCCGTCCTGCGCAGGAGCTCAGGGAACTGTCGCTGTGCTCACAGCTCCCTGCAGAGCCACAGACGCCCCCCCCTGCAGTGGCCCCGTTTACATCCGATGACCCACACGCCTGTAGGGCGGCGCTGTGGTGCAGTGGTTGGCCTTTGCCCTCAGCGCACTAGAGGTCAGCGCCGGGGCCCTGGGTCCAGTTCCGGACCTGAGGCGGGGTTGGTGTGCCCTCCCCCTGTCCGAAGACATGCTGGGGGCCTGTGGGAGACCGGGCCCCCGCTGCGAGCGTGTGCGCGTCTGCGTCTGCGTGTCCGTCCCGCGCCGGACTGGTGTCCCGTCCGAGGCGCGGCCCGCCGCTGCCCGCCCTGCCACCCTGTACTGGGTAAAGAGCTTGGCGGACGGGAGTGGGGCGGAGCTGCCCCAGATTCCAGCACCGCTGCGGCCGGTGTCACCAGCAGCTGAGCTTCCCTTCAGGACAGCGGCACCGCGACTGGGGCAGGATCGGGCCTCTGCTCCTGATGAATGCCGAGAGCCTGCGAACCCACTGCCGGTCCATACTTCAGAGCTCCGGGGATTTGCATGTTTTGTAATCTGATTCATGCCAGTCTAGTTAAAACAACAACAGCAGCAGCGGCAAAGCAAAGCAAAGGAAAATACTTAATGTGCGGAACAAACATCCCTCATCCGCGCCGCGCTCGGCCCCTGCCCTGCGCTCCCCTGTCAGTTTCGGGAACACGCGAGCTCCGGGAATCACAGTCCCTGGGCCTGAGGTCCCACGCGGGTGCGAGCCGAGCCGAGCCGAGCCGAGCCGGACCGTAAACGGCTCAGAGATACAAAAAACACGAGACGAAACAGAACGCGAGCTCGTCGCGGCCGCTCTTCCACTGGGGGGGGGGGACGGGGAAAGAGGGAAAAAAAACGTTGCGAGCGTAACAGGTCTCCGAAACTCATTCATATTAACAACTCAGATCACGTCCAGGAGCTCTGATTGTCCATTAACCTGGACGGCAGACCCCCTCCCCCCCCCAGTCTCCCTCCTCCTCCTCCTCCTCCTAGGGGTGGCGTCTCGCACCAGCCTGGGCAATGAGGGAACAGGCAGAAGAGGGCTTTTTTTTCTTTCGCTCTTTCTTCGGGTCCTTATCAGCAATTCAGATTGCATGCAAATCGGCAGCGTCATCGTCATTTCTTTCTTGCGAGCGAAAAAAAAATCAAGGGAGGAGGAGGAGGAGATGGAGGAGTGAAGGAGGGGGGGGGAGAGAGAGAGAGACTCAACCGTCCTCGGTCCTCCTCTTATGGGCAACACTTCGCTTCTGTTCTCCCTGCTGCTACGAGCTGGCAGTGTGGAGGCGTGAGACTCCGGCGCCCCAGAGCGCCTGATCGATGCGGGCTGCAGGAAAGTTCAGCTGAGCGCTCTTCTGCAGAGAGGAGGGGGGCTCGTCTTCATAACTCCGCCGTGCCCGAGGAGAAGCAGGAGTCCTGCGCGGGGCTGGGAGGTGGGGGGATTATTTCGGAGAGAACACACACACGCACACACGCCTCTGCCGTGATCATGGCCACGCAGCGCCGACGGACCGCGGCCAGCCGGTGCTCGCGGGCTCTGCTCGTGCTCGCCGTGCTGTGCGCCCGCTGCTGCCGCGCGACCTGCCCGGAGAGAGCGCTGGAGCGGCGCGAGGAGGAGGCGAACATAGTTCTGACCGGGACCGTGGAGGAGATCCTCAACATGGACCCCGTGCACAACACGTACTCCTGCAAGGTAAGGCACCGGGGCTCCGGGGCTCCGGGGCGGCGGGAGAGCGAGCGAGCGAGCCGGGGTTAAGACAGCACCGCGCCCGGCCCGGTCCGGCTCCGCTCGGACGGGAACAGCCTCCGGGCAGGTCCCCCCCCAGGAGAGTCGATGAGCGCTCAACTGTTGCCTCTTCTAATGTACAAAGAGCCTTCTCGCCTTTTCTTATTTTTTTGGAGGGGGGGAGGGTGCCCCGCCTTCTTTCACAGACCCCCCAGACCGTGAAAAGATCTCAAGTCTGGAAATGATTAATTTTGCACCTGTTTGCTCGCTACCTCTTCGCTCGCCGTTCGCGGCGGAGAGCGACACTCAGGCGGCGCTCGCGTGTTTCTGACAGGGGTGCGAGTCGATACCGCGCCACTGTCTGATGACAAAAAACAACCGAGCCTCTTCTGTCATTAACACACTTTTATTGGAACCCCCCAACAACATCACAAGAATCGCTTTTGAACATGATCCTCGGGTCGAGTATCCTCAGATCCGTCAACACGTGGTTTCCCTGAACCGAGCCTGTGGTGTGAGTTCGGTTCGGGATGAGGTTCCGAGGGGTGACAGAGCGTCAACCGAAGACCCAGGTAGCCGTGAGTCCCAGCGCCTGTCCCGGTCCGACTCAGCCGGGGGGGGCTCGCTGCGGGGTGGCAGACAGATGCACCTCGACACTGTGCTCCAACCCTCAGTCTAACTCCGTCTCTGGCGACAGAGACACCCCGGGCGCTGCGGGAGACTGCCGCTAACTTGACATCGCCGTGCAATGAAGAGGGGGGGGGGTTCCCGGCGTGGTTTGATCCGATCTGTTCAATCCCCATCGATCGTCGCTGCCCTGCACGGCCACGGGCACCCACTGACCGCGAGCGGCGGCGCGAGGCAGGCAGGCAGGCAGGCGGGCGAGGACGCGCGGCCCGGCGGCTCGCCTGTTGCTACGTAACCGCCGCCGGCGCTTGTCACGCGGCGGATTCCCTTGCACGCGGGCAGTTCTCTCGCTGCACCGGAAGGAAATATAAAAGCGACTCCGCCGCGCGGTGAGGGGGGGGGGTTGGCCGCGCGTGCCACGTTTTTCGTGTTTTAATTATTAGGCTTTGGAGTTGTGTGACTCAATACGGAGGGGGGGTCTGGCAGGAGGGGCCCGGGGCCCTGATGAGAAGTTTCCTCTCGGCGTTGTGAGAGCACCGTCCATGTCCGTGTTTTTATCATCTGAGCTTGTGGGATTCGGGAAGCCCCGGACTGCCAGTCCCCGAAGGTGCCCCTTAAGTTTCCAGTTGAGTTTCTTGTCAGTGTGTCCCTGCCATGGAGGAGCCCACAGGGCTGGACGGGGGAGTGTCCGCCTGGCTCCGTGTGGGAGGGGCCTGAGAGGAGGAGGAAGAGGAAGAGGATGGCGCCTGGGTCTCTGACCCCTGTCTCTCTCTCTCCCTGCCCCACAGGTGAGGGTGTGGCGCTACCTGAAGGGCCGGGAGGTCGTGACCCGGGACGTCCTGCTGGACGGGGGCAACAAGGTGATGATCGGGGGCTTCGGCGACCCCGGGATCTGCGACAACCAGGTGGCCACGGGGGACACGCGCATCTTCTTCGTCAACCGCGCGCCCGCGCAGCTGTGGCCGGCGCACAGGGGCGAGCTGATGCTGAACTCCAGCCTGATGAGGATCACGCTGCGCAACCTGGAGCAGGTGGAGCACTGCGTGGAGGGTGAGTCCCCTCGAACCCGCGCCGAGGCCGGGGGAGCCAGATCTGTTGCCCAGGTGGAGGCAGGGCTGCTGGCCTGACCGTCCCCTCCGGCGTCCGGCAGTCCTCTGGGATTCCGTGTCCGATCCGTGTCCGAGCCTCTGTGGGCAGCACGCTGGGAGTTGTGTTGGGGGCGAGGGCAGCATGGTTGCTAATGTTGCTGCCTCTTTAGCTCCTGGGTCCCGGGTTCGATTCTGGAAGGGGTTGGCTTCTGGGTGGGGTCTGTGTGTTCTCCTGGTGTGTGTGTAGGTCTCCTCCAGGTGCCCAGCTTTCTTCCCGCAGTCCTGAGACATGCTGGCAGGCTAACTGGCATCTGGGAAAACTGGCCCTGGTCTGAGTGTGCCCTGCGATGGACTGGCGTGCTGTCCAGGGTGCACCCTGCCTTGTGTCTGGTGCCTGCTGGGATAGGCCCCGTCTCCCCTGTGCTGGATGAAGGGCTTGGGACAGGGGTGGACAGGTGGAAATGGGGGGTTTGACCGAGGTCGTTCTCGATGTTGTCACGTGGAGATGGGCCTCCGAGCTGCTTTGGCAAGGGGATGGATCAGCCCTGACCTTGGAGTTGGGAGTGATTGGACAGGTGGGGTAGCCCAGCTGCAGAGGTGCTCTGCTCCCCCCTGGGGAGAGGCAGTCGAACCCGGGAACCTGAGAGAAGCAGCAGCTCCTGTAGCAGAACCAGTTCAGATCCGCAGTCAGGCGCAGGCCGGACAGATTGGACTGTGTGAGTGTGTTTGTGAGTGAGAGTGTGTGTTTGTGTGTGTGTGAGTGAGTGTGTGTTTGTGTGTACGTGTGAGTGAGTGAGTGTGTGCGTTCGAGTGTGAGTGAGTGAGTGTGTGCGTTCGAGTGTGAGTGAGTGTGTGTGTGCGTGTGAGTGAGTGAGTGTGTGTTTGTGTGTGTGTGAGTGTGTGTCTGTGTGTGCGTTTGAGTGAGTGTGTGTTTGTGTGTGTGTGTGTGAGTGTGTGTCTGTGTGTGCGTTTGAGTGAGTGTGTGTTTCTGTGTGTGTGTGAGTGAGTGTGTGAGTGAGTGTGTGAGTGAGTGTGTGTGTGAGTGAGTGTGTGTGTGTTTGTGTGTGTTTGTGTGTGTGTGCGTGTGAGTGAGTGTGAGTGAGTGTGAGTGAGTGAGTGTGTGTGAGTGAGTGTGTGTGCGTGGTGCTTTCCTGTTTCTGAACTATGCGAAGGCGCTGTGTGCGAGCGTTCAGCCAGGTGTTTTGCAGACAGTGACATTAGCAACATTTCGGTAATGTGTCACCATGGAAACCGCCAGCGGGAAAGATCCTCTTTGCACAGCCGCTCCTGTGCCGGGACGCCCCAGTCTCCCACGCGAGGGTCCGGTCCCCAGGGAGACCGGAGAGGGGCCCCCCTCTCCCGTCCGCGTCCTGACCTGTTTCCGCTGTTCTGATGAGCTCTTTGGACCGGATTGTTGTTCCCTATTCACTGTCCTGGTTTAAAGTCCCACTCCGGGATGTTTCTTAAAGGCGGGTGGTCAGGAGCAGTTCTCTAATTGAAGCGACCAGACGACAGTTATTAAGGGACAGCAGGCTCAGTATTTTCAGCGTTTGGCATCGCCTGACGCAACGACGGCGCTGGCCTTGATCTCAAGGCTGACAAAACCCTCCTAACGTGCGAGGAACGAGCCAGGGAGGCAGCTGTGGGGGTGAAGATGGGGGGCTCAGCGGGCGATCCTTTCTATTTAGTGAGAGAGCGGAGGTGCGGGCCCACAGCATGACCTCCTCTCGAACTGCACTCCATGAGAGCCTGAAGGAGCTTGGAAAGAGGTCTCAGTTTAAGCGGCGCCGTGTGCCGTGTAAATGCAAGGGGTGGGCAGGTCTGGGGTATGAAAACAGAAGGTCAGAAAGGAATGTCAAGCACTACTGCCGTGCTGGGGGTTGGAGAAGGAATTCCTGGCAGAGCTCCGCAGGTAGGAAATGAGCGAGGGTCTCTGCAGGCCGGTCAGAAAGAGCTGCCGCAACCCGGCTTACGGCACAGAGTCCTCACTCCTCCGCGCAGAATTAATCACCACCTCACAGCTGGACTGCTGAACGAGAGCACTGGCACCTGGGCGGGGCTACAGTCTGTGACACGTACCGCTGTATCTTAGAGGGAAGAATATACAAAGCTCCTGTTGTAGTTTGTTTTTGCTTCGGCGTGTAGAGTCGCTCCGGGTGGTTATTGCTGATTCCTGCTGGTTTCCTCGGGAGGGGATCTTCGCGGCTGGGCTTTTTGTGATAGTCGACCAAATATCATTTCTTATCAGTCTGAGAACGCAAAACCCCTCCTGCTTCCCTCCAGCCCCCTCGAGGGGTGAGGGCGATGGCTCGGCGCCGGCGGAGCGCAGAGCAGGGGAGGGCGACTCCAGTCCTGGCGCCGCTGCACTGGCTACCCGCAGGATTTAGACGCAATATTTAATCTGCACCTGACTAAGACGCAGCTGTGCTCAATTATGTCATTAAGGTCTGGGGTGGAATGAAAAACAGACAGAGAAGTGGCACCCACGTTCAAAAGCCCCAATATTGTTTGCCCTTTAAGGGCTGTGTTTTTGGAAATAAATAAATAATTGAGGTTTTGATTTCCCTGCCTGAAAACACCTATTAAACTGCACCCTGTTGAAATAAACCATAACGTGATTAGTGCATAGTCCTCGTACTGCATAATGTCTTCAGGTAATGTGGTAATGCGCTTAGGAATCTTTCATGTGGGAGACCAATATTTAACTTGGTTATGAATTCTATATGTTTTCGTCTACTGGTTTTCTCTTTTGTGTCCTTTTTAGTCCTGAAGCTGTTTTGTTTAATGGAGTGGGTCTTTTTTTTTATTCAGACAAATATTTCACAACCCCTCAATTTAAATTTAATTTAAATTTAATCAAGCTCTTGTCTATTTTGAAATCTCACTGCTCACCTGTGCTCTAGAGAAATAATTGGCGCTGTCGTATGCTTCTTGTTGTTTTGTGCGTGGCCATCACATCTGAATGTGGAAATACCTGGGAGCATTCATGAGAGACGTTCGGACTCCATCACTGTGCCTTTCAGAATGAGTGCCTGCTGCATCTTAGCTGATTGCCTCTAAGTAATGATTGCCGCCTGTTGAGGGAGAAGTTTCATTATGTGGAAACGCTGGGGAAGGCTGTGCTATAAATCTCGTTAGGAAAAGTACTTTAATTAGCGAGAGACTGCATTAGTGCATTCACTCATTGCTTAACATAGCACGGACCACAGACGGCCCCTCAGCAGCAGCTCCAGAGCAAGTGGCTTTATTTGAGACCCCGTGACAAGCCGACAGCGGGGGGGTGGAAGGGTCCGCTTTCTTCAGTGGTATAACAAAACGTTTATCATTGGAAAAGTGATTTCGTTTCTCAGTTGTCGTTTTTTTTTGGGGCGACACGGCTTCGAAAGAAGTGTGTCCCCTGGATCTGCCGCCCATCAATAAAGACATGTGTAAGAAAAAGATCCTGAGCCACTGTTAATGGCTGATTTCCCGGGTGATGTGATGACTCGTGTGTGCCAGGCGGCTCCCCGAGCGAAGTCAGAGCTCCTCAGTGGAGCTGCGCGGAGGCCAAGCCGCGGGTCGATTGTGGGCTGTACCCCGGTGTCTGTGTGGGCCTCCTGCGTCTCTGCGGCACCCTGGACACCGGGGCGGTGCTGTCGGCTGCTCCTGGGCGAGGGCTCGGGGCAGCGGGGCAGAGAGCGGGGCTGCGTTGCGCAGGGGGTTCCTCGCTCAGGTGCGGACTGGAATGCTCGCGGCGTTTGGCTCGGCGCGCGGTGCTTCCTGACTCACCCAGGGGAGGGAGGAGGGAGGAGGGAGGGCCTGGGGCGGCGCATTCCCCGTCTCGGAGCGCCGCGCCTCAGAGCCTTGGAACCCGCGGGAGAGCCTGTGCACAGGAGGGCTGCACCACAGCTGGTCGTGCCAGGAGACGAGCAGCCCGGAGGGGCGTGTTTCTCTTTGCCTTGTCCTCTCGCCACGGCGCTGGGAAGAGAGAGAAGCCTGTCGAATTTGTCCAGTTACTGCTGCCACTGTACAGGCTGGTGTGTCACACGGGGCATTTCCCTCAAGCTGGCCTGCTGGTCTCGGGCTTGGGCTGGACTGGGCTTTTACATGTGCACAGATACCCCGGTGATTCATTCTGCCCGCGGGGGCCTGACGGTGCAGCCCGTTCCTCTGTCGTTCTGAGCTCTGCTCGTGCCGTCCCCCCGGTAGGCGGAGACGCTTCTGAGGGACGTGCCCGCGTGTTGCTCACGTTTGCCTGCCCAGTACTAGAAGACGTGTCCACGCCCCGGCCCTGCGCTGGTGCTGGCCTGGACTGGGCGTGACGGAGAGCGGGGCTGCGGTGCGTGTGTGTGTAGCGTGGGCTGTTTTCCCAGCTGCCCCGGTGCTGCTGGCGTGAGCCTGCAGTTGGACCCGGAGGTGCTCAGGTGGCTGAGGTCGGCCAGGAGTCAAAGAAGCAACACGCTTGTAACGGCTGTAGGTTTCTGTGCTGGTGGTCTCTCCCGGCTGACCTCACATCTGGCTGCTCACCCGGCGACTCTACGGGCCGTCAGGATGCTTTCCAGGCCCTTGACGCGCCATGCAGGGGGTGAGGCTGCAGAGGGGTGAGGCTGCAGAGGGGTGAGGCTGTATAGAGGCTGCAGAGGGGTGAGGCTGCAGAGGGGTGAGGCTGCAGAGAGGTGAGGCTGTATAGAGGCTGCAGAGAGGTGAGGCTGCAGAGAGGTGAGGCTGCAGAGAGGTGAGGCTGTATAGAGGCTGCAGAGGGGTGAGGCTGCAGAGGGGTGAGGCTGTATAGAGGCTGCAGAGGGGTGAGGCTGCAGAGGGGTGAGGCTGTATAGAGGCTGCAGAGAGGTGAGGCTGTATAGAGGCTGCAGAGGGGTGAGGCTGCAGAGAGGTGAGGCTGTGATGAGGTGGCTTTGTGCTTGTGTTTGAGAAAGGAGGAGGCCTCAGGGCAGTTAATGCTTTCTACACCAGCCCTGGTTCCTCTCACCCCCGCAGTGACCCACTCTTGTGTTTTCTGTGGACGGCCATTAAACTACCCTTTTTTCCAAAAGATCTGAGAGTAAAGTAACTCTTCCAGCTTGCATGATAACACGGCCTTTCTGTGAGCAACTGGCCCGCGATTTCTCTGAGAATAAGGCATCATCTGTGTCTCTGCCGGGGCGGACAAAAAGATAATGGCCTTACAGTTATCTCCCTCACGAAATGAGTCAGAGGGTCTTGGGGACAGGTTTCCACTTCCCCTGAGGTTCCTGTTTAACACAGTCATTCTTCAAGGGCTCGAACAAGTGGCTGCTTTGTAGGATTGAGGCTCTATTGTGTGTCTCGTCCCGCACACTCACATCAGCAGTATTGCGGCGCAGTCTGTGGGCCTCGGCCGTCGAAGGGGAGCACAGAGCACAGAGCACAGAGCTCTGCAAACGTGGGAGCGCATCCCAGACCCAGCTGTGTGGGGGCAGTGTCTGACCCCCCCCCCCCCCGCTGAAATTTCCATGTTACGCAGAAGAGGAGCTTGAGCGAGGAGCTGCGTCATCGGTGTGCTTTGTCTGCAATGTGACCAGTAGTTGTAAATTCCACAGCTGCACCCTGAAAGGCGAGAGATAGGCAGGCGCCCCAGCGCAGCTGAGCCTTCTTCAGGTGTGCCGGTCGCAGATCGTGCAAATTGTGATGAAGTGCCTTCTTCGTTTTTTTTAAGATGTAAGATGAGCGAATGTGTCTGTTTTATGTGAGAATTAAGCCCTTTGCCCCCAGGGTGAAACAAATACTGAGAGGCCTGTTCCGCACAGGGAGGAAGAGTGCGGATTCAGGAGCAGTCCCTTCTCTTACCAAGGGTTTTTAAATCCACCTATTTTCGCTGTTTTCGAAACCCATGAACGAAACCTCATGAATTTCTCACTTTCAGTGGGCCTTCACATTTTAATGCTCGCAGAAAACAGGCTGCTCCCCCAAAACACGCACACAGCTCAAAAGACACTGTCTCCAGTGCTGGCACTGCCCAGGGTTTCTAAGGCTTCTGTCAACCCTTTGAGAGAGTGGAATTAACTTAATGTGGATTGTTGCACCCTTTATCTAAAATGAGCATAATGACTCCGTCTCAGCAACTGAAAACAGACTTTCAGTGCATTTCCTGCAGCGCATCTACATAAACATCTAGGGCTTCACAGGGATTTTAAGGAAAGAGGCTGAATCCTCTCGGGATTTGGGGAGTCTGTAGTACAGGATGCTTTCCCAGGATCATGCCATCTGGAGAACAGAGGAGAGGGAGAGGAAGAGAGTGAGAGAGGGTGAGGCAGTTGGACAGTGGTGGGGAGAGAGTGGAAGTGTGAGAGATGGGAGGAGACTGAAAGAGAGAGGGAGAACGTGTCCAAGGGCTGTCAAGGTTGTTGGACCGAGAGTGAGACAAGGATAGAGCGAGGGACTGAGAGAGAGAGTGAGAGGGAGTGACGGAGCACACTGAGAGAGTGAGACAGGAGTCAGGAGTGAGAGTGGGTAGGGTGAGTCGTCTGGACTTTCTGGACCGGGTGCTCTATCACTCTCCAGCAAAGCAAGATCAGGGGCCTGCCTGCCAGCCACACAGACGCTCTGGGACAATCCTGAGAGATTATTAGATTGTGTTTATTAAAAAGGTAGGATGCCAGTGATAGCACTGGTCCTTCTCCTGGGATGTATACTGCCTCTAAACTGAAAACCCATGAAAAGCAGAGGCAGGGGCTGTTAGCAGAACCTGCATGTCATAACCTGGCTCCCCTTCCAGGCTGGCTCTGCAGTCCTCAGGGACGTGACTGGGCAGCAAAGACCAAACAAGGCAAGAAAAAACAGTTACAAAGCTGCAGTTTGCTCTGACAGCTCCAGCACATTACACATATTTCGGTGGTGCGCTGGTAGGCTTAGACATCTGAGGAATCTTTCCGTAGACAAGCACGGGCAACGGCAGATAGCCACGATAAGATCGATTCTCGCTGAAGTGCTCAAGGCCTGGTTTGCAGTGAACAGAACGCACAGATCCTTCTCTGTGCAAGCCCCTGCCTTTCCCTGAGGTTCCCCTAAGAAGTAGACAATTGTGAGTATTTGATAATAGGGGATAATTACTAATAATAACAAAACTAGATGCCGTTGGGCAGTGCTTTCGTTTAAAATCCACTGGCACTCTGACTCCAGAAGCATCTTTGAGCACGTGAGGGATCGGGGTGTTCCTGGCCTTTGCTCGGTCCTCTGGCCTCTGCCACTGTTGCGACCCTCCCCTCCAGCAGGGCGGTTCTGCCTTGTGGCGCACGCCGGGCTCGCTCAGGTGGGCCGGACCGAGCCGGGCAGAGCGGCCCGCCTCGCTGCAGAGCCCTGGCAGCCCTGTCTGGGTTGCCGGGTTCCGTGGTCCAGGGGGCCCTGTGAGTTTCTCCTGCCTCGCGAGGCGTGTGCCTGTGCGACTGACGCTCGGACCGGAGCGTGGCCGCGGGGCTGCAGAGGCGCGGAGCGCGTTTCGCTGAGCGTGGGGTGAAGACTGCTCGGCCATTACTTGCTTTGTGATCGTTCCAGCATGGTGTGGGAGAGGAGGGTAGAGGGAGGGATCGAGAGAGAGAGGGAGAGGGGGAGACAGCTGCCTGGACTCTGTACCGGAGGTGCTTAAATTTGACAGAGCTCGATAGATCGAACACAGATCTGACTGAATCGTTAAAGCGTGTAATAGCGCCCCCCTCTGTGTGGCACACCCGGGCCCGGTCCTGACCTCCAGGGCATGGTCTCGGACCAAGCGGTGCCGTTGTGCGCAGAAGTTTGCCAGTATCGTGAGCTCCTGCAGCAGGTTCTGTAGAACCTAACACAACCCGGACCCCCAGCCTGCGCAGGTTCCCAGGGTGGGGGAGCTGGGAAGGGCCCCTGGAGCCGTGTCCCGCGATCAAGGGAAACACTCTCAGGCTCATTGCGTCCGTCGTGGTTTGTGACGCGGGCTGGGGGAGAGGGGGGTCAGGGGTCCGGGGATGAGCATTCCTCACCGGGCCCGGGACAGAGCCGGTCCAGCTGCTGCGGCCGGTGGGGAAGACAGCCCCCTGGGGCAGGGGAAGAGTGGTCTGTGAGAAGAGAGCCTCCGAAGCAGCTTTGATGTGGGCCGGAGAGGATTCTTAGCCACGCGGTTGAGGAACGTGCTCGTTACTCTCATGGCAGAGATGACTTATCTCAGTGTTCCCTTCCATGCTTGCTGTCTGCCTGCTGGACTTTTGACTTCTGGCTTAGTAAATGCCGACCCGTTGTGCTCCTTTCACGACTTCGATCTCCTCGGTCCGGTTTCCTTTCGGCCCGGTGTTTCAGGAAGCCGCTGCACTCCGGGCCTCGCGGAGGACGGGCTGTGTTGCCGTGACAGCCGCGGAGGTTTGGGTTTCTGCACCCTGGTTACCTGTCAGACCTTTTCTCTTGTGTCCTCTGGCTGTGGAAGCCAGGTGCTGGTTGGTGACCAAGGTCAGACGAATGCCCTGCGGGCCACGTCTCTGTTCGAGCCGCCAGTGTGAAGGGTCAGGACCTGCCGTTGGCCTGAGCCTGAGGAAAACCCCGTCGACCAGGCGAGGTTCTGCATCAGCAGCTGTCACAGCTGGCGGCAGGCAGGCAGTAGGCAGCTCTGCGTTTCATTGGGATTCCTCCTGCACCGTCTGACAAGAAGCTGAACCTTCCAGTTGCTCAGATAATGGCTTTGCCTCGCTCTCTCCCTGTGTGCCTCTGGTTTGCATTTTATGTGGGACTAATTGGTGTCGCTGAACTGCAGGTCTGAAAAGTGCGGTCTGTACCGCTCAGTTTATGCGCACATTGGTTTTAACATTCTGCTTTAATTCCAGAAGCCCCATTAGCAGCTTGGCTCCATTTACAGGTGCCCAGCAAAATGCGTTCCTCTCCAGAAGACTGGTAAACACTTGTCGAAAGGCAGGGCTCTCCAGACGGAGAAGCATCCAGTCGACTCCGAGTCGTTCTCACGGAGAACCATTCCCCCGGCTCTGTGCAGCGGGGGCCTGTCGTAGTGCTGATTGCTCGACCTTCGGATGGGTGCGTTTTCAAAATCAGGGGCTCATCCTGAAGCCTAGTAATACAACAGATCCCCGCCTCAGCAGGACATGCGGTGTTTTTCTTGGTTCAGAAGGAGGACCCCAGAGCTGCTGCTTGTGGGCTGTGTCTGCGGCGTAAACACTAACTCTGCTCACGCCCCTCCTGTCCCCCGACGAGCGTGCAGCTTCTTATTGTTGCTGGCTTTCCGAGGGGCTAAGCCCTTTGTGTGCAAGAGAATTGTAGCGATTCAGAAGGGAGGCACAGCGCCGCTCTCCTTTCCACGGACGGGGCCGTATAAACGTTAAAGAGGACGCGTTGAGTTTTACGGTGCAGTAGACCTGGGCGACAGCCCCTGCAGTCTGGTGCCTGATCCGCTGATCCACCCCCACAGACCTGCAGGTCGCCACACTGCTGCTGGCCCTGTAATCACCCTGGAATCCAGGGCAGTAAAACTGTACCTGTAATAACAAGGCAGGAGCTGCGGACACAGGGAGCGACAGCGGCTTCTTTCAGACACGGGCAGTAGGCTCCTCAGTCCTGAAACGTTCTGCACAGCTTCTTTTTTTTAATGAGCGATGGCACTGCTTTTTTACTGCTAGGCCGGAGTATTTCAGGGGGTATTTCTACAAGTTGGTGTTGTCGCCGGGATGTTCCATGTTCCATGTCAAGTAAACCTTGAACAAAGAGCTCTGCCTGTGGGTCTGAAGGGAATCGTGTCAATTTCCCTGCACTTCCTGCCGTTAAGCTGTAGTGGCAGTAGCAATAATAATATAAGAATAATGATGGCTCTCTTTTGGATACCGCCTTTCACCCCAAAGGGCTGCCAGAGCCCCACATACAAGGGGGACCTGCGTCACCGTCACTGCAGGGCACAGTGGTCAGGAGCAGGAGGGAGGAAGGGGTTCACCCAGAGAGTGGGGTTCAGCCAGGCCCTAATGCTACCAGCAGTAAATGTCTTTTCACAAACAGAGCCATGGGATCTTCAGAGACCAAGTAGTCAGGACCCCAGTTTAATGTCTCCTCTGAGGTCTGGCTCTGCCTACAGCACAGCGTCCCCTAACAGCACACCTCTTCAGGTGGCACATCTGTTTGCCAGCGCTGACCTGCCCCAGCCTCACCGAGCCCCTGAGATCTCACCAGGCAGGGCACTGGTAGGCGAGCTTGTCTTTGAAGTTCGTGAAGGACCAGACAAAGCGCTGAACACTGGGCGAACTGGGAAAGGAGACAAGGGAAGCACCACAAGAGCTCCATGTGACTGCCTTTGTGGGTTTGTGTTAATGGAATTAAGTAACTGGTTGTGTTGCTGGCCTGCATTAGTTCACAGCTTCCACTGATGTGTTTTAAACATCTGCTTTCCTTGTGAAAACCGATGCGTGCATATTCACTTGGTGTCCTCTAATGACCATCTTGAACAAACCTTTATGTGGCACTTGCCAGCGAGGGGGATTAACCTTGCCCTGCTGGTATGTGCGGAGGGTAGGAAGGAGCTGTCTTCATCTCCTCCAGACGCGGGAGATTCCTTTCACAGTGGCTAGTAGCCGCCGGGGACAGATGGGCCAGCGGTCCAGAGATCGGTCATTACCTCACGCTCGGCCGAGTCTCGGTCACATGACCTTCCCGTTCCGGCCGGCTGCTGGAGAGCCTCCTGATCCTGCGCTGCTCTAAGACGTGGAATGAGCTTTCCGACGTGGCTGCTGCCGAGGCCGGACAGCCCGGGCCGTGGACCCCGCAGGGCCGCTCGTCCGCACGCGGGAAACCGCGCAGGGAGTCCGGCCTTTCTGTGACGTGCGCCTCTCGGCGGCTTCCGTGTCCCGCTGTCCTTTTCCCACACGTCTCGCCGGGGACAGCTGGCGGATGTGGTTTCTGCGGGAGGAGTCTGGCATTCCCATTCGGAGCGCGCAGCTCTCCGCTCCAGGGAGCGATTAGAGGCAGAGGTGGGTGTCCGGGGAGGGCTGGCGGTTTCCGCGGCCGGTCATGGTGCTGCTCCGGATGACAGAAACGGAGGCGCTTGGCCGAGAGCGTCTGGTGAGGGCTCCCAGTGAACTGCGCGATTCTGAATCCCCTTTAACGGGCGGCGCAGTTTTCCGAGGGAAGTTAGGGATTCTGTTAGGGCAGCTGTTCCGGATTCCGCTGTTCTTGTTTGCCGGGTACCTGCCTCCTGCTCCTCCCCGGGCCGACACTGGTGACGGTGTCCCCCAGGCCAGACCGCCTGGCTGTAGCTGTCTGCTCTTCACCCTGGTCAGTGCCGATAACAGGGCAGTCTCGGGCTAGGGTGAAGAGTTTGAACTGGGACCCTGCAGCAAAGGAAGGTTATACGTTCATTGGAAAACTGGAAAAACGCTACAACCATTTACTGTCGCAGACTTTGATAAGGGTCTCTTTTTGGTGAAATGGTCTTAATGATCTGTGCTGCGGAAAGGGAATGGCTTATAGCTGCCTGCCAGCAGAATTTCACCCTTCGAGTTTGATCTCCAAATTGTTCAGCAGCCCCCAAAGACACACCTGAAGTGATGACTTCCTGCGAGGACGGCAGAGAGAGTATCACGTCAAGCCTGTCGCCCGCCGTGCAGCTTTCCTTTCTTGTGATGTAGAGAAAGAAAACAAAGTTAAGAGCTGCGACGTGTAAATGTTCTTCAAAGGAGGAGAAGGATGGAGTGGGTGGTGTGGCGCTCAGCACTGCCTGCCTCTCGTAATTAGGGATGAAATGTTGGTAGTCAGCGGCACTTGAATAGTTTCCACATATTTGAGCAGGAGAAGGAATTTCTGAAATGCAGCTTTGCAACAGAAGCAAGTCGAAACAGAGACAGCTTTGATTTGGCCAATGGCAGGAGCAGGGAGAAGAATGGACTGTTCATGTCTCCTGTCCCCTCTTCCTGCGGCGCAGCCGAGCTGTTGAGGGCTCGGTGTCTGTGCGCTTCTTTAAAGTGCTTTGATCTGCCCGATGCCCGTCACTCGGCGTGTGGGCCGAGGTGGCCTCGGTGTACAGGTGCTGCTGGCTGGTCTCTTTGCTTTCTTTCCAGTCTGCATGGTGCGCAGATAGGTCAGAACTGAGCAACTGGGGTGTGTGTGTGTGTACATGAGGGGCATTCAGATAACAGGATCCTTGAAGTAACACGCCACACCTGTCTGCTTCATGGCTGCAGACGCTTAAAAGCTCACAGTAGCTGTTCTCCAGTTGATGCTCTTTAATTGGGCTGGAGTGAATTTGCACGGTTTTGTCACAGAATAAAAAGATGGTATTTTCTGTTCAGATCAGTTCCGATACAGATTGTACTGCAGTGAGTGAGAACAGAGGTGGATTAAACCGCTTCACCCTGCGCCCAGCAAATCCCACATCCCTCCTTTATGGACCATTCTTTTGCCTTCATGCTTGTCGTCTACTCGTGTTCGCTGTCGCCTCGTCAGGGGGTTTGGGTGACCAGGGTGCGATGGAGACCGTGCGAGTGGGGTGCTTGAGTGTCAGTGCTGGAGCCCCTCTGGGCCCGTGTGCTGATATGGGGTGTAATGTGAGCATTAGTGGAGCAGTGTTTGAAATTCGCCAAGGCGCAGTTAGGAGGATCGTTTAGAGTGGTACATTAGGACGCCACGTGACAGCATTGGTGTATATTTATGATTTCCAGCGGCAGCAGCTTTCCATTCCGGCGTTTTATCTCCCAAACGTCAGGAGAGCGTGGAAACTTCACATCTGCTGTCTGTGTGAGTGGAAACCCCACTGCGTTTCCTTCCTCCCTGAGCGCCCCGTTAGAATGGGACCCTGGGGGTCAGATGTCCGACTCCAGCGGGGAAAATTAGACGAGAGGTACGGGCGCTCTGCCCCTCCCTCGCCTCGGAGCCGATGGGCAGGGGCTGGGAGCGTGCCTTACTGAAGTTTCCAGGGCATTAATAATTTAAAAAAAGAGTGCTGTATGTACAGGTATCCTACGTCAAAGAATGGGGCACTGTCCTAGCAAAGCCACTTAAGGCAGCACTGCCCTGGGGCTCTCCTCTCAGCTCTGATGGTGTGAACAATAGGCCATTTGGGAGAGCAAAGTATCCGATGACACCCGCTAATGAATTGTCTATGAGCTGGGTAGGCCACAATAGCAGGTACTAAAGCTGTAGTGCCCTAATTGCATTGCTTTTAGTGCTTGAATGAGCAGAAGAGACATGGAGGAGGATGGCCGCCTGTGTTTTCTTTAATTGCATTTTGTTTTGTTTTTTAAAGGGAAGGGTCTTTTTTTAAACGGAGGCGGATGTCTGCCGGCAGTATAACGGTAACGTACGCCCCAAGCAAGCCAGCTCCTTTATCCTGTCAGAGCGCAGCCTAACATCATGTTTAGTCTTGATCGGGGAAGAGAACGATTCAAGTATTGAAAGTCTTCAAAGGTATCGACAGAGCCGGGCGGGGAGGGGGTCTTCAGCGTCAGCAGCCAAATACGAATGAGAGAACTGGAAACTACAGACGACATCCTTGAATCAACTAACTGCTACCGAACATGCTAGAGGGGTCACTTCGCCTCCTTCGCGCTTGTAACCTTGCTGATGTAACTAAGCAGCACACACAGAATCCTCTTTTTGCTCAGCTTTCTCAGTGGCTGATGGGCAGGCTTTGTGGGTATTAATCACATCGCAACTGCGAGTGAGAATTCGCAAAGCCCATTCTTTATAGCCGGGCGGGGAGCGACCTCCAGTCTGTGTTCAAGAGCAGGGTGCGAGGCAGAGCCCTACAGAGATGATGCAGGGCTTCCCTTGTGAAATACTGGGGGCGAGAATGCAGGAGATGGTGAAATGTGGCAGAGTGTGGCAGGCCATGATAGAACCCCATGGCTAAGCCAAGCATGGATGGTTTGTGTTTGACAAAAGCTGACAGTTTGCGGTCTCACTTTGTTAAAAGGGATTGCTAATTAAACGTGTCAAAAAGATGTCAAAGATGTGTGGTGACGGTAAGCTACTTTTTTGGTAACAAGTGCTTTCTGCAGGTGCTGAATGGGTTAGCAGCTGGATTCTTTCAGCCCTACAAGATTGTTTAAACGGAAGCTCATAAAATAAGCATTTTACTGCTCCGGCCTGGCCCAAGCAGTGAGCAGCCCTCCCTCCCCTGCCTTGTGCTGAGAGGCAAGCTGGGACAATTGGCCAGGCCGCTGGTGTGGCCCCTGCAGAGAAAGTGCCGTTTGCTAATGCTGGGCTTTCAGCAAACACAGCCCTGCTTTCCCAGCTCCAGATCTGAAGCTCGGTGTTTACGGAGCTGAGTAACGGGCTGACTCTGGGCAGTCTTTTCACGAGGAAGCACAAAGCTGCCCCCCTGCAGTGCCGATCGCAGTGTAAAGTTTGCACACGGCATGACACCAGAGCCACAGTGGATTATTACAATGATGCGGCTTCCAGTTTAGAAAATAGCCCAGGGCTGAAGAGCTGCTTTTTTTTATTGATTTTGGAAAGCGGGAGAGGGAGTGGCGCTTGTTTGCGCGGTGACGGGGCCTCAGGAGTTATTTAAGCCTCTGAGATCTGGCTCCGCTCCCTCCCTGCCATCGGAGCCCGGCGCTGCCGCTGCCTTTGTTCTCTGGGCCTCGGGAGGAATGTGCGCTATGCCCCGAGCCCCGCGGGCGGGCGGGGGGATTACAGGCCCACCCAGGGGTGGCCAGGCCTGTGGCCCCTCCGCGATGAGCCGGGGGGCGAGACTCCCAGGTCACGGCACTGCAGCTCGGTACCAGTCCCCTGCTGGGTCAGGAGCTGGCGCCTCCCAGCAGGACTGCTGCTCCCCTGTTGGGAGGGCCTCCCCCCCGGCGCCCGCGCTTCCGAAACACCTCTGACGTTTGAACATGCGGAAGGGCTCGTCGGGGTGCCGCGCACGGCGGGCGGATGTGTCCTGCGCTGCTGAGCATTCCCCTCCCTATCCCCATTCCAGGAGCTCCGCAGGGCTGAGAATGCCGGCCGTTGGGAAGCCTTTTTCCACCCCCCCCCTCCCCGCAGCCCCCTCCCGCCCCCTGGTCCATTCTTCCCAGGCCGAGCTCCGGTGCGCTGTGCTCCGTGCCGGAATGCCGGTGGAATCCTGATGAGCCTCTTCCTTCCAGCTGTGTCTTCGGCAGAGTGAAGCTCTAGACAGTTGGCCAGGCGGAGCAGTTTTATTTGTTATTCTGGGAAGGCTTTAATTCCTCCGTTCTGAGCAGAATGTGCGATGCGTCTCCTTGCTGGAGAAGTTTTGTGCTCCGCATTTCCTTATGGACACAGGAAGCTCTGAGCGCCTGTAGATAATGAAATGGGTTTTGCCTTCTGGTTTTTCGTTGCATGAACCCCTCCATTGATACACCATGGTCATGTTGCACAGTCATGAATTTTTTACCAAGAATCGCAGTGGCCGGTCATTAACACGGCGCCGCAAAACGATTCTTTCTTTTGCTCGTCTTTAATGTAGGCATTTGAGACAAGGATGCAAAATTCCAGCTTCGCAAACGTGCGTGTGCTGCTTAGTATTTTACAGGCGTCCGCTGAAGCATTCAGACAATCAGAGTGCAGCCAGGAAATTGTCATTTTGCTGGAGCTTTACAGGAGATAAACATTCAGTGCTGGTGATTTGGATGTTGTTGTCTCCCCATTTTCTATACAGGCATTTTTCTCTTAAGAAAACAGAGGTGTGATCTGTTGAGCTTTGTTGCTCAACAACTGGTGGGAGAAGATACAGCAGGATCGCAGAGAATGAAGAGCTGCCTCCCTCTAACAGAGCCTGACATGCCTAATTTAGTGTGTTAATAGCTTGGATTTTAGAGAAAAGATTTTAGACAATGGTGGGCTCAGAAAAAGAGCATCGCCTGCCTTTATCTTTCTTCTTTGTTTATTTTAGTTTAGTCCTCTTCTGAAACAGCAGGAGGTGTTGGAAAAATTTGGCTCTGGGTCCCCTGGCATCATTCAGAACCCAGCTACTGTGGAAAGATTTGAGATCTGAATATACTTCTTTCCCCAGAGCTTTCAGAACTGAAACATCTTTCCTCACTGGTGTCAAACCAAGTAAAAGATGCACTGCCTTCAGCCTCATTGGTTGTTTGCCTAGCTGTGTTATATACTGTGGTGTGATAGCTCCATGTAGAATTGAAATTGAAACAAGGTGATGATGTATTCACCAACATCAAGGAAGATGGAGCAGTGCTCCTTTTCTCTGCTCGTCCTCTGCGCCTTTTAATTAAAACTGTGGGTTTCTTGTAGTTCCTCTGGCTTGTATAATTTCCTTAAACAAATATTGTAGCTGGGCTGAGAGTGCTTTCCTGTTTGTTGTCAAATTTTGCACATGGGTCCAGTGTTTAATTTGTAGTTTGTTTGCCTTTGAAGCACACATAAGGAATCTCCTGATGGAAAGGCTTGGTTATGGATTGCCGTGTCTCCGGGGACATTCAGAATGTTCCAGGCCCTTGTAAGATTAGTGTCAGTGTTTATCCAGGTCCCAGAAAGCAGGGGGAAGCGTGTTGAAGCCCTGGAGAGGTTCGGTGCTGTGACAACACCCAGAGGAGGCGGCAGTCAGGCAGTCAGTGCTTGGTGCTGCGGTCAGCTTTCAGTTCAGGGCCCTGTGGGAGTTTGTCTCCGGAGGGGCACTAAGAGCCAGTGGAGCCCCCGTGCCTGCTGGGGGTTCGAGCCGTGCTGTGAAGCAGCAGGTGTGTCTCGCCGGCCCTCGGAGAGAGGCGTGCCGTGTGTCCGAGGGGCTCCTGCCCGCGGGAGAGAGGGAGACAGAGGCGAAGCCGGCGCTAGCCCTGCGCGCCCCTCGGTCTCCCGGCTATAGAACGGCAGGCTCATTGAAAGGGGGGGATTAAGGAGAGGACCATGCTGGCTCCGAAGAATCGCAGCATTGTTGTGGGATGTTCATCAAAGCGGAAAGAAAAGGTCCGAGCCAGAGAGCTGCCAAACAGACTCCCTTCCTGTTCTCGCGGTCACATTGTCCTCTGCTGCGCAGGCCAGCCTGAATTCCTTTCCCCTTTCTCCAAGCCTGTGAACAGCTCTCTTCTCGTTGTTCTCAGTGCCAGTGAAGCCCCTCAGCGCGCGTTATTTCTCGGGGTGCCCCACTGGCTGGAGGGTAGCGGATCGGAGACCCTAGTGGGCCGCCAGCGCCGGAGCGGCCTTTCCCGCTGTCTTTCCCTCCCGTCACGAGCGCCGTGCAGAGCGGAGTTTCCCTGCTGTTTCCGCAATCACGGACGGGCTGATCGAATCTCCGGGGTTGCGGAAATGCGTTTCCTGAAGGTCCGATTTCTATCAGCAGAAATCCAGTCATGAGAACAGATCTACGGGAATGGGAGGCAGGCTTGACTGGGGTTTGAGCTGTCTGAACCAGTGAGCCACTTCATTGGCCTTCTGGGGACGAGCTGGTTAATCGGACTGCGTTTGATGCCAGCGAATCCTGAACAGCTAGCTCATGGAAAGGAAAGTGAAATTATGGAACTATATGGAATTATAGAAAGCATAGAAATTCTGGCTCTTGCGATAAAAGCCAGTGCTGATGAATGTGGTGTAAGTTCTTCGGATTGGTTATGGCTTTTCACTGCTGCGTAGCTATTATCCTGCTGAGATTCTAGGAGTAAAAAGAAATGGAATATTTAAGCACTGTACTCAAGTACTGCACCACTGGAGTTGAACATTTTCATTCTGCTAGTAGCGTGGAAGGGAGGAGTCAGTGTGGGCCATATCACCATGGCGACTAGGGGCACACAGCGGAGGCTCCAGAGGGGCGATATTGGCGATGAGAGTGGGCAGTCGCATTTGTTCAGATATGGAGTTCTGTTCTAATAGTGCGGCTCACTAGAATAGAAACGGACTGGAGCTCATTCCCCATCTTTCCGTGTCTCCGGGAAGACGAGAAGAAGGAAGTGCTGGTGCCCCACAGCTGGACTGGTGTCGTGGCATTGACACAGAGCCACGGGCCCAGGCCGAGCCGGGGGGGGGCGGGGAGGGTGTGTGGCAGCCCCCTCGACTCCCGGCTGCCGGCGCACCGGTGCTGTAAATGTGGACGCGCACAGACAGGGGTGCCTTCGATGTTGGGCTGCGGAAATCGCCTGGTGTTTGTGATGGGCCTGGCACGCGTTGTTGGCCAGAGGGCAAGAGAGAAAGTGAAAGTCTAAGGAGCATTTTCACTGCCTCTTTAATATCTCATTGTATTGAGGTATTAGTTTTCAGGTTTGGAAAGTAACTCCCTTCCCAGAAATCTGAACGAGAAGGAAGGGGCTGTTCCGGGCGGCGAGACTTTGTGGGGGGCTCTGGGACGGTGTCTGTGTCCCGTGAGGCTCTGCAGGGCGAGGGAGCGAGCCGGGCCTGTCCTGGCCCAGCTCGCCCGCTCATTCCCCGCCCCCGCGGGAGCCCGTGCGAGTCGCCGCTTCCCAGAGTCCCGCGGGAGCCGGGACAGGAAAGCAGGGCTCTTGGCAGACATGAGCGCAGATGTTTGGTCTGCCTCGCCTCGGCACAGACGGAGTGGGTGGCTGGGAGAGAGGTTTTCTGTGAAAATGTATTTTTATCGAGGTGTGTTTCATTCCTCCGCAGGAATGGGAGATGCTTGATGTGGTTGATCTGACTGCACCATCTAAACAGCTTTAATGATGGATTTGAACTTGGCAGATCGTTGAGACACTTGCACCTCTCTTTGCTTTTTTATCGCTGTCATGTCTGCTGCTTTTTTTATACTTTGGCGTCTTATCCATCCTGTGCAGTGAGTCCTTTTCATAGCTACATACTCAAAAGCTGTCAGTGGTATTCTTGTAAGTTTTGTCTGCAGTCTTCCTGCTAAACTGCTGGACTGATGAAATGAAACATGTTTGTTTTGTCCATGAGAAATATTGACCAATCTCCTTGTGACCTGTCGTCCGTCTGTGGTGAAAAGGCTGTGCTCGGTTGTGCACAGCCAAGCGTCGAAATGTGAAGATTTCAGTTCTGCCGAGCTGTGGTTTTCTCTCTGCAGCTCCTGTGGTCTCGCTGACGTGTGCTCCCTGCGTTCTTCATGGCTGCAAAAGCGCTGTTTTGTGTCTCCAAAACCTTCTTGTTCAGTTCATCAGCCTCACGTAAGGTGAACCAAACCCTTCTGAGGGTCTTGAGAAGACGCTTGGACTGAGCAGTGTGGGGTCGGGGGCCGGGCTGCGGGGGTCTCGGGGTTCGGTGGGGGCTGGGCGGGCTGACATTCGAGGACATGCCTGCTGTGGGGGGGCGGCCTGCCGAGCGGAGAGGGGTCTGGAGGGTCAGTCTCGTGTGGGTGCTCACTCTGGGCACTGCTGTTGGACAGCGGACTCCAGCCCTCAGACGCGGCTCGCCGCGGTGGAGCCGGGATGGAAATCTGCCCTGTTTGCGTCAGGGGCCGCAAGGGTGCAGGCCGTTGATAAAGAAGAAAATTCTCACGGAAATGTGGAAATGTGGAAGTGCAGTTTTGGCCCATGCTGTGAATTCCTTCCCTGCCCCTTCACACCTTGTCCAGTGGAAGCTCAGATTCGGCAGAGGGAGACGACGCTACTCGGTTGTCGTGGCTTCCTCTGGCCCTGGTAGCGGAAAACCACGGAACCACAGGCCGGGCCTCGGGCGGGGCCGCAGGGGAAGTTGCTAGGCAAGCCTGTTGTTGTTGTCATCCGGCAACGTGTTTTCCCACAAATTTCCCAGCGGAAAAGTTAACAAAAGCCGTAAATTTGCCGTGACATCCCTCTTCGGCCTGCCGAGGGAGACGAAACAAGACGAAGACAAACAGCCCTCTTTGTTCGTTTGCGGTGTCTGGCTCCAGTGAGGAGCGCTGGGGCTAAGTGATTTCTCCTAATAAAAACCAGCTGTGAGGCAGAGGTGTAACATCTGGAGCCGCAGATAACGGTGTACTGTAATCCATCACAAATTGGAGCACATGGCAGCTTATTTCCTATCCTGTCATGCTGAGACTCCCTCAGCACAGACCAGCAGGACTGTGGTGATCTTCAGGGACTCACAGAAGGACAATTTCTGCATATAAGGAACTTACCTGAACTTAATTCATGCAGCCATCACCAGGAAGTTGCTTATTCCTAACAAGGTTTGCAGCAAACCAGACCCGTCCCGAAAAAAACAGGGCACAGGGCAGAATGGCATTTTGGAAAGGATTCCTGTTCTTAGCAGGGCAGCAAGGCATAGGCCTTTTAGTTTTTTCCCCAAAGTCTGCTTCTCTCAGACTGACCCTTTCTCCGCAAAAGTCTGACTTAAAAAAGAGTCTCTGTTGTAGACATGTGCGGATCATTCCGCAGTTTGGTGAGTTTAATGGCAGAGGCTCAGTCACCTGCAGTTTGTCTCCGTTCTGTGACTGACTGGGGTCCTGTTGACTGAAATGGATTTTTAGCGGGAGTCCAGGCCTGCAGGGCTATTGGCATTTCCAATATCTAAACCCAAACTGAATTTCGTTTTCGTGTGTCTGAGAACGAAAGTGTCCAAATCGTTGAGCTGCTCTTTCCAAGATCTTGTCGTTGCAGAATGAGTTTAAGGCGGTTATCAGCACTGACAGGAAGTGACCTGGGGGACATTATCAGTGGTGCGCAGGCTACATTGAGCTTCCTCCCAGATTTACTCTGAAATGTTTCTCGGGGATTTCCGTGTGACGTCTAAAAAATGTAGGAAAAGATAATACACGAGTGACCATAAAATCAGAAGTCACACAAGTAAAATCTGAGAACTGCAGACGGATTCGAATGCTACACACGCTGCTGTTGCTGCGGGACTGGATTGAAGGCCCAGGCCGTAGGCATGCAGCTTTTAATACGCTGGCAGGGCGGTATCTGCTGCCCCTGTGCCACTTAAATTACAGGCCCTGTTGGCATGGCAGCACCTGACAGGATTGTTAAATTCCTTCACAAGGGCCTTTGATAAAGGGCTCAGTCCTCTCCAGCAGTGTGCCTGCTGACGCAGGGCCCGCCTTTGAGGTCCTGTAGATGAGAGGGACCCCGCGCAGGTGCCGCCTTTGAAATCCCTGCAGGTGAGTCTGCCACTCTTCAAAGCATGGCACAGGTGGCGGGGGTTCTAGCTGAGAGCGCGCCTGCCTGCTCGTTTTCTGTTTGGGGACAATCAGAGCCAGGCTCTGAAAATCAGCCTGAGACGGCCCCCGCACACAGTATCGTAGGAAAAGCGGCCATCGGAAAGCATTCTGAGTCCTCAGTGTCGGCTTCCATTCGCGATCCCACCTCCCCCCCACCTCCCTTCCTTATTATTTCCGTTTAATTGAATCGATTTTTTTTTCTCCCAAGCACAGCGGATTCGCAGCGACCCGGGCTCTTTGTGTGACGGCTCGCATCCGTCTGCAGTAATTTGATTATTGCGAAAATCCCGGGGAGACAAACGGAGCACAGGGAATCATTTTAAAAGGGACGCATTTTTCTGCCCGGGCTGCCGGCCGCCCCAGTTGGGAGTGAACTCATCAAACGGGCGGATAATAGATCACTCGCTAGCAGCTCCGGCAGCATGAACGCGCTGCAGTGGCAGTGAATAGCCTTGAGGCCTCCTGCTGAAACGTGTGCTGCTCTCGGAGAAGGGGCTCCTGTTCATTTCTGACACCAGTGGCCTGCGAGGTGCGAACGAGAGCCCTTGAGAGAACGGGGGAGAGGAATAGGAGCCCCCCCCCCCCCCAAAAAAAAAGCCGACTCTGGCAGGTTCACATTAAGCAAATACCAGATTCCCAGGAGAAGCCTGGTTTGGTTTATGTAACAAAAGCGATTCATCGGAATCATCTGGAATGAATCTATCTGACATGACGCACCTGCGGAGAGCTCTTAATAAGAGCCAGCGGGGCCTGCCTGCCACTCCATACTTTCATGCAGTTCAGGCTTTCCCAGACCCAGACCCGGGACCCATAACCCACGCTCCCTCAGTCTCCCTGCCCTGCCACTCCTCTGCTCTAGGGTGCCCCCGTGGGGTTGTGGCATTAATGTCAGCTCTGAGCACAAACACATACCTGCCAGCAAGGCCTTTCCAAAACAGGCTGCTCGTGCTGAAAGAGATGTTTTTCCCAGCCAGGATTTGAGAAGAGCCTCGGCAGCACACCCTGCGGTCCTGCCCTCTCCGGCGCGGGGCAGCCGGGGGTCTGTCGCGGTGTGACAGGGTGGCCAGGCTGGGGGGGGTGGAAACTCCGGAGCTGCCGCCGCCAGGTGACCTCGCACTTCGCTCCGCTCCCTGTGTCCCTCAGCCAGGCCGCTGTTCAGCAGCGCGGCAGACCTGTTCGGAACCACCCCTCACTCCATCAGCTCCTGTCGCTCTCCGAGGGTGAGCTTTCTGCCCTGCCCGCGTGCTGTGGCCCCTGAGAGTGAATACTGCACCTCATAGGGCTTAGAGACGTGCCCCCCCCTGAAAACACTGGGCTTTTAGATCTCAGTGGATCCCAGTGTCTCATCCATCCATTTCTTGAAAGACGTCGGGGTGTCAGCCTGAACAACATGGCTGGGCCACTTGTCCCACCCTCTCACACTTCTTGCTCTGAAGTGCGCTTTGCCTTGCTTTCCACCTTTGTCCCCTAGTTCGTGTTTCATTCTTGATTCCAGTCCAGGATTCATCATATTTTTACCAGAAACATGATGTTTATTCTGCTTTATGATCAGAGGGATATAAATAAGGTGGCGCCGGTGGGTCCTGTCTTGCATTTGATTTAAAGATGCTTCAGCGTGGTTCCTCGCGAGCTGTGCAGCAGTTTATTCTGCTTTTACACTCATTGCACTCTGATAAGGTGCACTTCTTTGCTTGTGTCCTTGTAGTAATTTGTGTCGCCTTCTTCCTTCCAAATTTCCATCTCATCCTCTGCAGCTCCATCTAGATCTGTGATTTGCCGAGCTCGGGAATCTCGTGGAATTGGTTGACAGGTGGCACCCTGGCGAACCTCTGTTGTCCCCTTGTTTTGAACCGTCTGCTTTCCTTCTCTCTGAAACATTCAAGCCATTTCTAATTAATGGCCAATTTCCCTGGCCTTCAAAAGAGAAATATAGGGAATTTATAACAGGGGCTCCAGTTCTCAAGCTGTACGGTGGTGTGATGTATTGTGACAGAGATAAGTTTGTTTGCTAAGTTAGCACAAGTCATGCAAAGCGATTGCTTTGTAAGCTCTGCACTCTCTCCCCTGACAGGAATTGGAAAACTTTCAATTACTTCCTGTATTAATGAACTCCAGGAAATGCCAGGTTCTAGAGTTCCCCCTGTTACACTTCTGCACATTTAAAAAGCTGTCGGATTGTGCAGGTCGCCTGGCAGTGGGGCAGCGCAGTTGGGCTGCAGCGTGGCCTGTGGAAATTCGCAGGCGTGAGCCTGCAGCTTTCGGCCATTACTGTGCTTTTAGGGGAAGGCCGGTCTGTGCTCCTGCTCTTTTCACGATGAAAGGGATGAAGAAAAGAAAGCTTCGCATTTGTTTGGGAGAAGAGAAGCAGCCTGTTGTGTACTGGGAATAAGTGACTCCCCCACTCCCGGTTCACAGAGAAAGAGCAGGGGTTTTGAGCTGCAGTGTCTCCCCGCTGTTTTATTGTCAAATATAAGGCAAGGACCCCTGGGCTAGGAGCACAGCCAGTCCCATCAGCCCCTGCGTTCTGGTGTAGCTGACTCTTCTCAGGGGTTTCTGGGCTCCTACCGCACTCTTGACGTAAAGTGTTTTAATGCTCTAGTGCATTTTTAAACAGTAAAAACACCACACAAAAAAAACCTGCAATGAGAATTGAACCTCCTTGGCTGAATGAGAATTGTGAGAGAGTGTTTTTACAGCACGGGAGTGCTTTAAACCCCTTGCTCTGCTAATGGGACTGAAGTGCTCTTTGAACTTCAAACAGCAGCTCAGGCGAGTGCTGCTGGGTGTGTGTCTGAGTCTGTGGGTGGGTGGGTGGGGGGTCTGTGCTGCTTGTCGTCTTTTTCCCCCTCTGTGGGCACCTGCGATTGTGGAGAGCTTAGTGAAAATGGCTGGGTGTGGACACAGGTGTTCAAAGGCACGAAACAGAAGAGTTGTGAGGGAGAACAGTCTCTCCCCCCCCGTCCTCCCTACCTGCTCCACTACCTGCAGCCAGGAAACAAAAGGAACCTTGTGCCCCGGAGCGGGATGGATTGAGCAAGAGGGCGTGCGAGGCCAATAAGGGAGAGCTGTGCTTCCCGGCCGGCGTGGCTCCCGAGAGCCTTCGTCTTCCCGAGTGCTCCGATTCGTGGGTGAGGAAGAGAGCCTGGAGCCTGGCCGCAGCGCCGGAGCCCTTCTCCGGTGTTTGTGTTTTGTTCGCGGTCCGAACTTCGTGGCCCCCCCCGGACATTTCACACAGCCCCGGGGTGCGTGGGAAAGCTGTCTCGCTCTCTGGGGGGGGGGGCACTGACCAGCCCAGCTGTGAGCTGGTGTGAGAGGCCAGCGTGTCGATTCTGTAGAAATCAGACGCAGCAGAATGGCGCAGGACTCTCAACGCCGTCTAACGTCAAGGCTGCTGTTGTTATTCTTACGGCATTGGGTAGAAAAAGAAGGTGAATTCCATATCGGAGCCGCACGGGCTCACTGGGCCAGAACTCGCCCCAGTTCCCGGACCGTAAATCAAAGTAGAGAACATCCCCTCCTGCCCCCCCCAGATATGGAACACTGGTCTGTCACAGGGACCCCCCCCCAGCAATACTGGCCCCCGCTGATACATCTGGGTGGGCCGAGCAGCTGGAGTCAGGCACCTCGTTTAAGGTGCAACAGCAGGGTCTGCAGTCCGTACGGCACCAGCTAGCTTGAGGAAGCACTGTGGGTAAAAAAGACACTGTTTTAGTAGGCGCCTTGTATTTGTGCCAGGTGATTCAGTGATGACCGGTCAGTTAGTCGCCTCTCCGGAGTGCTGGTCTGGTCCCCCGTCAGTGAGGCTGGAGCTGGACTAGGCTGCCCTCATTAAGATGCACTGGTACTGATTCACAGGAATCCCAGAGCCACTGCTGCATTCTGAAGAGTGAATGAGTAACAGCTTTGTTGATTGAGCTCCCCCCTGGTTTTCAAGGCTCTGAGGAGACCTGGTATTTGACTAAGAGGAGAGTAGCAGAGCCACTGTGCTGGAAACAAGCAGCAGGCCTTGCACAGGTGCGCTGGCAGTGATTCCTAATGCATTTCCAGGACAGCAGTAGTGAGATCACAGCCCGTCAGGTAAACAAAGTTGCTGTGTGATCACAGAGGCTAAGGCTGTCCCCTGGTGTCGCAGCCAGGCACTGTGCAGGTGACATGAAGCACATGTGGCCCAATGTAAGCAGCTAATGGACGGACGCGCGGAGCCTGAGCTGAGCTTTGCTATTATGGTGAAATGTTTTCAGAATTGTTATTTTGTTTTGGAATGCCAAGAAAGTGGACCCCGTTTTACTGGCGATGACACGCGCCCACCCAGGCTGCCGGTGTGTTTTGGCCCGTGAAGGGAGCGACTCGCGCCCGTGCCGTTTCAGGAAGTGGGAGGTTGACGCTGGTGACCTCGCTCTCTGGGAGGAGCCTGTAGGAAAGGGGGCGGGGCTTCAGGCTTCAGGGCTCTGGAGGAGAGAAGACACAGCAGGTCTCCCACCACTGTAGGAACCACTGAGAACCAGTGTGTGCTGAGATCTTCTAGCTGTCTTTTGAGTGCACCCAGGGTTAAACTTCATGGCCTGGCCTGAGGCACAAAGTTGAATGTTCTGCTGAGCAGGGAGCGGAACAGGTATGTGAAGCTCAGGACACCAGCTTGTTGGTGCAGCATGTCTTTGAAATAAGAAAACTGACGAGTGGATCGATGAAGGACTGCGGTATATCACAGCAGCCGTGTTCTGACATGTCTGAGCTGGGGGTCTTGAGCCTGCATGCACGACGCAGGGAAACAGGGATTCTTAGCCTGAATGTTTCACAGAGGGAAATGCTCTGAAGCACCTGACTTTGGTCAGAGCTCACCGGTTGAACCCCATGGTCTTGGGAACTGTGCGCCTCCCCTCCGTGGCTGTGACGCTTGGCAGCCGGTTGCGACGGAGATCTCGGATCGACCCGCCTCGCGGCGGGGGGGGGGGGGGTGGGCGTGTGTTATGAGCCTCCGCTCGGAGGAGGCTGGCTCCGGCTCGGCGTGTGCGATTGCGCGCCGGGAGGATGACGAGGGACGCGGCTGAGGGAAAGCACCGCCCGGGCGACTCCGTCGGAACGCTGGGCCGTCTCTGCTTGTCGTCAGCCTCCGTGCGGCTGGGCCTTTTCCAGCTGTTGCTGGTGTGTCTCCAGAGCAGGCGCAGTGCCGTGGGGTTAGCTGTGTGTAATGAAGAACAGATTGCTCTGCCTGTGTTCCTAATGGGCAAAGTGTGTTGCCTGTTATGTCGGCCTTTTTTTTGGCAAATAAAAACAGTCCTCAACATCTGGTGGCTTTTACTCTTTTGCCCTTTTAGAATAATTAAATTAGGAGGATGTGGTTATAAAATCCTTTAACTTGTTTTTTTTTAATGAAAAAGGTCTGGTTGTTATTTTAATACAGCGCTAGTTACATTTAAGAGGGTTTTGAACAGGTTTTCGATTTTCGATTTTTTTTCAGTTTTCCTTCAAGTTCAGTCCATCCGTCTGTCTGCTGTCCAGCCACGTCTGTGAAGTGGGGGGTCGGCATCAGGTCCCAGGGGGAAAACTGGGGGTGCAGGTTTCTGGGGTGCCCTCAGTGTGATACGGTGTGTCAGTGTGTCAAGTCCCTGCTTTTCCCAGCTCCTGGTTAATAAGCCCATCCTTTCAGACTTGCTCTGGCACCAGGTGCCCCGCTGGGCTGGGCACCTGGGCTCCAGGAGACTGGCATCATCCCCTCCCGTTGGCACCCTCCCTCAGCCACACCTGTACGAGGAAAACGAAGAAGCTGAGGCGGTCCCTCCCCGAAGCTGTCCTCAGTCACGCCCCCCCAGGAGACCTGCCTGTCCTTGGCGTGAGCTGCGAGTAGGCCGACAGAGGCCCGAGACCCCCGATCCTTCCGCGGTTCTCCCAGGGCACTCCGTATACCGACGGGTGGACCGTTCGGAACCCTGAGTCTGCACGGAGCTCCAGCTCCCGCAGGTCCCCAGATTCCCCATCCTCCTGCCTTCAGCTTCTCCTTCACGGCAGGGGACTGCTGGGGGTTGACCTGGGTTTTCTCTCTGCTTGTTTTGGTTGTTCTCGCTCCTGCCGGTGCAGGAAGGTGATGAAGCAGACGTCAGGTGAGAGCGCGTTTGGAAAGTGCGTCTCTGCGGCGCTGGCTCGGCCAGACCGGAGGTACCGCGCAGTCCCGTCTGGGGGAGACACGCGCCTGCTTGGTCAGCTCCGTCCCAGTTGTAGTGCATGAGAAGCGAACGGTACTGTTGTGGATGCCGTCCGCGTGCCCTGCCAGTTGAGCGTGGATGCGACTCAGAAAATGTGGATTTAGTGTTCAGGCAGAAGTGTTTTTTTTGCCTGCCTGTTCTTGTGAGACGAGACTTCTTATGAGAGGAAATCATTGTTTTATCCTCTTGACATTGCTAATGGCCGTGACCTTGTCTGACGGAAATGAAAAATCACTGGATTACGGGGGCAGTTTCCAGTTTTTCCAGACGCTCTGCGTCAGGAATGAAAACCCTAACGCGACTGCAGTTCTTTTTAACATCGGAAGGGCAGAGTATTGTGCAATCCTCCATTCGGATATCGTGACAAAACTGCTTTGTAAAAAATCTCCATGAAAAAAAGACTAAAAATTAAAATATCCCCAGAACGTATTTTTCATGTAGCTGCTGTAGAAAACATGTAATCTAGCATCCTGCATTTTCTCAGGATCAGGATGGGAAACCTACACCTAACTGTAAGGCCTCCTGCAAGTCTCCATAGCTGTAGGACTCTGTGATCTTCACAGCATTGCTGGGACTAATGAGATTATAGCAAATGAAAATTTCCCTAAGCTGTCAATTTAAAATACTTAATTGTTTCCATATGCATTCATTAACATAGGACGAGAGAGTGTTATGCTAATATTATTAAGTATTAGCAATGATTTACAGTTGAAGAGAGAAATAACGAGACTGTTCTTAGTTGTTGATTTCTTCTTTTGCTTCAGTTCACCCTTGTCTGTATCCCTGTTTAATCATAGAAGGCTCCGTTACGGATGAGTCGGGATTCTCAGAGAAAATGCCTGGGAGCTTCTGAAAAACTGCTTCTGGAATGAGTGGCTCTGTCCTGGCCTGTGTTACCCCAGAGACCCCCCCACACCATTTCCCCCTGCCCAGCCGCCGGGACACTCTGCCTGCAGCAGGGATCCCAGCCCGGGGGCAGTTACTGTACAGTATCATCTCCGTGATTGATGCCGCTCAGTAATTACATGGAAGTTTGATTTGCCTGAGCCAACTCAATCCGGCTGCCACCTTCAGCCCTTTCCTGGCCAGCCTCTTTGTGCTGATGGATGGTGTGTGCGGGCGTGCGTGTGTCTCGCGGTGTGAAGTGCCGTCGATGACCTGTGCTGATTGCAGCCGTGTCGGCCAGTGGCCCCGGGGGGACGGCCCCTCTGCGGCCCTCTTTCCTGCGCGTTTGGGTCACCTTTGCGGTCCGACCTCCTGGCGCGTCGTGCTGCAGAGCCGGGGAGACAGGGCGCCAGCTGCGCTCGCTGCTCTCTCGCCACTCGGCACCGAACGAACGCCGAACGCGGGCAGGCGGGGTCCGATCGGTCCCGCTCGGCCCAGCAGATCGAATCAAGCAGGAAGCCGTTCCTCTTGGGAACACCCGTCCTCCGCAGCTTGTCCTGTGGACCTTGTTGCGACTCCACGAGTCCCTCTGAAGTGTGTGTAAGTGCAATATTGGATGGAAGGCTTGCTTGCATCAGCACATTTTGTTGGCATTATGCCCCTCTCCGGCTAATGAAATGATCTCTGTATCTGTAAGGGCCTTTCATGCGCTCTGGCAGATACACCCCTCAAACTCAGGGAGACTGGGGATCCCCCTGCACAGGCGGCCTGCGATTCTGGGGCTCTGCTGGAGAAGTCGGGCCGTGGGGAGGGGCTGCCGGGGCAGGCCAGCCCCTGTGTGACAGCCTGGTACACGACCGACAGTAATTTGCCTTTTGTTGTGAGAAGAGGTGACTTTCACGGGAGGGGAGAGGAAAGTCGCAGCAGGTAATTACCCCCCTGTCATTGACCAGGTGAGCTATTGTCATCAGCATCAGGACTATCAAACAGTGATTGTTCCGAGAGTGTTTGCAGACAACAGAAATCTAATTAAAATACCACCTTGAAACGGGTCAGAACGTTACCAGCTATTTGTGCAAAGCAGTCCTGAGTTTGAACCCCTCCCCTCCCAAAACTGCATTAGTGCGCTGATGGTTGTTCGAGTAAAAGATGGGTCTCAGCATCGTGCTGCGCCTTCGTGTTAAAGCATCACAGTCACGGAGCTCATTTCAAGACCTGGGACGCACACTGCGTGTCTGTGGCACTGGGGGACGGGGACCCCGGAGAGCTGAGGAAATTGAGATATCCAGTAAAATCCGAGACGGGTTGGCCTGTGGGAAAAGCTCTTCCGCCCCAATCCCGGCTTCCCTTCGGACGTACGGGCCTGGTGATCAGGGTCAGACGCCCAGGAGAGGAGTGAGGACTGGCCGCCCCTCCCCCGTCCCTGCCCCTCCCCCGCAGGAATGCTGCTCAGCCTCTCAATGGGGTTTTGACAGCAGCGCTGGGGACGGATGTGGAAACAGGAGCCCCGTATCCTCAAGGAAGCAGCGAGGAGCTAATGGCATCTTATCTGCTCTCCGCCATTGGGGTCAGGACCTGGCTCTGCTCCTGTCTGGGCCTGATCAAAGGGAGAGGGGAATGAAAGGGAAACCGCTCCTAACGCGTCTGGCTGCGGGGGCGGCCTTGGTGTGAACAGAGCAAGCCTCGGCGTGACTCCCGGCCAACCTGCCTCGGACCGGGCTGACTCGGGCTTGGGCCGTGGCGCCCCGAGAGAACACCGTCTCCTCGTCTGCTCTCGGGGTCCGCGGGCGGCTCTGGTGCTCCAGCCCTCTTTGCCCCCCTGTGGTCGGGGCTGGGCAGAGCTGTGGAAAACCCCCGCTCGACCGAGTGTCCTAACAGTCTCTCCTCGAGGGGTCTCGGGGCGTTTTAAGGTGGTGCAGAGTTGAGCTGAGGAAGGAAACTGCAGGGAAAGCAGTGCGCAGTGGGCAGCTGTGTTTAGAAAGCTGTGTGTCACGCTGCATTAAAAGAAAAATAAAATGATTAGTCAAGTTTACTTAACAGCTCCTGAAAGATAAATAGACGGGAGCTGTATTTCACACTGAACCTCCTGGAATTTCCCCACAGTGAGAACAGGGGGGGAGGAGATTGCAAATAACTTAGGCGATCATTGTTTAAGGAAAATATTTGATTACAATGTAGTCTTTTTCTCCAGCTGTCCCTGAACCGGGAGGGATTAAGTAGAAAGAGAGAGACTGCACAGCATTGTCTTGTAACTGCTGAGTCCAGAACAGGATTCCTGCGGATTGAACGCTGTGTCCGTGGCCTCGGCCGCTCTGCAGCCCAGCACTTTCGCTCGGAGAGACTCGAAGGCTTCCAGGCGGCCAGCTGGAGTTTATTTAGCAGCCAGGCTTTTCATACAGCAACTGGACCCGTCCCAGGCCTGGGCCCTGCGTGGTTCCGGGGAGGCGGAGCATCATCTCGCGGAGCTGCGGAGGCTGAGGGGCGGCTCTGGGGAAAGTGGGGAGAGGGGATTAGAATTCCCTGCTGTACGTGTGTGTGGGGGGGGGGGCGGCTTGCCCCTCTCTGATTTCTGGGAGCGCAGCCCCCCTCCCTCCCTCAGTTCCGTGCTTGTTTAATCAGGAGTGAAGGATTCCCGGCAGGAGATCTTTGCCCAGCGTGACGAGGCGAGAGCAGGACAGGGCGGTGCAGGGAGTCCTTTGCCGCCTGCGTTCTCTTGCTAACGGCAGCTGGCTTTCGGCTCCCGGACGGCTTTCACTCAGTTTCCGTCTGTTTCTTGGAAATTCAGAGCCGGTTTAAGGGGAAGGCTGAAGCAACCGAACCGTTTTAGTCCTGGAAAGAGAAGATTACAGGTGTACAGGGGACCTGATACAAGTGAACAAGTGAAGGTTAATTCCTGCTGAAAAGAGAAGAAGGCTTCTTCAAGAAGAAGGCTCCACAGCCGAAACGATGTATTTATTTTCTTCTCTTTTCATCAGGGGATAAACCTGTACTTGTTCCTTTGCAGCCTGCGCATGCTGACGCAGCTCCCTACTTGAACTCCTTCGACCTGATATAAGTGTTCACAGTCCTCAAAGGCACCGGCAAGGTCAGCCTGGCTGAGTTCTTCAGAATGAGCAGTGAAACAAACCAGTGAAAACACCAGGGGAGGTTTAAAGCCAAAACAGGAAGCAGTTCTCCAATGCAAGGGGTAGTGGGATTGTAGAAGAGGCTGGTCAGCCCTGTTGTTGAAGCCCTGATACCCTGACGTCCTTTATGAATTAGCTGGTTAAGATCATGGGATCAACTAATCCATACCAAACGGGCCAGATGTCCGTCCTGTGTGGATGTATGTGCTGGTGAGGAGGGTGTAGTTCCTCACGGTTGTGTCCTCTGTTGCTCTTCTCGCTTTTGGGAAGTAATCTGATCCCGGTGAAGTGTTAGAACCCAGTGTTTCAGAACTCACACACGTGTATTTTTCTGCAGTAGTGTTTTTTTTTCTTCTGGTCTCCGTTATGTGTATTCATTTGTAAAACAAAATGCGTGTTCAGTTTCACCTGAGCAGGAGTGAGTTTAATTTCCCGGGAAGCGAGAATCGCTTAGTCATTTTGTTCCCAGTGGTACAGGGTGGCCGTGGTGCGTAAGTGTTTTCACAAGGTGCCTCTTAGCGAAAGGAGTGCGCCCTCTAGACCAGAACCAAGGTCTGGCTTCTACAGACTCTCCTAAGTGTCAACCCCCTTTTACAGCCTCCATGTGCTGTTGAAACCCTTTTTGTTATAACACACTTGAGTGGGCTGTTTACCCAGAGAAGCAGTAAAGCCTGTGTACTTCGTCCACCAGCTGATCCTGCGGCATGCTGGCATACCCTCTTCCTGCCCCACCTGTAAATCTCTGCCACCCGGGAGAGATCCTGGGGGAGGAGGAGGCAGGGGAGTATCGAGCCTGGGCTGATGTGTGAGGCAGGCCTTTCAGCCATGGACTCTGGCCCTGGGAGAGCCCGCCAGGCTGCAGTGAAGCTGAGGGATCTGGGGATTACACAAACATTGCGAAGCACGGAGGTTTTTCTGACTCCATCTGTTTACATTTAAGATAACACAAAGTAGCAGCTTGCATTCTCGCTAGCTCACAAATTGGTGCAGGCCATCTGCGCTGTTAGACACCGTGGGCAGAAGATCAGTTACACGGCTGTTTATTTTGTTTTTGCAGAACAGATTTTGTTTCCAGTGACTCCTTCCTTTCTGTACAAGCCCTGCGCTGGCTGTTCCATTTATGTTCTGAAACGGCAGAAAGTAATGATATCAAACGATGCCGGAAGTCGATGGCTCATCCGTGACTCATTTTGTTTTGTTCCAAATTACCCCAAAATGATAAAGATCTTTCTACTCCAGACAATCCTCTGCTGGCAGGACACAAAAAAAGTCATTGGGGACACAGATATTGTGTTGCAGTGCCTTAATGGCTTCTGGGTTTGTTTCTGAATTCCAGAGAAGATGTAGAAAGTGGTCAGTGCAGGGCAGAACTGGAGCTCGCTCTTTTTATAGTATATTCTCAGTAATACCTGACAATGGTTCAAGACTGAAGCATGTCTATTTTATAGTGTCTTTCATGGATCCCCACCTCAGTGGGCTTCATGGTAGAAACCAGCACAGGGCAGGGGCAAGACTTGTTCCTCTCTGTTAGGCCCTTCAGCCTAAAGCTCAAAGCTCAAAGTGGAAGCCTTTCTGCTGTCTTCCTCTCTGTGTTGGACGTCTCAGATGGGGCTACAGAAGACGAGCAGGGAGAAGAGCTGGTGGAGATCAGCGGCTCCGTGCAGTGGCAGTGGGAACAAGAGCCCGGAAATAAGATAAATAACGCAGTTCAGGCCTTTCTGAGTGCGCGGCCGCGGTCAGCTGCGTCCAGGCGTATCCCCCTGGCGTCGAGGTGCGCGCTGACGTCTCCCACAGGGGAGGCTGCGATGACGTCGCTGCAGCACTCTGAGTGAGCAGCGGGCAGGAGCTGCTGTCGCAGAATGACTCGGCAAGACGATGACGTGTCGGGCATCGCTGGCCTCTCGCCCTTATCTGAAGTCACTGACAAGAGGGGCCACAGGAAGCCCTGACCCAATGAGCCACCAAGCTCCGCCACTCCAGCACAGCTCTTTTGACTGAAGTCACAGGTGTCCAAAGACAGGGGGTTGTTTACCTCTTCGTCGGGTGTGTGTTCGGTGAAGTCCTTTGCGCTTCCTTCGGATTGACAACATAAATTAATAGCGAGACCCCAGAGGATCCTGTAGGGGGATCCCCTCATGGGGGCAGGCAGTGTACGCAGCAGACCAGAAGAGGTTGAATTAAGGGGGAACAGGGTGGAAGTCAGTACGTGCAGGCCCAGAGTGGACCCAAGTGTCTGTGTCAAGGGGTCAAGGTCTCTGTTTAACATGTCTGAAGAATGGCGCCACCTATAGTACCTTGTCCCTGGTCAGCTGACTGAGGTCTATGAAGAGCGCCTCCTACTGACCTGCAGACCTGCAAAGCGGTCTATGTGATCTGCTGCCTAAGGGGTGACCTATGACAAGGGGCCCCCCGCGCGATGGGCTAAACCTACAGTAGTGTGGGTCACATGGCCCTGATTATCAAGCCTCTTTGCCGTTCTCCCCTTTGCTGAGGGGGAGGGGATGTCAGAGGGCAGTCGGGGAAAGAACGCACTCATTAAATCCAGCTCGGTTTTCTCAGGGACTGCCTGAATAGCCAACTGCATCCCTGGAAACGGACAGCGAGCCCTAGCTGGCTGCAGAATGCAGATGCCCGCGCTGTGCAGCTCGTGTAGTTCCCTCGTCGGGGCTGGTTAACAGGGCAGCGGGGCGCAGTGCTGCGAGGAAGGAAGACATGTCCGGGAACACGTCCCAGACATGTCCTGGACAAGCCTTGAACCGCGTGGATAAAGGTCTCTCCCTGGCAGTCTCTACTGCTGCTGCTTTGCCGATCTGCCTTCTTCCAAGAGATGACTTTCCAAACCAAGCAGCAGTTTGCATACGGCGGTAGCCTGACAGTAGCCATGAATTCTGCCTGAATAACTGTACTGCTTTACAAAGGCACTGGACCCACTCCTGACGGGAGCTCCTGATTGTAGTCGTGGGCGGGTCCCCGCAGTGTAGATGACTTGTTTTTAAAAAAGCAAATAGCTTCTTCTTTTAAAGTGACGGTGTCAAAGTTGTTTGTTTCTACTCTATTCTTACCCTGTGTGTAGTTTCATTTGAGAGGAGTCTGGAATAATAAAGGGTGTTATTTAACAAGGTCAGGAAGAGGTCAAATTCTAATCCTGCACATCCGCTCTCCTACGTTCAAATACTCTCCGGCTGCCCACAGCTCTGGGCTCCTCTTTCCCCTCCCTCCACCCCAACAGCACTATCGCAGCTGCCTCCCTGGCTCATTCCTTATGAGCGCGGAGGGTTGTGACAGTTTTGAGCCCCGATTTCCTCAGCCGGTCGAGTTAAACGCCAAATTTTGACACCCCTTCATGTTCAAAGACTTGTTTTGCCATGATTGGAACTAGACTGAACTGCGTCGGCGTGTGTGTCCGCACATGAGAGAGAGAGCGCACCAAGGGTGAACCTTTTCTGGCTGTGCTTGAGTATCTGTACTGTGATAGTTGCCGTGAGAGACATCTATCTGGAGTTCAGGCCCTTCCAGCAGCCATCAGATCAGCGTCACTCGCTCGGGGATGATCTTGGAGATGTAACTGTAGCCCTCGTTGAACCACACAGAGAGCCTGTCTGCCTCACCCTCACCCACTCTGGACTGTGGGTGGCTTGGAGCCAGTGGATTTCGTAGCAAAGCATGTGTGTGTGTGGGGGGGGGATATTTTGTTTCCATTGTCACAATGTGTGCGATTAAGCCCTTTTGTAAAAGAATCTCGTGGTCTCGTGGTTTGAAGAAGCCATGGTTTAAATGAGAGACATTGAGATCGTGAAGACTGAGCACTTTTCCAACACGTGGGACCTCACGGGAGGCTGGGGGGTGTTGATTTCGTGAGCTGCGCTTGGTGCGAGTTACACACTGTCCGTGATGCAGGGCTTCCCGGGGTTTTGAGGCTTCTTGCACACCACTGCACTTGTCATTAAAAAGGCCTCCTGGCTACAAGCGCTGTGAGTGGGACGTAGTTGTAAAAACACTTGTGACTCAGTCAGGTAATTACACCTTCCAGACCTGAAATTTATTTTTTTTAAATAAGACAACACCGAGGCTATGATTTAGAAGTGCTTCCCTTTTTTCCTACTCTAGTAATTACTTTCATGTTGCTTTTTTCGTTTTTCTTGCGGTGGGTTTGATGAATGTGTCCCGTGGGCTCTCATTTCATTCAGAGCCCCTTCTCCCGGGTGCTGGCTAAACAAGCACAGCTTTCGAGAGCAGCCTTGGCACTTTTTTAATCGCTATGCAACTGTGTTTGTGAAAGCGGAATCGAAATTGGATATTATATTGAATGTAATTTAGCTGAATACAAAAAAAAACGAGATTCTCTTGAATTTTGTTTAGGCATGCCATTTAAAATAGGCGCCTTATAACTGTTGTTGTGATTTGGTTGGAGAACAGGGGAAACCTTCACTAGCTCAGACGGGTCTTGATTAAACCTGTTTCGTTACACATCCTAAAAAATGATCAACTTTATGTCAAACCTTCAATAGGACGTAATTCAAAATGATGAATATTATGAATTTAAGTAGTTCAAGCAGGCTATCTAGAGGAAGCCCTTTTGCGTTTAATATTATATTTTTTCGCTGAGAACTTTGGGTTTTCTTAAATGGAAACAGATAAGCATGTGCATTTCGATGTTTTTAGCAGCTGAGCTTAATCGAATGGTTGACCTCATCTCATGGCAAATGAGACGTTGATTGTTCAAATAACCAAACTAATTACGATCTAAGGTCTAGAACGTGGTGGACTCACTGCACCAGAGCAGGATAGCGACCTGCCTGAGCACCTTGATGACAGGTCACATCTGGAGGGAATTATCGCTGCGCACTGAAAACAGCTGGACCCGCGGGAGCTACGGCTCAGGTGCCGAGACTGAATTCTTCTGTCTGGAGCTCTGGGGCCTTTTCCCCACCAGCCAAAAGAGGAGGAGCGGTATTGGTGTTAACAGCTCATAGGGGGAAAAGGCAGATTTAACTATGAAAATTGAGGCAGTACCCAGCAGCTCAGGGATATGTTCCTTCTGAGGAACATTCTGGCTTCATCCCTCCATCCAGACTCCAGTGAAACGTTTCTTCAGGAGTTAAAACCTTTCCTGTCAGCCATGAGTCACAGGAGCCTGAGTGCTCGACAAGGAAACTGTCTGCAGTTCCAGGCAGAATGTTCCTTTCTGTTGTCGTTCGCTCAGGGATCACTACACTTCCCTGTTTCTCCTCCCTCCTAACGAAGATCTGGGGTGGGTGACATTAAAACCCTCTCTGCCTCAGGCAATGAAGACAAGATCTTTCCCTTTTAACACACTGATGTGCACACAGTACCTGCTGACAGTCATCTGTTCCACAAGCATCTGATACACATCTCGTCTACAATTCGGCTGCAGTACTGACTGACATGGTCCCGGGGAGGCAGAGAAACACGAGAAACAAACCTCGTCATCTCTGGATCCTCTTCGCTCCCTGCAAAGGGAATGAAAATGTTGAGGTCCTTTTCTGTGCCTTAGCCAGTCACTTCTCATTAGGCCTCAGTTTGATAAAGCGTGTACAGTTGTGGCTGCCAGCAAGAGATGGGAGCGCATTGCCCTGAAAACAAATTAAAGTGTTTTTAGATTTTCTGTACTTATTACTTTAAGTGCAATCAATACAATGCCCTTAGCATTCTGGCGGTCCCTGTTGCTGAATGGCAATAAAAATTTGAGTGCAGTGCTCACTCGTAATGAGGATTGCCGAGTAACTTCATTACTTTCAGTGCATTAAAGTCAAGGCTGCGCATTTCACTCTGTGAATGGACGTACCGGACAGAGCCTCTCTGTGGGCTGCCTCCCACGTGCGCAGACGTGGAGCATCTCGACCAGCCCGTCAGCTTGCCTTCATTGGAGGGAATGGCTGCGTCTGCACTTTGACACAACAAAGGCAATTGTATTCTGAACAGCAGGGTAGGGTTTCACTCTGAGCGCTGCAAAGGAGGCGCAACCTGGTAAATTACTTTAAAACTGTGAGTTATTCTGTTAAGTCGTTTCAACTGGCTAAAACCGTTCCTGAAACACTATATTAGCTCCTTTTGCTTGAGCTGGGGGATCCCTGTCTCATGCTTTATCTGAAAGTCTGGAGCACGATTCTGAAAAGATTTCCTGCAGTGCAGCGAAGGGTGAGATGTTAAGTCATAGCAAAGCAAAGCAACAGTGTAGTCTTAGGGATGGTTAACATGGCAAAGCTGCAGAAATAGTGAACTTCATTGGGAATTTCTGCTTTAAACTTGAGCACCATTCTGTTTTTTTAACATGGTTCAAGGCAAACGTTAGATTTAAGAATCGCGTGATTATGAGTACACCAGCTGCTGAAAGGGACTGAAGCAGTCTGAGAAATTCTGTAATCACAGGGTCGTGCTCTGCCTGTGTGGACAAACCCTGGTGTTCTGGATTCTGTGGCAGCGTTAGTACTGTAGCAAGAGCTGAGCAGCACTGCGGCCTGCGTCAGGCTCCTCTCCTCCAGCGAGGGCTGTGATGGGGATCAGATAGGTTCTGCAAACCCGAGCGCAGGACAAAGAACATGAGGAGACTTGAGATCCATATCTGCACAGGTGACTTAGGGTTATTTTGACTACAAGCCTTTTTTTAGTGCAGATAAGGTGGGCATCTAAGACACAAGGTATGAGAGATAACAGAAGAGCACTTTGCCCTTCATGGCTTCTCCTGTCTCAGGTGTCACAGGAGGGCTGACTTTTGTAGTTTAACTCCTTTTGCTGAAGAGCACTGCATGACAACAGTTTATCCTGCTTTTCAGGGTCAGACGCCTGAGACTGTTGTGTCTTTACGTTTGTAAGTCATTTACTCTGTACTTCAGTGAAAGCCAAAGTGATGACAGTTAGCGCTGTGACAAACCTGGATGTCTGGTTTTTAGATTATCACGTCACCATACCTTTTCAAAAGGAAATCTGAATCAGTGAGCAAAGCAACACGTTTGATAGAACGGTATCCATTTTCAGCTGGAAGTTAATTCAGCTGGTGGTGCACTGATGGCTGGAAACAGGAGGTGCCGTGGTGCTCACAGGTCGCACAGGTGTCTGGCCACAACCTTGAGAGCTTTCAGGCGACAGGTGATTCTGCTGACAGGTGTGAGCTGTGGTGACTGGTTACCACATACCAGAGGCCACAACTGTCCTCTCTCCTGTGTCTAAATGTGCACTTGTGTGCATCACAGAAAGCAGTGTGCTGCGTGTGACCTACATCATTGTATATGGTGTTGCCTGCCTTGCTGCATTGCTGGTTGCAAACAGTGAAGCAGGAGCACTTTGTGTGGAGCTGCTCGCTGCCACTAACAAGAGTCTTTCCCTCTCTCTCTTTCATGTGCTGTCTCGCCCTGCGTACTGGGACTATGCTGGGAATATGCTGTTACCAGGTAAGACCCCCATTTTTAAATTATGTACACGTGATAAGAGCAGCTTGCATTATTAAGACACCATCAGCCATTCTCCTGCTGGTGCCTGCTGGTGCCTGCTGGTGCAGGCTGGGGCTGTGGGCTGCTCAGAGTGTGGGGAGCAGCAGGCGAGATTCAGGGCGCTCCTGGGCAGCAGGGCAGAGGCACGGGGAAGGAGAGGAGGGTGTGCTGTGTCACAGTGCAGTACGGCTGATTGATAGTAAAGGCATGGCCTTGGGCAGCGTGAAGATACCGCTCCAGTGTTTCAGAAGGACCCATGCTCCGCCAAGCGCCTCGTCTTCGTCCTTCTAGTCTCCTGGCGTTGGATTTGCTCAGGCTGATCTTTTAATTCTAGTACTACTGCAGGTTCGCTACCGGGATCACATGCACGGTCGGACAGAAATCCACACAGGCTGCTTCGAGTCAGTAAAGTGCCTGAGGAGTCCAAATGGGCTTAGAACTTTCCTTTACACTGTTTCCAGTTCCCTGCAAAATAGCTTCCTCCATGACTCCCTTCCTTTGAGCGTGTGGCTGGGCTGGAGTCACCCGCCTTCCTTGCGCACACACACACTGGCATGCACAGACAGACACACACACACACGCTTTCCTTCCTGCACGCACATGTATGAACAGTGGTGAGAGCATGGCGCAGTGTAGTTCCCTGCCTGCCGCAGATGTCCTCTTTACCTGCGCTTCTCAAATGGGTTATTTTAACACCGGTGACTGCTGCCGATTTTCGTAGAGACACCAGGAGGCTGTGAAGTGTTTTGAAACTGGTCTGGTGTGGCTTTGTGTGCTCTTGTTTCATCGTCGGCGGGCTCGTTGCTGTTCAAATGGAGAGAGGTGCGACCGGTCTGCACAAGAACACTTACGCTGGGCGCTGCAGGGAGCCTGAAAGAGACCCATTCAATATTTATTGTGGTGCTGTGTAGAAGGAGGGGATCTCGAATCTCCTTCAAGCTCGCAGAAGTGCAGGGGACTCATTCATCTGCTCTGTTTGTGCCCAACGGTGGGAGAAGTCCCATCCCACCAAGCTCTTGGTGCTGCCACAGCTGTCAGGCCAAGCAGAGGCTGTGAGGAGAGGTTCATAACTGAGGTTTATAACCCTCTCCCGAACAGGCTAAAGACACAGGGAGACCGGCCTTTCAGCTTTGTAATTGTTCTGTCTTATTGCCCCAGTGCAGTCCCAAAGCCAGTGATTCACAAGTGTATTTACAGATGCAGATAACTGGGCTGGCTCCCCGTTTCTGGAACATGTCAGTTTAATTTATGAAGAATGTTTTTTTTTTATCGAGCCATCTGTATTGATCTCGTTAATTCCAGCCAAACGTCGTTAGGCTGTTCCAGTGGATATGCCTAAGATACATCTGCCAGCATTTGTCTTCGAGCTGCAGTGTTTAATGACTGAAGCCAGGAGCTGTAAATGTAATCTGGGACCCAGGGGTGTGAGTTTGCTGGGGAGGAGACTGACGTGGCTCGTGACCTGTAGAAAATCGGCCACAGGTCAGCATGGCTTTGACTTTAAGAAGAAAAACCGAACTGTTTTATTCGAAAAAATAAGGGAGCACCCACTGTTTCAGAGTGGTGTTCCCCCTGGAAGGTCTGAAGGCCGCCGCAGAGCTGGAAAGCCAGTGGAAGGCTGGGGTGGGCTTGTGTTTACTGCCCTCTCGCTGCGGGTGGCTCCTGTGGCGATGAGCACCACGGGGTCCCTGTCCCTTGAACAAACTCCCGCCACCCCCAGCCGGGTCCTCGGAGGTCCTGCCCTGGTCTTCTCTGTCTGTCTCTGTCTCTGTCCTGGCCATCCCTGTCCTCCCTGCCCTGGGGAGCCAGCCAGCAGGACTGAGCCTGTGTCCCCCCCAGGGGCGGAGGGCTAGTGGAGCCCTGCTTCAGGCTGGAACAGCGCTCTCTTTGTGACGCGTAATCGGATTTATTCGGGGTTGGAAGACGTTTTAACTGTTAGCGGCCCTGCTGTGCTCTTCCGGAGCCGGGGAAACAAATTAAATTAATATATATCTGAATATGTTTCCTCCAGTGATTTTTTTAAAAGTGCGAATAATTTAGAATCCTTTTGTTCTATGGAAAATAAATGGCTAATAATCCAAGTCTCCTGCAAGAATCAAAGCCCAAATATTTTGATTTATTTTTTTATGTGTTGAACACTGATGCATAATTAAGATCTTGAGAACTGAGTTGTTTTTCTAAACAAAACTCTAAACACGCGGTCCCTTCACAGGGCTTGTTTGTGACCCTTTCAATGTCCTTTTCAGACTGAGTCTTTGCTCTCTGCCCTTGGCAGACTAACTCGTTGTGCTGTATAGGTTCAAACTCCAGGATCAGTATTGTCCGTTCTTAAACAACGTGATGATTTGTTTCATCCGCAATCGAGTTAAACACTAAAGATGGAAAAGATGGATAAATTATGAAGAACATACAGGTGCCAATCTCTCTTAAAAAATCTTTAAAAAAATATTCCTGTTGTTTTTAATCTGTATTTTGCATTTGATGTGCAAAGGATGTCTCAGAGTGCTCTGAAGTGAACTGAACAAAAACAGGCACATCGCTTTGGTCTGTCCAGTATTATATGTCCAAACAATATGCAAGATAAAGAGAGAAAGCTTTTCATTCCGATCTGAAAGCTGCTCGCTGGTCAAGCTCGCCTGTATTCTCTGGTGCGGATTCCCGAGCGTAGATTCGTCATGGCAGCAGCTGAGTGAATTGGCCTGCAGTGGGGGTCTGGGTCAGGGAAGACACCTGGGCTTTCTGGTCCCCTGGTCAGCACTGCAGCTCCATGCTGGGATTCCTCATGCACTGACTGGTACCTTGATTCTCCTGGGCTGTGGTGTCGTATGAGCTGGACGAGACACAAAGAGATTTATTTGTAATAATGATTAAAATACTCATGTCTGGTGTTGACGCCGGGTCTGTTGGAATCTCGCAGAAGTCGTTCCTCCGGACCAGGAGGATGTTGTGCCAGGCAAGGGGCTGTGTCACCTTCGGGCGAATCGAGCCAGAGGTGTGAATTTGTGTGTCTGTCTCACCCAGCTGTGTGTGTGTGTGTGTGTGTGTGTGTGTGTCAGTCAGGCTCTCATAAACAATTAAAGCTCTTTTACCGACACGCTGGGACTCGTGACACCTCTCCCTGTATCGTCTGACAGCGGCCCGGGGAACCTGATCCGATCGCTGCCCGGCCGGGTCTGTGCCTGAAATGCAGGCATGGGCTGGATCACAGTAAGGCTTCTTGTGGAGCTGATAACCGCTGGCAGTCCCTGCCTCCGCACACGGTGTAAAGTGAGCCTGCTAGGTATCAGCGCCGTGATGACGTACTGCACTGTCCCCTGTGTGTCTGCAGAAAAGTCCCTCCTTGTTCTGAGACGCAAGGAGAGGCTCTGGGTCTGGGAATTGGAAGACGTTGCACATGTGTGATGTGTATGTGTCGTGTGCGATGTGTGTGTGTTGTGTGCAATGTGTATGCGTTGTGTGTGATGTGTGTGTGTGATGTGTGTGTTGTGTGCGATGTATATGCGTTGTGTGTGATGTATGTGTGCGATGAGTGTGTGTTGTGTATGTGTGTGATGAGTGTGTGTTGTGTGATGTGTGTGTGTTGTGTGTGTCGTGTGCAATGTGTGTGTTGTGTGCGATGTATATGCGTTGTGTGCGATGAGTGTGTGTTGTGTGATGTGTGTGTGATGTGTGTGTGATGTGATGTGTGTGCGATGTGTGTGTCTGGGGCGCGCAGGCTGGAGCCTGCTCTGTGAAGCGAGAGGCAGTGCTCCTCCACAGTGGGCAGGCCTGTGCTGACCTGCCCTGCATTCTTTCCCCGAAAGGCCTGTGGGGCACAGTGGGGCTTTTTCTGCAGCACAGAAAAGCGCTTTGAGTGAAGCTGAGGTCTGAAGCGGCGGAGATGCTGCAGACCTGGGCCCTCCCTCTGCAGGGCGGTGGCAGAGCAGGGACACGATGGGGAGTCCGTAAGGCTCCCGTCGCAGAGCGGCCTGTTCCGTCTCGGGGTTTGTAAGCTGCAGAGCCCCGTGGGAATGGGTTCAAGTGTGTGTTTGTCTGGAGTTCAAGTAGCCTCTCTGGTTCCACTCAGGCTGGGATCCTGAGATCCACCTGCTGAATCTCCGTGGTTTGAGCTGTTCCCAAGCTGAGCAGAGCTGCTCTTGACAGGCCTCTGCCCTCGGACGAGGGGAAACCAGCTGCTGGAAACTCTGTCCCGAACGCGTTTAATTGCCTGCGCTGTCGCCGGATTCAGATTTCACCCCGTCCTTTAAATCGCGTTAGGGTCGAGCTCTGCTCATGTAAGAGCTGTCGTAAAACAGCTTCACGAGGGGCTGGATGGGCAGCTGGAAAATGTGGCGTCTGCAGGTTCAGGGCAGTGGAGGGACTTTTTCCGATCTCTTTTTCACTAACTGGGGATCTCTGCGCGGACCACATCTGTCTCCATTCCCAGCAAGCAGGCAACCCTGTGATTGGACGGAGCGGCAAAATATTTAGTAGTAACAAGAATACCTTTATTTAATAATTTCCCTTCTCTTCCCTGTTCCTCGGCTTGAGAGCAAAGAACAGAGCAGGAAATAGCGTTTGTACTCGTTTCTGTTGCTGTTTTCCTCTGGTCTGGCCTGGCTCAGGGCTGGAGGAGAGGAGGGGAAGGGCTGGCCGGGGTGGGGGCTTCAGGAGTTCAGATGCAGGGTCCCGTCTGGTGGGAGTTGAACCGTGTTTCTGAAGTCTGGGAGCGAGCGCCGTGATTCCAGGTGGCCGCGGTGGCGCCCCGGCTGCATGCACCCCTGCCGAAGCTGAGAAAGGCTCCCAGCACGGGGCTCCTTTTACATCCGCTCCGGGGGCTCGGGAAGCCGTCCCAGAATCCCCTGCCCCCGCAGACAGAGGTGGACTGTCTGGCTGGGGCTGGAGAGCCGCCTGCTGGGAGAGAGAGCCGCACCTCCCTGGCCAGTAGGATCAGGCATCAGCCCCCTCTGCGCCACCCCCCCTTCTCGCCTCCCTCTGTTGACAGGGGCTCCTCCTTTTCAACGTCTCTATTAATTGAATTAGCTCCGGCAGAGGGGATAATACGGAGGCCCTTTGTATAATGGATCCATTTATTTCCCAAATAAAAGGCCCGGGATCACAATGGCCGGAGGAGTTTGAATAATCCGAGTTCTACAGTGGTCTAAAAGTTTCTGCCATGTGCTCCCCCTGCTGGATGGATGAGGCATAACTGTCTGGAGAGCAGGGGGCAGGAGCAGACTCTGCTGCTGGTTCTGTAACATCGGAGGAACTGACCCTTGCAGTGAGTAACTACACATCTGCAACTGAACATGTGTTGGACTCATTAAAGTGAACATGTTTACTTGGGTCACAGGTCTGAGCAAAGGGTGCAGAGGAGGAGAAAAATAGAGCAGTGAAATAGAAAGGGTTTGAAAGAAAAGCTGTGAAAGCAACAACAGCCAAGGTTCCTGGAAATGTTCCAGGCAAGGGCTCTGCAGCAGTGGTTTGTGGTTAACGGTGGTATCCAAGGCTGGGATGTGAGCAATTCAAATAATCTCTCCACATCCTTCACAAAACCCTCCCGCCAGTGCCTTTCACTCCCAGTGGGGAATGGGTCTGCAGTCCTCTCCAGCTCCTGGAATTAATAGCTTAGTGTGAACAAGGAAACTTCGTTAAACTGATTGCAGTTGACTTCCGGCGCATCTGCGGCCAATTAGCTGAGTGAGGGAAGAGCTGATGAGCGTTGTGGGTAATGTGGGTGAGCCTCACACAGGCGGAGAGGTTTTTGTTTTTGCAGGGAAGGAACTTGTTTAGTTCAGTCTCTCCCTATTTCTGAGGAGGTGTTTGTGGACAAGCACTGTGATGTGAGGGCTGTGGAACACCTTGCTCTCCTGCTGCAGGTGGTTGAAGGTGAAATGGATTAAAACACTGCGAGGCTGGAGCCTGGGCCTGTTGCTGTAGTCTTCCTGCGCCGTCGACAGCCAAGATTAGAAACCCTGTCGGCCGGTGTCCAGGCTGCGTCTCTTAAAGCGCTGCCCGTGCTTTTATGGGCAGGCTGCGAGTGGTCGTTGGGACTGGGAGCGCGTGTTTAGATATCAGCACAAAGAGCCTCGTCCATAAAAGGCCTGCAGTCTGAAGGCCAGCTCTTCAGGAGCGGGATTGTTCCATCAGGGAACGTGTTTCTGGCGAGGTGGAGCTTGCCTTGGCTTGGAGTTTCTGCCCCTGTGTGGCAGCGCCCCCTCCTCCATATTTCTGTGAGAGGGTCAAACCTGCACGATCTCCTCTCGTGTCTGACATCTCTCTTTGATGGCACATTACTCCTGAAGAGGCTGTGCTCATAAACGAACTGCTCCTCGCCTCGCAAAGATGAAAGCAGCCAGGAAGCTTTTGTTGCAGAAATGCCTTTTATATTAATTATCTGGGCCGTTTTCAGCTTTCCGGGCTCTTCTGAAGTCCTTTCTTCGCTTCCTCTCCCCACGCAGGTCTGCGGCGAGGGCTGCTCTTGCTCTGTGTTGTGTGTCTGCTCCTCCTACAGGTGCACCAGACAGCCCGGCTGCCGATTTGACAGGCCCTTTGTCTCATGAATTTTGTTTTTTCGCTCCGCTTTAAAGTGAGACTTCAAAGGCTGGGCACTGGCATTGGCAAAGACAGGAGGCCACATCAGCGACCCGAAAGAAAGTCTGTACCGCTTTCTGAGGGCTTCTCGTTATGGAAAAGCAGACTGAAGGAGCTCTGGCTGAGAGGATAAATCACACTTCTGGTTTTATATACCTGATTATTGCTCAATTACCTGACAGGTGTTTCCTATGGTGTTATTTCATTAGTAGTAGTTTTTCTCATCTGCTCGGCTAAAATGTTTTCTGTAGCAGAGCAGAGGTGCCTGTAGTAAAGCTGTATTCTATCTATGTAAGCTGGGAAGATCTGCCTTTACACGCTGCTTGCTCAGTGTGGTGCAGTAAGAGTTCAGTGGTCCTAGCCTGCTGTCTAGCCAGGGAGCGTTACTCCCATAATTCCCTCCCCTCCAGCTGTGTGTTACCTTAGTTACTGGACCACCACTCCCACTCTTTCTGTAGATACAGGATAAAAACCAGTACAACAATCTTAACTTCCAGAACTGCAGTCTGAAGTCTGAGGATAAGATCCTTGTATCAGTTAACTACTGGAAATCTTTTTCGATCACCACACAAAGATGTGCATCATTGTAAACGGCGGCGAGTGCTTCTGTTTAGATCAGATAGGTCTGTTTTATGAAGCCGGAGCAGAGGAAGACATGCCCCTTTGGAGAAGACCGTTGTTGAACGGAGGTGAAGGCAGGAGCCTGAGGGGTTGTGCCACAGGTTTGCTGTTTAAATGATGACTGCAGTGGCTCAGTGGATGGATGATGTTCAGTCTTGTTTAAACAAGGCTCTTTTATTAACTGCATTTCCAAAGCTGCTGTCGGATTGTCGGGGGCGGCGCTATTTAAATACAGTCCCTCTGCTTTGTGTGCTGTAATTGTGTTGTGAGCTCCTAGATTAGTGTGGATGAATGGATGATATTAGTCCAATCAAAAGATCAGGGCAGATAATGGCAGAACATCTGCTCAGGGCCTGGATATTGTTGGATTGGCTTAGAATAATGGCTTTAACCTCAGGGCTCAATTTCTCTTCGGTTTAGCAAACAAAACACCCCTAGCAGGGGGAGCTCCATCAGCACGCATGGAAAGGGCTTTGAGGTTTCCTATGGGGGCCATGCAGCTGTGTGTGAGCCTATAGTATGTGTGGATCTATATTCTTCCCAATCATAGAAGACTCTGTATGTTGCAGGTAGTGGAATCTTGTCTGGGGGTCTTCCGGGTGGCTCTCGCAGGTTCAAGTGCGGGTTCAAGGGGTCTCCCGAGCTCCCCTGCTGTCTGTGACACAGTTCCCCTGTGGGCTCCTGGTTGGGCACTGCCTGGGTGTGGGAAACTAGAATTGGAGACTAGCTCTGACGCCAGGCCCCCGATATCAATAAGAGAACTAAGCAGGTACAGTTTACTGACCTGAGGTAGGAATCCAGCTGTTGACAGATGTTTGGGTCCTTGAATCTTTAAGTCATTTAATCACTTGAATACCTCTTTTGATGCTTAAGTGGGTGTTTAGCCAACCCAGGAAGAGGCCTCGCTGTCAACTGTTCAGTTGAAGAAGCCGTAAATAATTCTTATTTCTGTCTTAGTTGATTGTGCTGATGCTGAAGTTACCAGCTTGAGGACCAGGCTGGCTAGAGCAGAGTGGCTACAGCTGTTCCCTTGAGGGCTCGGCAGGAGTGGCTCTGCTGTCAAGGATGTGAACCCTCAGCCTCTGAGGCGGGAGGGCAGGTCTCTGGTCACCCCTCCACTCGGCGGACTAGTGTCTGACACCCGACCCAGCGCGAGGCTGCAGAGTGGTGACGCACGCAAGGCGCTCCCCTGCTTAAAACCATTTGAAAAGGCCCCAGACGCACTCTAGGAGTTGTTAAAGGCAACGATGACACCTCACAAAGCCGATATTGCACAGCAGTTCGCCCTCCTCGTCGCTGCGCTGTGCTTCCTGTTTCTGATTCACTTGAGACTGGGGGGGCACAGGGGGGAGGGGGCCTCACGCTTCTGCTTAAACAGAAAACAGGAAAATCTACAGTCATCTGAACATCATGAAATAAATAAATCAGGTTTTCTGCACAGAACACAAACAGTTCATCCTCTGCGATTCCCTGTTACTGAAGGAGTGAGTAGGTGGCTTTTACAGCTCCGCCGAAGATGCCGTTTCTATGAACTGACTCCCAAAGTTCTGTCCAGTTTTGCATCAGTCTTTGAGACCTGTCTGGAGCGCATTTGTCGATGTGCCGCGTTAAATCGTGCTTGCTCTCTTACTAGTGCTGTCCTGTCCAGCTATTCCTTGGAAGGCTGGATAAGACTGAGAGGAGGGCTTGGGGGCCAGCCCCCCCCCCACGACTCTCCTAATGGAGCTAGTATCCAGAGATGGGGATGATGGGCTGTTTAACCTTGAGTGTCACCTGGTTTTGCGCACTTGTGTGACGCAGAGACAGAGCGCATTAGAGAACAGTCTCCTCAGGTCCTCTATTGATATTCCAGGGGGATGGCTGTGTGCGGGGGGGGTCCGAGCATCATCGCAAGTGAACTAATGCACTCGTTTAATTCCCCCTCCTCGCTGTCAGCCAGATCACTTAAGGCAATTGCTTTGGAGTGCCCTCTCCGCGCGGCTCGCGGCTCGGGCGAGCTGCTCCGAATGCAAAGCCGCCTCCCCCTCCCCCGCCAGCTGATTGCATCCGTCTCAGCGGCCCCGGGCTCCTCCGTGAGGCCGCAGGTGTCCCGGCAGCCCTCCGTGGAAAACCGCCGAGCCGCTCTGCGCTTCTCCGCTGGCCGCCGTGTGGCGCCGTCACGCGGCCGTGCGCGATCAAGCGGCGCTCCTGGGATTACCGCTGTGCTGATTAACCTAGCGGCTCTCTCCGGCCTGATCAATTACCTGCTGAGGAGAACAAGTCACTGGTTTTCCTTGGCGCGCGGGGAGCAGAGCCTTGTGCCGTAACGATTAGGATTGATTAAGATTGATGAGCGCTGCTCTGACACGCAGCAGTCCCTCTGGGGTCAGGAGGTCCTCGGTTTGCCATTTAGGCTAAATATTTTGTTCGGAGAGCAAGGTCTGTTTCGTGTCTCCTCTGTGATGATGCTGACAACTTAATCAGTGTGGAAATTGTTTCAGCAAATTCATTCCTCTTCCCTCGTTTGACACTGCTCTGAGATTTAGTGTGGCTACACCCTGCCGCTGAACGGCCATAAATCCTTGTATAATCTCCCCTCCCTGGCATGTGTCTGGAGACAGCCCGGGATCCCAGGATGGATTTCCCGGGAATGCTCATTTCACAGGGGCAGTTCCTCCGTGGATCACAAAGGGCTGATGTGAAATAAATGTCCTTTGTGCGAGAGCTGCGTGAAAGGTTAAAACACTCAGGACAAGCTCCTATATTTATGATCCGAAACTTTGTTGCATTTGTGAGATCCTGAAGCGTTCTCATCTCTCCTTCAAGCTTTCTCGTGCCAGAACATCTCAGTTCCCTGAGATGAGGGACACGAGGGACAGTGAAGTGCCCAGCTGTGTGGATAAATCAAAACAGCTGGATGAGATCGTCAGGTCAGTTCACTGCAAGTGGCTGGGTGGGTCAGATGGCTTCCAGTTGCCTTTTGATGAATATTCTCATAATGAATATTTCCTTTTCTCTGGGTTAAACCGAGAAGCGCTTTTAATGCTGATCGCTCTGCAGTGTTGCTGAAAGGACTGTGCTCTTAGAAACGAGAACAATCTGACAAGAGACCCTCATCTCCTCTGTCTTTCCAGCTTTCCGGAGGGTAAGACTTAAACTTTCATGAGTGCAAGTTGTGTGATTCCTGCAGCGGCATTAATTAAAGGGGGTGGAAACAGAAAAAGAGAGAGAAAGGAGGAAAATGAAAAAGGCCGTGGAGGGGAAAAGGAAGCCGCAGTAGCGCTCTGGAGCTGTCACTGGCGCAGGTAATTAAGCAGCTCTGCTCACTTGCCACCCATTAGCTCTGCTTGGAGTTGTGCCTGGAACATGCAGGCCGTAAATTAACAGAGCTACTGAAGGAGCTTTACATGGCATTTTCCTGCGTGATTAAAAGCCGTTGGCTTTGAATCGGGTGATTTTTGTTTTATTAAACAGGCCAATTTGTTTAATGAGAAGAGGCTCTGTTTGCAGATAGCTTGAATTTTTTACATTCACTCTTCCAGCTCTTTCTCAAGGGAGGCACTGTGCCAGGAGTGCCTCTACCTGCTGGAGCACAGGTTTTAAAAGCCTGGTGATGACAAGCAGTATCATGATAATAAGCAGCATCTCCTTGCATGTAAATAGTGTCTCACATATAGAGAGCGGCCTTGTCACTGTGCATCCACCAGTGTGGTCCAGAGCGGAGGTCAGCAACTAAAACCATGTTGATTATGATGAAGATTATTGAGGAAGAGTGAAGAAACGAGTAAGCATCGACAGGGCCACGGCATGATCAGTCTGACAGACCGGTTTCAGAGCAGGAGCTTTTGTGGTTAATGTTCGGGATCAGCCAGGGCGCCGAGACACTGCTCCTCTCGCCCTCTCCCCACTGGCGCGGGAGCAGTGGAGGGCTTGCAGGGCCCCTGAGGTCCTCCAGGCAGTGATTCAGTGAAGTACCCTCCTGGGGGCGAAGTGAGAAGACTTGTAGTCAGCGACTGATTGATCCCTGGATCTCAGCCAGCTGTTTCCCACAAATGCTGGGGTAGGGGCTTCAGCAACAACTGGATAGCTTGTTTTGTGCTCTCGCTTCTATTAGGAAGGAAAGGTGCAGACAGCACAGCTGGGGCGCATCGGCATCAGCGCGCTGGCGTTGGCCCTCCTGACCCCGGGAGCAGGAGGCTGCAAGGCTCCGTGGGAGAGCCTGCGACTCTTGAGATGATCCAGGGCTGCTGCACCGGTCTTAATGACCCGGGGTTTGTCTTGGGCAGAGGGAGGATCCCTCCGGACTGTGGCCTCCTGGATTCTCTCACCCAGCAGTTAAGCTGATGGGATCTACAGTGACGGACAAATTCCAGTGTGGAGGAGAAGGGCAATCAGTCGGCTCTAAAGATTAACACCGGTTCCCTCCTGGCGCCCCTTTCAAATCGGGCTTGTTTATGAGCTTCCCATCTCCCCTTTGCCTGGAGAGTGTCCCAGAATAAATAAAATATATATGTTTTTAAACCGAAATCACATTCTAATATAGCGGAGATCTTCCCAGCGTGTAGGAATGAGAAAAAAGCAGGCATTCTGCACTGTCACGGCTTCCCTCTAGATGAAAGAGTGGGATTTCTTTATCGCTTGGTGCTTCTGACAGGCATGGCAAAGTGCTTTAATCTCTGCTTGGATGCTAAATTAAATAAGGCAGTCACAAAGGCCTTGATAATGCCAGACTCAGGTAGTGAGAAATTCTGCTAATGTGGAGGGAAATAAGGTATCTGTATCCCCCTTCCTTCAGATAAGAGCAGGCTTGTCTGGCCTGGTGAAGCCTGTCCGATAACAGGCTTCAAACTCTGAAGCATTGATCGCCTGAGATTGGCTCGTCTCATTTGTAAAGCAGGGGTTCCTGGGAGCCCCGGGTCATCAGCAGTGCAGGAGCACGTTTCTCTCTGCTTGCTTGACATGAGCCTGCTTGGATGCTGGACCTGGGGCCGATGATCGCAGGCTTTGAAATTCACTTGCCGGTCGTAACCGAAGCTGGTGTTGCGTCTTTGACGCAGGAGGTTGACCTGTCAGAACCTGGGCTTTGAGCCTCCGCGGGCCTGGGACTGGAACAGTGGTGTAGTCAGGCCGCTCTGAGAGTCTGAAATGTATCTGCACAGAAGAGACGCGCTCAGATTAGAAGGCGAACAGACGCCTTCATCTTTTTGATCTCTTTCTTTTCTGTGTCCCTGAACCTGCTTGTCTGCCACAGAAAGTCTGGGAGTCCCCCTGCGTGTGAAGGGAGAGGAAGACGAGAGAAGCAGTAGGAGAGAAGTAAAGAGCCTGAGCTTTACTTTCTCTGGGAAAGAGAGGCTGACAAAGTGCCGAGGGCACTGTGCTCCTCACACAGCTGGGCACTGATGGAGCTGTTCAGGGCTTAGGGTCCCGGCTGTGTGAAAGCGCTCTGCCTCAGCGCGCTTGAATCTGGATCAGAGAATAGCCTATTCACAGCCCGCCGGCGCAGGCTCACAGGCAGAGCTGTTGTTCCGAGTTCATCTTCGGGATTCGGGATTGATCAGGCAGTCACTTTTTCGGGCTTTGATGATGTCAGGATTTTCAAAGAGCAACAGACCCGGCTGCTCAAGGAAGCAGTGAACTGGTTGTCTTTTGAAAGACCCGCAGAGGCCCGAAGACCGAGCAGGCGTGATTCCTCTCTCTTTTCCCTCCTCCCCTGGCTGTGAGTCCGGGACCCCTGCCAGCTCATCACAGACCCCGACAGCCAGGGGTCACACACACACTCTCACACACACACACTCTCACACACACTCACACACTCACACTCACACACACACACACACTCTCACACACTCACACTCACACACACTCACACACACACTCACTCACACTCACACTCACTCACACTCACTCACACTCACACACACTCACACACACACACACTCTCACACACTCACACACACACACACTCACACACACACTCACACACTCACACTCACTCACACTCACACACACTCACACACACACACACTCTCACACACTCACACACACACACACTCACACACACACTCACACTCTCACACACACTCACACACACACACACACACACTCACACTCTCACACACTCACACACTCACACACACACACACACTCACACTCTCACACACACACACACACTCACACACTCACACACACACACACACAGCGTACTTGGCTTAAGTGTTCCATTCAGATCAAACACCACCGCTCACTCTGTCTCTCAGACACAAAACAAAAAAGACTTGGAATGTTTTGGATCTTTTTTATCAAGTAATGTTATCCTGAACTTCATCAAAGCTGTTTTTTTTAACCCTAAAGGCACAGCGAACACTGAGCCACACTTCACATCCAGCAGAAGCTGGCAGTAGCTTAAAGTTCTGTTCCTACTGACTAACAAACCCCAGAGACTTTGTCTGGGGAAAAAGAAAAAAGCAGAAGGCGTCTCGAAATGAGATTTTAATCAAACCCTGCTGTTTAACATCATCTGTGTTTGTGCTTTAAGCTTGACTGTTATATTTTGCTGTCGCTTGAACTGAGATTTGGATAGTTGGGACGGATCGAAACGGCGCCCCCAAGTGTCAGATGTTGTGCCCAGCTGCGCCATGATGCTGCCCTGCCCTGACAGAGGACTTGGCAGCCTTTGTTTTGTATTTCCAAAAGGGCTGGGGGGCAGTAGCCTAATATTTGTGGCCTCCCAGTCGCACTGCATGTAGAAATCATTAAATATGAGAACCCAAATCGCGCACCTCCATGCTGCACACGCGGTGCGGCGGCACAGTGGCGCTGGGGTGGGACGAAGGCCCTTGACTTCTGAAGCCCACCGCTCCACGGCCCAGACCCGCCGAGCCCCCAGCGCGCTTCAGTCCTCCTAAAGCACGTCGCGGGCCCACAGACAAACAAGCACTGTGGGCAAGCGGTCTTGTGGCTCTGTTCTCTCTGACCAGTGTCCGCTCAGCACCAACCCAAACACTTAACTAGAAAGCCGTAGCTGGTGAGCATTCAGCCTGGGCTCAGCAGCGAATACAGCTCCACATTTACACCACACACACACAGGCTTAAAGTTTTGGCTGCTGCAAAGGACAGTGGGAAGGGGGCTGCAAAGAGTCTCTGACGCTGCTGGAAGGGTCTTTCTGTAATCAGGTCTTAATAATACATGGCTGTGCGACATGCTTTTATTCTGGGGTAAACACTCCCCCAGCGTTGCCATGTTTTATGGATGAGCCCCTGCACGTAGGCGCTGTTCCTCCAGCCATCCTTAATCTGCATGAGAATAGGACTGACACTGAAAAGAACTTACTATGAGGTTCCCGAGCTGCTCAAATCAGTCCGGCTGGCCACACAGAGCGCAGGACGAGGCCTGTTTTATTGCAGATCACGCGGCTGGGCTCCGGGGGGGGAAGGCTGTGAGTCGTTCTGGGTGTCCCTGAGCACTGCGCAAATGACCGGGCTGAGCCCGAGGCCGTGCTGTGAGACTCCGAAGTTAGAGCTGCCTGGTCGCGAGCTGAGCTTCAGCCGCAGCGGGTGAACTGTTCACACTGCGTGCAGAGTCCGGAACGGGGCTTAGGCACAAGACTGCAGCACCCCTAACCTGCTCCGGACTCCCTGGCTCTCTATTTTTCGCTGTTACGCGAAGCATCATCAGCCTGATGTTCGGCGTGGTTATTCTGTGTGACCTGACTCGCTCGGCTCATAGGGATCGGGGATCGGGGATCGGGGATCGCTTGAGATGCTTTTCTGCGATTGGCTCAGAGTCCGGTGGAAAGGGGGCACCACAAGCTGGCCCTCTTGGTCGCTGTGGAGCTGGCTTCCTCTCCTCTGCAAGCGTGAGGGTTTCTGCTGTGAGCGGAGCGGCGAGGGTTAATCTGTGATTCTTACGATGGAGAGGCGAAGCAGCAGAGTTTCCCACGGGTGCCCCTTCGCTCAGGTGGTGAGAACTCTGCTCCGCAGGGCTTTTCCAGTCCATAGGGAAGAGCACTGCGCTGCAAGTGAACCTGTCGGTCCCTAATCCCATCTCAACACAGTGGATTGCGCTGGTGGGAGGAAAGAGGTTCATTTGAAATCTCCTTCATCCCAGAAGAAATTTCTTTGCCTTTAAATATGCAGGAAGGGCAACAAGCCAAGGATTTTGAGAAAGCAAGGGCAGAATTCCCCTGTTTCACAAAACATCAATGAAAAGAAAACAGTCCCTCTTTTCTTAATCATTAAACTTTCAAAACTTTCTTATGGCTCTTGGAATCTAATTATAAACCTAATTAATAATCTGATGTCCTGTGGGAACCGTGGTGTAGACTTTCTGGCTGGGGTCTGCAGGCGGGTTCTCTTCTTTGCCGGGTCTTGTGAAGCCTTGTGATGGCCTGGGACTGGAAGTGCTTCCAGTTTTCAAACGGTGCTGTGTCTCAGCCCCCACACCTCCACTCTCTCCCCCTCCCTCCCCCTCTCCCTCCTGTTGTGAGTGTCTTTGCAGCTGTGTGGCTCAATCTTTTCTGCCCGACACTGGTGCATGTTAACCGTGAGATAAACGTCCTGATTGCACCCTCGTTTCTCTCCCTGCTCCCTGTCTCCGGTGCCTCTCAGCCCTGCTCCTCGGTGTCAGTGGGTTTTTGTTCTCAAAGCACTTGCCTGTGTAAATCAAGGGTCATTATTCCCCACACACTCCTTGTCACAGCCTCTCTGCTTGTCTGCTTGCTAATTGTCCTCTCTCTTCTCTTCTGTCCCTTGCTAACTCAAGACCGCAAGATGGCCCCTGCAGGTGAGTAGCATCTCCATTTTTCTTCTGTGTGCTCTGGTACCCTGCTTTCTCAGCTCAGCCATCCACACGGGAGTAAGATACTGTAAGAAACACGACTCTTCGGTGGCTAGTTTGTATCAGTCGTTAACAGAGGTGGCAACTGTGGCAGGAAACTGTGTAACGAGTTCAGAAATACTGCTGCTGGTCTGATGAGGATCATTCTCAGCTGAAGCACCACCCTGGCAAAGAGTGCAAAATGCTTCAGTCTGGCACTGCGTGAAAAAATATAAGACACGATATTACTGCTGCGGCACAGGGTTGGCTCTGCTTGCCATTAGGTGTGTGTGACCTGAGAGCTCTGCAGCTCTGAGAGGAGAGTCATTCAGGAGGTGCTGCTCAGTGCAGGAAGCCTAGAAAAATGGGAAACATCCTCCAGGTGCAAAGTTGAATGTTCCTTCTTTTACATGTCTTAATAACCTGAGCTCTGCAGTGATTGAAATAGGGTGTAGATATAGTAATATAAGGTCTCCCAGTGCCTATCGAAAGACAGACACGGTAGCTTCTCACTAATAGCCTTTCACCTGGATGCTGGATTCGGTGAAGTTGGAAATTATGTTAATTTTCTGCTGTTGGTAAGGGAGGGCAGAAGTATAACAGCATGGGCCGAGAGCACAGTGCTAATAAATTGCAAAATACACCGAATAGCTGCTGTCAGTTGCTGTCAGAACACTGGGTATGTCTATAACTAATCCTGTCAGGTAGTATACACAGAAAATAAAAAGTGATCTGTCTTCAAAAAAATTACAAAACTCTTTTAATTTAAATGCAGTATGAATTTCTGGTGGCGCAGTGGTTATCTGCCCCATTCCTGGGGTGCAGTCTGCGTGGTGTCTGCTTGATGTCTGCGTGTTTGTGTGGGTTTCCTCCCATGGCTGAAAGACATACTGGTGGGTTGACTGGCTTCTGGGAAAACTGTCCCTGCTGCGAGTGTGTGTCTGTCTGCCCTGCCTCGCACCCGTTACTACCGAGTGGTAGAGAGAATGCATTGCTACTCTTGATAGTATTAACCCTGTGAGGTTAAGCTTACCTGATTTAAAAAGAAAATGCAGAGTCCACATCCAGTTTCCTGCAGTATTAAACAACATCAGCAAGCAAACCAGGACACATCGGTGGTATTAGGTTTGTCCAGTGGGACAGGAACTGGCCTGGTGTGTCTGTTTGTGTGCTCTGGCTGTCCGCTGACCTTCGCAGTCTCTTCCCATGATGCATCTGAAGTCTGGACATCGCCGTGCGGTTCTGAAACGCATCCAGTGCCCTGTACCTGGCTGAGCTGGCCTAAAACACAGTACCATGTCAAAACTTTGCTGTACCCCACAAGCAAACAGAGCTAAAAAACTGCTCGTCACAACACAATGACAGAGGTCAGCTGTTAATGAAGACGAGAAAAAAGCCCAGCATTGCTCACAGGGAACGAAACCTGAGCTAAGAGCTGGACATACAGAGGATCTTGCAACAGGAAGAGGCCATACTGAGCTGAAAGCTCCTGGGGTGTGCAGGCACGCACGAGCCGCACTTTAAATCCGTCGTCTCGAGCTGCAGGTCTCAGGGTTCTTTAAAACGAGTGTTCAGTCTAATTCGGACGTTCCTGGAGGAATTGCATGAAATTACGCCCCGGTGTGAAGGCTCTGATCCCACGTGAGATCCCACTCCAAGAGCTCTTGGTGGGATTTTCCTGGCGACACCCGCAAGCACTTGAGAGAGAAAGAGATTTTCATCAGGAGACACCTGATCTCAGCCAGACGAGCTCTCAGTTTGCACATCTGGCTTTGTCGTCGACAGTGAGCCCACCAGTTCCTTTCCTGATGTCCACGCCGCCCCCCGCCCCCCAGCGTGCCGGAGTAAACAGAGCCCTGAACCCCGCGGTGTGGGAAGAGTGGGGGCTGTGGCTTTGATCCCCGGTGGGATCGCACATACAGCACCGGCCCAGAGCTCAGAGACCACAGCGTCTTTCCACTTCAACCCGAGATAGGAACATAGTCAGTATTTGTGCTGGATTAGAGAAATTTGCATCCATCCCCAGTAAACCTGAGAGACTGTTGTTATATGTTTAGACAGATTTGGTAGGAATGGACAGTTTGTAGCCGGCCTGTGCATTTTTGCTGTACCCACACTTTAAAAACCCTCTTTCTGGACCCCGATACTGCTGGGTGAGCCTGTCGGTCCCACTCCTTCTCCGTCTCACTCTTCTGCACTTAACGTCTTGTGTTAAGTGAATAACTCACTTCTCTCTGTTCTGGCCATGTGGTTATCCTTAACAGAAACGTTTAATGGGAAGAAAGCCACGCTTGTCAGTGATCGATCGATCGATCGATTGATTTATTGGCGGCCGCTTGTCCGGGGTCCTGCTGGGCCCGGGCCGGCAGGATTCGCCCAGGCTGCTGGCTCTGTGCGTTCCTGCAGCTGAGCGCCGCCCTGCAGGCCACTGGGGTTGCCAGGGAGCGGCCCTGGTGAGTGCAGGGAGACTGAGGGGCACCCTGAGGCCGCCGCCTGGCGTTTCGGTGTCCCCCCTTTTTTCCTCCGGGCCAGACGGGCCTTCTTCTCCAGTCTGTGGCAGGACTGACACTTGCAGGCTCAGGCAGCTCAGCTGTTTGTGAAAGTGCTCTTCCGTGTGTGTGTGTGTGCGGCAGGGCAGGTCGGTAAACAGTTCTACCACACAGGCGGGGAAAGGCCCACTCTGCGCCAGCTGGCGTTTGCGTGGTCTGGGAGCACTGGGAGCATACAGGCCCGTCCTGCTCCTCCGCTCACTGCGGTGTGTGAGTCCTTTGTGCTCTGCTCCCTAAGGGGGGGAAATAACGAGAAGGAAAATCACCTGTTTTCACGCGGCTTGCACGTGTTGTGCTGTACCTGCACTTTAAAAGCCTGCTTATGGGCTGTGAGTGCCACTGTATGATGATGGGTGTCACGCGCTCCTTCTCTTACTCTTCTGGAGATCGAACCCTCAACATCATGCAGGTCCGTACGCAGATGACTGTGGCCAAAGTGTGTTTTAACGGCTCTGGCAAGCCCGTTGTTTCTGGGGCAGGGAGTGGATGCGTTCAGCATGGTGGGGCCTGGCTGGGCTACGGCACTTGCAGAGAGGGCTGGAGGGGTTTCGCTGGATGAGATCCACAGCGCCCCCTGTGGACACGCAGGGTCTCTGCAACCGAGGAAGTGAGGCTTCAGCATGCCTGTAGAAGTGCAGTGTGCCCAGGGCGAAGAGCAAAGTCAGGGCTGAAACTGACCTGCCACAGGAGAGGTCAGGAGGGAGAAAGAATTAATGGTAGAGAGCTCAGGAAGTTTCTGCTGTGGAAAAAAAAACGAAATACCAAAGACGTGAGCATAAATAGTTGCTGCATTTCCGCCTCTTGTTTTATTTATTAACTGCTGTAATATAGTATATACAAGAATGTGGGTTATGCGTGGGTCCTCTTGAAGATTTCTTAATGGCTTTTGCTCCTGTTCCTGAGTGAGCACAAGGACTTGTCTCGGTGCCTTTCCTTCTAGCCATAACTGTTTACCTCCGGTGAAAGCAGCTGTGCACTGAAGCACAAACACTTTAACCTGGGAAATTAAGATCTGGAGCGCGAGCTCTCCGAAATGCAATTACAGGTCTCGAGAAAATCTTCAGCAATGTTCAGTTCGGCTTGTTTGCACATACAGGAGTTGCTCCTGAAGCTAAAGGAGGCCAAGCTGTGTGTGCAGAGACTCCGCAGTCGAGGATGTAAGTGTTGTGTATGGAATTTAAGAAGACATTACAACATATGTCACAAGCTGGCAGCCTGCTGTTCACTGCTAAGAATTGTGCTTCCTGGGGCACGAGGACTTGTGCCTTCTGTGGCACAGAGCACTTTGGCAGGCAGATGGAGGGCAGCTAAGTCTTGTTAAGATAAGGGCTGACCGGATCTGACTCAAAACGGGGTGAACTGTCTCAGCTCAGGTCAAGGCAGTGAAGGGGGTGCACTCTTACAGAGAGAAAAGGACAGCAGTTTCAGGACTCTGCAGCTGCAGGGAGCCCCATGTCGATTCAACTTTGATTTTTATTGAGTAAGCATGCCTGGTCTGATTTTTTCTCCTGTGTTTTTTGTCTTTAGTCTAAAATACCTAGCAGGACTCTCCCCTAATTGCTAGCCCTGTTCCACACCTGCACAGTTACTGTTTCCCTCCTAAATTTTAATTTCCTTAAGCCTTTAAGAACAGAAGACCACAAGCAAGCTCAGGTTGACAGCTCCTGCAGCAGTGCGCCTGCTCTCTGTCGCTGGGGAACTGGTGTAAAAAGAGAAATTGTGTTACGGGGAAAGAGCACCACCTGTTGTTCACTAACACTACTTCTAGCAGCGTCCTGGTTTTTCTTGGAAGCCTCTGTTCCCGGGACAGAACGGTATTACAGTCCTGCTGTCTGAAGAGGCCTCCTTTTGGCTGACAGGCAGCGTGACCTCAGCTGCACTCAGCGTGCCGGGTTCACACTAACCTGCTCCCCTGGGGCTGTTGATGAACTCGTCAGATGTGAGGCGCAGCAGCACTCCCCAGTGCAGAGGAGCATCAGTCAGCAGCGTGTCTCGGCCTGCGCTGTGCTCCCGCGGTCACACGGGTTAACTCTCTGGGTTCTGCATTTCCTCCGGGCCTGGAACACGTTGAAAGAAGAGGAGCCCACAATGTCTGACTCCAGGACTTTTCTGTCAAGAATTTTTTAAAACTTTTTATCAGCAGCCCAAAACATGTTAGACTGGAGAGGGTTGGGAGAGGGCAGGAGGAGCTCCCAGCTCTGTGGCTGTGCCTTGGGCTGGGCCGTGCTGTGGACGCATGACGGGACAGGGTGTTATTTCAGATTGGTTTTCATCTCTGCTCTGGACACAGAGGCTGTGTCCTCTGCGAGCTCCCTTTTGGGGACAGGTGCCTCACAGTTTTTTGTATTTGGGGGCCATCTAGTGGAGAATAATAATAATAAGAAGAAGAAGATCGAAATGCTCTCAGGTGTGGGCTGACTCGTCAGACTGGGGGGTGTGGCAGTGCTCTTGCAGATCTGCTGTGGGATTTGCTCGGAACCGTCAACAAAGCAACAACGACGAGAGATTGTTAACTCCCGGGGAATGATTGTCAGATTCCCTGCGTACACCACCTTGTATGGAAGATCATGAGGTTTCGGCGGCTTTATTAGAAATGTCGCCAGTCTTCCTTGATTACTTCCTGAAGTGGCAGAGGGAAGGGCCAGGGTCTGTCCACTGTGACCAGGCCTCGGGCATCTGGGGCGCCAGTGCTCGACACGGGCTGGTGGCCTTGTGGGTATCACCAGGCCCGCAGGCCTGCGCCTCTCTCCTGGCCTTAAGCACCTCCACCAGATCCATCACAGGTTAACCTCCGCGACCGGAGGGTCAAAGGTCAGAGTAGTGGACATGCGGGGAATCTGGAGGAGAGCATAGCTCGTGTCACTGTCAGCACTGCAGCGTGTTCGGGTTCGTCTGACTGGTATTGTTGGTATTGAGTAGCCCTGGATATGAATAGGGAAAAGCACCGTCGCCATCTTGTGGTGAAGATTAGGAGTGGCGCCTGAGCAGTACTAAGGGAAGCCGGCACAATTCTTGTTTCTGTATCCGTGAAGCCCAGCAGCGTCTGTTCCATCACGACCAACTGTTCTCTATTTACACTGCAAGAAAATGCATCCAAAGCCAACCAAAATAATAGCCTAGTTCCTTCCTGAACTTCTGGCTAAATTTCTTCAGGTCCTTCTCTATCAGTATCGCCAGGCAGGTAAGCTTCTTACCAAGCTCAGAAAACTCGACTCGAACTGTTGAACTCACCAATTCCTTGATCTTTCAGTCAGTCAGCTCCATCTCTCCTCAAGACAGAAGATAGAACTGAACCCTGAAACCTCTGCTTCCTGGTTTTTATACGGTCATCTGACCAGTAGTCCTCTAGTAACTGTTGGACCAGCTCTTTACCCCCAGCCTTCTGGGGATTGTGGTCCAGACAAGGGCTGACATCTTGTCTGAACCTGCTGCCCTCTTACACATGATGCATTGTTGTGGTTTTATACTTTGCTTCTGATTGCACCATGCCTATAACACACCTTTACTCTGCTGCCACACTCTGGTCAGCGGTCCGACTTGACCAGGCCTCTCTGTGCCTGACTGCAGTGCTGCCGTGTCACACTGCGGTCATCCTTGCAAAAGGAGTGCGCTCTGCCCTGGCCGACGAACGTCACGCCCCCTGCTGTGACCTTCCATTCTTGGCATAATGCGCACTGATATTCCTGACTGTCAGGAGTGGCAGTGTCTCACGGATGTCGGAAAGGGCAAGCCGTGGAATGCCAAGGAGAGCAGTAAAGACCCTATGCATGGCAGCAAAAGGAGCAACACGGAGGTGAGCCCGGGCTCAGGTAAGGCGGGGGTCACGACATTCGTACCCTCAATGCTGAGCCAGGAGCAGAGCAGACACAGGAAGTAAACAGGCCACAGAACAGGACACACCAGAAAGACATGAATAATCACATGGATTTAGGAGCAGGACAGAAGTCGAGCGCTCTTTAGGAGTGCACAGTGAGTTGAGAATGAACAGTTTGTTCGGGCTGCAGCACACTACAGACTGCAATCGAGAGAGCAGAATCGGACACCTGAACAACAGCATCAAAATATTTTTAACTGCAGTCTGCTTATTTGTTGTCTGTATCCGTCATCTTACATTGATATCGGTGTAGTTTATGAGCCTTGTGAGATAACAAGTTCTCACCCCTGTTCTTGGAACATACTGTAGAGGATCCAGTCAGTCTTACAGGTCACGCTAAATCAGGGGTCTCCAGCCCTGGTCCTGGACAGTCCAGTCCAGTTAGTCTGGACAGTCACCTGTTTTTAAAGATTGGCATCTGCGGACTATTGAACTTAAGAAGCTTGGTTCTTGAGGGCTGATGTTTATTGAGATTTTAGTCATAAATGATTGGAGTATAAATTACTTGATTTGTTAAACTGATCACAGTGGAATTGTTCCATATCTCTCCAGATGCTTTGACAAGCCTTGCTGGATTAGTAGCCTTTCAGGGTTGGAGATTGTTAGTTTATCTAATCTATTTTATTAAGTGACTAATCGTTAAGTGGGAGACTGAGGACTGCTACTGGGGCGGATGGTTCCCCAGTACTGGCGGTGAGACAGAGCCCATTCTGTCTCTTCTGACCCTGCTGACTGCACAGACCATGCCTGCCACACCGGTCAGACCCTGACCTGCACTGATCCCACTGGGACAGCTTAGACCTCAGAGTCTCAAAATGGGGCATTTAATTAATAATAATTTCTCAATACAACTGCAGTCACTGTATAATATTATGCTTACTATTACTGGTTCGTTTTGATATTGTTTGGTGTGATCCACACTAAAATGAACAAGCTTTTGTTTGGAACATTCTGATCAGAAGTGTGTACTGTCAGGATTTTGTGGCTCTGACCGGCTGCAGTTCACACCGTGTGTTAATTAAATCCGTGTGGTGTGCAGTTCCTAATCCAGCCACATGGCTGTGCTAGTGCATCACCAGAAGACTGTTAAAATGGATTTTCTTCTCTCCAAGTATCAAAGTAACAGAGGCTACAGGATCTTTTTTTTTCTCGAAAGGGATAAAATCACGTTACTTTAATCTTGGGTTTGTCAGTCGGCGCATGCTGGGCCGCTGTGGGACAGAGAGACCGGAGTGATTTGAATATTTCTCCAGTCAGCGGAGGCGCGCTGACCTTGGGGTCGGGTTAGGGCGCTGGCTACGCCGTTTTCTTTGGGATAAGTGCGTCCTAATCCACTTATCAGCCACCAGCACAAAGACTGGGCAGAGTGGTCCCCCTGCTGTGATGTTAAGTGCAGATCCCATCTGCTTTGAAGGCATTAAAGATCCCAGAGCACCTGCTGACAAAGAGATTGGGCTCAGGTCTGCCCCCCTCGCTCACTCAGCCCCGAGCCCCGGGCGTCCTCGTCGGAATCAGCCCCACGATGCCCAGGCACGGATATATCCCCCTCACTCCCGGGACAGGGGCCCCTGTCCCACTCTCCACTGCCTGAAGAGCAAAGACGTTTCAGCTCGTCGGGGGGTTTTAAATGCAAAAGAGTCAAACAATATATAGCTGTTAATAAATGTCATAAAAAATCGAATATCTTAATATCTCTAGTGAGCTACGACAAAAATCCAATATAGTGGTAACAGTGATTGGCGTGATATCATATCAGCTTTTATTTCCTCATGCATTATCTATCGATTTCCTCAGAACTCATTGATACACTGTCCAGTGCCAGGAGAGGGCTCAATAAAGCAACTGTCCCTACAAGCCAGAGCTTCCTCACAGCGACAGGGCGAAACAGGCAGTTCCTGCTTTCCCTAGCTGTTCACTCAGCTGCTGCTGTGGATGGAGACCAGTAGCTGGGAGAGGCAGGCTGTAGGGAGAGCAGGAGCAGTGGACACCCGCTCACACGTCGGCCTGCTGCAGAGCGGTGCTGAGGAGCGCGCAGAAGCTCGACCGGTCAATCTTGTATTTGTTATAGAGCCCTTCACAGCCACTGGCCACTTTGCAGATCTGTGTTGCAGTTAGCAGTAGAACAGCAGCTGAGCGTGTAGGCACAGAGGAGAGGAAAACACCCCCCCCAGTGGGACAGAGGAAACCTCTCGATTAATCTTGATCGATCGGGGACAGTCTGTGCAGGGCCAAGGGCTGGGATCCTGCTGTCAGGGGTCTGCTGGCGCGGTAACCCGAGTGAAGGAGCTGAGCTCTCCCAGGTCCTGGGTCTGCTGTCTTGGATCTAGCGTTCAAGCTGTGATGTGTATGAGCAGCACTGTCTCCTGGCAGTGGAGATGTGAAACGTTATTTAACACCCTCTGCGCGTTGCCAGCCCTATTAGATTCTAGATTAAGGAAAACGGAATAAAGATACAGGTCCTGAGAGAAACTGGAAAGGGTTCAGCCCCTGGTTAGTTACAGGGCAACAGATGTGTAAATGCCACTGCTGGGGCGAATTTCTCCACAGCACCACAGACCTCGCTAGCCAGTGCTGGATCTCATGGCTACACGGCGCACGTGTTTTGTGGCAGGTGTCGGCTTGTGGAATTCTCTGGGACCACTTCCACACGGATATCCCCAGATGGAAGGTGACATGTGTCGCTACTCAGTTTAATTCTACAGAGTAGAATAATATCCTCTAACTTCAGTTAGGTCCAACTGAAATATAAAAAAAACATCCAGTTGTACATCTCTGTGCCCAGTGTGTAATCAAGGAGTTGAAATTGTGTGTAAAATGTACATTGACTAATTTAATTTGAAGTTAAAATCGCTGTTTACACTGCAGAATGACTTCTAGATATCCTCTAGGTGTTGTTCAGACAGCAGTACTACCCTGTGATTTTGTTTAATTTCACATTGATAGCGTCTTGCACCATTATGGAAATAAAGACATAATCCGTCATAAGTCTGATTGAACAAATTGGTCTGGGAATCATTCTGTTTAAACCGACAATATTATTTTCCCTCGTGGGAATACATTTCTCATTTCAGAATTGATTATGATTCCCTAATTGATCAGATAACGGCAGATTCATTTGCATTTCTGCTAAATTGCAGCTCCCAGTGGGGGAAAACTCTTCCTCTCCTTCCCCCTATTTTTGCACTGCTTTCTGAGATGTCCTTAATGGAAGGTTTTTACAAGGAAACATTTTGGCAGACACTTTCAATTATGATGTACACTCTAGGCTAAATAATTATGAAAGCTCGGAGCTGCATGTTCTCAGGCTTTTCATGAGGAATATTAAGAGGGACTATTAAACATACATTATTATTTGTCACTAGTCACGTAACACAAAAAAATGAATGGTAATGTGATGTAGAATTATTAAGAGCTTCGTGCAGTAATGGGGGAGTGTGCGTGTGAAGTGTGCACATGCATGTTGATGTGTGTCCACACGTGTGCCTACATGTGCATCTGGGTTTTCGTGGTTTTCATGTGTGTGCGCATGTGTGTGGGCGTGTGCGCATGTGTTTGTGTTAGTGTGTGGGCGTGCATGTTAGTGCTTGGGTGTGCATGAGATTGCGAGGCTGTGTGTGTTGGTATGTGTGCGTGTGTGTGTTTTAGTGTGTGTATGGAGATAGATGTCTAGTGCGGTGCAGACTCGGCCCCTTCCTGTAGCCTGAGGTGTCCTAGAAGCACAGAAAGTAGTCTTTGTCAAAACAGCAAGGTTCTAGACTTGCAAAAAGATTTAATTCATTCATAGTGATTGAGATAATGAATTAGTTGCTTCATTAGCTGACTGATTGATAGAATCATCCTTGTTTCTCGTGTTGTTTGACATAGTAATTATTTCTCAATTACCCTTTTTTGAATCTGCCTTTCACTTTTTTTGACATTATCATGCAGGATAGCTTCACTAATGCTTTTATGTTTCATCGCTGCAGGAAAAAATCAGTTACATTTTCTAAATGTTTTTTCGTGAAAGGCAATAGTCCTCAATTGACACATGTGTGTTGGCACCCTTTTAATCTTTCAGAAGCTACTTCAAAGAAGTCTTGAAACTCTGTAGCCTGATCTAGTGAGGAATTGGTAGCTCCTCAAGGCTGGGCCTGGTCAGTACTGGGATTGGATCAGCTGCAAGTGATGGTAGTGGACCAGTAGGTGGCGATCCTCCCCACCAACAAGAATCTCCAAACCAGTGCTCCAGTATTGTGACCAGGGACACTGTGCTGTAGGGGTTGCTGTTTTTCAGATGGGGCATTAAATTGAAGTACTTGATTCCTTTGTCTGTTTACGTGATTCAAAATCCAAGAGCAGGGGTGTTAGCCTTGAATACCACCCTGGGCTGTGCGGCCCTCCCAAACCCGAAATGTCCCCTCCAGCTGGGGAGGCAGCTTCTCCCCCTGCTGGGCAGTGAGGCCCGGTGGGGCTGCCCTTCAGATGTGGCTCCTCTGAAGTGGCTGGGATCCACTGGAATGAGAAGCCCTGTATAAAGGACAGAAATAATAAAGGTCACACTAGTGAGAGCTCTTTTGAAAACTGGGGCTGGTGGAGGTGACTGGGAAATGAAGGCGCAGGCTGGGAGTGGAGGGTGTTGGCGCTATCTGACAGGCCCTGGGTCTGAATCAGGCCGATCGAAGAGGCCAGGCAGTAGGAGACCCAGAGCAGTGACACTGCGGCCTTCTTTATATTCCTGCCAGACAGAAACAGGGCCTGGGCACGAGGGATTTATCTTCCACACAGGTTTCATCTCGGTGTCCTTTGTCAGGAGTCTGGCTTCCTGCCGGCGAAGTGGACACGCGGGCTGTGTGATAAACAGCAATCTCGAGCTCCGTCGCGGGTCAGAAAGCTGCAGTGTGTTTGTTCACCTGGAATTAGCTTTCTGAGGTCATTAACTGTAGTTCATGTTCAGTCCATGAAGGACTGAGGGTGCTCAGCTGGTAGCAACGATAAGTTGTCACTCTGTACAGCTGTAGCAAAGGCTTATTTTACATGCTAGCAGTACAGTATTTTTGGTTTTTGTGGTACAAGGTCTTTTCCCCATCCACATGAATTCTTGATTCCTCTCCTGTTCTGTAGCATCTGTTCCGCTGTGACCTGCAGGGATCCTTCTGGCGAGGCAGCTTGAGAAAGTAACGGCGCTGTGGTTTTCAGCCCAGAATTTGCAATGCATTGCGCCTTCTGGCCGTGGTCTGTGCGCCGGGCACAGAGCTCTCTGGCTGCTGGCTGCACAGCTGGGAGTGAGCCTGACTGCTTTCAAAGAGCTCAGGCAGGTCTGCGAGGGGCTGGAGTCTCCATCACTCTCCCTCTCTGCACAACATTACTTCTCTCTCTCTCTCTCTCATGCCCCTATTTTCAGTTCCCCACAGCTTTTCACTTCACTGCTCTCTCTCCATTCCCCACGCTCCCTGTCCCTCTCCTCCCTCTGTCCCTCTCCCTGGCTTCCTCTCGCTCAGTTTTATTCTGCTGTTGTGTGGCCTCTGTTTCCTGAAGGCCCGAATCGACTGCGGGCCCTTTCCTCGCAGGCCCTCGCCCTCTCTCCCCCGTCTGGGCCCTGCTGGGCGACCTGGGGTTGCTGGAGGGTACCCCACTCTGGGCTGCGCCCCTGAGCTGTGCGAGAGCGAGCCCCAGGCCCTGTGGACACACCTGTACCCCCGGTGAGGTGTGAAAGGGTGAGGGGCTCGAAGGGGGGAGGGCGATTCCGTCTAAATAGGCATTTTGGAGAAGAAACGGCGCCCAAGCAGAGTGTATTTCACTCCCCGCCCTCTGGCTGACGCGGCGTGTGTGTGCGGGTGTGTGCGTGGGCTCTCAGTCACGCGTCGTGCAGGGGAGCCGCGCAGCGAAAGAGAAGCCCAGGGGGAGATTTGGAAGCGATAAATCTTGTCAGGATGCAATCGGGACATCCAGCGTCGCTGACAGAGGGCAGCTGTGTGTGGGAAGTCCCTCCCCCCTCCCCCCTCCCAGTGTTGGGAAGGTTTTTTGTATTTTCAGGGTTCGGCTCACCGTGCTTCCACAGGTGACACTGTCCCGCTCCGGCTCACAGCCGATGGGCTGTCCTCAAACCCACGGGCTCCTTCCCCTGAGGGTGGGGTGGGGTCCCCCTGTCGCCACCCTGAAGCTGTCCCAGCGGATAGGAGCGGAGCTGAGCTGGGAGGGGGGAGGTTCCTCCCAGGAACCCCCTCCGAGATCAAGACGCTCCCTCCTTTTAATTATTTATTGAGCAGCAGCTTGCTAATCTTTCTCGTCTAATTAGTTGCTCTCGTTACATGCACAGGCTGGTTCCCTGCACCAAGAGCATAATAGATGTAGCTGTCCTCTAGCAGTCGGGATCGTGTTGAAGTGACCGTGAGCGCTCACTTATAAGACCGGGTCATCGGGCTTCGTACTGCAGAGAGGGAGGTGGGGGACCTGCGGGGCCCCATAAATGAGCGCTGTGGCCTCCCTGAACTTCCCCCTGGGATGGGTGATGTCACCTCTCACTTCCTCTCCCGTGCTGTGCGGTGGAGCTGCTATGTGCCACGCAGGTGAGGCGCTGTAGTGCACCGAGTTGGAGATGAATGGAGTCACCTCCTTTGGCACAAAAAGGTCCAATATTAATGCAAAGAATTATCCATTATAAAGGATTTACGATCAGCACTATGTGCTAAGGCATAGTGCGCCACCCAGATTGAGAAGCACGATGGCTTTTAATCAGCTCTGGAGAAAACAGGTCGCTTTCATCGGGACGTATTCGCAGGCGTCTCTAAATGGGCTGATTCCTTTCTGCTTCTCATTGATTGCATTGCATTGGCCTGGGTTGGCTCAGATGGCAGTGCTGCACCTTGAGTGCTAAACTGTGTGCAGCAGGGGTGGAAAAGTCCGTAAAGAGGCAAGGAAAATCTCTAGACTTGGCAAATCCACCGCCTTGATTTGAAATATACCGTGTGCCACAGTGACGCAAAAACTATTCACGCCAGCCAAGATTTCTGGTGGGCATCCATCAGAAAAACTGCCTTGAAACCAGAGGAGTTGTAGATACTTCAGAACTCAGAACACTCTTCTGTTCTCAAGCCTGAACAGTGAAGAAGGCCCAGGGCCCAAGGAAGGGGCACACAGGATCAATGCAATTTCGAAAGGTGGCACCTCTGACATTTCACAGGAAAACCCAAGCTAAACAAAAAGCACTGCCCTCATTTTCAGGTTCGTATTTCTCAAAGAAACATGTCTGTACGATACCTGTGTCACGGCGACATTTACAGGCCCTGAAAAGGTGCTGGAAAAGGCTGTTTCTGTTTCACCAAAGCAGCTGAACCTGAAAATTAACTTACCCCCCCGATCAGTGCAAAGGAAATAATTATTTTCCCCCTTTCAATTAAAAGCCGTCAGGCTCTGCTTCGCTCATTTTCTTTTCTCTTTTTTTTTAGAAAAATAATAATTTTAAAAAAAGATGTTTTCTGTAAGGCGTGGTGGGGAGGCAGCTGATAGCGTTAAATTAATAATTAAAATCCCGTTCTCTTTCACTGGCTGCTGAAAGCACCGAATTGTGTGCCAATTAAACCCCTTTCATTTTTTAGCGAAAGAAATAAGCCCTGTCAGGAGTGCAGTGAGGAGAGGGAGAGTTCATTACCGTAGATGCAAATGAAGGGGCTCTCTGCTCTAACTGCTCGTCACTGTCAGCTCCATTAATGGAAAGCGCCCAGTCGCAGTGTGTGTGCTCTCTCCCTCCCAGCTCCTGGTGTTTGATTACAGGGAAATAAAAGGAACCTTAAGGACACATTACTCTTAATGGAGACGACTCTGTCGCCCCCCTAGTAGTCAGTGTTTTACACAATAAACCCTGACTGATCTCAGTGCTGCAGTAGGTGGCTTGTGTCTCTAATGCATCCCAACAGCTGCAAATGAGAGCCCATCCAGCCTGTGTGGTAGTTAGTAGCTTATTGATCCCTGGGTCTCATCCAGTAGTTTCTTGTGTTGGCTTCAACAACAGGCGTGGGCAGCGTGTTCCACACTCCCACCACCCTCGGTGTAAAGAAGCGCCAGTTTTAATAGCACTCACCCTTAGTTTCCCCTCCCGCCTCCAGTTTTCTGTTTCGCTGTTCGTGCTGAAGAAGTCAGCTGGCTTGTCTTGATAGCTTGAATGAGGTCCCTCCGGACTCTTCTCTCTTGAAGGTGAAAGAGGTTCAGTTACTTTGTCCCTGTCAGGGAGGGACACTCGCCTGTTCTTCTCTGGACCGCATCCAGAGCAGTCGTGTCCTTCCCCGCGTGCACCGGCCACGAGACGGTCTTCCTGAAGTCCCCTGGCTCGCCTCTGAGGATAAACAGATGTCACCCCGGGTTGCTCGTCCCTCTCCCTGGAATCTGGTGTTCGTTTTACCGCGGCCTCTAGCAGTGAGAAGAAGGGGATTTCAGCCACCCCCTCTTTTGAAACGCGGCTGTTGTGCATTCGCTGGAGGGTGGGAACGAGAGACAGGGAGAGGGTGAAGGAGAGGGTCACAGGGAGGCTAATTGTAGTGGTGTCGTTTGTTTCCAGCTTCATAGACTCCAGCCAGGCCATTTCTACCGTGTTTAAGAGCAGTAGAAATGCAGAGCTCTTAAGGTGGCACGGGCAGAGCCTGGAGCGTAGTTTAGCCGAAACATCTGTGAAGTTTTCAAATTTAAGTGCAGCTCGTAAGGAGCCCCCCCAAGCTGCTATCCATCTGAATCCCCGCTACCAGACCGGCCGGCCTTATCTGCTGTCTGCAGGCTCCTGCCACCTGCGCTTCCTGGAATGGGTTCTGCCCCGCCGCCGGCGCCGCCCCCTGCGCCAGGGAGCTGGGCCGCGCTCCGCCGCCGCCGCCACCGCGACGAGCCGCCCGCCCGGGCCGGGAAAGGATGGGTCTGCCTGACGGGGCGCTGACATCGACATCGACTGCGCACTTCCCCGCTCATCTCCCTCTGTCGAGAGCCTCTTCATCCCCCGGGCCGAGTGTGTCGGCGCGCAGCAGCGCTCTGCCGCGGGACGAGCAGGAGGCGTTTGATAGGATTACCGCCTTTCTAATCCGCAGGCTGGGCCTGTTTAAGCAACGCGGCTCCCCCTGGCCCTGCTGGCTCTCGACTGGGCGAGCGCTCTTTCCAGTTGCCCGCGGCTGTCGGGTTGTTTCCCGGCTCACCGCGGAGGGGGAGGGGAAGGGCTCTTGGTCCGCAGGCCGAGACCCTGCCCTTCCCCGGCGCTGGGGACGAGGAGGGCTTTCTGCCCTGCTGCTGGCCGCGAGGCACAAACACTCCGCAAGCGAGACGCCCATCTCTGCGCTTGAAGCCGGATGATGAAGGAAGGGAGGAGGATGAGGAGGAAGAAAGCAGGAGTCTCCCGTGTGGCTCGACGACGAAACACACTCGCCTGGGCTCTGTGATCAGGGGTTCGAAGCCGGGTCACATCACTAGCTGACGGGGACCACGATGATCCTGGCGGCGGCTCTCTGTCGGTAGGGGGGGTAGGGAGGGATCTGTTGGCCAGGGCCCCCTGTGGCGCTGTCAGTGAGGGACGTGCCCCCCTGCAATTGCTGCTGGACCCCTGGGACGGGACCGTGCCGCCAGAGAGCTGTTCAAGGATGGGGGGCTTGAAGGGGGCGGGTCAGAGGCGCATGCCTGCACTTCCTCCTCTCCGGTGATCCATGCCTGCGTTTTCCAAGCTGCAGACTCTGCCAGGTGCACTGATGAAAGGAGGGCTGCGTGTGTGATAAGGGTTTAACTGCAAGCCAGGAAATGCAGGTTTTCTCTAAACAGGATAATGAGCTTTACATTTCCAACACCGTGGTTGGCTTATGTGAGAGCTGGTGGCTGGTAAATCCTGAAATGGATGGCTCTGCCATGCCATGGGCTCTGATTCCCCTCAGGAGCTGTGCTTTACCAGCCCGATGTGAAGGAGAAAAGTAAGAATGAAGCGCCTGTGGCTGGGAGGTTGCCGGTTCATATCCCGTGGCCGGCAGAGGAATCCTACTCCACTGGGCCCCTGAGCAAGGCCCTTCACCCCAGCTGCTCCAGGGGCGCCGTATAAATGGCTGACCCCGCGCTCTGACCCCCAGCTTCTCTCCCTGTCTGTGTGTCTCATGGAGACCAAGCTGGGGTATCTGAAAAGACAAATTCCTAATTCAAGAAATTTTATATGGCCAATAGAGTGATCTCATCTTATGTTACCTGATTTGTCACTGACCTAATAGTAAGCAAAGGATGACTAATTAATTAAATAAAATTCAGCTTTTTTTATTGAAGATTAAGACTGAAATAAAGACGTTGACTTCAGTGGTGTTTCAAAGCTCCTACATTTTCTACTGAATTTGTCCCCCTCAGAAATCAGGCTGTCAGGGCTGGTGCACAGTCAGACACGCCTCCATTTGCTCTCCTGTTTGTTTCCCTCCACTTTAATGCTCTGTGCACACGAGTTGAGAAACCAGCCACGTTGAAATGATTCGTTCAATTATGATATTGTCTCCGGCTGTGATGTGAATGTCAGGGACAGTCGTCTCTGCAGGCGGTCCAGGGATCAGTGTAGTAACGGGCCGCCCTTCGGAATCGGGGATCGGCTCCTGTAGGTTTGTGATGAAGCTACAAAAATGGATTGACTCTCCCGCCCTTTCTTCCGTCGCTGTGGATGTGGATTTTACATTTTATTTCCTCCCGAGTCCACGAGATCGTGGCGCACAGCTCTCCTGACCGGGACCGCGGCGATCCCGGCCCTGCGCGGCGTGTGCCGGTGCCCGTTTTCACGTCTCCGGCGCCTTTCCCAGCACTGCGCTGTCCCATCTGAGCCGCTGCAGTGCCAGGCCCCTCAGCGCCACTCGTTGGCGTGCTCCGGAGGCACAGAGAATCTGCCAGGCAGGTTGTGTGCTCAGCGTTCGGGTCGCTCCTGCGTGCCGGGAGGTGGGAGGCCGTCGGAGGACAGAAACGTGCAGGCCTGTGTTTTGAGAAAGTGGCAGCTCTGGTATCGGAAGCCAGTCTTTTTTTCCCGTTTGCCAGGCAAGGTGCCAGTGTGGTTGAAGGGTGTCGTATTGGCTGCAGTCTCAACCCCGCAGTCTCAACTCCAGCCAAGGGGGCAATGGAGACCCCAGCTCAGAGGGTGACTGCTGGCAGCCTGGGCGTGCAAGAGAGTAGAGGGGCTGATGGGAGCTGGGCCTGTGTGTTTGCTCGTGTTACCAGCAGCCGGCTCTGCCCGGATCCCAGCAAGGCGAGCTCCCCCAGAGCGCTGGCTGCAAATCCAGGGCCACACGCCTGCAGGGCCGTGGGATTGTGGGATATGTGTGGAGTTTTTCGAAACTGGACTGCTGGCCAGAACCGCCTCCTCCGCGCACGCACTCCTGTCCGGGGATTCCGGGCTCCCGGGCCGCGGTGCGCCGGTCCGGGCGGGGCCCCCCTCTTGTCTGTGTCGGCGGGGGCAGCCGTGGCGTTCATGAGCCGAGCGGTCTCCGCAGTCCGCTGCAATCAAGGCGGCCTCGTTTCTTTGATTATCGGCTTCGCAGGGACAGCTTGCACCAGCTGCCGAACGCCGAGTGCGATTTGCTGGATGTAATGCCGCGGTGCAGCCCCCAGCCCCCCCAGCGCCCCCCCAGCTCTCCGAGTGCAGATCCATCAGGATTCATGGCTTGGCAGCTCCTGGCTGTGCTGTGCTCCCTCAGCCACAATAGGCTGTGCCCTTGCCGTTTCTTGTGCTTTAAGGAAGTCTGCGCCTTCTCTGTATTGTCCTCCAAGGCACAATGCGCCACTGTCTCAAGTTCCCGCTCTCAGGATGCGCAGCGGGTTGACTGATTGTCCCTGCACGTCCGAGGTGTGTCTGAATAAGCCGGGGGCGGTGACACTGGAAGGGGCGAGGAGCTCACGCAGGTTTGTCTCCGGAGGGACGAAAGCTGATCCAGTCTCCGCTCCGGAGACAGAGAGCTTGGCCTGGCCTGGCTGCTGCAGCTGGAGCCGCCTCTCACCCTCCGACTCGCCAGACGCGCTCCTCTGCCCTTGGAGTGACCACCTGTAAAAGCGCTGAGTCCTTCTGTATCTGTGACTTGAAAGGAAGGGAAATCTTACATTTTTTCATTTTAAATCAGCAAGTCTGGAGGGGGAGTTTAACCTTTTGTGTCAGATCTGCTGGTCCGTGTGCAGTTATTTGCCAGTTATGGTACGTCTGGACAAAGAAACCGATAATGTTTAATTCTTAAAGTTTATCTCTGATATTCTTGAGTGATGTGCATCTCCACTGTGGTGGTCTCCTTCCATCTTACTGGAGAGATCACTGCCAGAGATCACTTTCATTCTGATCAATTCAGCTGGTAATTGGTTCAATTAACTAATTGAGGACACAAGGGAAATAAAAAAGCTTTGTAGGACAAGACCAGGAGTAATTGGCTCAAAATCTCCTCAGAAATGTAATGCAGTGGTAGAGATTTAGTGCTGTCAAGTAATCATTTAAATTACGATTAAGATAATATTTTACTTAGAAATAATTAATGAAACCATGAATGAAAGATACTTTGTCACCCTCTTCTGTTGACTATTGGGAACGGCTTTGCTGTTTTTGGAAGCAAAGGGAGGCTTTTAAAATTTTAGCCAACGACACGTGGCGCTAAGGCAGGGTAGGCATTTAGAGCTCGGGTCTGCATCTCAGTCGCTCTTAAAGTAACGGATGACACTCAGGCGCCTTCCTGATCTGCAAGTGCATTTTGTGTGTTTAGCTGTAAATACCAGTAAACACCGAGCATCAGATCTCGCAGTGACAGCAGGGTGTCCTGCCACGGCGCGCGGGTAGGGCAGACTCGGCAGGGCGCGTGGCCCCAGGAGAGAGGTGACCCAGAAGCGTCTGCGACGAGCCGGAGGAGCCGGAGGAGAGTGACTCTCCGAGGCGAGGTTCATAGCAGCTGATGGGAAACGGGCAACATCACCATTCCTCCTCCTCTCTCGCAGAAGGGGGATGATCACAGCAGCCCGGGGCCAGAGCGAGCGCGCGTGTGTGTGTGTGTGTGTGTGTGTGTGTGTGTGTGTGTGTGAGTGCGCGTGTGTGTAGGTGTGATGTGGGGCGGCTGCCCTTGTTACAGACTCTTGGCAGCGTGGGGACTTCTCCACTTGGAACAGAGGCTTACATGTTTAACAGGTTGAGATTGGTGTTTTTTAAGCGCTACCGTGTTTCCGTGTAATAGACTCCCCGTGTCTGAGGTTGCTGCTTGGGCAGACAGCTGTCCGATCTGGACCAGCTGCACCGCTGAGTGACCTGTCCAGCGCGGTGTGGCGGCTGTTGGCTTGGGTGTGCATCCCTGGCTTTGACTGGGAGCTCGTGCGTGTGAGGGGAGGGTCAGCTGCCCTCGCTGACCCCTTGCTCTCCAGGCACTCGTTCCAGTGCCAAGAAAAACACCCGCGGCTGCGAGGAGAAACCCAGTCGGAGTGCAGATCGTCCACTCGGCTTTTTTCTCTGATGCGTCCCTTTTCTGATTTCATTATTTTTATCAGATCGCTGCTCAAATTCTGCAGGTTTGGGGAAGAAAAAAGAGATAGAAAAGAGAAAACTCAGTCGCCGCAGGCGCAGGCTGACGTGACAGATATGAGTATTCGAGAGGAGGTGCGGAGCTGTGGAGATTAAACGCCGCTGGGTCCCGCTGGGTCGGAGGGAGAGAGACCTGCCTGACAGTGTCTGGCTGGAGGGTCAGCCCCAGTGTGAGCAGGGCTGCTCGGCTGCTCCGGAGGAGCTGGAAGTGCAATTTGTCTTCCTGCTGAAACCCGGAGGCTCCCTCTAGGATATGAGAGCAGCCCTTGCACAGGTCGCAGTTTTGTATGAGAGCAGCACACAGCTGCCGTCCAAATGTGACGGCCCTGCGACTCTGGTGTGGATCTCCCCCCCCCACGGCTCTCCGGGAAAATAAATACATTCTGCCGGTGTCTGAGATGAAGTCAGTAATGTGGTTGATAGCGGCGTGGAATATTCATGTTCCTGCTTCTGTGGGTCCTGGGAGAGCGGGAGGCAGGGTGCTGTACGGAAGAGGTTGTGAAAACGATTCTGGCTCATTGAAGTAGCAGTGGGGTGGCTGGTGTGTAATGGCCCCGGCGAGAGACGTCGTCTCCTGAAGTCGCACAGCCTGGCTTCTCCCAGCGAGTCTCCACTTCAGGGACAGAAACGCAGGGCTTGTCATCACCAGACACCACAGCGCACACGAGTCCCTTTTCCAAGTCACTTGTTGTTTTTCATTGTCCATTTTTAAATATTTAGCAAAAAAAAACCAACCCAAACAAAACAAGAGGTTTCAGAAGCTGAGCCTATTTCAGGCGGCTAATTACTGTGGAGGCTCACTGCTCCCGGGGGCTGTGGGGCTGGAAGGCGCCCGATGTTCCCCAGTCAGATCTTTCCTTTGTCGCTCTGTCCTCCCCCCTCCTCACCCCCACGGACCCCATGAGAGGAGAATTCCCACAGGCTTTTATTCTCTCGTTCTCTCGCTCCCCCCTCTCCCTCTCATCTCCTCTCTCTCTCTCTTTGTTGGAGACAGCCCCTGCTCTCACTCCCAGCCCCCTCCCTCTCTCCCTCTCTCCCTCTCTCCGTCTCTGCCTGTCTTTCCTGCTGGCGGACTCGGCGAAGGGGCCGGGAGTCGCGGAGCTGTGAACGCGCGGAGCCTCGCTCTTTTGTTCCCAGACACACAGCTGACAGAGGCTCGGGGTGTCGCGAGTCGGCGGCTCTCGCCAGGCGCCTTGTCCTTCCCCCGGTCCTCGTGGCCTCCCACAGTTCCTCCCTCCCTCTGACGGGGGCTTCTGGGGCGGCTGGGGGGACTGCCTGTAGCCCTCTGAACTGTCCTGGTGACGTGGGCGCGGGGAGGAGAGGGGAGACCCCTCGGCTCAGCGCGGGACTCGCCGCTGCCTCTCGAAGCGCCAGGGAGTGGGGACCGCGCGAGCGTCTCACTCACGAGCCCGGAGAGGACGGGGAAAAGCACTTCCTCGCGGCTTTTTTTTCTCGCCTCGCAAGATCCCGGCTGTCTCCTTGGTTCGCCGGAGCGCTGGTGCTGGGAGGCACCGTACGGACCAGCGGGAATATTGGCGGCTGTCGTCGCCCCCGGCAGCAGGTCCTCAGATCCGCCTGACCTCGGCTGGAGCTGCAGCCCCCGAACAGAGGCAGGCAGGTTGGCTTTTCGGACAGCCAACAAATCCACCGCTTCTCAAAGCACATGGTTCACTGGGACGAGACAGCTGCTGCAGCCCCGTCCCCGGCTTGATCTTTAGGAATACACGCACGGGGGCAGTCTGCCCCGGGGGGCTTCTCTTCTCTCCTCTCCCATTGCTAACAGCTTTGACGAATGCAATAAACTGAGCCCCCCGGGCAGCCGGAGCTCCAGAGCACCAGAGCACCGGAGCTGGAAGAAGGACTGAGCAGCACAGCATCTCTCTCTGCAGCCGGACCCCCTGACTCCCTGCACGCTGGGCTCGGGGATGCCCTGCCCTGCCAGCGCCGGAGAGCAGGGGCAGGAGCGTTGCTAGTGGGGCAGCGCGGAAAAGGGGAGGATTTGTTTTTCCTGTGGAGAAAGGTTCTGGGAGTATGTTTTTAACCCTTTGGAAACAGTCCTGTCCTGAGGCTGTGCGCGGTCCCGTCTGGGGGTGATTCTTGGCTCTGTAGTGGTGTTGTTTGGGGCAGGACGGAGAGCCCCCGGAGGAGCACCAGAGCTGAATTCGGCGCCTGCCGCCCGCCTCCCTCCTCTCGCTCCCAGGGATTGTGGTGTGCGTGTGAGCCGGGCTGTCCCGAGGGATGTACAGTCTTTGTGGGCGCTTTCGCGTCAGCGCGGCGGCGAACCGGGGTTCCTCCGGATAAGCGACGATGTGATTTTCCAGTCTCCTCTCCGTCTTCTTGTGCGCTAAGTGTAGGGGGAGGGGGGGCTCATTTTGAAACTCTCTCTCCTCCCCGTTGTGGATGCTATTACGGAACAGCGATGCGTTGCCTGGAAACCGAGAGAAGCTTCGCAGGCTCTGCGTTCTGAGAGGAGGGGTACCGGGGACCCCGAGAGCTGAATTTCGGACGGCCTTTTTCTTTCTTCCCCCCTCTGTCCTTGCCCGTCCCGAGCATGACCAGCTGCCAGTACCCCACGCCCTCCCCCGACCGGGACAGGATGTACCAGCACAAGGTGTCCCTGGTCGTCCGCTACTTCATGATCCCCTGCAACATCTGCCTGATCCTGCTGGCCACCTCCACCCTGGGCTTCGCCGTGCTGCTCTTCCTCAACAACTGTAGGTCTCCCCTGCCGTGTCCTGTCTGTGTGTGTGCGTGTGTGCGTGCTCACGACGCTGCCTGCTGTTCCTGCACGCGCGTGTGTGTCAGTGTATGTGTGTGTGTCTGCGTGCTGGACTGAAGGAAGGGACCCGTTTCAGATGCTTTCAAAGTTTTCATTTCGAAAAGTAAATTGATTCAGGACAGCGTTCACTTTTGAAGTCTTCCTTTTGTCTTTTCCTGATGGAGTGTTTGAACTTCCAGTTTGTGCTGTTGATAGCGGCAGGGATGGGTCCAGGGAGAGAGGACAGCTCGACATGCTCTCTTTGTGTTGGGTGTACCCACTGCCTGCCTGTCTCCACCTGTCTCTGTGTCCCCTGCCCAGTTGCACACGCCCTGTGGGCTGCAGGACTCCACAATTTACATAGGAGCTTAAAATAAATCTTCTTACATCTGATTCAGTGACGGGAGCCATCAATGTGACCTTATTTGGGTGATAATGAGCGATAATGAGGCTATATATGAACCTTTTAATGCTTCTAACTGCTCAAACTAATGGGAGCTCCATGACATTTAGCAGCTCTTAATGTTTGTGCTGTCCTTCGGGGGGTCGTTTGCATGGGGATGAGTGGGTCTGTACTAATAGCACTGACTGCTCCGGAGTGCTGGGCTGGAGCTAATGGACTGTGCCACTGGTCAGCAGGGCTCGGTGGTCGTGCAGAGAACTCGGGGCAGCGCCGAGCAGTACGCTCCACTGCTAATGGATGTGGGACGCACTGTTTCTCCGGGGCTCTTGCAAAGGAAGTTACTTCCCGCATGACCACTGATGCAAATTGCAGTTTACTCTTTTACTTTATCGGTAGGTGAGCTTTTCACTGTGCCGTCCCACGTAGTGCTAAACCAACCCTCCTGACCTCCATCAGCAACCTTCCCCTGCTCCCTCTCCCCGATGACGGCAGAGCTGTGCGGTTATTTCGGCTTCACTTGCACCTTCTTGGCTCTGCTGCAGCTTCCTCTGGTTTGCGTCCTGCTTTACTCCACCCGAATTTCACCAGCCTCTCAAGTCCTTCTCTTTATAAACCAAATCAGCCCGGAGTTCGGAACCACAAAGAGAGGCTGGCTTTGCTACCTTACATCTCCCCCTTGGCTTATATTTGATATATATATATTTTTGAATTCATTGCACACAACAGAACTCCCTGTGTTTCTTCCACGTTTTAGGCTGTGCAGTGCTTTTGTTTTGATCTGTGAGCTGTCCTGATTGATGTTTCTGCACAAGGGTGTGACGTCGCCCCCTCCTGGCGCCCGGGAGCTGTGCTTCCTTGTGACAGTGGCTCTGTCTGGGGAGCACAGCCCCAGCCCCCCGAGCTGCTCACCAGAGGACCACAGGCCTCAGCGCTCCTCAGCCTAGCTCAAAGCTCTCGAACACTCCTCCCGTTTCCAAAAGATAGCAGTGGGTGTCTTTTTGTTTTATCTCCGCTTCCCAAGTGTGGGCAGTGGAAAGCGATCTCCGTGACGGGCCCTGATGCGATGATAATGCAGTTTAAGTGAGAGGACCAGACGGGTACTGTTAGCAGTGATTGCTGTTGCGAGGGGAGCATTCAGATGGGCACCTACACAGAGCTCCACTCTAGAGCTCCACTGAAGAGTGCAGGAAGGCTGCGCGGTCTCTTTAAAGAGGGAGAAGAGGAGCCCTCGGGTTAGCAGTTTCCATTTTCGTTCCGAACTTTTACCACAGAGCACGTTTCTCGTGCTGCGCACCCTGCCTTGTCCTCGTGCCTCTCGGCCAGTGCCGATAATCAGAGCACAGAGCTCAGAGCTCCGGAGCAGCGGGCCGCCTCAGATCAACCAGACGAGTAATCTGTCTTTCCCAGTCCGTCCCGGCCCTCCCTGGTGCCGTGATTGATGTGGCTGGTCATGGTTGGCAGGAGTGGCCTGGTGCCCGTCTCACTCGCTGCGCAGCTCTGCTGTGTGCGTTTTGTTTGCTTTGCATTCACGAGATAAAAATCTATACTCCCTGTGATTGACTCGCGAGCCAGTTCTGCAGACAGTTCATTATAGAAATACTAAAATTCCTTGACCCGGCGCCCCCTCCCTCGGCTGTTGACAAGCAATTTTAAGTGTGTCTAAATTTAAACCTGATAGCGGCACCTGGCCCCACGCTTTGGAGAGCGCCGCTGAAGAGGAACATGCAGCTTATTTGCAGAATTTTTCTTTTGTTTGTTGTTTCCCTGCCTGCGCCCCGAGTCTCTGACATTATGTCCCTGTAACAGGGTCGAAAAAAGAAAGGGTGTCATGTGTTCTTGAGACGTAAACGCTAATTTCAAAGTAGGCCATGCACATCAGCGTGGCACTTTTATTCTCCTCTAATGAGGAAACCGTGTGTGGAGTAAATTATGTAGCAGTGCGCTCTACTTTGCCTGACAGCATCTCTTTCTGGGTTATATACTGGAGTGTGCAGCGTTTCAGCTTTATCTCAGCCCTGCTTTAACAAATTCAACATTTGAGTCATGATTCGCACTTAAACTGTAAAGTGAGTCTGCAGGAAAAGAGCACCTTGACCACGTGGTTACTGGGCATCCAATAGCAAAAAGGCCTCTGTCCTCCCCCCTGCCTAGCCCTAATAAAGACTGCCGTATCCGGTTCGTTCTTTCATTTTGCTCCTGTTGGAGGTCTGCTGACATGCTTTGCTGCTCACCAGGGTCACACAAGGCGGGTGTCAGCGGTTGTGTTTCTCAGTTCCCAGTTTGAGTTTTTTTCTGGATCCCGTGGTCTGAGTGGGACTCATCCATCCTGAGGGCCATTACTCCTGTCCACTGCGTGGTCTTGTTTTAATACCTCGAGCACCTGAATCGGCGTATTGATCCTGTCAGGAGGTTCATAATGAAGGGGCTGGTTGCAGGAGCGTCGGGAATCAGAGGCGAGGCGACGGGCCCCTGGTCTCTCTCCCGGCAGACGAGCGCCGTGCCAGCCTCTCAGAGCTGCTGTTGCCCGGGCGTTGCCCCTCAGTGCCGTGCTGGGAGTGGGGTCGGCCTGCCTGCCAGGGCTGGTCGCTCACCCGCTGCAGGGGGGCGGGAGCCAGGCGGCAGGCGAGACTCCTCCGCTGGGCGGTCGCTCGTTGGCCCGAGGGCCTCAGCTAGCCGGGTGACCCCTGACCCCATCGCTCTCCGGAGGTTTGATAACGCTCTGTCCTCTAACCGGGAGACAGCTGGCTTGCCAGTCCGCCTCAGCGCAGACCAGATCCAGGGGAAGCACTTCTTTACACCGAGGAGCTGGAGCTGCTGGTTCCCGTCCAGCTCCTGGCAGCCAGGCGAAGGGCCCCTGTGCTGGTGCCCACTCGTGTGTTTGAGCGAGGCGAAGATCGAAAGGGCCATCCCCAGCCCGCCTGGCCCAGGGAGAGGGGCTTTTGTGTCCGCAGTCTGTGTCCGAGCAGCCCCCAGAGGCCCGTGTTCGTAGGAGCGCTGCGTCTCGGGGAGTGAGGTCTCGTCTCGGCCACAGCGCGCCAGGACTGCTTGATGCGGTGCTTCGCTCATCCGATGAGAGCAGCCGTTAAATGACTATTATTATTGTTGTTTTCCTTGCTGCTCTCATTTGCAGTGGCAAACAGCTGTCAGTGGGCAAAAGCACAGAAGTGGCTGATTAAAAGACGTTGTATCATCACCGTGTGTCTGATTTGTTGGTGCACATTAGACACAGCGTTCCCAGGGAATTAACGGCTCTTTCCTCTCTTCCTCTTTTCAGACAAACCGGTGCACTTCACTCCAGCACAGCCCCCGGATGGTAAGTCCTGCCTTTGGTTCATCCTCTCTGATGGCTGCCTCGTGTTTCTCTTTACCTGCAACATATGCATCCCTTCCTAAGAGCTTAAAATCTCAGCAGCGTTTGGCTCGTGGGTTTGTCTGTGTAAAGAGAAGATCCCTTCTTTGAAGTAAAATTTTTGACAACTTGATTAGACACAGCGTGGGTAAAGCGCGCTCACTCTGGCATTTCTGCCTCATTAAATACATTCCCTCCAACTACAGGAGCATTAAGTTTCTCTCTGCCTGTCAGTGTATTTAGGGCAGGAACACCTCCAGAAGTTACACAGCACTGCGCGCTGCTGGTGTTTATTAAAGCTCGCCTGTTTGCAAGAAAAAAGAATCACCGCACTTATCTGTTTTGGGTACAGAGCCATTAATTACAAGACAACAATTTATTGGCAAACGGTGAGCCTTTCAGAGCTGTAATTGGAGAAACAGCTGTTTTCTTATGGTCTCATGAATATTTATGCCCCTCGGTGAGGAGTGCGGTGAGATCGCTGTTCGCGAGAGCGTACTGGTGCCTGTGTGTGGGGCAGCGCCGTCCAGGACGGGCACCCAGGGGAAACAGGAGGTGGCAGCGTCACCGCCGCGTCACCGCCGTCCAGGGGTCACGTTTCAGCCGAAGGTGTGATTTTCTATCCCGGGCCTCAAAAAACACAAAGAATTGTTTGCGTGCAAAAAAAACAAAATAGACTTCAGACCTGCCTTAGTGGGATCAGCCCCGCTGTGCAGGGCTTGTGCCCAGTTCAGGGTGGTGGCCTTCTCCTGTTGATTTCTCCCCTGCCTTGTGTGGCGTTGTGGGCTAAAGGAAGGAACCAGGAGGACAGCCCTAGTCAATGTCTCTCCCCATGAGATCCGTGGGGCAGGTCTGCTGTGTCAGGTGCGTCGGTGAGAGGTTAGCAGAGGTGGAGACGAGGAAACTGCACTCTGGCATGGACGGCACCCGGGCTCCTGCCGTTCACTTCTGTGCAAACCAGTTGATCACGGCGCGGCCGGACGCTGGAGGTGAGATTAGAGGGTCCCCCTCCCTCTTCTCACCGCATCAGCAAAGAAAGAGCTTTAGGCCGTTCATACGAATCCAGCAGGAAGTGTAAAGTAAGGAAGCGTGCAGATCCAGATGTTTTTTATGTCAACAGCACAATTTTACGCAGAAGAAGGTGATTTCTTTATGGTGCTTTTGTTGGCTTGTTACTGTGGCAGCTTCCAGAGGGTGAGAGGGTGAATTCACTCTTGGTTCTGGTGTCTAGAGCTTGCCTAACGAGAAGAGTGAGCTAATAGCTGCCTGCGCTGAGACCCGGGGGGTGTTGGTATTTGGACAGTGCAGTCCAGGAGATGTGCTGACAGCACAGCCCAGTGTATGTCAAGTTCAAAACCTCCATGTGAAGCTAACGAGCCAGAAATGTATGACCCGGAGCTCTCCGAGGCTCAGGCCCCGACACAGAGTTCTCAACTCTACAACAGGATAAAACATTCCTCAGCGGCAGCCGAGCTGTGAAAGTGCAAGGGGCAGAAGCAGGTTTTCGTTTTCTCTTTAAAAACATTTCCAAGGGGTCTGCGTGTTTAAGGGACCTCGGCAGATTTGTTTCGGAGAGACGGCAAGGTGGAGCCTGAATTCATTAAAAAGCTGCAGAGGGCAGCTGGGCGGGAGCTCTCTGGAAAAAGCACCTGTCCTGCACTGCCTGCATCAGCTCTCACGCCTGTGGCCTGCGGGGATGCGCTCCAGCTGGGCTGTGGCCCTGAGCCAGGTGGCTGTCAGAAAAGGGCTGGATGGACTTTCCTGCTGGGTCAGGCCCAGGCTCTCGCAGCCCTGTCTCGGACTGAGCGCTTATGGAAGGTGGAGGAAAGAATTAAGCCATAGGAAGCATTGTTTACACAAAGGCTTGTGGGAGTGTGGAACAAGTCTCTCAGTCATGCTGTTGAAACCGAAACCCTGGATGGCATTCTGGGATCAATTAGCTCCTAATGACCAAACAAGCAAGATGGGCAATCTGGGCCTTCCTCAGCTCTTCCTTCGCCACTGTGGCCGTGGGTTCGGCTACAGACTAGATTACGTTCCTAGTCGACACCTCTGTGGTCTAAAGATAAAGTGAACTTTCTCCTCTTTGTTCTGTGTGATTTTTGTTAAGATTATAGTATCACAAATAATTGAAGAAACAAGAGAACCGATCCACTTAAACCACCTGGAGCCTAATGACACAGAGTTTTCTTTGTGCTTGTGTTCAAGTGTCTGAATTTAATTGGGCTCTTTTTGTTTAAAAAAAATAAATCAGGCAACATGAAAGCATCTTTGCAGATTTCAAAAAGAAAAGCAGTGTATTAGGGATTCAAGTGGTGCTTAAAAGTTGGAGTTTGTTCTCAAACAAGGAAGACTCACAGATTCACATTGTGGGAAGCATGTCTGCAATTACCAGCAAATCCTGACTAATAAAAGCCATCTAATCAGAAACTCAAAACTGACAAAGTAATAAAGCACTCTCTAATTAGAATCTTGCATGTATTTAAATCCAATATCACACCAGCCAAGATAATTACAGCTTGTCATGTTAGAATATAATAGCTGTTGTTCAAAATTAGCCCCTTATCTTAAGATAGAAAACTGCCAGATTTTACAACTTTAAGGAAAAAAATCTCTTAGAATATTGATTGAAAGCTAAAATGAAGTAAGGATTTTAAGCATTAAAAATAGCTTTTGTGTATTTACTCCGTAATACTGGAGTTTATTTCAGGGGGCATTGTGAAATGTGTACATTCACGAGAAAAGGACTGCCCACAGCATGCTATATACAATTGCAAATGTAGGTATAGGCTCCTTAAATCAAGAAAACAAGGTCATTCAAGTATGTACTTACCATAGAATTTATTGTTAACAAAACTGTGGTTGTTAGCAATCTCTGTTATCGAAGTCTTGAACACCAAAATCTGCACCTTTCTAGTGAACTAACTAATCAAGGATACAGGATGCTGATATTTACGGCTTAGTGTTTGTCCTACCCAGTGTTGTCACGTCCTCCCAGCCCAGGCTAATGTGGGTCAAAGTCTCCTCTGAGAGACGCCTGTCCAGCTGCTGAAGTCAGGTGTTCTTCAGGGGTTGCGGTTAGGTCCCTCTTCAGTTCCATCATGTTCTTACAGCAGAGGCAAACCTGGATTTGTAAGCCAAGATCAGATATACAGGGAATAGGTTTCATATTTGTTCTGGAATAATCAAGGAATTGAAAGCCCTCATTCTGTTAAAAGCGGGTTCTAGTACCCATTTGGTGTCATTTTGTTTGACCTGTCTGTATTCTCAGAGCTCAGAGCCAGAGACCCAAGGACCCCAGCATCAGTGACTGTAGCACAGGCCTCACACCATCCTCACGCTCCACAGGGAAAACAGAAATTACGGGAAGAGCAAAAGTAATTTGATTCACTCCAATTTAACCTCTGACATCAATTTACGTTAGTTATTTGGCACTGTTCTCTCGGGGGCTTCTCTGGACCTGAGACTGCAGTTTGCATCAGAATTGAAAAGCAGTTTAGATGGCCACATCGTCTTGCGGCACGTCTGTCCCCGGCGCAGGTCAGCACCTTGCCTGTCTGTCCAGGGGGAGGATTTTGCCCAAGACCCCCCCCACCCTTCTCCTGCACCCACCCCGGGCAGCACTCCCTTAATTAATTCAATCTCTCTGCATTTTGACAGTGAGACAGGCGCGCAGAAGGAGCAGGATTAATTATTGCTACAGAGCGCTATCTTAATTAAATCTTTTCATGTCATGGATTTCATACAAAAGAGTCCGAAATCTTTTTCATCTTTTGGGTGTGTGGGACCATACGGCAGAGAGATATCAAAAGGAGGAGATATCACCCTTAGGTGGGCTCCTGAATAACTCAGTATTATCCTCCAGATACACTGAGCTGCCCCGAATGAGGCAGGGCTTTATTGAAGCAGTGGGGCACCATCACAGCCTCCTGCGAGACTGCTGTGTTGGGTATGAGCTAAAGAAACTCCTCTGCTCATGGTCTGCCACTGTGGCATTTCTATGAGTTTTGTTGTTTTTCTGTGGCTGTGCTGATGCAATTTTGGGGATTTATCTTGCTTTTCCATGGTTTGTATTTCTGGCATCTCTCTCTCATGCTTCCATTGTCCTTTACTCTGCTTTTACCTGCTGTACCATGGTATGTTTTTATAAGGAGCCTCCACAGTGCACAGACACAGCTCTTCCTTCACCAGCCCTCTTCACGATCTCCTGGGAGCGCTGGACACTAAACCAGCACATTCAGCCAGGTGAATAAAATTAGTTCTCAAAGCAGGAGAGAAAACCCCATCAAGTCTGTTTTGACACTGCCTTCTCAAGACTATTAGTGTGTCTGACACGGAGCTCTTCAGAAGACGTGAGGGCAGTTGATATTGATCTGTGGAAAGCTACGAAAGGGAGCCCAGAATGCATAAATGAGCTGTTAAAGACATCTGTAGCTAAGATGATTTCTTGCCAAAGGAAGCACTTCATGTCTGCTTTGGTTTATATCATAGCTGAAGCTGTCACTCACAGCCCAGTGTAAGAGATAACCAGAGTTAGCACAGCGTGCAAAAGGCATGCAGCTGGAGCTCAGCTTGCTCCCTCTGCCCAGCAGTGCTCCAGTGTTTGAAAAACACACTGTTCCGTGACTAGAAAGGGTCGCATCTGAAGTCAGTGTGGCCTGTTCGTAAGGCATAAAGTCATGATAACCCAAGGCCAGGCTTGTCTGTCTCTTGCCTGCGTGCTGTCTGATCTCGACCTCCACAGGCTGGTGCAGTCGGCCTCTCCGTGCCGGCTGTGGTCCCTGTGTGGGCATGAAACAGGGTTGAATGGTTATCAAAGGCGAACTGCTTGACCACTTGACATTTTGCACGCGATGGCCTGGTAGCGTGAGTTAAGTATCCTCCAAGGCCTGGCAGTTGGGCTGGGCTCGGGCACAGGTCTCGGTCTATCTGTCTGTATCGTATGCCTGCGATTTCCTGGGAAAGCTAGAAATCTGTGCTCTAACGCTTGCTGCATGGCATTCATTTTCATGGTCTTTTTTGAAATGTTTGTACCGGAGACGATTGGCAGTTGTTGTTTTTTGAGAGAATGCGTTAATGCCAGCAACTAAAACCGAGCTTTTGGGGGGGGAAAAACACAACGCCGGCTCACTGTGACAATAACCTACATCTCGCCCTATAAATAAGCTCGATAGCTGCCTGAGAGCTGAGGGTGTATTTTCTCCCAGCTGCACTGTCAGCTATCAGACCTGTCTGTAAAGGATTCCACTTCATCCTAATCTAATTTGTATTGTTTCCCCGGCTCCCTTAATGGCTTGTTTGACATGTGTGCTCCGCGCCGCTGCACACAATTATGACAAGGTGCTTAGGCCGCTCAAGAAGGCTTGCAGCCAAATTTTATTGACACTTGCTGCTGTTCGGCCCGTCTGTGAGACACCTGCAGGGGGCTGGCGGCTCCAGGAGCTTTCTCAGAGAGGAGATCTTACAGCTCACTCGCACCCGCTTTTCCTCTTTCCTTCTTAACGAGACTGGCCCGGCCGGCAGCCCTGTGACCACGGGCCGACTCGAAGAGAAACACGGAGGGAGAGAGAGAGAGATGCTCGACCCAGCTGGGCTGGCGTTTTTTTTTTTCCTCCACGCTGGTTAATGATATACCTTGAGTTCTCTAATTGAAACCGAACAAATAGAACCTGTTTGGTATGCAGACACTTCCTCAGCCTCACGAGAACCTGGCATCTGTCTGATTTGCATAATGAAAGCGAGTGCAGGAGCAGGATGAAGAGGCGCCGGAGCGTCGGGAAAGGCAGAGAGCTGGAGGGAGCGAGGCGCGGGAGGTAGGGAGTCCTGCTCAGGGCAGGCGGTGGACGCCGCCGGCTTGCTCAGGCACACGAGCTGCCGGAGACGCAAAGCTGCCCCTCTGCTTCCTGCCTCCTCAGACCGGCGCTGTGACGGGCCGAGGGGAGCCTGGCCCCACCAGGGCTCTTTTCATGTGTGCAGGAATCGTGGCGCTGGTGCCCTTGATTGAAGCCTGTGGGGCTCTCTCTTGATGGACCAGAACTCTGGACCCGGATGGTCGAAATAAGGACCCAGGACCAGGAGCCAGTGTGGGAGATGGGAGGCGGGAGGGAAGACAGGGTGTGGGGATAAGAGAGAACAGATCTGAACGTTGCTGCGGTTTGAGAAGAGGTCAGCTGAAGCTGAAGGAGGGGAGGATGCAGAGGCTGTTTTCTTGTAACCATGTGCGTGGTCACTGCTGTGGAGAGGATATTTTATAGACACGCTGCCTCTCAGCCAGTTCTACTGCTCCATCCTCACTCTTCGTCCCCTGTCCGTGTCCCTGAGCTCCAGAGCTGCTGGGACTCAGAGTCAGTGTTAGCCTTGAGCGTTAAGGGGGAACTGAACTGAGCTATCCCTCATACACTGTGCAGACACACACCAGCTGACACATACAGTACACACAACACCAGCTGACATACACACAACACCATCTTACACACGCACAACACCAGCTGACACACACACAACACCATCTGATACACGCACAACACCAGCTGACACACACACAACACCGTCTGACACACGCAGAACACCAGCTGACACACGCACACACCGGCTGACACACGCACAACACTGGCCGACACATACACAACAACACTAGCAGACACGCACACACAGTGCCAGCTGACACGCACACACAACACCATCTAGTACGCGGGCACACAGCACAAAGTGAGGTATACACAGACACACAAAAAGTACTGACTCGCACACACATCACGTACACACGCAAGGACACACAACACAAACTGACACGCTCGCAGACACAGACACAACACTGGGTGATGCCCTCTGCCCCTCTGAAATGGGGGCCTCTCGGCCTGCCCCAGCGGCGCCCTCTCTTCTGTGTGTGCAGACTGGGAGACAGGGACAGGAATTGATTTTTGCCAGCTTGAGCAGTAAATTTGCACAGCCTCGTTGTCAGAGATTCTATTAATCCCTGGGGTCAGGCAGCAAAGCAGTGCAGGGCTGTGAAAAGCCCTATAGATGATGAGACAGGAGTGGGGCAATATTTCATGAACGTGTGTGATTGAAATTCAAGGGTTGGCAAAATTCTATGTTAATGGACTCAAAAAAATAAACCCTCAAGCACCAGAACGGGCCTCTGCGCAGCTATGTTCTCCACAGAAATTCATTTCAGGTTCCTTGACTTTGGAGTCATATAATGATGCAGCTGGATTTATTAGGTGATCAGAGAGTTGTTAATTGTGCTCACGTTTTTTTCTTTTTAATCTGTGAGAGTGTTGGGGTCATTCTGCAGTGAATCCTATCAAAATAAGCCCTCGCACCTTTGTTCAAAAGCAATTTCCTTCTACACTTTTTTCAGTGATTGACCTTCTTAAACTAATCTGGCACCCCCAGAAAGAGCATCTCTCACCCACAGGGCCTGGGGGCGCCCCAGGTTAAGTACCCCTGTTCTAGGGGACTTTTTCACACTCAGTAGTGATTAGGATAACTGACAAATTAAAAGGAATACATTCAGCACAGAGAAACACTTCTTTACTCAAAGAGCAGTGGGTGTCTGCAACCTGCTTCCCAGCCTGGGCCACTTTAAGAACCAGCTGGGTGAAATCTGAGATGTGAATCTAAACGAGTGGACAGATGGGCCACATGGCCCCTCTCGTCTGCAGACCTTTCCCTGGGTCCCCCTTCTTACTCAGGGGCTCTGCACTCCAGATGGTTTTCTCAGCTCCTGCAGGTGGGAAGACTCCTAGGTGATGTGACTCCACGTGCAGCATCACATGCTCGGTTCTCTGGGGTCAGAACTGCAAAAGAGGGAAACCTTGAACAGGTGACAAAACCAGGTTCTTGAAATCTTTTTTCAGCACTCTGTGAATTAAATCGAGTGGCGTTTGAATGGAAATAAACTCGGGCTGTGTACTCTCTGTCAGCAGGCCCGAGTGCCTTTTATAATAATGCAGGCCAGAGCAACTTTATAATTAATTGAGTTTCTCTTTCCAGCTTCCTTTTTGAGACGGGGTTTAGACTAAATATGAGCAAGTTCATCTTGTTGTGAATCTTCTTATGAGGTGGGGTATGTATACACGGTATATATGGATGTAGCACACAAGTCTGGGGATCTGTGTTCTATACGCATGAATTATTAAAGTCCACTCTAGTCAGAGCAATCTGCAAACACTGACTGTCCTAGATTTGAAATAAATAACCGAGTGAGGAATAAAGTGTGGGGATAGATGTCAACATGGTATGAGCTTTCTTTTCAAATTCATTCGTAAAACCACCCTCATATTATTTGCAGGAACAGAGACGAGGTGCAATTTGTTACTCAGATGTGGTTGCATTCAGTAGCCAGATTTCATAAGCAAATGTTGCACAGGAAGAACTGGCTTTAGCAGTGTTGTTGTTTGAGTAAGGAAAAGTAATATCATTTTTATTGGTATTTTTTAATTAGGTTTGTTGCCTAAGCCTTTCATTAAACAGATGAGGAAGAAGACATATGTTGATGTGATCCTACATAACGGACAAACACTAATCGCCTTGGAAACTTCTCCCAGTATCCTATTGGTAATGATTGTTATCAGTAACAGATGACGGTCGGAATGCTGAATGGTAATTAGTGACCAGCTGCTGTGTGATGTGCAGCTGGGCAATGGGCAGAGGTCACGTTGGGCTGCCTGTGTCTGCCTGTGTGCACGAGAGGCAGTGTAGTGCTAGATTTAGAAATAAACCTGTGCATTGCAGAGTGGCTCTTCAGCATCTTCAAGGAAAGGATTCAGCTCTAATAAAATGCTGTCCAGGTGTCTCCTTTTCTGAGAGCCATCTCGAAGTGCGAACGGCAGCCCTCAGCTGGAGCTTGCCGGTCCCAGAATCCTGTGCAGACTCAGGGTCTCACCGGCCTGCCTGTCAGCCTCTCTTTCCTCTGGGCTCCTCGCTGCGCTGTAGGACTGGCGGCCGGGACGAGGGGTCTGCTTGAGCGGCAGTGACCCCCTGCCCCCGGGCCAGCCGTCAGCGATGGGAGGGTGGCGGGAGTGGGGGGGCGTGTGTGTGGTGTGCTGGGAGGCACTGAGAGTGCGCAGGACTCACCTGAGCGCTGGAGCAGCAGGCAGATGTGCTGGGCCTGGGGGGGAACCCGCCGGTCCACAGGGGCCTCCGGATCCGGAACAGCAGGCTGCGAGTGCGTCCCCTCAGCCGGCAGACCTTCCTGCGAGCCTCGCAGACGAGAAGCGCCGGGTGTTTGGGTCGTGACTGTTGTGACAGATGGCACCAGAGAAAAAGGCTTTTTTTTCTCCTTTTAGTTGCCTGTTTTATGCCTCGGAAACACACAGCGCCTCTGTAGCAGCTCTCCAGCCAGGCGGGTTGCTGCCTGACAGTTTTTCAAGCACGTCACACATTAGCAAGCCTTATAAAAACACCCTCCTTTTACATAAATAAATTAATTAAACAGCGAGCGCCCTACTGAATATTTATATCGCGCCCGTCAGCCTTGTGAAGAGTTAACGCGCTCGTTTGAGGGTCTGTGCTGGAGTGAGTCTCGTTCGTCTCCATGGCAACCTCTGCCCAAGCCTCATGCACAATTCATGGTGACCTTTGCTTCCTGGGATAACCCTTTAGTGCCTTCCAGACGCGCTCCCGTGCCCACGGGCTGGTGCACGGCCCTCCCGGAGGATCGAGTTTGGAAGAAGCACCTGCTTAGTGAAACGCGAGCATGAAATATTTATGCCCCCTGGTATCTGTGTTATCCATGAGCCGGGGCTGGGCCGAGGATGAGGGGAGGCAGAGCAAGTGGCCCTCCTGGAGATAATTGCAGCAGACTCGCCCTCTATCATTCTGGCCACGTTGGGCAGTAAATAAGACGGAGAGTTTTTAAAACATGCACAACAGCAATGGCACCGTTTATGCCACGAGCCCGTGGAGTCTGGCGTTTTAGATAAATTGCTTGCTCTGCTTGCAGGCAGCCTGAGTAGAAATTCCTCAGGCGTTCCTGTGGCATCAGTACCCTTCAGCGTCCTGTAGTGCGCGGGGAGGTTTTTCTTATGGGGAGAAAACCTTTATTCCATCACAATACGCTGTTGACATTAAAGATTCAACATTGTTTTAATGAGGTTTTCTTTCCCCTATTGTTCGGCCCCTGAAATTGAAATTGGTGCATTGCCCTGCAGAGCTGAAGGGGCTCTTTCAAGCTATTTGGAGGCTCTAATTAATTCATTCTTTCATGGTGGTTATTATAATGGAATTATTCCTCATCGGTCACTTATTGTAATGCATTTGCTTAATTAGACACTGATGTTTCATTTCCATAATCTGCATAGCAGGCAATTAATGTGGCCAGGCCTGCAGAACGGACCTGGGAGAGAGCAGCGCGTTCCCTCGGCTCCACGGGTACAAGACCTGGGGTTTCCGGGAAGCTGGGCTCCAGGCCGTGCCCGAGCCGGCCGTCCTGGTGGTAAAGTGCTGCTGTAGAGGAGTGGCAGGAGAGAGCTCCATCTGTTCACTGCGCTGAGGAGCTGCTGGGGAGCGGAGAGGACTGAGCTACATCTGTTCCGCAATTACTGCTTCAGAAGTAGACCTGCAGGATAAACTTAAGTGCGGCTTGAGCTTTCTTTTCAAGTGCTAAAATAATTGAATCTCTCACGAGGAAACCGATCCCTTTCTGTCTCGTGGCCTCGGACCCGGCTCCTGACCCGGAGTGTCTGGGGTCAAAGTGCCTCGCCGGTGCAGTCGGCTGACAGCAGCCCTCACCTCGTAATGACATCGTCTCCTCAATGACACCTCCAGCAGTCACTCGGCTCTGCAGCGTCTCATCTTCTCCTTCACTTCTGCGGAAATGTAAAGAAAATAAGGGGGTGTGAATTGAGTGTCTCGGGGGGATTGCTGTACAAAAAGACTAGAAAGAAAGCATCAATAACATGAATATCTCAAGGAGTAATCAAGGCTGGATTTGCTGGGCTAAAACTGCCGTTGAAAATTTCTAGGCCACTCCTGCAGCGGAATTGGATTTGAAAGGCAAAATTGTTATTTTTAGACTTAAACGTGAAAAGACAGGGACAGAAAAAACGGATTAATGATTCATTAAACAGGTCCTCTCTCTTGGCTGTAAAATGTTTCAACGCACACATCATACGGCCCTTTAAAATTAGCGTGGAAATCGGATGAAAGGAGCCCCAATTAGCTGTGTTTCTTGACAGAATCTCTGCCTGAAAGAGGAAACGATCAGAAACCTGAAGCTTTTTTTTACAATGCAAAGCCAAGGATGTTTAAAGAAGAAGAAAGGGGAGAAATTAGAGAGGGTCGGGGGCTCAGCAGCAGGGCCGTGGTTATTGAATCTTCCTGTTGGCTGCAGCACGTCATTTCCTGCATGTGCACAATCTCCCAGGGGTGTGAGGTGACTAAAGAGAAATTCACGAGCAGCGAGCCCGCGGATGCCACTTGATTCACGCGGCACACAGCGAGTTCGGTGATCGGTTTCTGCGCCGTATCCTACACAGCGCGCAGCAGTGTGTGCTTGCAGAACTGGCACCGCGTCCTTTGTTTCTCCGAGTTCCCAGATGTGTGTGTGTCTGTGGGAGGGAAGCGAAGCATGACTGATAGGGAAAAAAGCACGTTGCGAGTTAAAATTAAATGCTCTGTTTTCCTCAGAGAGAGTTATTAAACAGCCAGAAAGAAGTACAGTGTGACAGCAGCTTAAATGAGCTAGCACTTGTCAAAATACCGAAGGGCTTAAAGGGCCGTATTGTACTGTGACTGGCACTTGAGTTTAAAAACAAGTTTATTATTGATTCAGTTGCTTTCTTTTTTTCTGGACGGGCCGTGAGAGAGAATATAGAGTGAATTGTGGTTATTGATCTGCTTTTGTATTGACCACGCCTGCTTTCTGTGAGATCACATAGGCTTTACTCGGGCTGCCATCCGAGCTTGCGTCTGTGTTGCAGCCCGTCTGTGCTGGGGGCTCCGCTGGGCTCTGCTGGGTTCTGTTAGGGTTTGCTGGAGAGAGCTGGCCTGAGTTCTGCTGCACTCCAGTTGGATCTGCTGGGGCACAGAGCCACCCAGAAAAACTGGGGTTCAGGGCAGACATCGTCAGGAGCGAGCCCCCATCACTGTCTTCCCTGCCTGCAGCGCTGGAGATAGTAGCACTTTCCTGGGGAGCCACACAGCTTCGTCACAGGGAGGAGGAAGAGTGAACCGAAAGCAGGATGGTGGAGATGGAGGCAGAGAGAGTGAGAGCACTTCACTGTGACGCTGGCCCTCGACTGTGTGAATAATTTAATCCCGCGGTGCGCCTGCCAAAGGCGATGCTGGTTTATTCATGTATATTTCAGGAAGTTGTAATCTGTTTGGAGCTCGCCTGCTTTCTTTTGTGTTGGAGATGAAAGGTGACAGAATCGGGGCTTCTAATATCTCTGAATTATTAATACAGCCTCCCTGGACCAAACAGACACGCCAGTTATGTAGGAAAGTAGGAGGTGTGTGTGAGAGACGAGAAGACGACACCTTATCTCCTTCCGTTAAAGGGTTTGATTTCCACAAGGGCTTAATTGTTTGCTGGTAGAGTACCTGCTTGCATCTTTGGAAAGAGAGGACTGTGCCGGACTCCTGTTCCCCTCTGAGCTTCAGGGGCACTGCCGCTGTCTCCGCGCAGGCAGGGCTCTGCACTTGTTGTGTTTTATTAGTTTTCATTTTATTTATCTTTTTTTTTTTTAAGGGAGGCTTGGGACTGTTTCACTGAGATCCTCTGGCAGTAAATTTCAATCCCCGTTGAGCTGGGGAAGAGCCATTTCCCAGTTCAGTGAGGAGACTGAGGCGCTGGGATTGGTGCTGCCGTTTACGCAGGGAGATGGGAGGGAAGGGGGCTCCTCCCGGAGAGTCCGCGGGGGGCCCAGCAGCTGGCCGCTGTTGCATGGCTGTAGTGTTTGTGTGGGCCTGTGCATGAGTGCGCCTGGATCCCCAGGAGCTCCGCTGATCCTCTTTGCTGCTTCCTTCGCCCTTTGGGAAGTGTGGTGGGCGTCTCCTCTGGCTCCCGAGAGCTTGTCAGCTGCGTGCCTGGAGCACCAGTGGGTGTGCAGCAGTACCTGTAGAGGAGCTGCCTGTGCCTGTGCCGGTGAAATTGCTCGGCATGAGTGCGGTCAGACCAGAAGAGGCCGTGCTGGGGGCGCTGCCCCCCTCCCTGCTGCAGAACTGCCCTGCCTGTCATTGAAGGCCTCTCTGTGCTGGTACTCAGAGCCCCGCTGTGGCCTTGCTGGGCTGGACAGTTTGTTTGATGCTGGCAGACAGATGAGGTTCTGGTTCTGACCTGAGCCTGAGCACAGGGGCTGTGTGCTTGTTGGGGTGCAGACAGGGGGTGTGTGCTTGTTGGGGTGCAGACAGGATGTGTGTGCTTGTTGGGGTGCAGAACAGGGGCTGTGTGCTTGTTGGGGTGCAGAACAGGGGCTGTGTGCTTGTTGGGGTGCAGACAGGGGCTGTGTGCTTGTTGGGGTGCAGACAGGGGCTGTGTGCTTGTTGGGGTGCAGACAGGGGGTGTGTGCTGTTTGTTTCTGTTTGTTTTCCTTAAACCCCCCTGCCCCCCATTTTGCTGAACTAGCTTCCATGACCGTTTCCACGACGACCCCGCAATCCAGTCGTCACAGCCAGCCGCTGTCGTTCCGATGGCACTGATCCGGCCGAGAGCGCAGCGGTTCGGGCCGTGGCGCGCCAGGGAGGGCAGGGGCCCGGCGTCCAGCCCCCAGAGGCCCTGGTCAGAGCCGGGCCTTGCCAGGGCGATCTGCTTCGGTTCGCTCAGCACACAGTCCAAATGTTGAATCTGAGATCTCCCCTCCGGCTCCTTTTCCGGGCACGGAGGAAGCCCATCTGCTTCGGAAGCAGTCGTCAGCCAGCAGGGTTACAGGATACCATTCAGTTTATTCATTTGGAGTCATTAAAAAAGCTTCTGACTGTGAATCCTATTTTATCATTTTAGTGTTCAACAGCTGTGGAGCTTATGGCAACATCAAAACATCTGGATTTGCCCCTTGTGAGTGTCCTTTTTCTGTTCCCCTTTGGAGTGAGGGTTTCTTGAACTTCCTTGTCATCTTCGCCCTTTCTGATTTCTTTGAATGCAGTTTCAGGAGCCCTCAAACCAGGGCCGTCCAGCCTCGGCCCCTGAGGGCCGGTGTGTTCCACATTTGGGGTCTCCTTAGAGATCCAGCCACTGAGCAGCTGGAAGAAGCTGTGAAATTGGTCCTATTAAACCAGTAATGAGCTGATTCGGGTTATTAAGATCTGTCATTAACTGTACAAATTAGCTTTTCTGAAATGCAGCATTCAGTTATTTTTTACCCTGTACTAATATTGCACCTGCAGTTTTTACACCTTTGGGTTTAATCCTCTAATTAATTTCTTGATTTAATATAAGCCTGTATTTTCTATAATAACCGTTTAGTTCCGCAAAAAGTCTTGGGTGAATGTGCTTGTGCCGTCTACGAATTATCATGAATAATCCTGAGAGTGCACCAGGACAGCAATGTCCTGGAGTCAGGAAGTCGCGGTTCTGTCAGGCAGACTCACTGCTTCTCCGTGGGTGGTGGAGGAGCTTCTGCAGGCTGAAAGCAGTCCCAGTCAGCTCCCCTTGCTGTGCGCAAAGACAGCCTGGGACAGGGGAGCTCGCTGTCACCATTAACGCTGTTACTGTCGAGCTGAACCTCGATGCTCAGGTGTTCTAATCGGCCTCGCGGGGCCCTGCAGGCTCTCCGCTGTTCTCTGTGTCTTCTCTCCCGCTGGTTAAGGTGGCAGAACTGATCTTGCTCTCTGCTCTGCCCTGCGGATCTTTCCTCTCCTCTCACCCTTACCTGCTACAGGTACTCACAATCCCCTGGGGCTCTGACAAAGCTCGCCCTGTGGGCGTCTTCACAATCAGAAGAGAACAGGAACCAGAAGTGGGAACTCTGGGCTTCTTCCAGCACACACAAGAGCCAGCTGACTACTGAACTGCCAAACAGGCTAACTGGCTGAAGGGCCTCCTTCGGTCTGGAGCTGCTCTTATGAACCTGTACTGCGATGATTTCTTCTTTTCAAAACGGGGCAGGAGCTCGGTTAAGAGGAAGGACGTTGCCTTGGCGTCTGCAGAGGTCGTTGGCGGAGGCCCGCGGAGCCGCGATGCCGGCCCTTGGGTTTTCGGGAAGGGCACGCGTAGGCAGTGCTCAGGCCGCTCGTGCTCTCCAAGAGGAGACGGGACCAGGGAGGATGTGTGCCTGCAGAGCACGGAGCACCTGCTCACATAACCTTCCCCCTCAGTAACGCGCTCTCCTGCGGCTCTCGATATAGCTGCTGTAGCGCTCTTCCCGTCTGCTTTCCTGTTCTGCGTGTCTTTGTTTCACCCTGGCTCCTACCTCCGTCCCTCCTCGAGGGGAGAGACTGGGCTGTGACGGACAGCCTGGTATTCTTTGGGATGGCAGTGGGAAGACTCGTAGCGGGGGGCTGTCAGCTCGGGGGGTTGCCGGAGTCTGCCTCTCCCAGCCGCTGGGGGGAGTCGGGCCCTGGAGGTCTGCGCAGGAGCTCTGCAGGGTCCGGGGCGCTGGCCCTGCCTGCGCTGTGTGTGTGTTTTACCCAGGATTCCCACAGCCCCCCCCCCCCAGCTCCTCCTCGCTTCACCCTCGCCGTGACTTCACTGCGCTGACTCGCCCCTCACTCTGCCCTTGGCCGGGCACACGCTGCAGGGCTCGTCCGGGTGGGCAGGCTCAGGAAGGTGCAGCTGAATTCACCTGATGATGGCATCCGGCCCATCCTGCGCTGCTTCCCAGAGCCCAGAAGCAGAACTACTGTAGCATGAGGTCTTCCTGAGCCTGGAGGGGACAGTGCTAGCACCTGAATTCTATAGGGATGCCACGATCGATTCAAGCTGGCGATCAATGTGTTGGCTTCACACTTCACACGATATTCCATGCAGGGAAGTGTCTCCTGTTGCACTGAATGGAAATGTCCACTGGAGCCGGCTGCTCCTCTAGCTGTGGGATACGGTGTCCTGCAGTGCGGTGGGGTGTCCTCACAGCAGACGCAGGCGGTGAGCGGGGGTAGGGGGGGGTCGGGCGGGGAGACGCCCCCCAGGCAGGCGCGGAGAAACGGGGGAGGGCGTCCCAACTCGCCGAGAACCGAAGCGCTTGCGAAGGCTGGGTCCTGAGTGTCTTCTGTCTCCTCTTCCTGCAGGGTGCAGAGGGATGCTGTGCGGATTCGGGGCGGTGTGCGAGAGGGACCCCGCGGACCCCTCCAAGGGGGAGTGTGTGTGCAAGAAGACCTGCCCGCCCGTGGTGGCGCCGGTCTGCGGCTCCGACTCTTCCACCTACTCCAACGAGTGCGAGCTGGAGAAGGCCCAGTGCGCCACGCAGAGGAGGCTCAAGGTTGTGCGCAAGGGGTCCTGCGGTAGGTGGAGCGTCGCCAAATACACCACACCCCCACTGCTGCCTGCGCCCTGCGGTGCGGTACCCCAGTATCATAGCCACTACTCTTCCCAGCACTTCACAGTGCAAGCGAATGCCGGCCCTCCCTGCGTGAGTCACAGGGCCCAGGACTGTTGTTTTCCTGTGTGCGCCTGTGGGTTTTTTTTCAATTCGCACAGTGGGCGCGTGTCGGATCAGCCACGCCGCAGGGCTGCCCGCGCGCGGCAGAAGAGCTGCAGTTATGCGGTGGAGCAGCGCAGCTGCCGAGGCTGCGGAGGAGACCTAATGACTGGACCTGGAACGGGGGTCTGGGATCTGTGTGTGTGTGTTTGCGGAGTGTCACGCGCTCAGAGCCGCCAGGGCCCAAATATCTGCCGCCCACTGGCAGCAGTTCAGCCACACCTAGTCAGGAACTCAGAACCTCGCAGGACAGGGGGACAGATGCAGGTCTTTATGCTGCAAGCAGTGGAGGTCTTTGAAATGACCAACCTGCTCACAAACTGCTTCATTTCACTTGGTGTTTGTGGCGCTGGCTGTCCTGAAATAGACTCACTTCATGCTTGAGCTGAAGGGTTAAGGCGGGGAGTCCTTTACTGGCTGTTACGGAGTGAGGGATGGAGCTGTCCGAGAGATCTTTGAGTTGGAGGGTCCGTTTCGGATTGCAGCAAGCCCTTTTGCTTGCTGTGCTATGCAGTGCATCACTGTCTTCTACAATCGTTAAAACAGCTAATCTACACAGTTATTACATTGAGATTGAAAATCGAGAAGCTAGCGTGGCGTCGAGGAGCCCTGGGAATTGGTCTGCCTGGGAGGGATCGGGGGGCCGGAGGCTCTTTTCATCAGATTGAGCTCCGAGACCAGTAAACATGGTCTCCGGTGGCATCGAGCGCCTTTCAGAGCTGATCCCGCGCCCCAGCCGTGCGGAACGGCGGACACTCCGAGGGCAGCTCCTCAGTCTGCCGCGGGAGGCAGAATTGATCGTCAGCCGGGCGTCCCCGGCCTGTGAGCGCGCTCGTTGCCCCCCCGGGGGTACAGCTCCAGCACCGAGGCGTGAAAAACTCGATGAGGTGATGCCTCAGCACTGCGATGAAAGCAGATATCGAATACCTGTTAGAGAGAAGTTTGTTTTTCAGGGCTTCTGCCAGGTTTGTAATGCAAACAGATTTGCTGCAGCTGGTGCTCAATCGAACGTGAGCAATGAGATGTCTCTTTCCTTCAGGTCTCTAATCGCAGTACGGTTTTGGATTTCATTTCCCCACCCACTAAGCCCGCTCCTCTTCTCCAGCGCTATCGAGGGACGTGTCTCCCCCTTCAGGTGGGGCCGTCCCCTGCGCTCACACGCACGCCGGTGAGAAAGCTCGCCTGCCGCCTGCGATCTCCAGGCCGGAGCCAGGAGAGGACGAAGATGGGCGCACACTCTTGCTCGCTGGTCGCCGGTCATGATGGTTCCGTCCGACAGGGCATTGCGCAAACACAGTCGGCCTGCGCCAAGAAAGTACAGATCCTCGTTTCCCTGTTTCCCTGCCCACCTGTCTGTGGAGCACCCGGGTCTTTCCAGCACACTTCCCACGTGCCGGCGTGTGACCTCAGGTGACCTCTGACCTCTGACCTGGCTTGGCACCGGCTGGACGTGGCGCTGGCTTCGGGTAGAGTCTTCCGCTGCTTTCCGATGGACACACTGGCAGCGATTCCCGCCCGCCGTTCCCATGGGTCGGCCGTGGAAAAGCACTTCTGCTCTGCTGTTTGAAAAGGGCTCATTTACCAAAGGATCAAAACATCCTGTGCTTCACTCACTCCTCCCCGTCGTGCCAGAGGTGCTTTTTCTTGGCAACTTTTCATTTTCCTCTCACATTCCCTCTTGCCTTGGTTGCTGTGTTTTGGAAAACGGGAAGATGACGAGCTCACTGGGATCACTGGGGTTATGAGTGTACAGAGGCTCGGTGGCAGCAGATTCATTTGTTTTTCTTGATGGAGTTTGCTGTTGGCTGCTGCCCAGTCCAGTTCCTTTCGGGCTGCGGGAGATCGCTCGCACAGCTGAAGAGTAAAGACGTGCCCGAATCTGTGAGGCTGCTTTCCACCTGCCCGCGTTGTTGGTGCTTTCCGCAGCGGCGGAGTCTTCTGGCTCGAAGGAAGCCGCTCACATGACAGAAACGATAAGAGGAGGTTTTGAATGCTGTCTGGCCCTTCGCTCCTGTGCTCCCTCCACTCCGAGAAGTGATACTTGTTAAACAAACCCTGTCTGCTGTTACCTAGCGGGGACCGGGGCCAGACATCTTGCTCGAGAGAGATAAGCAGAGATTACCGCTCGTTTAAAGAAAGAAGATGTTTTGCTGGCTAAGCCTAATACTGCTCAGGAACTCTAATTTTCAACTTTTCAGATTTCCTTGCATAATGTTTTCTCGGCTTCAAGCCGATGCGCGCACACACAAAGGGCAGTACATTGTAAACAGCAGCGTGGGAGAGACAATGGTGCTTTTCTTACTGCGACCAGACAGAAGTATTTTCTTCTGTTCATTGTGCGCCTATTATAAATTCCGTTGACCTGACGCTGCACAAAAATGACATAAACCTAACGAGGAAAAGTGGGCTGAAATTGCCTGCAGTATTGAAAGAAGTCGAGTTCTTAAGTCAAATGTTACCTCTTTCTTTTGCAGCCTGTTGGACAAGAGAAAAGCATTGTGCTCTCAGGGACGAAACACAAGTGTTTTTGCAGAGACGTGTTCAGGATGCTAACTCTAGGAGCTGAGATTGGAGAGGCTCCTGTGTGAATCAGGGCAGTGGCTAGGATTGACAGCAATCAGGGCACTGCTAGGAAACTGGGACAGCTTGGAAAAGAGAAGAGGAGATTCACACAGCTGAGACTGATGTATGTGCCTGTTCGTTTTCTCACAGATCGCCGCCCTAGTTGGGGACGAAATTAATATTATATGAATATTTTGAATCTCTGCCCCGATGGTCCCACTTTCTGGAAATGCCATCCCCCCTTGCCCTGCAGCTCCATCCCTCTCACAGGCCTGCTCCAAGCCTGCCGCTCTACCTGCCTGCGCTGTTGCCAATTAAGGAGTTGCAGGGACATCCCAGCTGGACCTCTGGCCAATCATCTGAGTCTCACCCCCAGCCCCGCCAGTTCCCCAGATGCCACTGCGCTCCGTCCCAGAAAGAGGAATCATCGAGGCCGGCAGGGCTCCTCAGTGCCGACCTGCTCCTTAAACAAGACCACGTCTCAGCTCGGGGGACAAGTGAGAAATGTGCAGAGAGAGAGAATGACAGTTCTCAGTGCTGCAGAGCTCCAAGTGCTTCTATTCCTTCATTATTTTTTCTAGTTTCTCTCTGTTTGTGTAGCCTTGTGTTTGTGCAGTGTGGATGCTTATTGAATCCTGGCGTAAAATTGAATCGGCATCGTGTTGTGCAGTTTAACGTCAGATGTTAGAGAAGAGAAGGGGACAAAACAGACAAGCAGAAGAACTGTCTGGGAATTTGACGAATCACCCTCTAGTTTCTTCTGCCTTTGCAGACGAGAGCTTTTTAACGTCGTGTTGCTGCTTTGCAATAAGAACGGATCTGCATGAGAGACTGTGGCTCTCAGCTCTTTGCTGTGGGGGGCTGGGAGAGAAGGGTGAGAGATAATGGCCTGGTTTCTCAAAAGCCACATTTCATGTTTTTGTAATTGCAGGCGGTTTTAATCCAGTTTAATCTTAAAGCACGTCCCGGGTGTGCCGGTCTCTGCACACCCTTTCCCTTTCTTCCACCGATAGAGGTGCGCGACAGACAGCCTTTCCCTGGCTTTTTCCATACCGAAGGACATTTGCTCAATTTGGCAATTTAGCAGGGAACACCTTCAAGCACACCTGCTGTGGGCCGCTGGTCCTGTGACTGGCACGGGGCAGCTACAGCATCGGGCAGTGTCATACGGAGCTGGCTTCCATTCTCGCTCTCCCGTTTTCCCACTGTGCTCGGGACTGCCAGATGGGCTGGGGGTTACAGGGGCTTCACTGGGAAGTGTCCTGCAATCAGCAAGGCTGGGGGCAGGGTTGACACTCGTTGGATAGCTCGGCAGAGGCCGAGAGCTGCTCCGGGCCGCTTCACCTCCCCTCCCTCCAGCCCGCTCCTAGAGGAGGGAAGCTGAACGTTAGAAGGTGACAGCAGAAGGAGAACGAAAAGGCTTTGATATAAGAGTCTCTGAAAAGGAGGGCAGGGTCTCCAGCGAGACTCCGGGGCGACACTGAGCTGTGGATCTCAAGGTTCCCCCCCTCTACCAGCCCTGTACCAGCCGCCCCGAACCAGCCCTGCCATGAAGTATTAATAAATCTAGTGTAAATCATACAGCATTTATCAAAAGAGCCAAGAGGAGGTTTTGTTTTGCAGTGCAGCAGGGCACTGGCTCTTGTTTCTCTGTGCCAGAAGTTAGCCGGCGCCTCCCCCTGCCTTGTTCCCCTCTGCTGCTCGGCTATTGCTGCCTGGAGCTGTGTGATCTCCCTGCGTCCCCTTCATTAAAATTTTAAACCTGGCAGAGCTCTGACCACATCCTTGCGGGCAGACAGCCCTGCCACTCGCTGGACTGGAGCAGCAGTCTGATTAGGAAGCAGGGGTGCTTTTAGAAAAGAAAAAAGGAGTTTCGTGATTCATCAGATCTCCCGGGAAAAGTCCCTGGTGGTTATTGCTTATAAAACGAGTCACATTCTTACAAGCAATTTGCTAACACATCCGTGGCTGAAGTGAGGCTTATCTGTGCTAACACCGTGCATGGAAATATCCGCTAAATGGGCTGTCCTCTTAGCATTCAAATCCAATCTCCTTGTTGATTTTTTGCAAAATTTTCCGCAATAAAAAAATGCCCGACTTGAATTTAATGGGTTCCAGTATGAAGATAATTCTGTATACAATTACAGTGTAAATAGCTCTCTTTCTTTCCTGGTACACAGTGCTTGCATGGATGGGGAAAGTGCTACAACTTGCACATCTAATTTCACGGTACCTATAAATCCCCTCACATGTACAGCTCCCCTGTTCGCCTCGCCTCATCGCCTCTCCTCGGCTATACGTGTTTGATAAACATTACCCTACAGGAGTGTGGACTGCGCATGGCGCACTGTAAGCGTCAATCAGGCCAGCGTAGAGAGGCGTCTCAGCTGAAGGGGAGAACAAGCCAGGCTCTGTCGAAAGAGTTTCATGGCGTTTCATGATGTGACGCGATGATGGCAGCGGCGCAGGAAATTAAGGGCTTGTTAACCTGTTAGTCGTGTGCCAGACGAAAGCCTTGTGCAGATGACACCCTCTCTAGTTGTCTGACATTCCCAGTCAGAGGAGGACAGCCCTGACACGCCGTCACACCCAGAAAGCAGCTCCTTCCTCCATGTCTGCAGTGTATTTGCACAGAGGTGATGGGCGACTGTTCAGGCGTGGAAAGATATTTGTTCCTGCAGGGTTGCAGCTAGGGTGAAGGATGAGCAATGCTGTCCCCCTCATACATCATGCCTCCACACGTCAGGCAGGAGCAGGAGCTCTGCAGGCCGTAGGGTGAACTGCAGGTCCAGCGGCGGCAGAGGTCGCTGATGTGGGGCCTGTCAGGGACCGGCCGCTGGCACTGACCCTCTGCCCCCTCCCCAGCCAAGGACCCCTGCAGCGAAGTGACCTGCAGCTACGGCAGCACCTGCGTCCAGTCCTCCGACGGCCAGTCCGCCAAGTGCATGTGCCCGCTGTCCTGCGAGCAGGAGCCCCTGCGCCGGGTGTGTGGCAGTGACGGGCAGGACTACCCCAGCGAGTGCCAGCTGAACCAGCACGCCTGCCGCCTGCAGAAGAACATCAGGAAGGAGCACGACGGCCCCTGCGGTGAGTTGGCATTCCCTCTCCCCGTCCGCTGGTGACTCGGCCTCTCCCGCCGCCCGCTCGGTCCGCTGAGTCTCGGTCGCCTGTCCGGGGGGCTCGGGGCTCCGCAGCCCCAGAAGAAGCTCGTTGCTGGAATCGCTGGACCAGCGGGGCCTGTCGTTGGTCTTCACGACGGGGCTTGGGAGAGAGCACTCCCTGGTCTTCGGGGTTTCCGAGCAGCAGCTCCTCTCTCCTGATTTTGCCAAACTCTCACGCTATCGAGCGCTGGGTTCAGTTTCTTTCTCCTTGTTTCCAGCTCACGCCTCTTCCTTCTTTGCTGTGTGAGTGAACGTGCTCGTTTCCCCGGGGCCTGTTGGTTGAAATATCCGTCTCCGTAGCGCGGCGGCGTGCTCACTGTTCCTGGCATTCTTCACATTAAATACCTCCATTCCCACCCGAAGGCCTCCATTTGAAATCCAGACACAGGGAAAAGACGCCGGGGCTGAAAGCATGGAGATTAATACTCCTGCTTCCTGCTGAGCAGCAGAATATGTCAGACGAACCGGAATAAAAAATGTCACGAGCTGAAACCTCAAGAAAGAAGGACAAATTGTCCAGACGCAAAGCATCTTCTGCTAGTGGTGTGACTGGCTGGGGGTTCAGCCCGTGATCCTGGGGTACAGAACCTGACTCTTGGGGTGTCTGTACAGTGTCTCTTTAATTGCCTCAGAAGACAGTCCCGGGAAAATGTAGCTAGGATCTGTTATCTAATGATGGCAGTGGGAGAAAGGATCAGTTGCATTCTTGTATAGCTGCTTGTATAGCTGTGTGGGCCCTGGTGTTGTAATAGACTCATCGCTGCTTTCTCATTATTGGCAGCTTGTCTGCGATTCCGACTCCAGTGTTACTTTGGCAAGTGAGTCTCAGTCATCCTCGTCACTCTGTGCAAAGATTAAAGCGAAGCTGTGCTTTCTTTTATGTTCGTGTTGTCATTCCTTTTTCCCCCCTTTTTTAATCCAGAGACTTGGAAACAGTTCTGCCTTTTCTGTTTTGTTTTATCCCCTGTGGGCTACAAATGACTTACTCGCAGCTTGGCAGAGTTCTAATGCTGTACGACAGCAAATAAATCCTTTGTCTCCCCTCGCTTTTGAACGCCCGGCTGCAGCTGTAAAGCTGCCTCTCTGATTTCAATAACCGTCTTTGTAAATTACATTGCAATTATGGATTATCTTGCCTCCCCGCTGGCCCGGGGGAACTGTGCGTCACCGTGCAGTCCTCACGAAGCGCTCCGGCGCCGGCTGTCAACAGGACCGGTGTGTCGATGCACCTGGGGACACTGACGTGGCCTGGAGGGGTCACCCTGGTGACTGTGTAACACTGCACATCTGCCTGGAACTCCCTGCGCCTCAGCGGGCGGGACTGTGCTCTTACCGTAGTAACTCTGCCAGAAATTCCTGTGCGATACTTTCATTCTGTGAATGAGCAGAGTTTAGATTGCACAAGTTATTATTCCGAATAACAAAACCATTTACTCCAGCCGGCAGCAGTGCTATTGTAGCTGAGGTGGAAAAGGATTCTGTGCTCGTCGCTGTGTAATATTCCCGTGCTCTGCGGGCGCTAAGGGGATCCTGACTGTCGCTGGGGTTTTTATTCCCTGCTCTTGGTCCGCCCGGGCGGGAAGCTGCTGTCTCTAAGCCCCGCCCCTCTCTCCGCAGACCCCTGCCAGGACAGCCGGAGCAACCCGAACGTGGCCTGCCGCGTGGAGCCGCGGACCCGCCGGCCCCAGACCTTCGCCTCGCCGGAGTCCTGCCCGGCGGACCGCGAGCCCGTCTGCGCCAGCGACGGCCAGACCTACGACAACAAGTGCAGGATGGAGCGCACGGGCAAGCTGCAGGGCCTGGAGCTGAAGGTTCTGCACGCCGGGCGCTGCCGGAAGGAGGGTGAGAGCGCGCCGGCCGCCCCGCTGCTGTCCCCCTCCGAGCGAGCCCCGTCATTGCTTCCCAGCAGCCCCTGGACCCTGGCGGCAGCCAGCCGCTGTCTGTCTCTTTTCACGCCCTTCAGCCACGAAGGAGTTTCGCTCCACGGCCAGGAGTGAAGCTCGCCGAGCTGAGAGCTTCAGGGGCTGTGAAATATATGTGGGCAGCAGAGCAGGAAGGTCGACTCCCATTGCACTGCGGTCTGGGCCGGTCCGGGGTTTACGAGCTGCTGGCGCTGGTGATTGATCCAGCACTAGGAGTTGGCTAATTTGTTCTGGCTGCCTTCGTTTGACAGTTTGCTTATAGGTTATTTTGGATTTAAAGTCTTATTAAATACATCAGCCTTTTTGTTGCATAATTTATATAAGGGGCCCGGGGGCTCATCACACCTCCTAACATGGATCGAACTGCAGCGGGAGTCTCACGTTCATCCCTGTGTTGTGTAGCAGGGACAGAAGGTCAGCTTTGCTCAGAGCTGAGCGGCACAGAACAGTGTGTAGAGTTGTGTGTGCCTGTGCTGTGGTGTGTTAGACGCTCTCAGTATGTGCCCTTTGCAGGGCTCAGTGCTGCTTTTTAAGGCTCTGCTGCTGCCCGGCAACATTGGGAGAGGGTGGAAGGGCCTGTTTCCAGCCTCAATTACACAGTAATAATAGCAGAGGGTTTGAGCTCTTGGGCAGTGAGTTCCCCGACTCCGGCAGGACCAGCACCCCAGCCCCGGAGCGCAGGAACAGCCCAGATCCCCCCTGCGTGGGCTCGGGCAGAATGGAGTCCGGGGCGCCGCGTTCACACGCGCTCCTCCTGCAGAATTCCTCGCGGCGGCGCTGTCCTGCTGGCGGAGCGCTGACCCCGGTGGGCTCTGTTTTTGTTCTCAGACGAGTGCCCGGAGGGGTGCCCGTTCAACGCCGTGTGCCAGGTGGAGCGCAGCGGCCCGCGCTGCTCCTGCGAGGCCATCCAGTGCGACGGCACCTACAGTCCTCTCTGCGGCACGGACGGGCGCACCTTCGGCAACAACTGCGAGCGGCGCAGGGCTGAGTGCCAGGCCCGGGCGTACATCCCCGTGAAGCAGGGCCCGTGCGGTAAGAGTCCTCTCTCCTGGCTCTCTCGTGCTCGTGCCCGATGGCTCAGCGCTGGGCAAGCTGAGTGATTATGTGTGTGGCGCTGGGGGGGCAGGATTGCAGACACTCAATCCGTCTTCATCCCGTTCCATTGCCACGGCTGTCACCCCTAGCATTGCAGACAGATGAAGCATTAAGGTCATGTTTCATTCATGACTCCCACACGACGGTAGTGCCAGTCTTCCACTTCTGATTCCATCTGCAGGTGTGTCTTCCATTCTCCTCCTCCTCCTCCTCCTCCTCCTCCCTTGTTCAAAATGTCCGTTTCCTGCTTCTGTTTCAGTGAGCCAGGCTGCCTTGTCTTGTCTGTGGAGTCTTGTCTGATTTAGAGCTGGCTGCTGCTGGACGCGTCGCTCTGTGCGACCACTCTGGGCGAGGGGCTTCGGCCTTTGACCTTTCCCGCGAAGATCCTGACCTCCCCCGGGGGTGGGGGCCGCGCGGCTTTGTTAGAACTGGGGGTTCGCGGCCCCTGGGGGGGGGTGCAGGGAGGGCAAGGGTGAGTGGGCAGAACTACCCAGGAGGCGCCGGCGATCGGGTCGTGAGCGGGCCCTCGTCTGTCAGTGTGTTTGACCGGTTTTTGCTCTGTAACAGAAATTCGTCAAACCTGAAGTCGTTTTTTCCCCCCCAAGCTGTCTGTGTGTTCTGTGTCCTGCCTTCCTCTACAGCCCTTTTGGGGAAAAAGGAAGCGTCAGTAAGGTTGGAGAGCTCTTCTTCTTCCGAGTGCTGTGCTTGCCCCTTTCCTGGACTTTGCAGCCTTTCCCGCCCCCCCCTCGCCCTGCATGATGCATGCATGTGGAACTCGCGGTGTGCTCTGACACGCTGGGGTCCCTCTCCCGTCTCGCGCCGGGACCGGAGCGAGGGGGCCGCAGGAGGGAGCAGCTGTGGCCGGGCGGGCGGCAGGGCAGAGGCTGGTTCTGTTCCGTGAGCCTGTGTGCTGAAAGAGCACCTTCATCAAGTAAGCAGTAGAAAAAGCCGATGAAACATGAAACCTGCTTTACCAACGCAAATATTTTACAGTATTTTCATAGAGTAAGTTTCTTAAAATTTCCTGGAATAAGTAAATGTTTCCATTTGCTCCCCAGCCAATGAGAGTACCTTACTGTGTACTGAAATCGGCATACTCTGCACACAGTTTGTGCCACACCTCTCCTTCTTAATTAAACATCACATGTGCTCTGTGAAGAGACTTCCCCTCCTCACGGCGGTCGCCTGTTTCCTGTTGGGGAAAGGCTCCCTTTATTGATGAGGCTGCTCCTCCGCTCCATCTGCCCAAGAGACAATTCACGTTCCCTCTTCTTGATGCAAAACGGGGTGCTTACAGCTCTGAAACCTGCTTGTCCTCCGTGGGCGGAAAGCTGAGAGACGTGTCCCAGGTAGGCGAGAGGCATTAGGGAGATGGGACAGCACCGGGAATCTCATTCTCCTGCTCCAGGCAGACACTCCAGGGAAGCGCCCAGGGATAACCGGCTCGCTCTGTGCCTCCTCCGCCGTTTCCTGGTGCACGCTTCTCTCAGGCATCAGTGAGAGCGCGATGGACGGCAGCATTTATCGATTGTACAAAAAAAAGATGAAGTTATTTCACTTCATCCAAGTGGGTGACAGCTTACACGCTGCCCCTGGGTGGCCTCTGCTGTCACGTCGGAGAGTGGAGCTGTCAAACTCGGGAGCCCCATCACCAGCACTGCGGGTCGTCTGGCGAGGCTCTGAAGGGAGGGTGCCGAGGTCCTGGGGACCCCCTGGCTCTGGGCTTCAGAGGAGACGAGCATGACGAGACAGCTAGAAGACGATCCTTGTTAAAGGCTGTTGTAGTCATGCGGTCAGAGACTTTTGCTCAGTCGAAGAGCTTGCTCTCCAGGCGTTCCTCAAGAGACCAAAGGCACAGCAAGGCTCGGTAACGTCCCTTGCAATGCCGCCTCAAAGCGTCTGTAGCCTAATAAAAGCCCAAGGCGTTGCTGCGCGGGGCTGAGGCCTGTAGTCCTTTCTTTACAGAGCGTTACAGAGCCTTTTCCAGGAGCAGCCGGGCGGAAAGCTTGTAGATGGAGAGACTGACTCCGCTCTCGGAGACGGGGAGGATCAAAATGCAGGGCTGGCTGTTAAGGCGCCGGTTTCTTTCCACCGCGGTCGGGTGTCCCCAGATACTGTCGACAGATGTAGGAGATCTGCAGCAGCGGACGTCTACCTTTGGCTTCCTCGCTGGGAGTATAGGGTCGCCCCCACGTCTGTCACACGCCTGCCTCGCGTCGTTCCGGCTGCCTGCCTGTGTCCGCTCTGTGTCCCGCGCCCGCCCCGGGTGAAACAGACAGGTGGACACTGGCTCACAGTTGGACGGAGTCACATTCGGAGATGTTCCCTGAAGAGAGTGGGACTGACACATGGAAAAACACAGAACTCCCGTCTGTGTCCCGGCGCGCGGGCCTGGCTCGGCTTTGCTGCTGTGAGCGCTGGCTGGCTGTCACTGGGCAGACTGGGGGAACGCCTCCTTCTCCTTCCCCGCCCCCTGAGGCCTCCCGGCTGGAGACGTCAGGATCCCCCAAGGGGATCAGGCCCCCCAGGGCTCCAGCGCTGCCCCCCCCCCCGTCGCCAAGTGTGTACGCAGGCCCTGCTTCTCGCCCCAGGGCTGCTCTGCTCACCCCTCGCCTTGTCAGCTCATCCGCAGGTGCAAAACCCCCTGACGCAGTTCTGCGCTCTCCACACAGCCAGGACAGTTTGATCTATGTGCAATCAAGCTAAAACAGCGCTCGTGGGGATTCTTCATTCTGTATGTTAATGTCTTTTTTTGCCTTTTATTATTTTCTAAATACAAGAAAAAATATCTCCCTTAGAGCTAGAGAGCCCCAGTCCTCTAAATGTAATAAGTTGTAAATAAAAGGCTAATAAATTAGAGTAGGCAGAAGATGCATCATGAGGGAAGATATACATTTCTATAAATTATGCATCATTCCACACTCCTGTGTGAGCAGTGCAGCGCTACGCCCTCTGGTCTTCCTCCCAGCACCCCCTTCTCCAGTTGCTGCCTCTGCCCCGTCACCTCTCCCTCTGCTCTCCCAGTCTGCCCGGGCGAATTCTCAGAGCATGACCATCCCAGCTTGGTGCGCTCAAAAGACACTATCCAAACAAGTCCCGTCTGTGCATGCAGAAATGTGTCTGTGAATGTAGTGCATGCAGTCCAGTCCACGGTTAGCGTTGGCCTCCATGCCATGGACCATGCCATGGAGATGTTGTCCCTGCCACTCTCCCTGTGCCTCAGCTATTTGCTTTGTGTAGGAGTCCTGATACACTAGCCCAGCAGGATTGAGCACAATTATTAAGGAAGAGCAGGTTGAGGCCTCACAAGCGACCTTGTTAGAAGCTCAGTATCTCTCCTTTCTTTTGGACGGTGGAGTCCAACACAAGGCATGGTGTTGAAACCAGAACTCCGACTTCTTTCAGGAAATATGATTCTGGCATCAGTTCCCTCACGGGTGAGACAGGCCGGATGGCCCCCTCTCCTCTCCTTTACAACGTGCTGTAATTGACATTGGTGTTCCCCAGGATCACCCCTCTGCTGTGGGAGGGAGAACTCGAACCCTCAAGTGCTCTGCACACCTCCTGGGAGCAAACCCTTCCAGGTCTGGCCTCGCCAGTGCAAGACAGACATCGAGGCGTTCAGCAGCTTTGAGTTTCATTTAGTTCTGCAAATAAATAACACCAGGCTGCTTTTTACAACATTGTGAATCTTGAGGTTCGATTTTTTCAAATGAATTCTAAACATTGCCTCTGCACAGGCCAGGAGAAGCAATATTTTGACAAAACAGGACATATCTGCATGGCCTCTGTAATCCTGAAATGCTGTTGACAGAGGATTTGAGTGGTCTCACGAGCCTGATTTCTGAAGCTTGAAGTAATTCTCCTCACCCCGGAGAACTAGAGCTCGGCAATTATTGAACTAAAAGAATCCTGCTGTTTGAAAAAAAAAATCGCCTCACTGAAATAATTTACTTCAGGATTTGTTTGTTTCTCTGCCTGCTGGCAGGGCAGTGCACCTCCAGTCAGAGACATTTGCTGGTTTTGATTTGTTGTTTTTTTTTTGCCATAGTATTAATTCAGGTATTCAGGAGATTAAAAAACTGCGTACGATCCAGTCTAGCATTTGAAAAAAATCCCTTCTCTCTGTATAAGCTGAGCAGAGCCCCGGTGGTTTGAATATGTCAGTGTGCTGCTGCTGAAATTTTCAAACGGGAATGTGATTGAGTGCCCTAGGGGTATGTAGGCTGAGTTTTCAAAGCCTTTTTGTGTGATGCCTCAAAAAAAAAAGCTGGAATGATATTCAAACGATTTCAATTGCAAAAATGCAAAGAGCAGGAGTCTTAGGTGTCGGACTCTGGAATGCAACGGGCTTGTTGACCGTATGAGGCTGCAGCTCGCATGTTAAGTCCCGCGCCATGCTCCCCTGGTCAGTGTGGGGGCGGCGTCTCCTCCTCCTCCCGTCTCTCCCGGTGTCCACTGCCACGGCCCACGCAGAGCCGCACGGAGCAGGGGCCCGGGGGGCCGGTCCCAGCGTGAAGCCCCCTCAGGCAGGGCACGGGACAGCCTCGCTCTTGAAGACCCACTGGATGGTTCAGCCCCGGAGAGGCTTGGTCCGGCCCGTTGGCGCAGCCCGTCGGGCGCAGTCGTGCAGGTGATCGTTCGGCATGGCTACCCGCGCCCGCGGCCCCTCTCGGCGCCGGGCCTGCGTCCCCTGGGTCACAGGGGCTGATTGATAGTGTGTGCAGGCAGCTGGACCTCAGTACGCAAGCGCCTCTGGGTGTGCAGCCTGAGTGGCCCTGTGCACTGTGCTTCACCTTGCAGGAAGACCCTGTGTCAGGCCAGCAGGCCGGTATGGGAGAGCCCGCCGGGTCTGTGTCAGAAAACACTGCTGGAATGAGCTCTAACACGCCTCTGAATTATCTATCTTTCTGAACCAACTTGGGTGTGTAGGCAGCAGTTCCTGCCTGCAGTTGGCAGTGATTGGCACCTTGCCTTTCCACTGAAGAAGCTCAAAGAGCGAGTGACACCGAGGGAAGAAAATGATGGCAGCAGATGGTATTCTTCTGAGGGCTGAGATTCTCTGCTTTAGACACGTGCACACATTTTATGTGAAGGGGCTGTAGAAGCGATCTTTTCTTTCACACGCAATGAGGAAGGGTGTCGATTTTCCCTTCTTTCCTTATTTTTCACGGCACGCAGAGTGTGAGGGCTGAGGAGAAAGGGGTGAACTGCCTCAGCGGGTGACCTTTGACCCCTTCTGTGAGTTCCAGTGGGGCACCCTGAAGCCTCTGGATGTTGCCTCCTGGTTTGTCTTAGGGTCACGTTCCGGCTGGGAGAGAGAAAAATGTTTTAAACATTCCTAAACATTTGAGTCTAACGGAGAAGTAGGCAAGGGAGAGATGTTTCAGGCCTGCGTTAGGGGTATAATTTATTGAACACACTGTCGAGAGTTTATCTAATATTAAAGGCAGTCCTCGCTTTTAATAAGAATGTGTTTTAAATGGAGCATCCGGGATGACTGCGTGTAATCTCTGGATAATTGCTTTAATGACACAGCTCCGGGGCAGCAATTCGGGAGGTGGGCCCTGTCGTTACTGCCTCCGTCAGGGAAGGCCTCTTCTGCAGCAGGAGAAGGAAACTCCAGGAAAAGCCCCGTGTTTCCTGGGACTTTCCCAGAGCCCCACGCAGGCCCACCGGACCTGTCGATGTGCAGCCCTGCGCACTTTGAAACCACAGTCCACACGCCTGCTCCTCCGACACAGAGAACTCATCGACAGGCTCCGTCCTCAGAAGCCGGGCAGTGCCAGCGGCTCCTGGCCTCCTCGCTGTCTCCCTGCATGATTGAGCAAGTGTGACACAGCCGCCCCCGGTCCCAGCTCTGCCCCCTCCTCCTCATTAACGAGGGGCAGCCAAAACACCGCGCACCTCCGCCGCAGCCTCGCCGAGCCCCTCTGGCGCTCAGGAGCCCCGGGCTGTGGAATCATCGAGCAGAGCTGGGCTGTTGTTGTTTTCACGAGAGCTGGCCTGTGTGCAGCCCCTCCCAGCCAGAAGCAGGTCGGGGCGTCGATGAGCCAGAGCCTCTGAGGCCCCTGGCATCGCCGGGCCCCTGTGACACAGAGGTCCGCTGACAGTAGCGGGGAGAGATGCAGCCCTCTGCTCTGTGGCTCAGTGTCATGGAGCCAGAGCTCCGCGTTCTGACGTGCAGAGAGAGGTGTGCCGACACAGACGACAAGACACTCCCTGGTCATTTCATTAGGAGCAGTCCCCTCCCCCCCGAGGAAGCCTGAGGTCCCCTATAGTGCCGCAGGGTTCCTGTGTTGCCCGCCAGCTACCCCGCCTTTCAGAGATGCCCCCGGGCTTGTTCCCCTCCCCAGCCCTGCGCCTCTGACTCCTCCTCTCCCGTTCCGAGCAGGGCTCCACGACCCCAGCCCCTGCCAGGACAAGCCCTGCGGCTTCGGCGCGGCGTGCGTGGTGAGGAACGGGGAGCCGGTGTGCGAGTGCCCGGACGCCTGCCCCAAGGTGCACGACCCCGTGTGCGGCGACGACGAGCACACCTACGGCAGCCAGTGCGAGATGAAGGCCATGGGCTGTGTCCTGCAGAGGGAGATCCGGATCCGGCACAAGGGGCCCTGCGGTGAGTGAGTGACCCCCTCGTCCCCTTCAGACCGCCCTGCGCTGGCACGGTGGGCTGCTGTCTGGGCCGGGCGCGGCGGAGCCCAGCGACAGAACTGTCCGGTGAGCAGGACCGGCACCTGTAGGCCTGCAGCTCCGCGCCTGGCACCTGCTCACCAGCTCACCTGCGCCGCAGTCTCCACACCCTGGCTATACAAAACACACAAGCACTAGACATCCTCAGCGTCTGAAAGACGTGCCTTTTCCCTAAACCAGCCCGCTGTGTCCAGTGTGTCCAGCTGACTCCTAGCACAAACACTCCGTTAAGGAGGTTTTTTTCTAAGTGGGCCGTGAGTCATGGTCATTCAGTTTATCCCCGGAGCCCCAGGCCTTTATTTTCTGTCCCAGCTGGACTTGATGGGCAGTGTTAGACACTGTGACAATGATGCTGAGCAGGAGCCTTAAGGTCCAGGAGCCATTAGAAAAAAGAGGTTGACTTCTGCAGCTGGTTAAACGTGTTTCTGAGGTTGAAATCAGCAGGTGAGAGAGACAAGCACGGCTGACAATGTGGAACCAGGGTACAGAGCCCTGCTGTGCTGCCTTTCAGAGTCTTTCAGAAACCAGGTGCTGCGGTTTGATTTATCACCCAGGGCTGCTGCTCTGGGAGTCCACCTGCGCCTCTTCAGCCCCACGCTCAGGTGAGGCACAGAGTAAGGAGCAGCAACAGCAGGCCTAGCTGCTCAGATGTGGTGGCTGTGTCGCTTGACATTAACCTGGCTTTAGCCTGGCAGAAGGCTTTGATGCTGCGCCTGTGTGAGGTCAGAAAGAAGAGAATTTGTTTTCTTTTCGGTGTCTCCTTTCCTAGTGATGTTGCTGTGTGTTGTTCAAGGCAGGAAGTATAGACACACAAACACAGAGGTGTCCTTGGAATCGATGTTGGGGGCCCGGGGCCCACATCAAGAGATCTTCTTTCTCAACCGGAGGTCGTTTCTCTAGTTCGGTTTCGTGTACACATGTGAAAAGCAGCCAGTGGAGGTGGAGATTAGGCAGCTGTTGGTAAATCAGTGAATTGCTTTTCATGTTGTCGTTACTCCAAAGCCAAGAGGCAAGATATCACTCAAGGGGCTCATTGTAATTCAGTGGCTCTTGCGTGTCCAGTGCTTCATTACCTATCCGAGATACAGGATTCCAGAGCCATTATCCCAGCGTGCAGTAACTCCATCAGCTCCTTCCCATTCTGTTCCACGCGGCTCTGCCGGAAAATAAATGTTTATGGAAATGATACAAGCTCATTGCCGGGCAGATTGAATGTCGGCGCACTGGCTGCAAGATAATGAGGCTGGCAAGCCCTTATTGTGTCTTTGACCCGGCGGGGGCTGCGGTGGGGGTTACAGACGCCACCTGCCCACACGTGGTGAGCGCTGACAGCTTTTCCGAATTACCGGGGTTATTCATTCGTGTGTCGAGCCGACGCCGTGGCAGAAGGCAGCTTGCATTCGAGGCACGATGACAGCGCCGTAGCAGGGGGCGCAGAGCAGAGGTGCTGCACGGAGGAGCCGCTCGGCAGGGCCACGCGAGATCAGCTGTTACAGCCAGCGCGCTGGAGGGCGCTTGACTTCATTAGTGTTCAGTTAGTCGTTTTCCTATCACGTAACCTGCCGCGGCGGCTTCATTCCAGGAAGAGTGAGTGAATCCCAGAGCACAAAGGGAAACTCGGGATCTGTGTGGAGTGACTCGGGAAATGCACGGAAAGACGGGAGAATAAGGGCTGTTCTGGAATCCCCACACAGGAGAACAGTGACCGAATTTGGGGAAACTGGTTCGGGATAGGCGCAGGATTTTTAAAGTCCACAGCAGTGTGGATATGATCACTGTTCCTGAGGCTCATATCGGCAGAAACGAGCCATAAGCCAACGGACCTCAGACCAGCTGGCCGACCCGCCATGACCCTGAAACCCACTCACTACCGGCCCACTCACTGCTGTCCCACTCAACATTCACTGCTGTCCCACTCAACACTCACTGCTGACCCACTCACAGTCACTGCTGACCCACTCACAGTCACTGCTCTCCCACTCACAGTCACTGCTGACCCACTCACACTCACTGCTCTCCCACTCACAGTCACTGCTGACCCACTCACAGTCACTGCTGACCCACTCACAGTCACTGCTGACCCACTCAACACTCACTGCTGACCCACTCACAGTCACTGCTGTCCCACTCACACTCACTGCTGTCCCACTCACACTCACTGCTGACCCACTCACAGTCACTGCTGACCCACTCACACTCACTGCTGACCCACTCACAGTCACTGCTGACCCACTCACAGTCACTGCTGTCCCACTCACAGTCACTGCTGACCCACTCACAGTCACTGCTGACCCACTCACAGTCACTGCTCTCCCACTCACAGTCACTGCTGACCCACTCACACTCACTGCTCTCCCACTCACACTCACTGCTCTCCCACTCACAGTCACTGCTGACCCACTCACAGTCACTGCTGTCCCACTCACAGTCACTGCTGACCCACTCACACTCACTGCTCTCCCACTCACAGTCACTGCTGACCCACTCACAGTCACTGCTGTCCCACTCACAGTCACTGCTGACCCACTCACAGTCACTGCTGTCCCACTCACAGTCACTGCTCTCCCACTCACAGTCACTGCTGACCCACTCACAGTCACTGCTGACCCACTCACAGTCACTGCTGTCCCACTCACTGCTGACCCACTCACACTCACTGCTGACCCACTCACAGTCACTGCTGTCCCACTCACTGCTGACCCACTCACATTCACTGCTGACCCACTCACAGTCACTGCTGTCCCACTCACACTCACTGCTGACCCACTCACAGTCACTGCTCTCCCACTCACAGTCACTGCTGACCCACTCACAGTCACTGCTGTCCCACTCACAGTCACTGCTGTCCCACTCACACTCACTGCTGACCCACTCACAGTCACTGCTGACCCACTCACTGCTGTGCCGAGACTGAGTGGCTGAGTCTGCTGCTCAGCTGATCTTTCATTAAGCAGCGCTATCTGTGACCAGCATCAGCTCCCATTGAAATGAGAGGCTTAGAGAGAGAAGAATATTAAATCATTGTGTGATTATAATTTTTCCTGTTTTTTTCCCCTGTGCTTGAGAAAAGTGTTCATAAAAGCCACTTATCTTTACAGCTCAGGTGGCTGCTGGTGTCGATACGACAGACATTTTTTTTATTACTGTTATTTTTTCATTATTTTTTATATTGTTCTAATGGTGAATGACCTTGTCATGGTGCCTTGATATGTCTGTGGAGCTAATACAGCTAATAAAGCTGGGAAGAATGTCACCAGTTCTGAGAGGCCATTCATAGATGTGTACAGAGGGAGAGGAGAGAGGAGAGGAGAGAGGAGAGGAGAGAGGAGAGGAGAGGAAAGGAGAGAGGAGGTCAGGGAAGACAAGAGGAAAGGAGAGATGAGGAGAGAGGAGGAGGAAGAGGTGAGAGGAAAGAGGAGAGGAGGGAGGAGGTGAGAGAAGACAAGAGGAGAGCAGAGGGGGGAGAGGAGAGACAAGAAGTGAAGGGAGAGGAGAGGGAGGAGAACTCTCACAGGTGCTGGAAATGATATTTTGGTGGAAATGTAGGTCACCCATGGGAGAGAGATGGTGTGAGAGAGAAGGAGAGAGGGGAAGAGGAAAGGGGAGAGGGGAGGGAGGTAAGAGAACGAGAGGGAGAGAAAAGGAAAGGAGAGAGGGAAACCGAGAGGAGAGAGGGAGAGGGAGAGAACTATTTTCTTCCTAGCAACAGAAATGAAAGTGCTGCAACAAAAACAAAACCAATGAAAGACAGTTTGTCTGAGTCTCCCATGGATGCAGCTCACCAGGCAAGAACGAATGAGCCTCCTCAGCCTCTAGCAGAGATGATGGAGCACTTGCTCCGGGCGGCCAGCAGGGAGAAGAGGCGGACGCCTCGGATTTGGGGTGGCTTTTAAATCAACCGCTTGCTCTGAGTCTGCACTTGCGTGGGCCCTGAGGCACACAGCTGGCATTTCGGAAGAGGAACTACCTGCGTGTACATATGAGGAGCAGTAGGGAGCAGCAGGGCTCAGTGTACAGGACTGTGTGTGCGACGCGGTCACTTATATAGTCTGTGCAAGAAAGCAGCTAAGAGTTTGTGTGTAGGTGTCCAGTGGCTTCACTGTGATTATCTGCTCTGTATCTGCTACACTGTGCCCAGGCTGGTGCTATTGTTGCTTCGTTGTCTGGTTTCACCATGGAATGCAGTAGCATAGGAGTATTTCTAGCGCAGTTTATTTGCATTTCCTCAGGCCTCAGAAACAGCATTGAATTAAAGTGTGACGTTGTTAACTCCACCTCCTGAGTGACTTCAGGAAAAAGTCTCTTCCAAAAATTCAGAAGTCATTCAGTTTGAGAAAAGCAGATGAATCCTGTAGGGAGCTGTGCTGGGTGTTGACGTGTGTGCCTCTCAGATTTAGTTTCCTGCACAGCAGCTTTCCTTTCCCTTTGGGCGGGAGGCTGCGTCTGATGTTGTGTGCTGATGCCCCCGCACTGGTCTGAAGGGCTGAAAGGCAGAGCTGGCAGGGCGGCGGGGCTTGGTTTCCAGCGAGCCTGCTGGGAATCGGCTGACGCCGGGGGCCGGCGTGGCGTTCAGATCCTTGACGAAGAAGCTGGGTGCTACTGTGAGAATGAACGCCCTGACCCTGCGAGACCTTTGGCCAGCCGCGGCGCAGGAAGGGTGACCTCGTTCCGGGATCTACTGCCCATCCCTCTAATTGGCCCCTGCGTGCTGTCATAGCGAGGACAGAGCAGCTTGCCTGCAGTGGGAGATTGGGTGGGGGGGCACTCAAGGCATTTGGGGTCCCCTCTGTGACTTTGTTTGCTGTTCCATAGATGTTTCGGGGTGGGGGCAAACACCCCTTTGAGGTGCTGGAAGGCTCCCTGCATTTTTGTAGGCCGCTCGTGGTCTTCTCACGGCTGGCCCCCGGCTGTCGGCCCCGGGTCCGAGCGCTGGCCAGAGCCCCGCCCCGCCCTCTCACGCCCGCTGCTCTCCCTCCCTCCCCGCAGAGCCCTGCAGCAGCTGCCGCTTCGGCGCCATCTGCGACACGGAGACGGGCCGCTGCGTGTGCCCGACGGAGTGCGTGGCGTCCCACCAGCCCGTGTGCGGCACCGACGGCGCGACCTACGCCAACGAGTGCGAGCTGCACGTGCAGGCGTGCACGCAGCAGAAGGACCTGCGGGTGGCGGCGCAGGGGGAGTGCAGTGAGTGCCGCGCCTGTCTGAAGACCCCCACATGCCCCCAGGGGCGTGGGGCGGCAGTCTGACCGCCGGCACGTCTCGGGACACTGCACCGTACACCCGTCGTCTCGGTCGGGAGCGCAGGAACATGGGTAACGAGAGGTGGCGCTCCTGAAACCGCAGCTCGCTAAAGGTTTTCTCTTGCAAACGTGGAACATTTGTTGTTTCGCTGTTTCAAAATAACAAAACATGGAGAATAGATTCAGATTCGTGCAGCTGTCAGATTCCCCCTGGATCTTGTAAGACAGACAGTGTGGGTGTCTGGACGCCAGGGCCCCTGGTGGTTTGCCCCAGGGCTGTGCCTGATCAGATACACAAGTAGACAGGAAGTGAGGTCCCCCCCAGGCAGCGGACGTTAGATCATCTGTGCTTCCTGCTAACGCCGGTGCCCGTGTCCTGGCAGAGACCTGTGGGGACGGCGTGTGCTCCTGGGGCGCCATGTGCGTGAGGAACCAGTGTGTGTGCCCCAGCTGCGCGGGTCAGCCCGGCGCCCCGGTGTGCGGCAGTGATGGGGTCACCTACGACAGCGCCTGCGACCTGCGGGCTGCCTCCTGCCACCTGCGGAAGAAAATAGACATCGCCAGGACGGGCCCCTGCGATGAAGGTAGGGCTTGCCATGATTTTACCATGATTTCACTGTGCTGTACCACACCTCTCTGTGCTTTATACTAATTTTACCATGGTTTCACTGTACTCTACAATGTAGTTACCATGGTATATTACAGAATGCTTGTAATATTTCTTACAGTGTCAAAGCTGGTCACATGCCTGTCAAACACAACAGGCTGTGTAATTAGATGCTTCTCTCATTAATACCCTCACAGCAGGTGTCTGTAAAATGTTATCAGCACCAGACGAAAGCTGTTACCGTAATTTACTTCAGTTTTGCTCACGAGGCTGCATTGCAGCTCTCGAAAATGACATTTCTAACCTCCCACTGCTGTACTCAGCCACAGGAACAATCCTGCCTGACTCACAGAGAGCCGGGTTCTCAGCACATTTCGCACAGGGCAGGCGAGCCTTCTTGTGACTGGAGCCCAAACTTTGCCATCAGCGTAGCTGGCTTGCTGGAGCGAGGACAGATGGCCCATCAGTGGCAAAAAGGCACACGCCGCCGATGCAAAAACCCGTGAAGTTATGTTTAAAGAGTTTTAAAAATGAATAAAGAAAGTCTAAAAAATGAAAATGACCGTGGGACAGAACTGAAGAGAGGTGAATCGATTGTCCTCGCCTGGCTTGCTTTGCACAAGCTCTGCCCGTGGGGCTGGAAACAACCTCATTTGTTAAAGCAATGTCACCCCGGTCTGAGAAGGAAGTCATGCTAGTATCACTCAGCACTGTCAGCTCTGATTTAGGATAAACACCAAAATTGCCCAGTTCTCAGCTCAGGCATGAATTACTTTCGAGCACAGCCTGAAAAATCAGGTTCTCCTGGGCTTATAAAAACTGGTGCAGGCTGTGCTGAGAAGCCATGATCCTTTTTCGCGCCCGTATGAAAGTAAGCATTTTGTGTCCACCTGTTGCTCGTCCGTGGGGGAGCTGATAGCGCGGGGGAGACACTCCACCCCCTGGCCGCGCCTTACTGCAGTCTGAGTTACTGTGCCCGGAGGGGGTCCTGGGGTTGTCGTCCTGCTGTTCGCCTCTCTGATTTGACTCACAGCCAAGGTATCATCTTGCTCCAAGACAGTGTGTCTTGTCTTTCGCCCAGCGGGGTGCGTGGGAAAATGTGGTCTGCCCAGACGGACTCAGGGCGGGTGGTTGTGTAAATTAAATAAACAAGGTAAAATATGAGTGAGAAAGTCAGTCCTGCCACTGATTAAACTAGCAGGCAAATTTATAAAAGGCTAAATAATGAAACAGCCCATTAGCTAAGGAATGTCTAATGCTGTCACATGGCTTTGTTCCTGGTACAGCAAAGTTACAGAATAAATGAGCTACTCCTACAACACAAATATCCATTTATTTACAAAACGTACAGAGTGTGAGTACCTGGGCTCAGCCGTTTACAGACCTGAGGCTAAGCCCAACGCTGTCCAGATGACACATACGGCATCAGGGAGACTGGCTGGCAAAGAGCACCACATGAAACACTGCATGTCCACTGCTATAAGAGCACAGTCATTTTTTCTTAATTTAAAGTCGGTCTCTTCAGTTCTAAGACCCAAAGTGGAGACCTCCCTGAGTGGCCTGGTCACTTTCCACGGTCACATGACCCGCCGCAGGTGCACCCTTCCTGGAGCCTAACATCACATGTGACCTGGAACTCCATCGCCCCCAGCAGTGCTTGCCGGTTATACAGCAGCTCATATGGGTATCTTTACCCGTATCTCCCCAGGACATGTAACAGTATGATACAGTACATCCTTTCCCCCTCTGTAAGCACATACCTGTAAAAGATAGGAGAGGAGAGGTGAGAGGAGAGAGGAAAGAGGAGAGGAGGTGAGAGGAGAGGAGAGAGGAGGTGAGAGGAAAGGAGAGAGGAGGTCAGGGAAGACAAGAGGAAAGGAGAGGTGAGGTGAGGTGAGAGATCAGGCCTGACTTGTTTTGCAGAAGCTTGGGGTGAGGGACTTTCTTGTTGTGATATAGGCCCCATCAGTGCTGTGGAATAGTCTTTAGTAATATGCTGGCACCTGTAAATGGGGGGATTAGGACAAGTAAAATCGAATTTCAATTAGCTCTGTAAAATGAAGTGAGAAGACCTTATCTCACACAGAGCCTGGTGGCTGTCGAGTATGAAACAATCCATAACACTTTTTGATTCATCAAGATCTGTTAGATACAACACTCATCGATTACTAAACTACACAGTCTGCTGAAATCTGTTATTATACTGTAATAATAATGTGCCCCATATCCTCTCTCTTATCCTTCTGTAAAGAACAAAAGCGCAAGGAAAGTAAGACATAATTTCACAAGATGCAGTTTAATCCTTGCTGGGTTTTTTTTAATTCCTCATTGGTTAAATTTCGCATGCACTTCCCCGACAAGGAGCGAGGGAGTCAGATAGCGCAGGCGATTCATTTTCGGTCCGCTTCTGCAGAATTTAAAAACTACGTTCATTAGTCACAAGGAGAAATGGGCCTTTTTTTTTTCTCTTTTATTTAGCAGTAATGAAAAATGACAGTGTTCCAATTGGTGGCCGTGTGGGGAAATTTATCACCTGTTTAATTTCACACTTGGGTAGGCTGAACTTCACGTTCTTCGTAGACACTGACAAAGCGCTCCCTGTTTGTGCTGTATCACCGACGGGGCCGAGCTGCTTAATTGAGAGCCTGATTAGTAAATTGGATTAGTCTGTGCAGGGAAGGTAGCGACAACAGCCGCGGCTCAGACGCCGGGTCGAAGACGCCGCGGGGATGGCGTGGCCCTGAGCCGCTCGCCGTTCGCCGCTCGCTGCTCGCCCCGCCCGGCCGGCGTCAACGCCAGCGAGGGCACGCCGCCGCCAGCTGCAGCAGATGTGCGCTGGAAGTGTGGGCGGGGGGCAGGATCCCCCACACCAGGAGAGCGAGAGGAGAGGGGGGGGGCGACAGTCGGGGCGTTGCAATCCATCACCGCGCTCCCCGTCTGGACGAGAAGCTCAGCCATTTCTCTTCCCCCGGCGACACTTGATTTGGTCTGCATGGGATCACATTCCTCACGCCGGCCACGGCTGGCGTGATCCAAACCAGAACGGGAGGAGGGACGCCCAGGGCGGGCAGGGACGCGGCAGGAATAAAGTGTGAAGAAGGAATGCTTGGGATACAGAGCGCCCGAGCGCCGCGGCGGGATCGGCGGTTTTCTCTGCGGGGGGGGCGCGGGGTCTGGAACAGTGATACTGTTGAAGCACATGCCTCAGGACCCTGCAGCCATCACGCAGCGAAGAGAAGCTTCTACATGGGGCTCCTCTTATTCAGAGCTGATGTCCCAGCACTCTCACAAGTCACCGGCCCAGGCAGACTTGGTAGGCGCCCCCGGGACCTGGCCTGGGAATGAGCCTGCTTCCCAGCTTGGGGGACGGGTGGGGAAAGGGTGGTGCTCACTTTGACACCGGAGAGGTCACCCCCACAGGAAGGGCAGGGAGAGAGCTGCAGGGTGCCCCGTACTGTGTCTCTCGGTGCCCACGCTAAGGAATCCCATTTAGGGAATATGATTTAAAAACCCGGAGTTCTTCTTATCTTATTTTCCGCAGTGCAGCTTGCCTGGTGAACCGAGGCTTGGACATCAGCAGTCTTGGTTCTGCGTAGGCTGGCTGGCAGTTTTAGAGCTGAGGGCGCTGCAGTTCCCCTCACAGTGTTACCGGTGCCTGGGATTCGTCGTTGTTCCTAACAGGCAATTCAGTCCACAAGCAGAGGCTGATTGCTCTCACTTTCTTGCCACTCTGTTAATGCTGTGTTCAGTGACGTTTGCAGCTGGATGACAGTGGGATCTTGCTTCAGTCGTGTAGGCAGGCCTGCACAAGGGAGATTTGGATCCTGCTCAGCTGCAGGTTATACATCGTTCCCCCAGCTGCTGGGGCCATCAGCACTGGGTTCATTTTGTCACTACAGCCGTTGCAGGGTGTAGCTTCTCGGCCCCCGAGCCCAGGGGAGGGTGTCGTGGGGGCGGAGGGCCCCCAGAGAACGATGGGGGGGCATAGCGCCGCGAGTGCCGGTGGCAGCCGCAGTCTCACTTCATCAGGACAGCTGGCAGACCCCCCTTCAGGAATCGCTTACAGAGACACGATCCAAATCAGCTTTCGTCTGCATGCTTTCCTCTCAGGCGCCGAGCCTCTTCATGTCTGCAGGGTGCCAGTTTATCTCTTCGATTATTTTCATTCAGGCTTTCATGGTGAAACATCAGAGCTTCACCTTTACTGGCGTGGCGAGGGACTTCCTGCCTCGCTGTGTGATTTAAAGGAACAGCCACGTTCGCTGTCCCCTGTGGCTCCCCTGAAACCTGCGCTGTGCTGCCGGGACAGTGAAGCACCTGTGTTGTTGTGAGTGGTGCACAGCCCTGTGGCGGTCTCATCATGTCCCTCGCTCAGTTGTGTGGAGCTGTCACGCCTAGACCCCAAGACACTGCAGCCAGCTCGGGGTCCCCAGGCAATCAGATCCCCCACTCTGTCATTGTCACTGTTGTACCTCCTAATGAAATGCATCTCATCCGGCGCTTTCTAGAATTTAACGTTTTGTTTTTCGAGATCCTTTTTAAAAGACAGCAAGCCTGAGCCATTGTGCGCCACCTCTATCTTACCTTTTCAGGCTTCTCACTAGCCAGGTGCAGTCCACTTTCTGCTCCTGAAGGGAGGTGTTTTGCAGACAGCTGTAGGAGCCAGATATTTGCCTTTGCTGAACTTTAAGCAGAAGTAAAGCCTTGTGTTTGACGGAGTGACAGCTGTCAGACTAGTTTGTAACTCAGCGTTGCAGCAGGAGCACAGAAGGTGTTAACCACAGGCAGGGAGGCATTGCCTGCTTCCCCTTGCTCCTCCTCATTCCAACAGCTCAGCAGCTCCTCTGGGTCATATCCTGTTCTGTCGCTCTTCAGTCACAACTCCGCTTCCAGACTTTTGGCCTGTTCTGTACACCAGCTGGAATGAGACTTATGCAATACTTCGTGAAAGTTTCGCTTGAATCTTAATGAGCCTCCTACAGAACAAGACCGTGGAATATGGGTGCTCTGTGTCATCCCATCCCCCTTTTACAGATTCATTTTTAATATTCAGGTTGCTGTGGGTGTTTTCTTCACCCCCTTGTGACATCATTATGGCGATCCTGGATTTCATATCCCCTCGCAGTGCTCCGTGCTTGGGGATTCTGCTGTAGGGCGCCTCAGGATTGTTTTCGCAGATGTGCTAATGAGGCGGCAGCCATATTTTCAGTCGGAAGAAACAAGCTGCTGCAGAGGGGGACACAGGCGGTAGAGATGGACTCCGCCCTCAGCCTGGGAAGATGGCTCTGCAGCAGCAGCACAGGCTGATCCTTCCCCTTCACCAGGGCCAGTCTGGGGAGACTTTCTCTCTCTCTTTCTGTTTGTCCCTCTATCACTTTAGACACCTTTAGTGTGGCAGGGCTGGTGTGGGTATATCATGCACTAGAACATCTCAAATATCCCACCCTATGCTAAAAACCGTTGATGAATGATTGTAGGCATCACAAGCAGTGTGGATGACGCTTGAGCTGCTGAATAATTGTTTCAGGTAAACAGTGCAGATCCATTTGTCAGGACGGTGTCAGTGTATTTTCGTGCAGTCTGAGACCTCGTTGTCAGGAAAACAGCCAGGGAGGAATGGAATACAATTTTCTCCTATTCTCTCCTGTAGATTAAAGACTTCAATGGGATACAATTGTGATTTATTTTTCTTCTGGGGGAGATCAATAAAAGTGACAGTTTGCGCTGCCATGACTCAGGCGTCCTGCTGCTGCATGGATCCTCGTTGGTCCTGGGTGAGATTAAATCCCGGATTAGATCAAGCCTTCCGCCTGTTCCGCCTACGAATGACAGAGCCAGTACTCGCTGGCGTGGTCGAGGTCTGTGACCCATGCCGGGCGGGCGGGGCGTCGACAGGAAGCAGCACTCAGCTCACGGCCCCTTTCTTCCTGTCTGTGCGTCTGTCTGTCCAGAGTGCGGCTCCTCCGGCGGCTCGGGTTCGGGAGAGGACAGCGCCTGCGAACAGGAGCGCTGTAAGAAGTTTGGAGGCTCCTGGGACGAGGACGCGGAGGACGACCGCTGTGTGTGCGACTTCACCTGCCAGAGCGTACCGCGGAGCCAGGTGGGGGCGCCAGAGAGCCGGAGAGCAGAGGGAATCTGCTGATTAGTTGATGAGCATCGTCAGGCTCTGTAGCATCGTTAGCGGCCTTCCACACACCTGCCTGTCACAACTGAGGCTACTCATTAATAAAGACAACAGGCCACTTAATTCTGAAACTCGTGGTCGATCTGTGGAAGTCAGTTTGCTGTAATGATCAGGAATTAAAACTAATCCCTCTGGCTGGGCCTCTCCTGTCGAGGACAGGGGGCCAGAGTCTGGAAACAGAAGAGCTCTGAATGGGTTGTGCTGAATTCGTTTTTATCCACTCCTGGAAGCTACAGCTGCCCTTTCACTACAGCAGTAGTCGTTCCCGAAATGTCGAGTAACTTCTCTGGTACCCATTTGCCTGTCTACAAGGGACTAATATATTGAAAACTATAAATATTTCACCTTTTTTAGAACTGTAGAACTTAGAACCTAAACTTTACACAGAGCCACTTCTTGTTCTGTCTTGGGGTGCAGCCCTATTTGAGTCGTTTCTGGCCGCGGGGGGGTCGGGTGTTCGGGAGGGCGGAGGCCCACAGCCATGCTTAGCGGTCCCATGTGTTTGACCCCCTGGCGCAGGTGTGTGGGACGGACGGCCGCACCTACAGCAGCGAGTGCGAGCTGAAGAAGACCCGCTGCGAGAAGCAGGCCCACGTTGAGATCCACAGCCAGGGGCCCTGTGCAGGTAAGGGCCGCGGAGCCTGGTATCTGGAGCCGCCGCCAGTGACTGGGGAGAGGAGCCCCTGCGGGCAGCGGGACCTCGGTGTGATGGCTGGGCGGGCGCTGGCTGGCGCTGGCTGGCGCGCGGCTCTCTGATGTGACTGGGGCCTGGCTGCAGCAGTCAGGTTAGGAAGGGGAGGGGGTTTTAACCACACGCTGGGGGTGTGGGGGTGTCAGGTGGGAGTGGCCCTGCTGCACGCCGCAGAGGAGCTGGGCTCCGGGTCGTTCGGGCCGGGCTGGGCACCCGGGTCTCCGGCAGGCGGTGCTGGTTCTGATCATCGACGGAGTGCAGCCGAATGTCCCTCCCTGGACACCACACCCCGTCACAGAGTATTCAGGAATTTGGCACAAGGCTGGGCCCGGCCTCTCGCTCCAGGGAGCAACAGCACCACAGCCCCCCAGCCACAAGCCTGAGCCCCCCTGCTGCTGCCCGGTGCCGCGTGCCAGCCGCGGACAGACACCGGCTGTGTTGTTTTTTAAGCTGTAATGATACTTCGTTACATAACCGTAATTATATAGTGCGTTTCAGAGACATATAATGGGGCTTAAAAGCAAGAGGAGTGAATAGCTCAATGCCCAGCATCAGCCTGCTTCGGAGCAGCACATGGAATCGAAAGCAGGGCTTCAAGAAAGAAAGCGGCGCTGAATAATTAATATATTATGTTAAAGCGAACACTGGGACAGGCTGGGGGAGTGGATGAATAATGCAGGACAGCACGAAAAGATGATATATGAAGTGAAGTGGCGGCTTGTCTTAATTGACACAGCGAAAGAGAAACAGGACTTGAGTTCAGGGTTAATGAACTGAATCTAAACCCCACTTTTGTGCCTGAAGAAGGAGGAAGTAACCCATCACTATTAAGCAGCGGCCAAAACTGCTGTGCGGCGGCAGTGCCGTGTGCATGCAGAGGCCGCTGGGACGCGTGGCTCAGCATCCTGAAACCCGGAGACGAGTGCGTGAGACATACTAATCTCCCTGCCTGCGGCAAACCCAGCCTGCCCCCCGCAGCCAGAACTGCCCCGGGCCGGTTCCTGGCATGAGCCCGACGGGGGCGCTGAGCTGGCGGTGTGGTGGCCATGCTGAGTCTGACACCGCTGGGCGCGCTCCACACAGGCAAGCCCACTGTGTGCCAGGTTTCAGAGCAGGTAGGAGCGTGCAGGTGCTCTTGTCCTGGGCACCCTCTACAGGCTCTCAGGGCACCCTCTTTTCCCGTCACAAGTGTAAGCCTGCATTGTGTCTTTTTTTAAAACCCGCGCTCCAGAAGTTGACTTTGCTCACTCTCCTGTGTCTCCTCCCCCCCGCCCCCCCGCCCCCTGTCCCTCTCTCCAGCCACCCCCAGCACAGCGGCCCCCACGGCCTCGGCCCAGCACTGCAGCCAAGCGGTTTACGGCTGTTGCCTTGACAACACAACGTTCGCCCTCGGAGTGGGGCTGGCGGGCTGCCCTAGTAAGTTACACCCTCCATTCATCCTTCAGATCGATGCCTCCCCAGCGCTCAGCTGACTTTATTTTCTTTGCATTACTGGCCGGTTGTGTTAAACTTCTCTTCTCTTCTCCGTCAGTGTCACTGGGGGAGAAGTCCCAGCGAGAGAAATAAGACTTTGGGGAGGCCATAAGTCAAAACAGTCTAAAGTAATAAGTTCAATTGAAGTTCAAAGCCAGCTTATAAAGCATACCTGTTTTTCTATTTTTCTCCCTCCTGAGTTTGATTATCTGCCTCAAAGGTTTTGCTTCGCTTAAGAGCGTCTCATTCCTCCGCCACCTGCTCTCTGTGTGGCAGGATGTCTCCGTGCGCGGGATGAAACCGCAGCTCAGGACGAAAAGAAAAGCAGTGAAAGATTTAGAAGTGCAGAAACAGGAAACCCTGCTTTTGTTCTGGGGCGATCTGTGATAGATTGTAAAGATATTTACTCGCGGGTAAACAGAAAGCATAATTGCTCTTCCTGCAGATTCCAGACACTGTGAAAATGCTGCAGGTTTGATTTACCCCCACTCTACTCTAATGAGTCCTTAAGATGGAGCTTTTTAGGTCCAGAGCAGATCCTCTGTTCTGTCTGGGGTGTTCCTCTTCTGTCTGAATTGCCTAAGACAGATATGAATGCTGTAATTAGGCAGGCTGGAGCTCTTCCACTGCAAGGCTTTTACTGCAGCTGAGTTATCTCAGTCAAGAAAACCTCAGCGGGTGGGTCTCCAGTAATCAAGGACCACGAAGAATCAAGTCCTGGTGGACCGACCCAAAGGTCCGCAGGAGCTTCACCACTGTTCTCTAACACGGGACGCATTTTCATCTGACGCCGCGTTTTGTTGATGGAGGTTAATGGCGCCCCCCGCTGTCACCCGCAGGTACCTGTCTGTGCAACTCCTATGGGTCGTACGGGGGGTCCTGTGACCCCACGACCGGTCAGTGCTCCTGCAAGCCCGGGGTGGGCGGACCGAAGTGTGACCGCTGCGAGCCCGGATTCTGGAACTTCCGCGGCATCGTCACGGACAACATGAGCGGCTGCACACGTAAGGACCCCAGCTTCGCTCCTCTCTCTCTCTCTGCTGCCCCCGTCCGGAATCTCACGAGGCAGAACATAGAACATGCATGATGACACGCCTGTGTTCTACAGGGAAGTTCAGTTGAAATCAGTGCTGCACCTAGCCATGTGAATTGGCTTAATGAGGTGCCGGTAATCTGCTGTGACCTCTGCTCAAAGGACACTTCAAGGTAAAAGAACAGACCCCAGCAGCATGTCTTTAGACACCCATGTGGTTTCACCGTCACAGCTTAACGCTTATGGTGATTTTCGGGGTGGTGTGCGAGGTCGGGGGGGGTCTCCTTCCAGAATGAATTCCCGGGGTTGCTTACCTGATCCTGCGGAGAGAGAGCTGTGCCGTCCCCAGTCCCCAGTCCCCAGCCTCCAGCAGGAAGAGGTTTAGCTCAGAGCGTGCTCTGCAAGCATGTGCGTGTCCGTGTGCTGGGGGGGTCAGGGCTGTCGGCTGCCCAGGGAAATGTCATCAGATTGCAGCAGAAATGAGGAGGAGGAGGAGGAGGAGGAGGGTGGTGAGTGCGGCAAGCAGCTCTGCCAGGACCAGTTTTTGAGTCAGGGTGATTATCCTGTAGGTCAGCTCTGTTTGTGTGAAATAACTCAACTGCACTTTGTTTCATTCGGGCGTCCAATTTGTTATCGTGAACAGCACCTCAGCTGGAATTCAATCTCAATTTTGTGTCTACTAGCACCCTGTCAACGTCTTACTCTGCTCTGGCGCTCGGGTCTGATGTGGCAGGAAGGATTGAGCTTGTACGCTGCCCGGCTGTGTGCACGGGCCTGTGTTCCCCTCCTGTCTGTCAGCGTTTTCGAATGTTCGCTAAAACTCCTGTTCACATGACTAACACCCCCCTGTAAGGCCTGTGGCTCCTCCATTTTCCTATCTGAACCCCCAGAGGGAGGGCACTCACTCAGAGAGACGTTTTGCCCCGTTAGTGGCTCTGACAGAGCTAAATTAGTCAGTTAAGGAGAGAACAGCTGCAGAGAGAACGGGCCAGGCCGCCCATCCGAGATTGCGTCACAGCCTGGAGCCGGCAGACCTCCCCCCCTCCTCGCACCCCAGCTCTGGGCTGTCCTGCGCCCCGACTCTCCGCACGTTCCCAACTCTGCCCCCTCTCCTGTCCGCAGCCTGCAACTGCAACCCGACGGGCTCTGTGCGGGACGACTGCGAGCAGATGACCGGGCTGTGCTCGTGCAAGACAGGGGTGACGGGCATGAAGTGCACCATGTGTCTGGACGGCGGCGCCAGCTGTGAGAAGGGTGGGCAAAACATCTGGCTCTTACTGACCGCTGGGGAGGGGGCATTTCCTTTAGGGCTGAGGAGTTGCATTCTCCTTTAGAGACCTCATGTATTCCTGTGTGTTAGAATGTACTGGGTTATTATATTTTCTACCACAGTGTTACTGTGTCAGTAGCCTTGTTTCTATTGTGTCAGTAATGTTAAGCCTTTGTGCTTGGAGGGGATTCACACTGTAAGCAGGGCTGAGGGTGATTTGGTCCGGAGTGTAAGAAGCAGACAGCTCTGGCTCAGTGTTGCCATCCTGGGGTCATGGGGCTGCTCAGTGTTACCCCCAATGTCTGCGCCCCACAGGTCCCGCTGGCCAGGCCTCCTGCGCCGCGCTGCAGTGCCGGTTCGGCGCCACGTGCGCGGAGGTGAACGGCAAGGCCCAGTGCGAGTGCCCCCCGCCCGACTGCGCCGAGAAGAACAAGACCAAGGTACGCCTCCCGATTCTCGCTCCCTTCCTCCCTGCGGCTCTCCCAGCCTCCTCGGGGGCGCCAGTGCCAGGCAGCGGGCTCTCTGTGTAGGGGCAGGCCGGGGAGGCTGACACCTGAGACCAGAACGTGTGGCAGTTAGTGACGTGGCTCTGGAGGACAGGAGCAGCGCCACCACACAGGCGAGGGAGGCCTGAAGGCCTTGAGCTGGCGATGTTCTCGCAGAGAGTTTCATCTGTCCTTCCTGCACGGGAGCAAGAACAGGTTCATCCCATTCACACAGCTGAAGAAACGTTGCGTCTCTTCTCTCCTCAGCAGGGGATAAACCTGTCCTTGTTCCTCTGCAGCCTGCGCCTGCTGTCTCAGCCGACAGTAGCCGTCGAGGGGCTGGTAAAAACCCCTGTAAAAACACGTGTCCTGTGTGCCGCCCAGGTCTGCGGTTCTGACGGGGTGACCTACGCTGACCGGTGCCAGCTGAGGACCATCGCCTGCCGCCAGGCCACGGCCATCTCTGTGAAGCACGTTGGACAGTGCTCAGGTGAGAGAGGCCCCCGTGCTCTGTGCCGTACCGCAGGGGGTCACACACTGCAGGGAGAGAACACAGGAAAGCAGGACAAGGCACTCGACAGAGGATTTCCTGGTGAAAGCGAGCCGCGGTGTTTTTGCAGGGGTCCTATCAGCGTAATTCCCTGAGTGCTGCCAGCCTTTTCATTCAAATCCCCTCCTCCTGGAATGGATTAGGGGTGAGTTACAATAGCTTCTCGGGCATCTCTGAGCTTGGCCCCCTGGCTGGGGTGAACCGCGTGTCTGTGCCGTCCATCGCTCGGTGTAGAGCATTAGGAAAGGAGCTGTGGTGTTTAACCGCAGGCAGGAGCGAGGAGAGACGAGCATCTCGAGGAGAGACGAGCACCTGCAGACCTGGACACCTGCACACGAGGTGCCTTTGTTTGGACTCTGGTATTTGTGTCACTGTTGGAGATGCAGAAAGCTATTTTAATAAACAGCTTAAGTTAAGTCCAGGGTAGAAGCAAGGGAAAGTTTGTACAATACTACTGGTTGGAAATCAAACCGAGCATTTAAACCCAATTTAAACTGCCTTCCACGCTGTCTCTCTGACCACAAATTATCGCTCAGCTCAGTGCCTGCAGTGGAAATACCTGCTTTTCCAGTGATGCCCTCCCAGAGAGAGGGCTGTGATTGACAAGTGTAACCAAGGAGAAAAAGAAATTAATCCCCTCACCGAGGCGTCATTGTCGCTCAGCAGCTAAGCTCCTGGTTGTAAGCTCAGCGCCGCGCGGGATCTGGGGTTTATTTAATAAAAGGTCATGCGTCGCGCGCTTTGCACGGTAATTGCTGATCAAACATGAGACAATTACTGAGCAATTAAATGTAAACCCAGCACAAGTCAAAGATGAGGATGAGTAGAATTGGAAGGAGGCGGAATGGGATTTGAGCGAGCGCGGCGTGATTCCCTGGGCTGCAGGGCTCGCGGCAGCACGTCGTCACCCACACGTCACCCACAGGGGCCCGGCGGCCCGAGGGTGGACTGCTCCCGGAGCAGTGGGGCGGAGTGTGCGTCTGTCCCGTGGCTTGTATTCCGCGTGAAGGCTTCTCCGTCTCTGTTCACCTGTCGTTCCCTCCTGCTCCCTCCAGAAACCATCGTGACCCCCGCCCAGGCCGCCCGCCCCACCCTGTCCCCCCCGCCCGCCACCCGGCGCCGGGGCAAGACCACCACGCCCGCCCCGGAGGAGCTTTCGGTGCTGGAGGCCCTGCCGCCCGCGCCGCTGCCCACGGACGCGCCCGCCACGGGCCAGGGGGCCGCCACCACGCCCCTCCCGCCGCCCAGCACCACCCCGCCCCCCGCGCCGGCCCTGCCGTTCGAGGACTCGGGCAGCGGGGAGCCCAGCGGCGATGACGAGGCCGAGGGCAGCGCGCCGCCAGACGCCAGCGGGGACGAGCCCGTCGGTGAGTGCGCCGGGCCCGGGGACCGGTCCGAGAGGCAGCTCGTCGCATCATGGGGGTCCCAAGTCTGCCAGCTCGGGGTGCCGTGTGTCTCTGGTGACCCCTGGGTCACTTCAGCCCAACTGGAGAGCCCCCGAGGTGACGAGACCAACGAGCTGCACCCTGTAGGGCAGAAAAAATAGGGGAGACGTTGCTGAACAGCGGCCTTCTGAGCTGAGACTGTAAAGCAGTTGTTATTTGTATATTATTATTATCGGTAGGTGACCTCTGTGCAAAGTCGAGAGATCAACAGTATTAATCTGAATCATCATTGCATAACCAGACCCGATAAGAGACACCCCCTCTGTTGATGCCTTTTCGTCGTCATCCCGAGCTGTCGGGTCTGCAGTTCCAGCTTTGTTCTGTACCCTCTCACCCTGTCTTTGGCCGTGTCCCAGAAGGAGTGGGGTGCACAGTGCTCTCTCCTCCTGATGTTCCCCAGGGGCACTGTGCCTGCGTGGCAGGGCTCCCCTGTCTGTTCTGTGACTCCCCCAAGAGCACTCTCCTCCCTGCAGCCTGACAGATGCGGGCGCTGGTCTGCTCGTAACTCTGCCTGCGAGGTCGCAGAGACGCAGCAGCGAGCTCTGCTTCTCGCCGAAGTAATTTTCCACGTCCTGCACTTTCACTCGACTCATGGTCAGGGAGTCCTTGAAGAGCCTCTGCGATGCGCTCGGGGCTTGTTCAGTGTTGTCTGTGGCGTTTTTTATTATCGGTTTTAATCCCTGGCGCATCGTAAATCAGCATCCTAGAAGAACCATAACAAACAAAAAATTTACTGCTTAGCAGCACCAGCTGTGTCTGAGTTTTTTAAAGTTGTAAAATCTACCAACCTGCCTCAGTAACGAGCGTTTGTCAGCTGATGACGGCTAGCCCATGAGTCAAAGATCTTGAAGATATATAGGAAATAATTCACAAGTAATGCTTCTGTGTTTTAAAATATGGGTAGCCGTTTAATCTCTCACTGCTCTGGGACCATAAAGACGACTGCCTGTGTTTTTCCTCCTGATGATCTCCCGAGGGTTCTGCCAGAGCCCGATCCCGGGCCTGCGTGGCGGATCTGCGGGTGTGCTAACCCTCCGTGTCCCCCTGCCAGAGCCCGCGGAGAGCACGACTGCCCTGCCAGCACCCGAGGACCGCTCCTCCTGCGACAACGCCCCCTTCGGCTGCTGCCCGGACAGCAGGACCGCGGCCAGCGACTCCGAGGGCACCAACTGTCCGCGTAAGTGTGTGGGATCTGCCCCTCCCCCCCAGTGCTGCCCAGCCCAGCTCGCTGCCGTGTCATGTCGTTAGGAAGGGATCGGGCCAGCGCTCGGTTCTTACGGATCTCTCCTGCTCGGCACCTCCGCTCGGTCTTGCGATGTTGCTGTGCAGTGTTCTCCCGCTGCCGGCTCTGACCTCCTCTCTGAACTGGGCACTGTTACAGGGCTGCCTGTCCCAAGCGGATCGATGCCGCTGCTGCACGGGGATTCTGGATCCCGAGCTGCAGTCTGACACATTCCCGAGCCGTGAGCAAGGCGGGCTTCAGACAGTAACTGTCCCCATGCCCAGTTCTCGACATCGGAGCGCGAGAGAACTGTCAGAGGCATAGAGGAGCAATGGAGTTTCCATCTAATGGCCTTCGTCTGCCCTGACAGAGGCCCAGCACGTTTTGGGTTTTTTCTCTCATTTTGGGAAGTGTCCCGTCGGTGTCTCTTTGTTGACGGTGACAGACTGACCTGACAGCAGCAGCTCCGTGTCCTCTGCGCTCGTTGAAGAAGGGAGCTGGAATGTGTGGATCAGCCGGAACAGGCTGCGCTCCTTGCACTTTGCCAGACGCCCTACGCCTCTCGCAGCTGATCTCCGCCTGGCTTCAGTCTCGCCACCGGCTTGTTCATGTCTCTCTCCCTTTTCCCTCTGCGCTTTTTTCTTCAAAAAACTGCATTCAGTTGGATGCTGGATGTGCAAAAAAAAAAAACACAAAACATCTTGTCGTGCAATTTAAAGAGCTGCTGTCAGTCAACCAGCCTGCAGTTTGGGAAACAATTACCCATATCTTCAGAGATAATCACGCTGACGCTTCCAGACAAAGACGAGACTTTGGTTGTGATTGATTCAGGCAATTTGCTCCTCTGATTGCGGGCCACATGAAACTAGTCATTGGGCTCTGCTGCGCCTTCGTCCTCGCAGGCTCCCATCAGGCCCTAACGAGCTGTGAATAAATGAGGGTGACAGGCTGCAGTTTGGGGCTGAGCTCTGGGGTGCGGTAGCAGTGTCACGGGTGATGTGAATTAATGAGACCCCCCCCCCCCCCAAAGGTGGAGAACATTTTAAAAATCAGGTCCCGTTGTCCGTCTTTCTCCTCTCCGATTCTGTAATTTTTTGCATGCTCAACTTACAGTCTTGTGTGTGTGTGTGTGCCAGTGTTGTCTCTAATGTGTTTTTCTCTGCTTAGTTCCCTCTGCTCCTTCCAACTTATCGGAAAACCGGGACACTCGTCAGGGTAACTCCAAGCCCTCATGTCATGACAACAGACGTCACTCACCTCCACCCTCACGTGACGTAGCTTCACCCCACATGAGCGAGAAAGCACTAACGCCACCTCTGGTCCATCTCACTAACCTCTAGACTGGCACTACCAACCAACCGGGCTTAGCTTCTGTCAGCCGGCGGCGTGGCCCCGCGTCCCGGTCGCCCGCCGTGACTCTGTCCCGCCTCTCTGGTCTCCTCACAGCCACCATGAAGTTCAGCGGGTTCCTGCACCTGGAAGAGGTCGAAGGTCAGGAGGTGTTCTACACGCCAGAGATGGACGACCCCAAGTCGGAGCTCTTCGGAGAGACGGCGAGGAGCATCGAGTCCGCGGTGAGCCGCCACCAAGACCCCTCTCCCTGCCGCGTCTGGGGACGCCCCCGCGCTTGTGAAACGCAGCTGCGAGCTGAAAGACATTACAGGGCAAAGGGACCAGTCCCGCCCTGAGTCCCTGTGCCCGCTGCACCCACCTCTCGGCAGCAGGGCTGATAATAATAATTAATAATCAGAATTGCTTACACTTATATAGCACTTTTCTGGACACTCCACTCAAAGCACTTGACAGGTAATGGGGATCCCCTCCACCAGCACCAGTGTGCAGCCCCACCTGGGTGATGTAACGGCGGACATAGTGCACCAGTACACTCCCAACACAGCAGCTCCCAGTGGGGAGGAGAGCAGAGTGATGAAGCCAGTTCAGAGATGGAGGTTATTAGGAGGCCATGATTGATAAGGGCCAATGGGAAATTTGGCCAGTCTAATTGGGATGGGATGGAGGGCTGGCGGGGCTGCGTGTCCGCGTGTCCGTGTGACTCCTGTGGACAGCACTGCGTTCACACAGCCAGACGCCCTAGCTGATGGGAAAGGCAGTAAAAAAGACGTTGAGACGTTTGTTCCTTGTAAAACCTCATGTTAAAGTGGAATTGTAACACAAAAACTGGCAGCTTTCTTTTGTAGTTGTACTTGCCTACATGTGCCTTTTGTCATAAGGCACTTATTTGTCAGGAAATGCGGCGTAAAACACTATGACTCGGTGGAGAAATATCGATTAGTTGAAAAATCACAATACCGGCCTGCACAAAGAGCTGTGCAGATGTAAAGGTTTATTGTTCTGCAGTGTTTTTTCTGTGTGGATACTAGACTTACCTTTACATTGAGCGTGCAGCGGCAGCCTCTCTCAATGGGCTGACCTGTTGTTTATGAGGCTGTTTCTTCCCCCAGTACATGTTTGAATTAAAAGAGTATAAAACGGGAAGCTTTTGCAAAAAATTAGACTTTCAAATCACAGCATGTGCGGGTGTCTGTGCCTCCAGTGCTGTGTGAATGAAGGCAAGCTCAGCCTGACAGCCCTGCGCACTAATCCTGCCGCAAAGCCCTCTGCGCCGAGAGATAGCCGGCTTAAACCAGCCCCACTCCTCTCCGGCTTGTCTGCCTTCACTTCTGTGTGCCCGCTAGACTGAAAGGAAACATCACCATCATCCAGGCTGGTCTGAGCCCCTTTTCACTCTCTCTCTCTCCTACGTGACCTAACCTTACAGAGGGCAGTTCGAGTGGGGTTGTCTCTACTGGTGTGACAAGCACCCTCACCACTTCACCTGCTCCCCCAGCAGGGGGCCCTGTGGAGCACGGCCTGGGCCTACAGGAAGGGCTAGGGCTATAAGCCCCAGGTATACCGGGCCTGTTTCTGTGGAAAGAGGCCTGGAGAACAGAGGGTCAAGCGTGGCAGTGAGAGCCTGCTCTCTCCTGCGAGGGGGGATTGGATGCAGACACCCCTCCACACAGGGATTTCAGCACAGACAGAGTCACAGGCCCTGAGTCTTTACCCCTGCGAGGTGCACACACTCCCCCTGCTGGTCACGACGACGAGCTGCGGGCTGTCCATCGGCCAGTCAGCCGCGCGACTTGAGACAGAATCAGCCAGGGGAGGACACTCCTGCTACATCCAGGAAAACATTCCCTGATGGAGAGGAGGGTTTTCTGGGAAAGGGAAAAGTGAATGCACACATATTTGAAATGGCTCAGGCTCGTGTTGCATGTGGGAAAAGCACCCATATCACCTTAAAGTGTGAAATGCACATTCTTTTCACATTTACCAAGTCCTACAGAAGTACATTGATCCATTCAGTCCTTGCGGGGCTCATGGATTAATCTTACTCCGTCTTTTATGGCAGCAGTATAAGGTCAGTGATGGGAATTTAACAACAGCATCCCGGCTGATCCTCTTTTCCCAACTCTTCCTCTCCAGCTGAACGAGCTGTTCCGGAAGTCGGACGTGCAGAAGGACTTCAAGAGCGTCCGGGTGAGAAGCCTGGCTCCCAGCAGCTCCATCCTGGCCTTCGTGGAGGCCCACTTCGATCCCGGTGAGCTGTCGGCCGTCGTCTGGGGCGCTCCTGGTGCCCGGGCCGCAGATCCAGCCTGCGGTTTTGATCCGGCGTGCCAGTCCCTCTTTCACAGTGGCAGGCTGCTGGCGCGGGCCCCTGTCCCAGCTCTCAGAAGGAGAACGGAGCTGTTGCAACATACACAAAAAGAGTTAAAAAGAGCCGAGCTGGGCTCTTTCATTCGATGGCTCTCTGGCTCTTGTTGCTCTTGTGGCTCTTGTCCACACTGGGAGCTGCAGTCGTTCTAGTTTGTGAGTTTTATTATGCCTCCGTGGAAAAAAGAGAAGGAATTGTTTTTTCTAACACTTTCGTGTGTGCAGCCCTCCGACATTCATCTCCAACTGCGCCATAAAGATTTTCAGAGCGATTCTAAAAAACGCATAAAATTCGTTACAGCATTTGCCTTAATAGGTGCCGTTTAATGTTTTGCAAAAGCCCATTGTAAAAGCAGTCCTTGATGTCTCATAATCTTCCCATCTGCGGCGGTATAAAAGAGCTGAGCTTCCTTGGGTCATATCGAGCACTGTGTATCTGAATTTGATTGGGGAGAAAGTAACTCTCTTTCATGAGCAGGGAGCTCATTTTAAAGAGCGTCCTTCGGAGTCCCATCTGTCCTTCCTGCCTGCAGACCTGTGAGGAGCCCGCAGAGGAGTCACCACTCAAGGATGTCCCAGTCCCAGACAGCAGAAGGGTGCAAGTCTCAAGCGCTTGGTTTACAGTGACGTGTCATCTGTTTGCCTGTTTTCCCAGACACCCAGTACACTGTGGAAGACATTGAGAACGCCCTTCTCACACAGCTGAAGGCCTCCAAGACTAAAGCTATTTCGGTGAAGAAGCCGGAGAAGGACAACATCAGGTTCAGTAATTTCGGTAAAGCTCTGTCTCTTCTGTCTTTACGTTTGTCTTCGTTGCACAGTTAGAGCTCCTGGCTAGTTGCATGCATCCTGCCTGAGACAGCCAGGAAGAAGACTGCAGTTCTCCAGTAGTAGGCATTCTGTGCTATCCGCAGAGTATTAACGGTGTTAAGTTCAAGTTCAAGTTTATTGTCATTACACTCATATACATGGTATATGGTGTTACGAAATGCTATTTAGCTAGCTCTCGGACATAAGTAGTACAAAGAGAAGAAAAAAACAACAACAATACAATTGTGTAGCAAAAGAAAGACAGAGACAACAGGCAGTGTGCAAAAAACAACAACAGGCAATGTGCAAAACAACAAAAAGGTAACAGGTTATGTGCAAAAATATGCATCAACAGAATAAAATAAAGGGATAGAAATTATGGGGAGTGAGCTTTTGACATGTATGGTAGAGGTAGGTTAATGAGAGGCAGTCATTAACGTGGGCTGTAGGGGCGTGGCAGTGCAACAGCAGCGTACCCGTATGACGGAAGCATAGAGGGTTAATAAACATCCCAGCACGTTGCTCAGCTCAGTGGCTGCATGGACACTCCTGGCTGCTTGGGCGGTCTCTGTGACGCAGGTGATGCCCCCTGCTGTACATCTGATGCTTTGCCCTCCAGGTTTGGTGTCCCTGCCTTTCTTCACCACAACCGCCACCACCACGGCAACTGTCACCATGCCGACCACCACCACCCCCCTGCCGACTGCCACCGCGACGACGAGGAGGCCGAGCACCACGTCCCGGGCCACTACCCGACGGCCCTACAGCAACAGGCGGACCACCACGGCCGCGCCGGCCACTGCCCGCCGCCCCCCCACCATGACTACGCCCCCGGTCCCCTCCTCCACCTCCCCGCCGCTCACTACCCCCCCTGTGAGAGCCAGGCTGGTGCCCCAGCCTAAGAAGCCCCCCAGGCCGTGTGAGTCCCACCCCTGTCGCCACGGCGGCACCTGCGAGGAAGACGGGAGGGACTTCACCTGCATCTGCCCCGCCGGCCGCGGAGGAGCCGTGTGCGAGAAAGGTGGGCGTCGCCGGGGGGGGGAGCTCGAGGAACCCCGAGCAAAAACAGCCAGTTAGTCCCACATTTCACCCGGGGAGCCGCCCGAGACCGAACCGGGACTTAACACAGCCGGACGCTCTCCACAGGCGTGGCCTGCGCTGAAAACGATGGTTCGGTATTTGCTTCCTTGTTCCGAAATAAGCTCAATTGAAGAGATCTGTCTTTATCTGGAACACAGCCCTGGGTGCCTCATTCCGCTGCAGAAGATTTCACACTATACAATCACCACACAGAGAACAGCTCTGCGGTTCAGTGGCTCGGGCTTTTTCCTGTTGGTCGGATTGGCTAATTGGCTTTTAATTGGACTGTGCAGGTCAGGTGGTGGGGATTTCTGACACATCTCCAGCCTTGGGAAAAGCCGGAGAACGAAGAAGATAAAGATAAGAGAAATAACACATCCAGTTGTGTGTGGTGCTGTGAGGTTGTTTTGCCCATTAGTGAGCGAAGCGTCTCGTGTCGCCTCCCCCATCTACAGCAGAGTGGTAATTGCTGCCTGTTGGTGGAAGTGACTTGTGTGTAGCACCATTGACTCAAGGCCTCCTAAGTGCTGGCTCAGTGAGACATGTTTTCCTCTAGCTGAGCACTTACCTAATGCAGAAAACTCTTCATTAATCAGGCTTATTATAGAAAATGGGGAGCATTAATCATACAGCTTTCTCTGCAGCGGGACTTCACGGGGAAGCCATGGGAAACAGCAGCGGAGACGAAGGCTCCAGTAGTCTTCCTCGGTTTCTCGTGAATGCACGCGATACGGGGGGGGTGATCAGATCCCCGGGCGTGCGAGCGCGTGCGAGCGCGTGCGAGCGCGTGCGGCGGTGAGGACTGCAAGCAGCCAGTCACGATCCGCAGACACGAGGCAGGAGAGCTCGGGTTGCACGCTGCCGGGAGCTCGTGGGCCGTGGAGCTCGCCGCGCGCGCAGGGCTCCTCCGCTCCTGGCCTGGCCGCGCTCGGGGAAAGTCACGCAAACTCTCTCTTTCTCGCCCTTCAAGTCATCAGATACTACATCCCCTCCTTCGGGGGCAAGTCCTACCTGGCGTTCACCACCATGAAGGCCTACCACACCATGCGCATCGCCATGGAGTTCCGGGCCTCCGAGCTCAACGGGCTGCTTCTCTTCAATGGGCAGAACGGCAGGAAGGACTTCGTCTCCCTCGCCCTCGCGTCCGGCTTCGTGGAGCTCAGGTCAGTGCGCGAGGGAGACTTTGTCCACCCGCGGCTCCCCGTGAGCTGGGGACGGGCCGGCGCAGGGCGGGCTCTCAGAGGCAGAGTGCACAGTGAATATCTCACCCGGCCGTGCACCAGGGGAGGAGCTGCTGAGCAAAGACGCCGTCATACTAATATTAAGTAATGCTAAATAATGACACAAGAGGCAGAGGCGTTACCACTTCTAGAAGCATATAAAGATCTTCTGTTCCATTTCTTAAAAGAGTTGTGGGAGAGTGGAAGCCTGGTTTCTTTCAGGAAGCAGCTGGATGAGATCCTGGCTACCGGACTGGCCAGATGGTCCCCTGTCGCTCGAGACTTGTGTTCCGCAGACTCCGGGGTGTCCGGGGCGGAAAATGGGACTTCGGGCCACTCACCCGGCTCTTCCGCTATTTCGCCGCCGGCTCGTTGAAATGGTTTTGTCTCGGACGCCACCACAGGTTCAACACCGGCTCCGGCACCGGCGTGCTCACCAGCAGGGTGCGGGTCGAGCTGGGCAAGTGGCACCAGGTGGTCGTGACGCGGAACCGGCGCAGCGCCATGCTCAGCGTGGACAGCGAGGCGCACGTCACCGGGGAGAGCCCGCCGGGCACCGACGGCCTGAACCTGGACACCGACCTCTTCATCGGGGGCGTCCCGGAGGAGCTCCTGGCGGAGTAAGAGCCGAGCCGCGCCCTGCGCGTCGGGCTGGCGTGGGCGGGGGCGGGCGGGGGCTGGTGAGGGGGCAGCAGGGCAGCAGAGTACTGCCCAGACACGCCAGGTTCAGTGATGGAAATCTGTCCCTGGGAAAAGGAAGAGCTCCCACTGCAAACCGACAGCTCCTTCAGAGCTCTTCAGGAGCCTCGCGGTGTGTCCAGTCTGCACTGTGCTGAATAACCAGCCGCTGGCCTTGGGAAACTGGGAAGACACGGAGCCCAGAGGGCCGCAGGGCCAGGGAAAGTCAGGTGTGGCTCGAGCCTGCAGACAGCACACTAGTTTGGTAATTCAGGACGTTCCCTTCACGGCCTCCCTGTAATCAGGGAAATGGTGATTTAAAGCGCTTAATCGATTAGAAATAGGTGGCATGGTGTTGCAGGGGTTAGCATTGCTGCCTCGCAGCACTGGGGCCCTGGGTTCAATTAAGGGCCCAGTGCAGTATCTGTGTGGAGTTTGCATGTTCTTCCTGGGCTCACGTGGGTTTGCTCCAGCTGCCCAGATTCCTCCTGCAGGCCTGGTTGGTAGGTTAATTGGTTCCTGGGCCCTGGTGTGTGTGTGTCTGTGTCTGTGAGCCCTGCGATGGACTGGTGTCCCGTCCAGGGTGTACCCTGCCTTGCGCCTGTTGCTTGCTGGGATAGCTCTGGCTCCCCCGCAACCCTGGACTGGATAAAGCAGTTAGAAAATGGGTGGATGGATTAATTAGTGAGGCTGTAGGGGTTTAATAGGCTCCAGATTCCCGATGCTCCTGCTTCTTCCTGGTGCTCTCTGGGACACAGGCTCAGGAAGGAATGCAGCTGTCCAGCTGTCATCTCTGTGCGAGTGTAGCACCCCTGCAAGAGAGGCGGGGGCTGTTTGGTTTAATAAAGGCCCTTGCCCCAGCTGGGGCCGGAAGGGCTCCCCGGCTCTCGCGGCTGACCCCCCTGTTCCCCCCGCAGCGTGAGGGAGAGGACGTCCGCCTCTGCCGGCCTGGTGGGCTGCGTCCGCGCGCTGGACGTCAACAACATGCTGTACAACCTGCAGGAGAACGGGGGCGAGGTCCTGTACGGCAGCGGCGTGGGCGAGTGCGGCAACAACCCCTGCCTGCCCAACCCCTGCAGGAACGGGGCGTCCTGCCTGGCCAAGGAGGCCGAGATGTTCCACTGCAAGTGCGTCCACGGCTTCTCAGGTAGGCCAGGGCCAGGGGTCTGACACACGCTCGTGCTCGGGAAGGGGAATGGGAGCTCCCAGCGCCGGCTGCAAGGCTGGTGCTCCGGTTCTGTCTTCAGCCAGGACTGAAGCCACAAGCAGTGGGAGCTGGAGGCCAGCCGGGGTCGTGCCAGGCCTCTGCTGGATTCTGTCTAGTTTGTCCCGGGATCGTTCTGGGTTTTCTGCCGGTGTTGTGCCAGTGTTGCGCCAGTTTGTCCCAGCAGCCATATTGCCTTCCATCTCACAGCTGGCAGCCCACTGAGGCTCAGCAGGCGTGAGCCTGATCAGTACCTGGATGGGAGACTCCTGGGAAAAACTAAGGTTGCTGCTGGAAGAGGTGTTAGTGGGGCCAGTAGGGGGCACTCACCCTATGGTCTGTGTGGGTCCTAATGCCCCAGTATAGCGACGGGGGCACTATACTGTAAAACAGTCCTTCAGATGAGACATAAAACCGAGGTCCCAGGGTGTTTCTCGAGAAGAGTAGGGGTGTAACCCTGGCGTCCTGGCCAAATTTCCCATTGGCCCTCACCAGTCATGGCCTCCTAATAATCCCCATCTCTGAACTGGCTTCATCACTCTGCTCTAATCCCCACTGAGAGCTGCTGTGTGGGGAGCGGACTGGTGCATCATGCAGGTGGGGCTGCACACTGGGGGTGGTGGGGGGGTACCTGTAAAGTGCTTTGAGTGGAGTGTCCAGAAAAGTGCTATAGAAGTGTGAGGAATGATTATTATTGTGCGGGGGTTTTGCCGAGTTTGTGCCGGCTCTGGGATGCTGGATCCTGAGGCGGAGCTGGGCTCCTGCTGGGTGGGGGGGCGTGAGGGGGCAGCAGGCTCCCGGAGCGCGCGGAGGAGACAGACTCTCTGCGTCTGCCATGGCTTTCGTGGCTCGAGGCTCGTCACGCACGCTGCTCTTGACTCCTGCGGTCTGGGCCCAGATTGATGTAACCGAGCTCCTTCCAGTTTCCAGACATCAGAATTTGCAAAGCTTTCTTCTGAAGGGTGACTCACACCAAGTTAACGTTAGTCATACTCCGCCTGTCGCCAATTTAGCGAAAGCCTCCAGAAGCTTCTGTGATAAATCTCGCTACGCAGAGTGTTTCAGTGACATCGTGCGCCTCTGCGATATGTCTCTGCTCATCAAGCTCGGCGGCGCAGGGATAATTATGAGCTTCACACTAGTAACGCAGGCGTGTGCGACTGGCCCTGCAGCCGGAGCTGAGCCCTGCGCTCGTGCGTTCCTGATTTCCCCCGGGACGTGAAAGGGCGAGGCTGGCCTTCCTAGGAGGCACAAGCGTGGCACCCGCGTTGCACACCTGCCAGGCTGACGGGCACCCTCCTTGCACGCTCCTGGCACTTGAGTCAGCTGCTTCGTTATTGAAGCGGTTCCTCCGCGCGAGAAATAAAAAAATAATAAGGAAAGAAACTGGTTGTCTCGCTCAGACGGCGATAGTTTTCTACAGATGACATGATCAGCGGAGGGTGACGCCGATGCCAGGCTGTGCAGAGCAGAGGAAGACGGACACGCTAAAGGCTCCGAGATGCGGCAGTTATTTTTACTCCAGCGGAAGGTTCTTCAGAGAACAGTGGGATTTTATTAGGACATTTGTTCGAGCTCCTGGCTTCCTGGGGCTGCCTGTGGATGCTGATGTATTCCGGTTGCAACTGGAATCAATGTCCTTGGGATATTTCCAGGCGGAAAGCCAGTCTCACAAGCGTGACGCAGCCCTCATATCATAATCTTCCATTTTAATAACTCTCCGATAAATCCCATTTAAGAAAGATCTGCTTTAAAGTGCAAATCCTGGCCTTGCTTAAAAAAGCTTTTAGCCTCTAAGTGTCTTCAAAGGGTTAGAGAAGAACGTATCTTTCTGAATTAGGATTTGTTGAATGTGATTTTCTAGCCATGAGAGTTCTGTGTTGGATTTCTTTCTCTTTTTTTTCTGTCGTCAAATTCAGGTCCCACCTGTGCAGACGCTCACAACCCCTGCGAGCCGAACCACTGCCACCCCTCCGCCCAGTGCCAGGTGTTGCCCCAGGGCGGGTACAAGTGCGTCTGTCCAATGGGACGCGAGGGAACTCACTGCGAGAGAGGTAAAGGGCGGCCACACCCGGCACATCGGAAACCAGTCTGCTTGACATTGAGCATGCTGTGGAAGGCTCCACAGTACCCTCAGTGTATAGACATGAGTTTCATTTGAACATAAGATTGTAAGAACAGAGGATAGGTTACAGTATGAGACCACTGGGCCCATCTTGCTCATTTGGAAGTTAGGAGTTAAATGAGCCAAGGATCTCTGCCCAACTGTTTCTTGAAAGAATCCAAGGTGTTGGCTTCAACAACATGGCTGGGCAGCTTGTTCCCCACCCCCACCACCCTCTGTGCCTGGAGGAGTGTAAAGAGTCTCGGCTCTGAACGCAGCTCCCTGTAGTCTGCACTCCTGCCCCGTGGTCTGTGTTTCACTCTTGATCCTGAAGACGCCTGCTGGATTGACTGCCGAGGCCCTGGAGGATTTCGAATACTTGTGTCGGGTCCCCACTTGTCTTCTCCGTTCGAGACACAGGAAGAGGACGGGGCTGTTCTTCCTGCGCAGTGAAGAGCGTGCCGAGATCTTTTCACTAACCGGTGTCCTGAATTCCGATTGAGAGATCAAACACTCACAAGCCCCTCCCGGGGGTCTGGCAGTGGCCCAGGGCCGCTGGGCATGTGTGCTGTTTTTATCTGTTTTTAATTTGGCTTTTCAGCAGCTCGGCTTCCAGCCCGCCTACAGGTGTTGTGTTCAGAAGCGTCTGCGCGGCCTTGCTGCAGAATCAGGGCTCGGCCTGTTTGTTTGAAGTCTTCATTAGCGGTTCGGGGTTTTAGACATAAACTCGGCAAAAACAGCTAGAGAAAAAAAACCTACGCGCAATTTTCTTTCGAAAACCGAAAAGCCGTACTGAAAAAATAATTAAATTGAAAAAACACTGGGCTCCAAAAGAAGGCTTGGAAGCTGCGCGTGGAGACCAGCCCCCGGATTAATAACAAAGCCTTTGAAAAAACGAGAATTGAAGGAAGGAAGAGAAAAAGGCTTAAGAAATAATTGCGCCTCAAATAAAGGAAAAAGACGGCCCTGGAAAACACACAAGAAAGAGGAATTGATGGACTGGGCGAGGGGATCGTTCAGCCGCACAGTGTAAACAGACCAGCTCCCAGGAGGTTCCTTCAGTGTCTTTGTATTGGAGCATACCTGTCACTTGTGCATGTGACAGTGAACTGAACCGAGCTGACGAGAGTGATCTGATATTCTCCTGACTCCGGGGTGAGAGAGTGACCCTCGGGCTGAGCTGTCGCCCCATTGCTCAAATAAAGCACCTCTCAGGCGTCCCCTAAACAGGAATGACGGCAGGAGCCACACCTGCCAAGCGAAACCTGAGGAACAGTTTCTTTTGCGTGAGGACCCGGTGCAGCTACTCCACACTCATATCCTGTAGTAGGAGGACTTCTGTTTTACATATAAAGACTGTTAGTGTTGATATGTTTGCATAATGTCTCTTGTGCATTGTTTTCATGGTGTTGGAGGAGGTGGAGGAGGTTATTTTCAGTCTTACTTTGGTTATGCACTGCCAGGAACACGTGCTAGAAAACACATTTTAAGTGGCTCAAGGTTCCAGCCCCTTGAAGATTTATACTCCAGTTCTGTCTGTGGCAGACAATATATAACCTACAGCAACACCTTTCTGAATTCTCACTCTGTGAAAGTGACACCACACCCTTCAGCGCCACATTTTAAAACTGCCTGTTAGACCATGAACAAAAATACAGTTCTTAATCTGGAGGGGTTTAAAGCTGAAAATTTAAGAGCTTTATTCATTCTAGCGAATAATGATCTAAATGAACCGTAACAGCTGAAAAAGGACGAAATGCCGAGCAGTTTGGGAAGGTTTATAATGTACTGTTTTTAATTATCCCTTGAGTTACTTGTCTTGGCTTTCACCCAACTCATGGATCGGCATGCAGTGGCCCTGTCGTCCAGCTGGAGTGGGATCAATCCCTGTCCAGTGGGATCAATCTCTGTCCAGTTACAGTGGGATCAATTCCTGTCCAGTGGGACCAATCCCTGTTCAGTTACAGTAGGATCAATCTGCCCAGTCTCAGTGTTGCAGTTCTCCTGCACATTTTGTCCTTGGTGCTGTTCTAGTTTTCCCCTCTATCATCAGCAGGTTTTGCAGAGCATGATCAGGGCTTTTAATCTCCAAAATTAACAAGTAGTACAACAGCAGTAACAACGAATCAGGACCACTGCACTCAGCCCTGAACCCCTCTTAAGAACGTACGCTATGAGCGCTTGTTGAGAGACAACTCAGAACAATTTTGATGGAGACAAAATCTGAAAGGAAGCAAATAATGCTGACCCCCAGTTATTTCCGATTGTGCTTGAAGAGCAACAGCACAAGGCTGAATGTCAAGTTCAAGCCAATGCTGGAGTTATCAAGAGGGATAACGATACAGTCGAGGGTTTGCCAAGACATATTGTGGAGGCCGAGAGGCTGGGATCTTTCATGACTGGGACTTGACACAGCAGTAGAGTCACCTGGAGTCCAGGAAGTCAGTGCGCCTGTCGGCGGCTGGGATTCTCTGACCTCGCTCTCGGACACTGTGTCACCCCCACGGGTGTGCGGGCCTCCGTGAGCCCTGTTGCGTGGCGCTCCTCGTGTGGTTCTGAGGGCTGTCGTCTGGGAAGGCACTAACGGGGGGCCCTCCCTGTTTGTTTCCTTCGTGTCTGACAGAATCGAGAAGTGGCGCCAGAGAGACCTTCATGCCTTTCTTCAACGGGGACTCGTACCTGGAGCTGAAGGGACTGCAGAGCTACGGACACGACCTGCAGTGAGTCCCTCTCCGTCTCCCGTCCCCGAGCTGCAGCCCGTGTCTCTGTGCGGCAGCTCTCCGCTCACTTTGAGGATAAATGAGCGGTCAGGGTTCAGACGCTTCAGACACGGTTCTGTTGGGTTTTGTTTGTGTTTTAGCTGAACAGAGGCGGGGAAACGAATGGCAGGTGGTACATTAGTGTTACTCATTGGAAGGGGGCAATGGAAGTTTATGGCTCTGTTTAATTTTAATGGCGCCAGCTTAATTTTAATTTTATGGAGCAATTTGATGGGAATATATGAGCACTTTGGAGTGAAAATAGCAGGCCTCATCTGTTACTCTCCCAGATTCAATATGCTTGTGCGAAATGATCTCCATCTGGGCTGCGAGCCTGACTCTGCGTAGGAGTAGGTGCGGGCCCCGTGGGTTTTGGGGACCACGTGCATCGGGGCGTCTGTAAGGCTCCCCTGTGCTGTGTCCCTGCAGGCAGAAAGTCAGCCTGACGCTGGTGTTCCTGGCCAAGGACCCCAATGGCATGATCTTCTACAACGGGCAGAAAACAGACGGCAAAGGGGACTTCATCTCCCTGGCTCTGAGCGACGGGTTCCTGGAGTTCCGATACGACCTGGGCAAGGGCCCGGCTGTGATCAGGTGAGCTTGGGGGCTGGAAGAGGACACACAGGGCTGCTCATCACTGCCTTTTAACTGACCTGTGTCCCGATGCAGGGAAGAGGTGTGGCAGTCCGCCCACGGTTCAGACACTCTTTACGATTCAGTAGGATTTCAGGGTTGCAGTGCTGTTTCCGACAGCCTAATAGTAGATATGTATTTGGTGCTGGAATAATTTGTGAGTAAATGTCTTGCACGAGACGTGCTGAAAATAACCCAACGTGAAACGACACAGGCGGCCAGTTCGGTTATCGGAAGATTGAATCCCGAGACGAACAGGTTGGAGAGAAGAAGAGATGGGTATCACCCATCAGCCATGTCCCCGTTAAAATAAAGGAGAAACAGCGGATCTGTCGAGACACACAATCTAGAGGAACCAACCTTGGTTCATAATTTAAAACCCCAAAAATCTCATCTTTGTCTCCCCTCACATTAAGTTTCAAAGGGCCAAGGTGTGATCAAAAGTAAGAAACAGAAGGTCCTGGTTTAAGGTCCTTGGTTTAAGGTCCTCAAACCAAGCCCATTCGAACTAAACCCGTCAGGACAGTCTTAGCCCGGATCACAGCTCCAGTATTGAGCTGCATCTGTATCTCCTGAAAGCTCCCCACAGCAGAATCACACAGTCAGGGATAACTTCATGAGAATATCTGAGGACCAGCAGCAGGTAAAGAGTGTATTAGTGTTCTATAATAACCTGCCATTACTGTAAAAGGATATTTTACAATAACAGTGGTGAACAAGTTGAGAAGTAATACTGTGCTAAAACACAGCTCTGTACTTCAATAGGTGGTTATTGAGCAGTTCGTTCCTACCAAATACTGTAGCAGTCGCAGGTACTTTGTTCTCTGTACGAAAGCCTTTCTTTTCTAAGTGCTTTTTGTAGTTACTGCCGTTCCTTTTTTCCTTAAAAGACGAAGTCTCCTCCTCACCTTTAGAAATCGGGCCCAGTATCACTGACAATTCCATCGGGCTCACCTGGCGTACCGTCAAAAACCTGAGAGGGTCCGTTAACTCCCTGCGATGAAACTGTTGTGCACATCTGTAGCCCTTAGCGTCAGCGCCTGGAGAACTGGCAGAGCATGAGTACAGTACACACTCTCGCGCTGGGCCAGGCTCCGGTCCGCTCCCTCTGGGCCTCGCTCACGGCCTGCTGTTTCCTGTCCCCAGGAGCAAGGAGAGGATCGAGATGGACGTCTGGAACACGGTCAGCCTGGAGCGCGCCAGTCGCAAGGGCGAGATCAACGTCAACGACAAGGACCGCGTGAGGGGGGAGTCGCCGGTGAGGGGTGACGCCGCCACCAAACCCGGCCTGTGGCCCCGCTGTGCTCCAGGGGAACGGGGGCTCCCAGTCTGCAGGGTGCACCTGGAGTCACTGTGGGCGCCGATCCCGATCGCTCCTCTTCCTCTCTCTCCGGGCGCACACCGGGCTTCCCGTGGGCTGTGGAGGGGGACGGGATTCCTCTGCACAGCCCTGCCCGGGGTCGAAACTGGCTTCCTGGAGGGCCTGGGGCCCCTGCTGTTCCCTCCAGCTCCGGGTGTCGATTGAACACTTAGCACCGTTATTTTCGAAATCAGGCACAGCTGGGATTTTTCTTGAGGTCTCTTACAGCTGATAAAGCCACTGGCTGCGTTCAAGGTGTGGTTACCTATAAATCCCATCAGAGCCTGGTGAGCAGTCTTATACAGATATCAATTGGAACAAAAACCCAGACCCTCCAGGAATTTCCAAACCCCCTAGTGTAAAGCTGGGCTCCTCAGTCCTGGTCATGGGGACCCCCACACTGGGACCTTCAATCAGCTTAATAATTGGAGTAAATAATACATTTAAACTGTATTTTTCCAGCTCTTAAACACGTTAGAGTTCGCCTTTTAACCACTGTATTGCATTTCACAAATAACATGAAATTACAACTTGTCAGCAGAAAAACAACTGTTCCAATCGCGTCACCTCTTAGTAAAATGAAGGACCTGATTAAGTAAAGAGACTGGCTGGAGTGAGGGCCAGCAGGTGTGGGTCTCCAGGCCCAGGGTTTCAGAACCCTGGTCTCAAAGCGCACATGTGATAAACCGGTCAAGGAGGAAGGTGGGTGTTTTGCACAAACCAGCCTGCTTTCCCAAGGAACAAAACATCTCCTGGCAAAGTTTCAGCAGTTGAGTGGTTTTGCACAGTAGTTTTGTTTCTGCTTAAAAAGGCAATTACTGACTACAGAAAAAGCCCCCCGAGTGATTCATTCTGAGTAACTCTGCCAGCACAGAGGTAAGGCTGGTGTGAGCAAATTGCAATCAGCTGATTGGGAGCATGAGAACCTTTGGCAGCGCGATGTGAAGTGATTGAAATGAGGCCTCAGCTCAGCTTTGCTCTTCTGAAGTGGCGTTCCCGGTATCGGGGAATCAGCTGGGCACTCGCTGAACGGCCCTTCTCTGCTTAATGGAGCAGAGGCAGGGCCCCGTTTCCCGTATAGGGTGTGTGTGTGTCCTGCAATACTCTGGTGTCCCATCCAAGGGGTGTGTGTGTCCTACAGTACACTCATGTCCTGTCCAGGGCGTGAGTGTGTCTTAAAATGCAGGGTGAAAGCTTTGCTACAAGGATGGGCTCCAAGGTTATAAAGCCTTCACCAGACTTTCTGGCAATGCCCAGTCATATACAGTAGTTGACTTTGGGGTGTAAAGTGGTGTGACCTTTTTTCCTTTTCTGGGTTTTGTGTATTTGTATCGTTGGTGATTAATAAATGTGTTTGAACAGATTTTTGCAAGTAATCCGATGTTGTTAACACGGATTTCACTCTGGCATCGGTGCCAGATTAGCTGGATCTGCAGCATTCACACCAGAAGGCTGCTGATCTCTAAACGTGACAAGAGGTTGCGCCTTGCACCCTGGGTGCGGCCTGTGTTTGGAGCTGGACACACTGGTGCCCAGGGCCTCTCTGCAGTGCGCCACTGTGCGTTTGCTCAGCTCAGTTACGTATCCAGGCAACAGAATGTCAACCTGAGCCGCAGGTGTTTGGAAAAAACAACTGCATGGAGCACTAGGCAAATTAATGAAATAAGCAGTAAAACATCCTATTACTAAGATCCGTTTTGGAAATAATCTAATAACCTCCCAGTCATCTGTTATGTTTTAACACAGAAACGTCTAATTATGGAGTTGTGTTTCCGACACAAAGTCACTTGCGTCTTGTTAGGGCAAGGGGGAGCATGTCTCATTATTGGATTTAAATCCTGCTGAAGAGATAGCGAGTGCTGTTTGAAGGAGAAAACACTTGTAATTTATGGAGCTGCAGGCTAGTGTTGACAAACGTAAGAAATCTTTCCAGAGCCTTTTTGTTGAAGGTGTTATGTAAAGGTCGCTGCTGTGCTGCAATCTCAAAATACTGAACGTAGCTACCTTTGTAAAAACATCTGTCCCTTTGTGACACAATCTCACCACAGAGGTCCTGGAAGTGAGTTTTGGACAAGGGCTGCTGCAGAGAGGCCGTCGCTGGGTGTGTGTCTGTGTGCAGCTCAACCCTGAGAGAGGTTTACTGTGCCAGTGTGAGGTGTGCAAGGGCTGGGGTTAGGCGTGATGCAAGCTGTAGAAATTGGCTCAGCGAAAGCACAAGTGTGGTAAAACATCTGTTAGCAGATGTACAGTGCTGAACGGTCATGAGCGAGGTCCTGCATGATCTGTTTTTGCTCTGTGCACTGGATGCTGCTACCTACTGACGCCCTCTTCTCTCTCTCCATTTATTTCAACCCCTGTCCCCTCTCCCTTTTCTGTGCTGTCTGGATTTAAGAAATCTCGAAAGGTAAATGATCTGTGTCCCAAGTCATATCGGGCTGTCGGCATTTCACATCATTGTGTGCCAGTGTCTTCTTCATCTCAGTTCCATTGTTCCCTTACTCATAATTAGAACAATAGCATTAAAGGGGTGTTTCCTTAGGAGCCATTTCATGTGTTCTAGTAGAAGCATTTGCTGAATAGCTCTGTTTGGCTTGCACCTGACAGATAAACCACCGAGCCGAGCGAGTAAGAACGCCAGCGCTCATAGCAAGAACACTTTCTCTCTGGGACAGAGGCCCTTGCTGATATTGGGCTTTAGGCTGGAAAATCTGTTTGATAAGAGGTTGGAGTGCAGGTCCAGAGCCAAACAGAGATTCTGTGCACCGTACCCTCGTGAGCCACCCATTCGTTCTGGTTCCTGTCCCTGTCCCTGCTCTCGTGTCTCCCTCCTTACTGCTGCCACATCGGCGCTGCACGAAATAACACACACACACACACACACACACACACAAACACTCCACGACCTCACCAACACGAGCTGGAAATTCCTTTCTGAAAGACTCTTCTGTGTACCTCCCTGCCTCCCCCTCTCTCCCACTCTCCCTGCCTCCCTTCCTCCCTGCCTCCCTGCCTCTCCCTTCCTCCCTGCCTCCCCCTACCTCCCAGTCTCCCTGCCTCTCCCTACCTCCCTACCTGCCCCTACCTCCCTACCTCCCTGTCTCCCTGCCTCTCCCTACCTGCCCCTACCTCCCTACCTCCCTGTCTCCCTGCCTCTCCCTACCTGCCCCTACCTCCCTGTCTGCCTGTCTCCCTGCCTCTCCCTACCTCCCTGTCTCCATGCCTAACCCTACCTCTCCCTACCTCTCCCTGTCTCCCTGTCTCCCTGCTCAGCCTTGTGAACAGAAGAAATACTGCTACCAGCAGCCAGCACTGTACACAGCAGCTGCTGCTCTTTTTCACAGCAATTAGCCAGGATTTCCCTTCAGGCATTCACTGCCCTACATACAGTCAAGAGCCTTCATTCTTTAATTAGTGTGGCCCTAATTGGAAAGTACTTCTTTAATTGCAGGGTGTTTGTGCAGGTTGATCATTGTTTCAGTGATAAACCAGATTTTAAATTACATCCAAACTATAGTTTACTGCTCTTCATCAGTTGTTAGACCTTTTCCATGGTAAAAAGACCCAGCACCAATATCAAAGTCATGAAACGTCAAGTACAATCTTCTTTGAGTACCTTGAGGCACAGAGAGGGATGCGACCAGGGCATGAGAGGCAGTGGCACAGGCCACTGTACAGACAGGCCACTGTAGCTGAAGCTGGGCTTCAGTTCACACAGGTTCAGCCCCACGCAGTTCCAGAGCGGGCCAGCAGGGGGCAGGGAGGGTCAGGCCTGCGGTCTGCGGTCACTCCTTCTCTGCCTGGCCTGACGCGACGACGGGCCTTGTGTTTCAGAACCAGCACACCGCGCTGAACCTCAAGGAGTCTCTCTTCATCGGCGGAGCGCCGGACTTCAGCAGGCTGGCCAGAGCCGCCGCTCTGAAGGACGGGTTCAAGGGAGCGGTTCAGAAGGTGAGAGGTCAAGTGACCGCCCCCATCCCGGCCCCCACATCCAAGGGCCACACGTTAACGTAAAGGGTCTGTTACTCCGGGAGGTTCCCGGTTCAAGTCCCAGACTCTGCCCCTGATCAAGGTGCTGAGATGTCAAGATGTCAAGCCCAGGTTGCTTGTCAAAGCTGTAGTATCCTATCATAGCCCAGGGGAGCTGTTAAAGGCCTGTTCTCCCACTCCAGGGGAGGTTGGAATAATTCACAGCTATAACGTCTCAACAGAATTCCTCCCCTAGGGCAGAACTCCCGCTGTCTGCCTCTCACCCGCGGGACCGATACTCCTCCTCTTCGGAGCGGCCCTCCATTCTTCATGGTTCTGCAAGCTGGTGGGATGTTTAATCTCTGCGCATATCATTAAACGTGTAGAGTACTCTGTACTGACTTCAGGCTCACATCTGTGGCTCGGCAGTGCAGCGCAGCGGCAAAATGTACCTGTTTTTTACTCCGCCATCCTGTTCTTAAACTAGGAGTTGAACTGCAGTATTTGCACGGTATTTGCACTGTGGACCAGAAGGAACGACATCTCGTTCCACTGTAGACTTGTCGAAGGCTGGGATGACAAATGAACGTGAACTTGAACTTGTTCGGGACCGATCTGCTCTCGCCCAGATCACGCTGATGGGGACTCCGGTTCTGAAGCGAGCCAACGTCCTGAACTCCGTGGACATCTCCATGTACCAGCCGCACCCCTGCTCCCAGAGCGTGTGTCAGAACGGGGGGCTGTGTCGCCCCCTGCTGGAGGTCTACGAGTGCGTCTGCCAGCACGGCTTCACGGGCGGGCGCTGCGAGAACGGTGAGAGCTCTGTGCCTCCGGGCTCTTCACTGCCTAATCGGACTTCAGCTGCTTAAATGGCTCATAATTGCTTAATTGATGTGGCTGTTGAAGTTTGCACAGCTGGTTAGCTGGATCAAACAATGACAGGCTTATCGAACTGATATCGTCCCCCCCCTACATTCAGACACGGGGCACAGCTATCTGCTGAATTCACACCCTGCGCTGAGCAGTGAGCTCTAACATGGGTTCAGCTGAAGTAGAACTCTGACTCTCTGGCCAGTCTCGGATTCCCAACCCAAGCACGCGGCTCACACCGCCTCGTCCATCTTCAGCAGACAGTTCTCACAGGCTTCTTCCTCTTCACTCACCCTGAGCGGAAAAGCTCTGGGAACGTTCATCACTGCAGTGGTTATTTGAAGCCCTCAGTGAAGTCCGTCTCTCGTTATGACCCCAGGGAGGGTGAGGTGAGGTGAGGCAGTGTGATGTGCTCAGCTGGCCGGGCTGTAAATGCTGTGTCTGAGTTCGCCCTCCCTGCCCTCTGTCCCCAGCCATCATCGAGAAGTCGGCGGGGGAGGTGGAAGCCATCGCCTTCGATGGGCGAACGTTCCTGGAGTATCACAACGCTGTGACCAAGAGGTGAGAGGTTCCCCCGTCGCGGCGCCCAGACCCCGGGGCTCGGTCCAGATGGCCGTGGCTCTGCTGCAGTGAGCAGCTCTTGGGCCCAGAACCGTGCGTGTCCCAGTTCTGATCGGCGCTGCGCCCCAGCCTCCTGTTCCGGAGGTCTGGGGGGGTCAGAGGCCGTAAGGAACAATTGCTCTTTGCCCCCCTGAGCCCGCGGGGCGGTCCGGAGCTCAGCCTGCTGCTCTTACTGAAGGAGAGCCATGAGCTGTGGCCACATGGATGAGCTGTCCTGGCCGAAACGGTCTTGTAGCTCGGGAGTGTGTCAGGTGAAGTACAGCCTGTGTGATTTTTGTGCGTGCCCTTTAGCTTGAGCTGAAAAAGAGATTCCTGCCGCGTTCGGACAGAGCCTTTGAAAGACTCTTGAGTGCAGTGTGGAGCGAGCAGCTGAGAGCTGCACTGTTTCCTGCGGCAGGCAGGGGTCTTGTACCACTGCTCGTCTCATCACACACACGACCAGATGTGTTTTCAGCACCGTAGAGGATTGGCGAGAACCAACCTCGCCCTCCGCTGGAGAGCCGTGCTCGAATGTTTGTCTTTGTCTGCGTGGCGTTACCTGTGCGTGGGGAGTCCCAGTCTGAGGCCTGTCTGTCTATCTATCTGTCTGTCTCACATGTCTCCCTGTTGTCTCTTTCCTGCTCTCAAGCCAACTGACCAATGAGATCCCAGAGTAAGTAGAGTCCTGATGCATTCTGGGTTTTGTATTTTCACTCTTCATCTTTACTAACCCTGAGCGGAAAGCTCTGGTGACATAAATCACTCAGATGCCTTTTCAAGTCCTCGGTGAAGTCTGTCTCTCGCTATGACCTCAGAGAGGATAGAGAGACAGAAAGCAATGAGGCTGCTGGGAAACGGTGCCATGACATCACCACGAGGTGTCGCAGTGCTCGAACGGCCTGCCCAGCTGCTCGTGCTGTACGGGCTGGTTCTGATTTCACCATCTTTTTCCGTTTTGTAAAATCATTGCAGACATGTCCCCAAACCTTGGACGCATGATGGCATGCTTGCAGGATTGTGCATTTTGTATAAAACAGCGTTAAAGTGATCTCATGCATGCGAGACTCCAGCCCTGAATACTTCTTCACGGTTGATAAACGCAGTGTGAGTGTGCGTGTCTGTGCGTGTCTGTGCGTGTCTGTGTGCCCCTGTGTGCCCTGCGGTCACATCCAGGGTGTACGCCGCCTTGTGCCCAGTGCTTGCTGGGATAGGCTCCGGGTCTGAATGAAGTTGTTAGAAAATGGATGGATGGTTGAAAAACACATTTTTATTCACATCTTTCACCAGGATCACAATAACTGCCATATTTCAATTTACAACTCGTTTTTTGACAAAAAGTGCTCTTTTGGTTTATTTCTTATCATCACCTCAACACGCTCAAACCATCGTTGGGCTACAGTGTCCTTTTCCTGCCTCTTATCCTTTTTGTGAGATGAAGAGCAATCCTTTATACTTGAGTAAAAAAGAGATGTCTTCACTAATGTCGAGGGAGAGAAATGAGCTGCTTCTTCTGGTTAATTAGCTTGTTAAGCAACTGTGCAGAAGCCAGCAGAGCGTGAGCTGTGATTTGCTGTGATGTATGGTGAGCAAAAGTCCACAGAAGGGTCTTTTTTTCTTTAAGCGGTGTCATTTTTTATGGCATATCTGCATTCATAATTTCTCATGACAGACTCCAAAGAAACCAGAATGTTAATGAAGGAATTGTCTTATGCAAGTAAGGCGCTACAGGGATGATGCCCTTGCGCCCACGTTCCTCTGCAGGCGCCCGGGAGCCCAGGGCGTGCCCTTGGCAGGCTGAGTGTTAACGCCTCCTCACAGGAGTGTTGTTATCCAGGTGCCATTTCATTCGAACCCGGGGCTTCGCCTGTTAATGAGCTCCTCAGATAGACCAGCGAGCACAGGCTGCTGTGTGCTGGCCGTGGCTCTAGACTGTCTGTAAAAGACTTTCACACGTCTTGGTGCGGAACTTTGCATTTCACCCAGATGGGTACTGATCTGTTACATTCGAGCTGCTGTGCAGCAAAACATCTCCATTGTCAGCCATTTCTGTCTTTTAAAAAAATGTTTGTGATCAGATCCTGACCTTCTCTCACTCGGAATCTTATTAAACCGTTTTTGTTTTTTTAAAAGGAACACGTGTTTCAGCCAGGCTGCAGTGTGCTGTTGGCGGGGCTCTGCTGCCCTGCCTGCTCAGCTGCAGCACAAACACTGGTCTAGACTGCAGCTGGCTGAGGGCCCAGTTGCTGTTCTGACTAGTCTGCTGTGGAGCAGGAATCTTGCTCAGCGTATAACAGCTCGAGCACACAGCCTTCATCTTTGTCTAGCGCCAGACCTACCGCTCAGGGCCGGGATCACTGCAAGCTGCAAGCTGTATTCCCCCTGGATTGCACTGACTGCTCTTGAACACTTGCTTATTGCATGCCTTCATTTTCTTTCTGCTCCTAAGTCCCGAAGCTCTGGAGGTTCCCTCGGATCAGAGGTGAGTCTCCACCGCTGTCCCGCTGCATGACTTTCCTGCTCTGGGGAGGACATCCTGTCAGCACAGGAAGTGCTCGTGCAACCCGAAACCACGTGGGTCGCGTTCCCGGTCCCCAGCCCTGAACGTGCCCTGGAAAACGAGCGCGCCCAGTGGCTAGCAGCGACCCCTGTGGTGACAGTGTCCCCCCCAGGAGAACTCTGTGCTAGGGCTTCAGTTCCGGGCAAGTGCAGAGGTGTTTGTCTCATCCAGGACTGCACGGGACGTTTAGTTTTAAAACGGATCTCAGTCCCTTGGGCACTCTCCCGGGCATCCGTCTGCAGGAGAGATCTGTTCTGCAGGAATGGGGAAGTGCAGAATGAGCTCGCTCTGGAATCCCTCTGGATAATTGAAGGTGTTGAACAGACCTTCTACAGTACGTGGGCTCCACTGTGTGGGTTTCAATCAGAGTACATTGCAGGGTGTTTATATCTGAGCGCAAACCGCGCAGAGATCGAGAGGACAAGTGATTTAAAGAGCTGGGGAATTGTGGTCCTGCGGGATTCAGACGCTGTGGCCTGGAACTGAAGCTCAGGCTCCTGTGTTGGGAAGGTTAGGTCATCTAAAGGAGACCCAGGAAAGCACTGCGTGCCTGCTTGGAAGATCAAGCAATAGCAGAATCCAGGATTTTGTCTCTTCCTCCCCGCTCCATTTCCTCAGTCTGTCAAGCCAGAGACAGTCCCGTAGGGCAGATAATCGGGCGTCTGCTGTTTGCGCTAATAAGAGTCCTGGCATGACTGCGGCTCAGGCTGGCACCACGCTCAGTCAATGATCCTCACACATCCCAGGGCGTCTCCACCCGTCCTTCACACCGGCGCGGTGAGGAAAAGCCGGAGTGCGCGGCGTTGCCTGGGAGAGGGCGGGATAGCACAGCGCCAGCCCGCTCGGGACAGGGAACCCCTGAAGGCTCGCGGGTGTGCTCCTGCAGTGGGGGCCCCCAGCAGCACGCAGGCTGGACTCGGGTGCTCTCCGTTCCCGAACCCTGTCTCCAGCGGCGCTCCCAGCGGCGCTCCGAGCGGCTCCGCTGTCCCACACCTGGGGGGGTCTCCGAGCGACTCCGCTGTCCCGCATCCGTGTGTCCTGTGTGCTTACGAGTCTCTCTGCGCCCTGCTCCTCCGTGCTGTGTGCCCTGTGCCCTGTGCCCTGTGCTCTGTGTTCGTCACCCGTTCGTGAGTGTGTGTGCTGTGTCCCGTGTGTGTCCCGGTGCTCTGTTGACAGGCCTTGAACCCCCAAACCTCTGTTGCCCCAGCAGTCAGAGCAGACCGGGCTGTGTGCGTCTCGCCTCACGCTCTGCTGTGCGCTCGTTCTCCAGCGCCCCAGGACACCCCAGAGCAAACAGCGCTCTGATTACAAACAGCAGGGCACGGGACCAGGGAGAAGCGTATTTAAGAAAACGCATTAGATGCCCAACCTTGTGTGGAGATCCGTCTCAGAATATCCTTAGCATACGCTGGAGATAGAGAGCTGGCATTTCTTATTTTACATTTCAGTTAATGATAAGCATTTTTGCACCAGCGGACTCTTTTTCAAAAGGAACAGATTGTATTCCCTGGCACGTCTCGAGCCCCTGCAGATGTTGCCAGCTGTGACAGTGTATCTGGACGAAACATTACAGCCCCGCCGCAGGGAAGCGATGAGCAGGATGAGTCTTAGCACATGAGAACAGGGGCTTTTTGAAACAGACCTGACAAGAAACTGAATTTATTTACCACGCTTGGGTTTACACTCAAGCAGAGGGAGGCGTTCCGCTCGGCGGGCGAAGTCTCCCTGGTGCTGGATCTTCCTGCGTGTTTTTGCGCGAGCTGTCCAGAAGTGGGCGCGAAGCTGTGTACGGCGCAGTGGGAAGAGCAGCACACATCTCACCCCTGGGTTAGAGGCGGCTGTTTGACGCGGAGACAGTCTCTGCTGCCCACAGCAGCCGAATCCGATGCCTGGGAACATCACAGCAGGCTCCCAGCGGGATTCACAAGTACAAACACCAGCTGCTCCCACAACAGACCCTGAGTGGGAGGATTTCTCTCAATAGGAGGCACATAGCAGCTAATATCCACCCAGCGCAGAGAGAGCGCTGGCCAGGGGGTTTGTGTGGCATCAAGCGCTCGAGCTCGTGAGTCCCCTCAGGCAGGGCTTGCTGGTGAGTTGGCACTGGGCGGCTGCTGTCCGAGGGGCTCCTGGCAGTTCTGGTAGAAATGTACTTGCTGTGCCAGGGCAGCCGGCGTCCTGCGGACACGACGCGGGCCCACACTGACCCGCGGCGGCGCGGGCGCTCGTGCCGGACCCTGACGCGCGTCTCCTCCCCCTCCCGCAGCGAGAAGGCCCTGCTGGTGAACAGGTTCGAGCTCAGCATCAAGACGGAGGCCACCCACGGCCTGCTGCTGTGGAGCGGGAAGGGGGTGGAGCGCTCCGACTACATCGCCCTGGCGCTGGTGGACGGCCGCGTGCAGATGACCTACGACCTGGGCTCCAAGCCCGTCGTGCTGCAGTCCACGGTCAGGGTCAACACCAACCGCTGGGTCCGGATTAAGGCCAGCAGGTAGGGCGCGCACCAGCACCTCCCAGGAAATCTGTTCCTGAGTAAATCCGCAGTTTGCCCACCCTTGCCTCCGGCTCACACGTTCTTGTCTTTTCCCGGATCCGGTTTCGTGGCGCCGTCATGGCAGCTGTGCGGGGCCTCGTGTTTAACGGGGCGCTGCAGAATTACAGGGGTCACAATGTCCCAGTGCAGCGAGCTCCTGTGCAGACAGGGCACAGGCTGTGAAGGTCCAAGTGAGAAAAACAAGGAAGGAATGGTCCTTCTTCTCCTTCCGCCCCCCCGCAGTCTCCTTCACATTTGCACCTTCTCAGCTCTTCCGGTTGCTGTCGGAAACGGGGGCTCCCTGGTTAAGCCGGGGCTGAGGCACCCTGCTCTCTTGTGTGTCCGCAGGGCTCTGAGAGACGGCTCCCTGCAGGTGGACAACGAGGCGCCGGTCACCGGCTCGTCGCCCCTGGCCGCCACGCAGCTGGATACCGACGGCACCCTGTGGCTGGGTAAGCACACAGCCGGGGGCCTCAGAGGGGGCAGTCTGACCACACGGGGTGACCAGTCTCCCTGCTGACCAGAGCTGACCACCTTTCTTCTGATTTTGCATTTCACGGTCCCTCACCGTGGTGGTGGGGGGGTAGGGGGGCTGTGAATCTACTTGTATCTCGCTTTTTAGCCTCCTCATCTTTCTTCCAAACAACTTTTGCAAGTGCTTTTTTAACATAACTGTGCTACAGCTTCTTAATGAGGCTCATTATCTAATTTAATTCTTCACCGTTAGAATGATAACGTGATAGGATTTGTGTGGTGCCGAGGAGTGGCACAGTGCTGCCTCTCAGCGCTGGGACCCTGGGCTCAATCCCTCGGGTGCTATCTGCGTGGAGTGTGTTTCCTCTGCGCAGTCCCGAGACACACTGGTAGGTTCACTGGCTCCTGAGCCCTGAGGCGGGCTGGGAGCTCGTGAGTCCTGTCCAGGGTGTGCCCCGTTGCTTGTCGGCAGAGACACGGCTCCCATGACCCTGAGCTGTGGGGGTAAGGCGGTTGGGAAATGGCCGTTGCTCCGTCTCCCTCACGGTGTGCCTTCCCCTCCCGCAGGCGGGCTGGAGCAGCTGGCCGTGGCCAGGAAGCTGCCCAAGGCCTACAGCACGGGCTTCGTGGGGTGTGTGAAGGACGTGGTGGTGGACGGCCTGGAGCTGCACCTGGTGGAGGACGCCTTAAACAGCCCCAAAATCCTGCACTGCTCGGCCAAATAACCGGCGCCGCCCACCCTGTCTATTGCTGTAATTATTTTCTATTTTTGTATACTTTTATTGCTTTTTATATTGGAAAATACATCGTTGTTTTTCGTTTGTTTTTGTTTTGGTTCGGTTTGTTGTTTTCTGCTCCTCTGTTGTTGTTGGACGCCATCGTTCTCCGGACGAGCCCTGCAAGCCCTCGTGTTGTGGAGGTCTCTGGGAGGGGAGGCCGAAGCCCCGCTCGTGCCTGGAGCCTGGCAGGTGGCGCTGGTGCCGCCGTCCCCTCCCCTCCCCTCCGCCTCGCAGGACTGTCCAGCCCGGGCGGACCGGCGCCGAGGGATCGAGCGGGACCGGCCCCTTTGTGTTACTGTGTTGTTATTGTTCCTTTTTTTATACTTTTAAGAATTAATTTATGTGTGAGCGTACCTGTGACTGACTTCTAGCTTGCTACAGTACGTGATTGTAAGATAATGAAAGAATGAGCTGCCTTCGGCCGGCAGTAAGGAGGACAGAGCTCCCGCTGCGAAATCACACAGAACAAAGCGTGTTCCGACCCCGAAGGGCAGCGTCTGGGACGGGACAGACAGCAGTGCCCGTCTCCGCGGCGCTGTTCCAGCTCTGCGTGGGCCTCACCCCGCAGCGCGGCTCTTGGCTTCACAGAAACACGCGTGTAATGACCACGCCTCGCGTGTGGAGCTGTGCGCCTTTCTGATTTAGGAAACGCCAACGTCGTTTTAAACATTTAGATGCAAAACACCTGCCAGTGCAGGTTTCAGTACACGCGGGGAGAGCCTGCAGAGCTCGTCTTGCTAGCTGTTCATCATGCCTCATATCTCATGAGATATACAAATTCCTGCCGACAAAACCTTTGTGTTTCCTGTCTCTCTCACGTTTTCCTTGCTAAAAGGGTCGCGCCCTGGGCAAAGACGTAGCGGTCTTGTAATCAGCATTTGAAAGAGAAGTTAGGTGAAGATTTTGTTTGAACGTCAAAGGTTGCTACTGAGCCAAATAACAGATGCCTTTTTGAAACATACTGAGAGGCCTTAAAAACACAACAACGGAGAATTGGAACTGATAGCGTTTGTTGCATTGTTAATGCCTCACGGTATAATTAATGTTAACAAGAGCTAAGTGCTTTTTAAAAAAACTGTTTTCTCTTCTTTTTATTGGTTTAAGTGTTTAAAATGTGCCAAAAGAGAAAAAAAAAGAAACGTCTGTGATAGTCATGCCACCAGGGGGCGCTGTAACACAAGCAGAGGAGTCCTTCAGCGACAGAGGGCGCAGGGTTGGGCGCCAGGGGCCGGAGTCTCCGTTCATCTTGGGCAAATGGAGAAAAGACTGATATGTCCATTTGTGAGGTTTCTATTCACAAGCAACTGAGAACTTCCTTTTCCATTCTTGAAATGTAAGAAAAACAAACTGAAACGATCTCCAGATGCCTTTTGGGCTCAGCAGCCCAGTTCTTGCAGAAGCTGGGAAAAAAAAAGACAAGGATCCTTTGCATCTGTCATCCTTTGCCCTGAAGGAAACAATAAAAATACTAATTACAATAGTGCATGGGTTTGTGCTGTTGGATGAATAGCCTGTATAAAGAGAGAACCAGTGTAATCAAAGAGTTCTGTTGGTCTGAAACGTGCATTATTGCAAGACTTTAAAATTGTGCTCAATTTGCATTTATTAAGTGACAAAAAACGTGCTTGTTCACAGTAGGAAGCCAGTGGCCCTATAAATGGTTCCTTGCTTTTTATTTTTCTAACGTTCCACGTTACTAGAGATACTTTTGCACAAAGCTGGGATCTAAACTGTAAATTAGTAACGCATCAATCTCAAGGTGTTTTTGTATGATACACTGGAACAGAACATATGCAGTCGTGGGGAATTCACGATCTTGACATTTGGAAATCCGCGTCACTGGGGTTGGGACTTTGTAAAAGAAGGTCTTTAACACGTCTGTATTCTCTCCTCTGGGAGTGGTGTGGTTTTTGGGGCGAGGCTTGTGGAGATACAGGAGGCTTGTGTGGAGCGAGAGCTGTGATCGAAGCTTCCAGCCGGATTCTGCACAGGCCCTGAACACGGCGTGATCTGACGTAACGGCATTTCATTCTTGGTTGGCTCGTTTGTTGATCAGCTTCACATTAAAGTGAAAGAAATTTTACGGTAATAAATTTACAGCTGTGCAGAAAACACAGTTCCTGTCCGTCAGAAGCCTCGTCAGAAAACACAAATCAGACTAACGAGGGTTTTTGAAATACTGTAATAGGATAAAAATTCCAGGCTTGGCAACACGCTGTACCGTCTCAGAAATGCCTTAAACAATGGAAATTGCCTGATTCTGGTGACCGCTGTGTTCATGTTGTGTTGTGCACTTACTTTAGCCACTACCTTAGTTTTATCCCTATAATGTAAAAATAACAATAATAAATAATGACAACAATAACAAAACAATCCCAGAATGTTTTTTTAAAGTATTTTTCCAGCCCGTATTCCTTATTTATGTGTCTTCACATGGAGCGGAAGGCGGGCCTTTGTGAAGCGGCTGGGTGGGGCGGACCTGAAGGACAGTGCGCTACGGCGCCGCAGAGCCCCCACTCACGTCAATACCTGTGTCTTGTGTTCCTGCCACCACGACTTAAAGTCTACAAACCTCCTTCTCCTCCTCCGGCGTGTCTTTGTTCCGCGGCGGGCGGACTTGGAGAGAGGGAGAGAAAGGGCCGTGAGACACAGAGGCCACTCGGGCGCGGGGACGAGGGGCAGAGAGACTGGGCCAGCAGGAAGTGCAGGGCCTGACAAGGAGGATGTGCGCGCACAGCTCTCTCTCACTGCTCAGCAGCAGCGCTCTGGACTGAGAGCCGGCGATTCCACATTAGGAGAGACGTCATGAACAATGAAGTTGTTTTCCTCCTGTGCCCTCAGTCCTAACCTTCTTAATGTGTATGTGGTATTTAAGAGTCCGGACGTTTTAGTCTTGACAGAGGCCGAATTACACCACAACGAAAGAAAATTGCTTCAAGTGTTGTGCTGCTTGAAACTGTGACGGGGGGCCGGATTAGACACCTAAAACGAGAAATCGGAAGCTTTTATGAGGAAATGTGGTGGAATTCGCCCTTAAGCCCTGCAGTAATTCTGCGTGGAAAATGAAAAGTTCAATCGCTCATAAAGGCCGGCTGGCTTCACCCGCGTACACACACACAGTCTGCTCACACGCAGAATAACGAAGTCATTCTTCGTTAAGACAAGGGAGCTCCTGTCTGGAGGGATCCGAAAGCCCTCAGTCCACAGACGTGCTTGTCAGAGGTTCATCCTCTCCGAAGGGTTCAGAAGGCAGGACTTCTGAAAGAACGTCCTCCTCTAGCATCCTGCCATCACACAGCAAGGAGACATCAGTGCACACAGTAAAACATCAGATCTTAGCATTACGATTTAAGAAAATAAATGAATTCACAGTTCTGACTCAGCTGTGTCTGCAGCTGGGAGAGTGGCACACAGTAATACTGACAGGCAGTAACGCTCCACACACCAGAGTCCCCGGGCAGCTCCTTCAAGCCTCGTGCAGCAAGGAAGAGAAGCTCACAATTCGGCTGCATTTCAAAACTGTTACACTGGGCTTAGTTAATACACAACTCCCTGCTGCTGAAGCAAACAGATCTGCATGCTTGCAAGAGCAACACGCCTTCTCTACAGCAATATGTATTTTCCCCTCACTCTGTACACCTGCCTGTAGAGAGAACAGATTCCTAGTGAAATTGCTGTGGTTTCCATTGCAAAATCAATTCAGAAGGGAATAGGAAAGCAAGCTATTGCAGTCAATGGAACACTAACTCTCTAGGAATAAACAACTGGCTGGGATTTGATCCAGCAATTAAACTTTGTCTGCTCTGCGGTGGTGCTGCTCGTTCTGGCCACTGTGGGTCAGGAGGGGGGTAATTCTGACCAGTGCGGGTCAGGAGGGGGGTAACTGGCTCTGAATCCCCACACCAGATTAAGGCCTGGCGATGGCCGGGGCAGAGAGACATCAAAGCAGTTCTCTTTGCAGTTCAATGATTTATAAGCAAAGAAGCTGGTCGTTTATTTCAGGAAACATGAAACACCCCTCGAACCCACTGTAGCGAGTGGTCAGACTGTAGAAATCGTCAGTGACTGCAAGGACTTGGGACTGGTCCTAGACACAGTCCTGAGCTTGGACGAGTGCTGTGACAGCATTTATAAAAAAGGACAACAGAGACTCTTTTTTTTTCTGAGGAAGCTCAGCTATTCCAAGGTAGATGGAACCATCTTAATGCTTTTCTACAAGTCTTTTATTGAAAGTGTCTTTACATACTGTCTCACTTGCTGTTCTTTGGTAACATCACTACCATTGAGTGTGACAGACTGGGAAAGGTAGTCAAAATAAGTCATCAATTATTTGGGGCGAGTCAGATCGCCTTTAGATACTTAATATTCTCTACAAACAGAGGGTGGCAAACAGAGCAGGGTGTATTATGGACTGCGTCTCTCAGCCCCTCCACAGCAAGTTCACACTTCGCCCGTGTGGGAGACGCCACTGTGTCCCCAGGTGTGATAGTAACAGACACAGGAAATCTTTCATCCCCTCTGCAATATCCCTTCCAAACAGTGCATCCTTCCCCTCCTCCTGCTGCAACACTGTTGCCCGGGCGTCTTGGTTGGCAAAAAGCCGCCTGTGCCGGTGTCGGTAACGTTGGGAATGCGCTGTAAAGCGAATTTCCCCAAACGGGCCGGAAAAACCGAAACTGAACGGCGAGCCCGGGGCGGACCTGACGGGCCGCCGTAGAGAGAGACGCGTCCGTGCGCCGCGCCCTGTGGGCTCATCCCGCCCGGGACGGGGAGACCCGGTGGGACGGGGTTCGGCTCAGAAAGGGCGGGCAGACCAGCTGCTCTGGGAGTCAGGACTGTTTCTGGACCCCTCCAGTCCCGATCCCTGAATGCCGGACCCCCCAAGAGAACGTGACCTTCGGCCCTGAAACGTCCAGTTCACCTCTGTTCAAGACCCCCCCCGGCCCGAGCACGTCGTGTGGGTCCGACACAACACCACCCGCAGTCGGGACACTGCGGAGGAGCCGGGTGCGGGCGGAGACCGGCGCGCAGGTGAGAACCCTCGTCAGTATGCGCTCCCGATCCTGGAGGTAGAGGCTACACCGCCTTTTACAGGCAGCCGGCAGCCCCCAGCGACAGACGTCCTGGGCACCGCCGGCCACCGGCCGATCAGCGAACTGAGTCAGGGCCAGTCCGGCCTGGTTGGAGCCAAAACCCGGTGCACACAACACCTGGATCCAATCCGCTTCGACACCCTGAACCTTGATTCGGACGCGGCTCACACAGAGCAACGGCCAATGTTCTGAATGCGAGTCGAGGAAGAAACAAAAGGAAGAGCTGAATTAAAGTACTTCCTACTAATGCGCCTCTGCAGAAGCGGCCCCCAGTACCGCAGCCACCCGTGCGTGTCCGGGTTTCTAGCCACGGGATTGAAATTCCAGATTTAGTCCGATGTTGGTTTGTTGTTGTTTTTTCTCATTACGCCCCGGCAGATGATTATGACCGCAGTGTGCTGGAGTGGAGAGGCTCGGGCGGCCGGGGGGTCGCTGTGTGTTTAAGAGCGCTGTGCGCCGGGAGCCGGGGGCGTGGTCTGGTCAGCGCCGGGGCTCCGGCAGGACTGCGCCGCCTCACTCGGGGGTCCGGCGGTCCTGGAGAGAAGCCCCTCTTGCGGTCGGACTCGGACAGCCTGCGGAGACCGGTCATGACTTCTCGCAGGTGAGGCGAAAGGCTGCTGCTGCCGCCGGTGCCACGGGGGTGCGGGGAGTTCGGTGTCGGGACCGGGCGGGATACATTTGTGGGCTCCGGGACTCCGAGCCGCCCGTGTCGCCTCGGCTCGGGCTTGATCTCGCGTCCGACACCGCGGCGTCGCGGACACGGGCTCCGGTGCCGTTCCAGATACGGGTGTCCCGCCGGGCCGGGCCGGGCCGGGCCGGACCGGACCGTCGGCGGAAACCGAAATGCTGAGCCCCCCACCTGCGCTCAGGGGGCCGTGATTGAGGTCCCATCTCCCGCAGGGTCGTGGGATTGAGACAGGAAGTCCGGCTTCCCTGCGGCGGCTCTCTCGGTGACAGGCGTGTGTGGAAGGGGACGGGTGCTGCGTTGTTTCTGCGGTTTGTTTTGGTGTCGGCTCTGGGGCTTTGCGCTGATATGTTCTCTGCTCCCTCCGGCCGGCTGCACCGCGACGATGGCCGCTGCTCCTGTGTCGCTGCGATGGGACGACTTGGAGATGATAAATAATCTTGCGAGCTGTGGTTCCACGTCCGTGTGAGGGACCGAGAGAGTTGGGTCTCATCAGCGCTGTATGTAGCAAGAAATAGGACGGACGCAGGGGCACAGCGCGACCTGGCCGGGTACCGGATCACAGTATGAGGCGGCCGTTCCCCTCTTCAGCCGGGGCACCCCGGGATGTCTGGAGTTGATCCTTTATTCCGAGTGACGTCAGTTTGTCCGAAGTGTACTGTAGGGGTTCGGTGTGTTTGCAGACTCAAAGGAAGTGTCCCTCTAACGTGGGCTTCCCGTGTCCAAGGCAGTGCCGGGTCAGTGCGAGGCCGATTTACTCTGAAGATTGAGAGGTTGACAGCTCTTCTGTGCCCAGATAATGGCGCAGTTTTGTCTTACTTCGTACCTAAACCCTTTTAAGGCCAACCAAACCACGAGAACAACGGGCGCGTTGGAGTGAGGAGAGGTGTTGCTGTAAACCACTCGAGTGTGTTTCTCACCCTGGAGTTAAAACCGGATTATGATTCCTTCGTTTTCCGGTTTTAAAGAGAAACTCCTTAGCTCGAGAAACATCGCTTCCTAGCCAGTTTAATGGGGTGCTTTAGGTGCTCCCTTTTGTGTTCTGCACAGCTGTCATCGTGTCGGAGCAGGCTGGCGTGGCGTGACGGTGTTGTGGATAGTCTGTCTTTCCTGCGCCAGGGTTGCGTGTCCTGCGTCACTGGCGCAACTTTCTCCTGAAACTTTGTGGCCCTGGGGATGCGGCAACATGAGTGATATCATTTATTCTCTCCTGGGGGACTTTACTGGATAATTCTTGTATTTTATTAACTGGCAACCAAGCGTATTCGGCAGAGATTAAAGGATTAGCCCTTCTGTGGAGAATATTAGGGCTGGGCGTCTCAGCGATTTTCATTTCGCGGGGCTTTGAGTGGTCTGTGCGCGTCAGACATTTTATTTATAGGAGCTACCGGGAAGTGTTTGGGCACGACTAGGATTAAGAACTGATTCTGGGGTTCGGTACGAAGACGAATGCGTCTGTAAGTGCCTTCCTATCGGTCAGTGCGCACTGTCTACCTGGGACCCTGGACAAAGGCCCGATGCCCAGTCAGTGGCCCTCTCGCATCCCAATTTCCCATTTGCCACATGGTGGTCTCATACAGGCTGTCCAGGTCACTGGAGGGGAGAGTCTCTGCCTGCCTGCTGCAGCACCCGGAGGAGCCTCTGCTCTCCCACCAGGTGTGTGACAGAGCTGAGGGCCTCTGCTGTCCCACCAGGTGTGTGACAGAGCTGAGGGCCTCTGGTGTCCCACCAGGTGTGTGACAGAGCTGAGAGCCTCTGCTGTCCCACCAGGTGTGTGACAGAGCTGAGAGCCTCTGCTGTCCCACCAGGTGTGTGACAGAGCTGAGAGCCTCTGCTGTCCCACCAGGTGTGTGCCAGAGCTGAGGGCCTCTGCTGTCCCACCAGGTGTGTGACAGAGCTGAGGGCCTCTGCTGTCCTTTCAGGTGTGTGACAGAGCTGAGAGCCTCTGCTGTCCTTTCAGGTGTGTGACAGAGCTGAGGGCCTCTGCTGTCCTTTCAGGTGTGTGACAGAGCTGAGGGCCTCTGCTGTCCTTTCAGGTGTGTGACAGAGCTGAGAGCCTCTGGTGTCCCACCAGGTGTGTGACAGAGCTGAGGGCCTCTGCTGTCCTTTCAGGTGTGTGACAGAGCTGAGAGCCTCTGGTGTCCCACCAGGTGTGTGACAGAGCTGAGGGCCTCTGGTGTCCCACTAGGTGTGTGACAGAGCTGAGAGCCTCTGGTGTCCCACTAGGTGTGTGACAGAGCTGAGGGCCTCTGCTGTCCTTTCAGGTGTGTGACAGAGCTGAGAGCCTCTTCATTGCCTTCCTGTGTCTAAAGAGTATTTACAAGTTCTCCCAAAAATGTGTATCTCCTTCTTAGCTTCCCGGGACTTCCCTGTGTGGCACCAAAACAGGAACCTGGAATAACGGGGGTTTTCCATCTAGGGGAATTATCATGGCCGGTCGCCCACAAGCCAGCGTTTCGTTCCCAGAGCCAGGAAAAGTCCAGGAAGTGTGGGGCTGGGGGGGTCTCGGAATGTTGGAATGTTGGCTGGAGAAATCCCCGGTGTTCGAGAGCAGAGAGCGGTCTTCCATGTGCCCTCTGGGTCGTCATTGCCAGGGTTCGAGGATCTTGTACCTTCGCATTTTAAAACATGGAAGGCTCAAACATCTAGGCTCATGTGATCCACTGTGATCACGCCTGGTGCTCTTGTCCCAGTGATCCACTGTGATCACGCCTGCTGCTCTTGTCCCAGTGATCCACTGTGATCACGCCTGCTGCTCTTGTCCCAGTGATCCACTGTGATCACGCCTGCTGCTCTTGTCCCAGTGATCCACTGTGATCACGCCTGCTGCTCTTGTCCCAGTGATCCACTGTGATCACGCCTGCTGCTCTTGTCCCAGTGATCCACTGTGATCACGCCTGCTGCTCTTGTTCGAGCAGAGCCTGTGTCAGTCTGAAAGAGCCGATTTTTTTAGCACACACTGGAGGATGTAGGATTACCGTGTTTTTATTCCCGACGGCAGCAGTAGATTTTTTTTTATTGTTCGGCTTATCCTGTAATCCCCTTGAATAGTAATTTTGTGGTATGTGTGGCTGTAATCTTGTGCACATTTTGTAACTCCTTTTTGTTTCCTTGTTAATACTGCATTTCTGTGAAATTAATAAGACCTGCGTCCTGGACAGAGAGAAGTAGTGGGCAGCCCTGGTTTGTTGGTGTGGGTCTGTGTTGGGGTGGAGAGTTGTGCTTCCTGTGGGGTCAGTGGGGCGACAGAGACACTCGGGGATGTACCCAGTGTGCTCAGGCACTTTCCCTCAAAAATCCCCAGAAACAGGCCCTTTCTGACCTTGAGCTGAGCTTCACCTCTTCATGCCTGACCTGCGTCTCACCTGCGTTCAGTCTGGACCGGTTTTTTTTTAAGTTTGGAAACACAGCAAGGATGAAACTTTTTTTTAAAAATTGCTAGCATCTATTTTTTTTTTTATCTGAAGCACATTCTGTACTCCGCAGCGAGACGTTTGTGTTGGAGAGAGCCCAGCTGGAGGAGCTCTGGGCAGCCAGAATCCGAGTCACACAGTAACAAAAACAAGTCTGTTACTTAGGAACCCCCCCACCCCCTGGGGTGGACTGGTCACCTGCCACAGTGGGCGGGGTGCCCAGGGCAGGAGCTGCTGCGGCCCAGGCTGGCCCAGGGCAGGAGCTGCTGCGGCCCAGGCTGGCCCAGGGCAGGAGCTGCTGCGGCCCAGGCTGGCCCAGGGCAGGAGCTGCTGCGGCCCAGGTTGGCCCGGGTTCCTGACAAGCCTCTTGTGTGAGGGGGAAGGGGGACTGGGTTTTCCTTTCCTCACACTGGAGCACATTTATCCTCCCCACTAAATTTTCCTTGCTGTGCTGTGTTGTGGGCACGGCGGCGGACAGTGAGCCAGCGCTCTGCAGTGGAGTGCGTGTTGTGGGCATGGCGGGCAGTGGGCTGGACAGTGAGCCAGCGCTCTGCAGTGGAGTGTGTGTTGTGGGCATGGCGGGCAGCGGGCTGGACAGTGAGCCAGCGCTCTGCAGTGGAGTGCGTGTTGTGGGCATGGCGAGCAGCGGCCTGGACAGTGAGCCAGCGCTCTGCAGTGGAGTGCGTGTTGTGGGCATGGCGAGCAGCGGCCTGGACAGTGAGCCAGCGCTCTGCAGTGGAGTGCGTGTTGTGGGCATGGCGGGCAGCGGCCTGGACAGTGAGCCAGCGCTCTGCAGTGGAGTGCGTGTTGTGGGCATGGCGGGCAGCGGGCTGGACAGTGAGCCAGCGCTCTGCAGTGGAGTGCGTGTTGTGGGCATGGCGGGCAGCGGGCTGGACAGTGAGCCAGCGCTCTGCAGTGGAGTGCGTGTTGTGGGCATGGCGAGCAGCGGCCTGGACAGTGAGCCAGCGCTCTGCAGTGGAGTGCGTGTTGTGGGCATGGCGGGCAGCGGCCTGGACAGTGAGCCAGCGCTCTGCAGTGGAGTGCGTGTTGTGGGCATGGCGGGCAGCGGCCTGGACAGTGAGCCAGCGCTCTGCAGTGGAGTGCGTGTTGTGGGCATGGCGGGCAGCGGCCTGGACAGTGAGCCAGCGCTCTGCAGTGGAGTGCGTGTTGTGGGCATGGCGGGCAGCGGCCTGGACAGTGAGCCAGCGCTCTGCAGTGGAGTGCGTGTTGTGGGCATGGCGGGCAGCGGCCTGGACAGTGAGCCAGCGCTCTGCAGTGGAGTGCGTGTTGTGGGCATGGCGGGCAGCGGCCTGGACAGTGAGCCAGCGCTCTGCAGTGGAGTGCGTGTTGTGGGCATGGCGGGCAGCGGCCTGGACAGTGAGCCAGCGCTCTGCAGTGGAGTGCGTGTTGTGGGCATGGCGGGCAGCGGCCTGGACAGTGAGCCAGCGCTCTGCAGTGGAGTGCGTGTTGTGGGCACGGCGGCGGACAGTGAGCCAGCGCTCTGCAGTGGAGTGCGTGTTGTGGGCATGGCGAGCAGCGGCCTGGACAGTGAGCCAGCGCTCTGCAGTGGAGTGCGTGTTGTGGGCATGGCGAGCAGCGGCCTGGACAGTGAGCCAGCGCTCTGCAGTGGAGTGCGTGTTGTGGGCATGGCGAGCAGCGGGCTGGACAGTGAGCCAGCGCTCTGCAGTGGAGTGCGTGTTGTGGGCATGGCGGGCAGCGGGCTGGACAGTGAGCCAGCGCTCTGCAGTGGAGTGCGTGTTGTGGGCATGGCGGGCAGCGGGCTGGACAGTGAGCCAGCGCTCTGCAGTGGAGTGCGTGTTGTGGGCATGGCGGGCAGCGGCCTGGACAGTGAGCCAGCGCTCTGCAGTGGAGTGCGTGTTGTGGGCATGGCGGGCAGCGGGCTGGACAGTGAGCCAGCGCTCTGCAGTGGAGTGCGTGTTGTGGGCATGGCGGGCAGCGGGCTGGACAGTGAGCCAGCGCTCTGCAGTGGAGTGCGTGTTGTGGGCATGGCGGGCAGCGGGCTGGACAGTGAGCCAGCGCTCTGCAGTGGAGTGCGTGTTGTGGGCATGGCGGGCAGCGGCCTGGACAGTGAGCCAGCGCTCTGCAGTGGAGTGCGTGTTGTGGTCATGGCGGGCAGCGGCCTGGACAGTGAGCCAGCGCTCTGCAGTGGAGTGCGTGTTGTGGGCATGGCGGGCAGCGGCCTGGACAGTGAGCCAGCGCTCTGCAGTGGAGTGCGTGTTGTGGGCATGGCGGGCAGCGGCCTGGACAGTGAGCCAGCGCTCTGCAGTGGAGTGCGTGTTGTGGGCATGGCGGGCAGCGGGCTGGACAGTGAGCCAGCGCTCTGCAGTGGAGTGCGTGTTGTGGGCATGGCGGGCAGCGGCCTGGACAGTGAGCCAGCGCTCTGCAGTGGAGTGCGTGTTGTGGGCATGGCGGGCAGCGGCCTGGACAGTGAGCCAGCGCTCTGCAGTGGAGTGCGTGTTGTGGGCATGGCGGGCAGCGGGCTGGACAGTGAGCCAGCGCTCTGCAGTGGAGTGCGTGTTGTGGGCATGGCGGGCAGCGGGCTGGACAGTGAGCCAGCGCTCTGCAGTGGAGTGCGTGTTGTGGGCATGGCGAGCAGCGGCCTGGACAGTGAGCCAGCGCTCTGCAGTGGAGTGCGTGTTGTGGGCATGGCGGGCAGCGGGCTGGACAGTGAGCCAGCGCTCTGCAGTGGAGTGCGTGTTGTGGGCATGGCGAGCAGCGGGCTGGACAGTGAGCCAGCGCTCTGCAGTGGAGTGTGTGTTGTGGGCATGGCGAGCAGCGGCCTGGACAGTGAGCCAGCGCTCTGCAGTGGAGTGTGTGTTTTGCAGACAATGCAGGTGTTGAGATTGTTGGAGGGAAGGACTGGGGTGGTACACTGGTACGGGGGCTTCTTTTCTAGCAGCTCAGTCAGGGATGCCTCTGAAACTTTTGACTCCCCCTCTCTGAAGAGTCTGAGGTTCTTCACATGACTGTGGACGAGACAGCAAACAAGCAGCAAGGGGTCTCTGACCTCGGGGGTCCTGGCTCCTCCACTGTAGTTGGTCTTATAAGGACGCATAAATCACCTGTTTCTAATGAACTGGTAGGTTCATCAATTTAGCAGGTGATTTGTTTGTTAAGGGCTGGTCCTTGAGGCTGATGGGCTTTGTCACGATCCCTGCAGGGCGCACACTCCGCAATCTGCTCGTTCCTGGTCAGGGCCCTGGGAGCCGGGAGCGCAGCAGGCACCTGGCCAGCCTGGCGCCAGGAAGGCGATGGACACCAAGGCACCTGGCCTCGCCCACACGAACTAAGGGAGAACGCGCACACTCCACACAGAAGGCCCTCAAGCCCAGGACCTAAGAGCAGAAGCACCACAAACCACCATGCTGCTCGGTTATTTCCCATGTGCTCCAGTGTTCTTGTATTTCTTACCCTGGGAGTGGGGTGCCCTCAGCTCTCAGAGTGGGGGGCGGCTTTGGGAAGGTGTGAGCAGAACAAGCGGGTAAGACCCAGCTGTTTCAATCTTCTAAAAATACTGAGGGCATCTCTGAAATGTGTCCGACACAGCCTGGCTGTGGCAAATATAGGACTGGCAGGCCTTCAAAGCAGGCGAGCAGATTATCCTTTGTCACTGCGCCCAGATTTTTAAATAGCCCAGCGCTAATGAATGGGGCATTACGTAAGAACGAGAGACTGCTTGGTCTGGAGAGGAGGCCCATCTGCCCTCTCCATGGCAGACATGGAAACAACAGAGTGCGCTCGCCTGGGGCACTTCCTGTCTGCCCCCGGCGCTCACCTGGGGCACTTCCTGTCTGCCCCCGGCGCTCACCTGGGGCTCTTCCTGTCTGCCCCCGGCGCTCACCTGGGGCTCTTCCTGTCTGCCCCCCCCCGGCACTCACCTGGGGCCCTTCCTGTCTGCCCCCGGCGCTCACCTGGGGCCCTTCCTGTCTGCCCCCGGCGCTCACCTGGGGCCCTTCCTGTCTGCCCCCGGCGCTCACCTGGGGCCCTTCCTGTCTGCCCCCGGCGCTCACCTGGGGCCCTTCCTGTCTGCCCCCGGCGCTCACCTGGGGCACTTCCTGTCTGCCCCCCCCGGCGCTCACCTGGGGCTCTTCCTGTCTGCCCCCCCCCGGCACTCACCTGGGGCTCTTCCTGTCTGCCCCCGGCGCTCACCTGGGGCTCTTCCTGTCTGCCCCCGGCGCTCACCTGGGGCACTTCCTGTCTGCCCCCGGCGCTCACCTGGGGCCCTTCCTGTCTTCCTCACCTTCATCTACTGAGCTCCTGAAAAGACCCGCAGCCGAAACGTTTTTTAGCTTTTGGCGTGAAATTAACCCCTGCTTGGAGGAGGAGGTCACATAGGAGAAGCAGAGATGGAGAATAGATCTGCTGTCGATACTGCGGAGCTGCACGAGACGGAGGCAGAGCTCCAGGACGGTTCTCGTGCGAGTCGAGTTTTTCGGGTTTGGCGGGCGTGAAAAAAACACGCAGACGCACAGAGCTCCGTGTTTCACCGCCACCGGCTGCTGGCGGGATAAGGCAGCTGTGTGGCCCCGGGCCAAGGGTGGGAAGAGTTTTGCTTCTAATGTTAATAAGGAGGCTCGAGTGGGGAGCCGCGTCAGCAGGCGCAGGTGAAGCTTTATTCCTGCTGAAGGGAAGGAGACGCCACGTTTCAAGCGTGTGGATATCAGTAATCTCTTGGTCATTTTAATAATAACTGGATCGGGCCGACGGCGTGTGCGAGTGAGTGAGAGAGAGGAGGAGGAATCCGTTCAAATATTGTATATATTAAATGTCAACGGTCAGTGTGCCGTGAGAGGCAAGAGGCGGCATGATGTCGTTTTCGAGGCCAGAGACGTTGACGCCGCGCCGGGTCTCGTCACCGCAGCCTGCGGGACCCAGGCGCCCGCCTGCCGTGCTGGGGTGGACACGCGTGCTCGCGGGCGGGTGGGGGGTGGCGTCGCGCGTGTCGCGTTGGCAGGCCCGCAGGTGTGGGGCCGAGCCCGGTGCGCTCTTCCCGTCGTTCCGCCGGCCCGTGTCCGGGTGTGCGCTCTGGAGCGGCCGGGACTCCTGGTCTGGCGAGGGCGTGTTCCTGCAGCAGCTCCGTGAGCGAGGGTTTCGTGGGGGTGGACTGGGACACCTGGGAGGTGCCAACTCTCGTGGGCTCTGCGTGTCGTGGGGGTTAACAGGGAAGGCTTTTGAGAAAGCTAACTGCTGCTGTTTTAGCCAAGCCAATCCCGATGGCAGGAAATTGCACTTTCTTTTGAAACGAGTCAGGAAGGAAGTGACTGGTGTGTTTTGTGAAATCTAATACCAAGAAGGGAAAAGAAAGAGAGCAGGTGTCTAGCTCTTTGTAACAATTGTATTGTTTTGGGGGCAGCATGGTGGCGCAGTTCACATTGTTGCCCCACAGCACTGGGGACCCTGGGGTCAATTCCAGCCCTGGGGTGCTGTCTGTGTGGAGTCTGCATGTTCTCCCTGTGTGTGTGTGTGTGGGTTTCCTCCGGGTGCTCCGGTGTCTTCCCACAATCCAAAGACATGCTGGTAGGTTTACTGGTTTATTGGGAACTTGCTCCTGGTTTGAGCGTGTGTGTGTCTGTGTGTGTCCTGTGATGGACAGGCCCTGGTGTGAGTGTGTGTGTGTCTGTGCGTGTCCTGTGATGGACTGGCGTCCCGTCCAGGGTGTATCCTGCCCTGAGAGAGCCTCTGTTTCCCCTGTGACCCTGAAGCGGTCAGAAGATGGGTGGGTGGGTGGAATACTGTTTTGAAAGGACGAGCATTCCTCTCTGGTAATCATGAACCCATCACCCAGGCCCTCTTTCATCTGGGTCTTTTGGGAGTGACCTGTGGAAAATGCCAGAGAGTACGTTCCAGCATTCCTAGTGAGCTTACTGCTCCAGCGGGCGAGGACTGGTGTCTGTCGGCTGGTGGAACGACAGCAGGGGGAAAGGTTTACACGCTGAGTGCCAGGACGGGTGTTCCTCTGGGACAGCGCCTGGCTGTCCGGAAGACCCTGCGAGCGCGATTTACCGTGTCTCCCCCAAGCGCCTGCGGCAGCCAGGTCAGTCCTGCTAAGACAGGCTCGCTGTGCAGCTGGACAGCCTCCCTCGGCCATTTCGAACGGGCTGTGCCGTCTGCGGGCCACAGAGCCAGGGAGCGATCTGCGGCACCTTGCGGATGATTCTCTTGTTTTATTTTTAAATGAAATCGGCTGGTGGCTTGAGCCAGCCGAGCTGACTTCCTCTTCCGACGAGATGAGCGGCGTTTTGCAGCCAGCTGTCACTCCTCCTCCTCCTCCATTTATAGACCAAAAAGAGTAGAAAAAACCCAGCAGTGAGGCGATGTGTGTGTGCGCGCCTCTCTCTCTCTCTCTGACGCTTCGTCACGTTCGCCTCGCAGAATCCACAGTTGTTAGAGGGCTGATTGCACACTCTCCGCTATCGGGCAGCTCACACTCGTCCAAATCCCAGATTAAATAACCCCCCCCACCCCCGTCTGCGGTCCGCCCCCCTCCCTCCTTCTCCCCCTCCCTCCCACCGTCTTCCCTCTTTAACTGTCCTGTATTTTCCTGGATTACTGGTGTGGCTGTGAGGCAGCTGGGGAGCGACTGTCTGTGATCAGCATGGTGAGGTAAGGAAAGGGTTTCTCACTCTCATCCGCCTGCCTGCCTGGTCTCTCTTCCCCGTGCGCGCGCTCGCCTGCTCTCTGCTGTCCGGAGGTGCGCCGGCTCCCTCTCGGATGCGTTTCAGGGCGCCAGGCGGGCACTTGTCCTGGCGCTGCCCCTGCGTGGCCATGGGGACGCGGACCTGCCCCAGGTGGGCTGCGCGGGTCGGGGAGGGAGCCCCTGGCCGGTTCTGCAGGGCGATGGGACAGACCAGTTCGAGCTCGGCTGCTTGGCTGCTGGCTCCTGCCTCCTCAGATATTTGATCAGCTGTGTTAGGACTGTTTGGTGCTCGTTTATGTGAATCAGGGTGTTTTTCGAGCACTCCTTGGTGGTCTAGGAAATGCTGTTTCGGTCGCTCCTGTGTTAAAAGGTGTGCGTCTTTTCTCGCTGCCTGAAGCGCTCGGTACAGGACAGTCCTGCCTGCTCGGTCTGCACAGGCCTGGATCGCTGCACAGCTGTCTTGCTGCTGTTGTTTTTAAATGACTGTTGTGTGCGAAAAAGAATGAATCAGGTCTGTTTTAAAAAAATGACCAAAAACATCTTGTCATTTCTTGACCAATAATAATATTCTTGATCAATAATAATTGCAGTGAAATTCCTTGTACTGTAATGTACAAACTGGAAAATCGCAGCTTAGCTTGCACAAGTCCTCATTTTAATATTACTATACCCTGGAGTCTAATGTAATAAGGGAGAATGTGTCCAGTTAATGTCTCTTGAAAACCTCAATGTAAGTAAATTCAGGGGTTGAATTTCACTGAAATGTGTTTTTTCTCAGATCCCCGTGGATGGGAGTTGAATTTAAAAAGAAAGTGAGAGCAAGCAGTGGCTGGGAGGTTTATCAGGACAGGAGAGAGACAGCACTGCACGTTGTGCATCATTTCTGATACAAAAATAAATGCATTTCCATGACTCACTGTTGCTCGAGCTGCTGGGGAAACGGGCGCCCGGAGTGTGTGATCACACGCCGAGAGAGAGAGGCTTCGGGCCGGGCCCAGCGCCTGGGCCGCCCGCTGCCACAGATGGGCTTTTCGGCTGTGAGTGGGCAGGGCTCGTCCCAGAGGTGTCCTCCCTGTAGGGGTCACGTCCTCACGGGGTTTAATGACCGTGAAGACTTCATCCTGGTGCACCGCTGTCCAGGTGAGAGGCAGGCTCCTTCTGGCTCATTTTTGCGTTAACATGAAGAATAACGCAGAGGAGCTGCGAGTGAGCGAGTGAGAGAGGGAGACGGGTCACTGAAGTGTCAGTTCTCCACCAGCGTGCGCCTGCAGATTCCTGACCCTGGCTGTTGGGAATGTGTCAATGAAATGTGTTGTTTTCCTGGGACCTCACTGTTGGTGGCCAGCGTCCGGTGACAGACAGGCTCGATGGATTTAGACGGGCTCGCTCCCAACCCGTCCGAACCCAGAGCCCTGTCTAATCCCCTCTGTCAGCCACACAGAGGCGGACCCCTCTGCCTGGACGGACCAGGGGCTGTATCATGGCATCGCCTCCTGTTTCAGACGGGGGGTGAAATTTCAATAACTGAACTGGGGGAAGAGGGCAAAAGAGGAAAAAGGGATGTGGAAGTACAGCCGAAGTGTGCCGAACAGCCGTACCGCGCCACGTTTACTGTGGGCAAGAGTTGCCAACCCAGCGGCTGTAGATTCTTTGGTTTTCCTGCGTGGGCTGTTCCTTTTCAGAATCTTCTCTTGACTTCTTCGGCGGGATTTAAAGCTCGTCGTGCTCGTGGGCCGACCTCCAAGCGCGAGAGTGCAAGAATGGCCTCTCAGTTGCACCCTTCCGGTGCGCGTGTCTCGTTCGGTAGTCCGGGTCGAAGTGAATCCCATCCAAGGATCACGTCCATCCTGTTCTTGAAAGCAGCCAGGATACGAGCCCCGTATTCAACCACAGCCAGCTGCTGTCTTATGAACCCCGCGGGTCTTGGGGTGGCCAGTCAGATGGAGGGCCCTGTCTCTGGGTCCTGCCCGGCCCAGGTCTCGGTGGAGGAGCTGTATCGCACAGGCGCAGCCCGGCTCATGTGGTGGCCCTTGGGATTCTGACCTCCCTTGTGGTCCGCCTGGAGTGTTCTGGGATGTGTGTGGCACAAAGCTGTGTGGCGGAAGTGTTCAGGTGCTTCTCCTGCGTGTGTACCTCCCTGGAACACCACAGCTGCGGAATCCTGTTGAGCTGGGAGTTTTATTTCCCTACCCAAAGTTACGATTTCCTTAAAAAGCTTGAATTGATCTGGGGAAAGAAGTGTTTTATTGGGGCGCGGGCTGTGTTTTTCTTAACCACTGAAAGTGTTTTGGAAATTTAGGCTCTGCTCGTCTTTTTTCTCACATCGTTAGGCTTTTGCGCTCGTGGAGTAACGAGGGTGAGAGGGTTTGAAGTTGTCAGAGTACCCAGCACTCGCTTGAGCTTCAGAGAGAACAGAAGACAGTGAAAGGTCAAACGTGCAGAGGCACGCTGCAGAGCTGGTACAACTGATGTTAAAATTTCTCAGGAAGGTTGTGGAGAGACGTTGACGGCGTGAGACCAGCACTGCGCCAGCGCCACTTTCCGAAAGGATCTCACCCGATTTCTGCAGTTCTGAGTGGTTCTGAAGTACAGCGAAGGGTGTTCGGACTCTGGCGCGGGTTGTGATCCAGGTTTCAGCTCTTTGCTGTGTGCGCGGGATTCCTGGGGCTCAGGCGCCTGTCTCCCCAGGTGGTGAACCGTGGTCCACACGAGCTCGGCGCGGCCCATAAAAACCGAAACCCTTTTCACACCACAGCGTGGATTCGAGTCCGCAGCCGCCTGGCTGTAGGAATAGGCCTGCGTTCGGAGGGGTTGAATGAGGTGTCTTTTAAAGACCCCCCCCCCCCGCCCCAGCTTCATGTTCCCGTGTCTAATTGCTCTTCTATAAGCTCGTGGTAAGATGCGCCAGAACCCGTCCCCTGAACGCTGACGCTCTGGAGAGCGAGGCAGCTTTGATCTGCGCTCTGGTTGGACCCCGGTGTGAACAGAGAGGCGCAGCCTGGCCGCGTTGCAGGCGATTGCATCACCTGGGCCAGTTCTGAGCGAATTCACTGGAGCGTCCTCCCTGTTCGTCTCGAACGGTTTTGTCATCTTGTCAGCTGGCTGATAACGCTTCTCTGCTGCTGAAGTGTTCAGAATGCGGCGCTAGTTGCGAGGGCGATCTGCTGTTTCCCAGAAACGTACCTTACTTTTTTAAAAAGGGCAACACGACTCGAGAGTGTGCTAAGCTGTTGTGGTGTTGGGGCGCTGTGTTCAGCAGAGTGTTCCCGGCTCTATATAATGTAATGTGCTTCCGATAAGCAGATAACAGGTAGTGAATATTACCACAGGTAGAGGGGGTGTAAAAAAATGTTAGGAGAAAGAACTGCACGTTGTTAGTGGCTGAATTTGGTTTATTCTGGATTTAACTTCTGTGGGCATGATGTGTAGGCATTCTGCTCCAACTCCCCTTCACCTCCCAGTAATAATACAGGGATTGTTGGTATGAAGAATTGCTGGCTGTCGTAATACTGTCACTGCTTGCGTCTTCAAATCCGAATGATTAGCGACTGGAATAATCTGCCTCGGAGTCCGTGTTCGTAAATTATCCTCTGGATTTAATCTCTTGGGGGGGAATTAGAAACGGCTCTACAGTGGGTCAGGTGCAATCCGTGTTGAGGCCTATACCCTGCCCAGATGTTCAAAATTCATGTCTGGTTCTGTTGTTACATTTCCGACTGCATTTGTATATAGTGTTTTATTTAGTTTGTTGTAATACCGATTTTTCATACCGCAGTATTAGTCTTCACTCCAGCATGGGTAAGTGGTTTGGGCTCTGAAATCCATCAGCAAGCCCTGCTGTAGAAATGGCAGCCAAATCTTGTGTATAATCAATACTAGATGTAATTGTTAGCTCTGTAAATTGTCAGTCAGTCTGTGATTGTCAGTGACTTTTATTAATAATGATGCATGAAGGATTTTTTAATTCAAGGCTGTGGATCTGATGTGTGATGGAGACGGTAGTTAAACTGATTTTAGTTTTTTTATTTTCTTGCATCTAGCAACCGACTTCTCCAACTGGTGTCTTAGCCGCCAGTCTGCATCTAAGATGTGTAGAATCAGATTACTCCACAGTGGTTTTTTATGAGGGGCGCAGGATGCTGTCTTGTACCTCCTTGCAGGTTTCAATCTGCAGACGCAGCAAAACCACCTGTAGCCCCATGACTCCTGATGTATGAGCAGATGCCTCTAGCTCGCCCACTTCAACTCTCATGAGCCCGGTGTGACTTCAGTACTTGTCTGTTAAGATCAGATGCATTCATGGAACTTGATTTGCAGTGTATTTGCCTAATTGTTTCAGACCCTGCAGAGGAAGTCTTGCGAGTTATTGTAATTAAACAACAAAGCTTTAATGATGGAGTTTTCGAAATGCCCGGTGTTTCGAGTTTTGCTCGTTCTGAAATGTGAACGCAGGCCTTGCTTGTCCCGAATCTTGGTTTCCAGTGGGTCACGCGCCCAGGTGCTGCTCTGTCGAGGGTCTCCTTGCTATGTGCCGATGATGCCAGGCCTGTGAGGGGCCCTGCTGAGCACCTGCTCGGCGTTCAGGGTGTGTGTTGCTGCTGCTAACATCCAGAGAAGGGCATGTGAGCAGGGCATGACTCACAGCTCCTTTTTCACTCTCATGTTCTGCTCTATTCTTCCCCTTTGGATGAATCATCCACACTAACAAGAATTCTGCTCTGTTACCAGAACTGTCTGCGTAACCTCAGTTTCTGCCCAGTATCGGGGGACACGGCTGGCCATCACCAAATCGTGTTTTGTAGAAGAGTGCTAAACGTTTCGATGTAAAGAACAAAGCAGAAGCCGACACCGTGCGTCAGTCTGTTCTGTTTCAAGATCAGTCTTGCATCGTTTTCCTCGTGTCTTTGGCTGAGCTTGGATGTCTGCCGTTCAGGGTGCTTACAGGATCGCTGCAAGCGTGTCGACAGCACCAGGAGCTGTGGCTGCCTGCACTTCGCTGTCCTGCGTCTGTTCTGAAGCACGGTGATGCACATACCCTGTGAGACAGCCACGGAAAGAGCTCTCTGTGCTTGCAGGTCTTCCTTAGTACAGTGACACCTGACCGAGAGCCCCTTTCAAATCCCTTAAAAGCCCATGTCCCTGGGTTCTTCCCTTCCCCGACGAGCAGCAGGGCAGCAGGCGCTTACTGCTGGCGTTTAGTACTGGTGCTCTTTATGGTGAATCTTTCTTCATAAGCGTCATCAAACTGGAACAAACCAGATCGTTGAGAGCCAGTCTAGCAAAAAGCAGACATGGACTGGACCAGACGTTACAGACTGCACTGATGGTGTGTAAATGGAAGTGTGTTTAAAACCGCAAACAGGAGCCAGTTCTTTACACAGAGGGTGGTGGGGGTCTACAACAGGCTTCCCAGCTACATCATTGAAGCCGATTCCCTGGGTTCTTTCAGGAAATGGATGGATGAGATCCGTGGGTTAATGATTAATGATCTGCTCACCACCAAGACAGGACGAAGGCGCAGCTGACCGGCAGGCTTGGAGTGGTTTGTCCTCGCTTGGCGCGGGTGCGAGGGAGCGAGGAGTGGAACGAGAGGGCGGCAGGAGCTCCGCTCCACGGCTCCCTCCTCGCCCTTTCTCCTCATTTGCATGTTGGCCTCGGTTCAGCGCTTGTTTGTCTTGCCTTCCTCAGCAGGGGAAACCTTTTTTTTAAAGAATATCTTTATTTTCACTTCTGTGTGTGTGTCACATTTTCCACTGCCTGAATCATCCTTACTGGAATAGCGGTTCAGAGTAGTGCTGTCTCTCGCGGGTTTTTTAGAGCTCCTTCTGCCTGCTGATCCGGAGATGAGCTCGAGGCCCCCGCTCCTGGGGCGCCCCGACAGAGAGCCCCCCCGTCCCACTGCCCGCACGGGGCTCCGTTCACTACCGAACAAGGAACCACTATTGCTGGTCATCAGGGTTTTGCTTGAACAGAGGTTCTTCCACTGAATGAGGTTGCAGGTGTGAATGCAGATTTTAATGTGCTGATCATTGGAAATGCTGCCTGCTGGAGCCACCTTCCTGTGCGACAAACGTCTGCACTTCTAGCGTGTACAACATTCAGCCTCTGAGCATCCCAGGGAAACATCCTTCAAGGCAGGACCGGGAAGTGGGAGCATGCCGAGCTCAGCGGTAACGGAGACCGAGCGAGGCACAGGCCAGCCTGACGTCGTGAGACGTGTCTGAGGGTTTGTGTCTGACTGGGCCGTGCCATCGGCGCGCAGAGGGATTCACGCACAGCTGGCCCAGCGGCGGCGATGTTCGGCCAGCCCAGCTGGCGCTGTGAGGCCCGGCTGTTGTTTCCCCGCGCGGACGGGCAAGGAATGGAGAAGCGCCTGGCATTCCCAGAGCCGGCGGTCACGGGATCGAGAGCCCCCTGCTCTCCCGCCGGCGCTAGCGCTCAGAGCCACGGGCGCGATTGTTCCTGGTGAATGGGTCTCGCTCACGCTGACATTTTGTTTTCACTTCCAACTTGTTTTACTTTGAACTTTTTTTTTTTTTTAGCACTAAGACTAAGTTCATCACCAGTCTGAATTGCTTCCCTGCCGTCTGCTCCCATGTAGATCCTCCGAAAGGATCTGTTTGAAGGACAGGCCGTTTAGAGGCCGGCTGGCGAGGGGAAGGTGTGCGTGAGCGTGCGGGCGAGCGTGTGTGTCAGTGTGAACCAGCCTCCCCCCACACACACTCCCACACACCCCTGGCAGCACACCGCGGCCACGCTCTGTTCTCATCGCGGAGCCAAAAGCGAAGAACAGTACAAATAGGCTGAAAAACCTGCAGATAAATATACATCAGCGTGTTCTTTAGCAGCGCGTGGGATGCGGGTTCGAACAGGTCGTTCAAACGTTTGATCAACTGTGGAAAGGGAGGCACATGAAGTCAGTAAAGAGCTTTTCTTGAGGCTGATCAGCCTTTACTATGTCATGATACAATTGTTTGGTTCATTGTTGTCAAAGGGTGTGTGGTTTTCGAAGGGGAAATGTGAAAACGCAGTAATTCACACGTGTTGCAGATTATTCATTATCTGTGAAATTCCTCGCCTGAACCTTGTGTTTGTGCACCTTGGCGCTTTCTCTGTGCCTCCTGGAGCCCCAGTGGCTCCTCTCTCTGCTCGTCTGCTTCTGCTCCAGCTGGACGCGGAGGAGAGTGTGACCCGGCAGCAGTGGGGGTGGCTGGAATTAATAAACCGGGCATCAGCACCTCGAACCGCAGTTCGCGCTGTGAAATGAAACCGCCAGAGTGGTCACACGAGGCTTGCAGAAATTCTTCATTTATGAAACATGTCTTAAATAAATCATCATCATTACGGTAAAACAAAGAGCAGTAAAGTAAAACAATCAGATACGGGTGGAAGTTGTTTTATCTTCAACACGTAGTTTATCTAGTTTCCACAGGTTTTCTGTATCAGTGCAGTAAAACCCCAGGTTTATAAGATCCCTCTGATTTGTTTCGCACAATTGAACTGATGAATTTTAGTGTAGAAACTGTTTCTGTCAGTAACATTTCTTCGTACCGTTTTCTGCAGTTGTTAGTCTCTCTTCCTTTTAATTGCGGTGCCTTTCTGTAAGCAGGCTTGCCTCTTGCTAACAGAATTGCACTAATTGGTTTACAATATGAATGAGTCACTCTTTTCACTGCCTGTCTCTGCTGTTTCTTACTCACTGAACTCTTTATGCTGGAAATTCTTTTCTTCACAGTGAGACTTGAATACAGAGTGCTCTCTGTGACCGGTCTTGATCAATTCAATAGCTGTCAGTATGTGATCACCGCTGGCCGGTGTTGGTGGGCTGTCCTGGACCTGGACCTTCGCTGGGCTGGTGGTCAGGGGGCGCTGGACCACAGGAAGCCTGGCAGGAGCTGTGGGTTCGGGTTCGAGCGAGTTGAGTCCCGGGGAGATGAAAAGCGCAGGCAGCCGGCCACCCGCGTCACCCTGGAGTGAGCTGTGTTAAAAATGTGCAAAGGGAAAATGAACTTAAACATGCACACCCTTTCAGTTTTATTTATTGCTTGATCTAAAACTCAGCCCATGGAGAAAAGCGCATGGAGGGGGCTGTAAGAGGGCTTCGGCGGGGTGGCAGGCGGGTCGTGGTCAGAGAGTAGTGCTGCTGTCGCGGGCCCTGGCAGTCCAGAGGTGTGGAAAGGGACGGGCGTGCCCACAGCGCAGCTTGAGGCAGCAGAGCGCCGCTCCTGAGCTCCTGGGCTCCTGAGCTCCTGAGCTCCTGAGCGAATCCCAGCCCTCCCTTCCGGCCGCTCCTGATCTCTCTGTCTCTGTTCCCTGTCTTTCCAGGTGGTTCCACCCCAACATCACTGGGATCGAGGCGGAGCAGCTGCTCTTAACCAGAGGGGTCCATGGCAGCTTCCTCGCCCGCCCCAGCAAAAGCAACCCTGGGGACTTCACCCTGTCCGTCAGGTACTGCCCCGCGCCTCGCTGCCGCCCGGCCCGCCGGTACCCTCTGCCTGCGCCGGGCTGGACAGCAGCCCCTCCCTCCTGCCCATGAGTTATGGCGCTGTTCTTGTTCATGAAGTCACTCGCGCCAACCCTGCACTCCTGAGCAGCTCAAGCGTTAGGGGCCTCCAACCAAACTGGGGGTGTGTGGTCACGGGGCCCGAGCGTGTGTAGTGGGGCCCTGGGCTCGGGTGCGGGTGTCCACAGGATGGCCGACCAGTGCTTCCAGCCCAGCATGGAGGGTCAGCTGCCCCGAGGCCAGCAGCGGGTCCAGCTGGGAGGGGCTGCTCAGCTCAGCTCCAGCCAGGGACTGGGGGGTAAGACAGGAGGGGGGGTTAGTCCAGTCGGGCTGTTGCCCTGCGTGGTGCTGTCTAGACTCAGCTGTGCTGTCGGGCCGGGCTGACAGCGCTCAACGAGCCTCACCCTGCCTGCCAGGAGTCTTATCTCCCTGGCCCAGTGCTTCATCTCCATTCCTAGCAGTGAAGTCTGGGGGTTGGGCATGGGGGTGAGGAATGGCCTGACGAGGCCGTTACTGTACAGAGTAGAGGCCACCGTCGGCAGACTAGGGCAGGCTAGGGCAGTCTGCACAGGCTCTTCACGCACAAACAGGAATCCTGGATATATCAGGTTACATTTGTTAAAATGTAACTGCAGTCATCACCATCAACCTCTGGGTTTTTTACTCTTTCACTTGATTTTAGCAGCGTTGTGCTGTCCGAGCTCTGCCGCCTCTGTGTAGTTACACAGTGAACAGTGTACTAGTCTGGTTGTATGAAGGTGTTTTCTCCTGTGGCAGTGGCTGCCGGTAACTTGCAGGCCAGTCTGTGCAGGATGAGTAAATGACCTGAATCATGTGTCTTCTTCAAACGCCAGAGACAGGACAGCTCACTGTGAGATCATCTAGCGAAACCGAGCTGTGCCGGAAATGGTCGGTTATGTGGCAGCTAGCTCCGATGAGTTTTTGCTCTTTTTGAAGAGGGAGCGCGTACGTGATTCGCTGGTCTGTGCGGTTTCGGGGCAGAGGCGTATCGCGGTGGCGGGCAGGACACTTCCCCCTGTCATTTTCCATTCGGAAACCTGCCTGAGACAGACTCCGGGCCGGATCTGCAGAGCTCAGACGGGCCCACCTGTGCTGGAGTGCAGTCAGATGTGGCCGGAATGAGAGCTTGCTCTCTGTAGAGTTTCCGTTCTGGAAATTTTGTGGGGTTCGCTCCCAGTTGATCGGATTGACACACTTTTTGTTCTCGGCTGCACGTTTGTGTGGGAAAGAGCTTTGCTTCATTGAAGTGTAGAAATGTTAGAGGCTGGTGCAGTTTGTACGTGAAACATTATCCTGGGAACGGCCCCTATTCTCCGGCAGCCCCTAGCAACATGTTTCCAGCGTGTCACAGAACGAGGCTGCATGTCTGCGTGGGCAGACCTGTGTTAGGATCCCATTGCGCAGCAGTCTGATCCACTCCTGGCTTTAAGAGCTGCAGGCTCTTGTGTATGAGATTTGCCGAGCGCTGTTATCTGGAGTACAGAAGCACGAACAGAGGTTTAGCAGAGCGAATTGTTCAGCAGTCCTCAGCTTGTGGAACATGGAGCTGCTTCCTTGTTCCCGGAAGTTCGCACACACTCTGAACGGTGGCATCTTTGCCGTTTCGACTGGAGTGGACGTGCTCTCAGCTCGTGCCCCCCCAGAGACCGCAAACCTGTCACAGCTTCCTCGCGGGGTCCAGAAGCCCCAAGAATAGCGCTCCGGGCTGTCACACAGGAAGCGCTGCGAACACAAGAGAGAGACTCGGAGCAGCGGAAGAGTCCGTCACGCAGTATTCCGTCTCCGCGGAGCGCCCGGCGAGCTCGCAGGAGGAGATTCCGCTGGTTGGGGTTCAGGTTTCCAGACATTTAGAAACACACAGAAGTTGCGGGACACGTTCTTCTGCTGCAGGGGCTGTTCATTTGTGCAGTTTGAGCTGTTTCCACAGGGAGGGGGGTAATACCAGACTAATTGTCCTATAATTAATAAATATTCAATAATTATTTTAATTGTTTTTCTGCTGTAATTCAGGGTGTTCCTCTAAAAGGGGCCGTTGAGCTGCTGATTTTTCAGTAGCTGTGACCTATGATGCGTCTGTCTGTCTCTCGTGTACTCCTGAGAGAGCCAGGGCCAGCGTCCCCGATCGGTTAGCAATCGCTGCGGTGCGCGCGCCGAACTCGGAACGGTCGAAGAAAAGGGAAACGGAGGGGGGGCTCGGCTTCCGCCAGGTCGCGGGGAGCCACTCGCAGTAGGAGTGTGTTGGGGAGGGGCTCTCGGCATGCTGGGAGACGGGGGGGCGGGATGATGTGAGCAGCTCGTGCTGTCTGAGAATGAGTGGAACTCGGCAGATTTAGTAGCTTATCATGCCTCAATATTGGCTTTCAGGCAGGCCGCGACAGGGCCGCGCAGGGCGGGCGGCGAGCTGTAACCCCACACCCCGACAGCGCCGCGGGGGTCCGGAGGGGGCGCGCAGGCGGTTCGGGCGCTGCTGATCCAGTGGAACTCGTGACATCGCCGGGCTGGCGCGGAGGGAAGGGGCTGGCAGCTATGCCAGAGGTTTCAGGAATGCTGGGAGGAGGGCGGGCGGATCGGGTTTCGTTCTGCTCTTGTTGCCCCCGGGTGAAGCCGCGCGGGCCCATGACAGCTGGGCCCTGCAGCGGGCCTGACGGACCGCCGCTCGAAACGCACTGGGAATTTCGCTTTTGCTTTTTCACGGCAGCCACCCCCCCAGCTTGCCTCTGGAGCATTTCCAGAGATTTTTGTTTCCGGAAGCTGTGGTGGCGTTCACACTGAAGGTTGGCTGCCAGAGACACAGGTGTGAGGAATGTCTGATCCTCCACTGGCTAAAAAGGACAGGTCACCTTGCCTGATCCTTACACCACAGTATTACTTGTGCACACCTGCATACCTGGGACTAAATTAGAAGTCCGTGAAACTTCCCAACGACTTTGGACATAGATGAGTCCCACTCATCTCCTGTGTGACAGAGCAGCCCCACTGCACGAAGGTCCGAGGGAGGAGAGATTTATCGCCTCTCTAGTTGAATTCAATGAGAACGTTAGGGAGTCGCATCATTCAAGCCCACAATAGAACTTGGCTGGGGCAGGAGGGTTAACACCCCTGATCTTGTGAGCAGTGCCATGGCGTGTTCAGTGTCCGGGCAATCGGGTGTTTAGGGTCTTACCCAGAGGGCAGCACCTCCTGCATTACAGTGTCTCCAGTCACGCTACTGGGGAACTGGGTTGGAAATTCTGCTGTGAAGGGAAGACCGCCCCCTGCTGGTCTGCGAACACTATTCACAGTCACCATCGGCTAGTCCTTAGTGAGCCCCCGTCCGGCCGTGCTTGGATTCTGATGTGCGACCAGACACGGCCAGGAGCTGGTCTCCAGAGCGTCGCTGAGCGCGAGGAGTGGGAAGGCTACAGGGAGAGAGGACTGTCAGTGGTCACTGGAGGTGGCGGCTGCCTGGCGGTGTGTCTGCGATGTGCCTTGTGCAGGAAGGAAGCCCTGGATGGTCGCGCGCCACGCATTGTTCTGTGTGACCCCTGTTTCAGCCCCGTTTTCCGCAGATCCACACAGATCCTTCCTCCTGCTCGCCTGTCAGCCCGCAGCGCAGCGAGCTGGGGCGTCTCGGACTCCCCGTCTGTCTCTCCCGCGGCCGGAGGGAGCACTGGGCAGCTCCAGGGGAGCTCAGGATTTGTGCCTCTGTCCCTGTGGCCTGGGACTGGCCAGACTGGACCCAGCCTGCAGCCTTAGTCGTGGTTGTGAGAGTTGTTGTGAATAAAAAGTGGTAAAAAAGGCAAGTTTCTTTTTGGACGTCGTGACGGTAACGGTACCAGTAGAAAAACCCATCTCCAGCTCCCCCCAGTCCCGGGATATGACCTGCCTCCGTTACCCAGAGAGAGAGCCCGAAATTCAGATCAGACAGCTCCGTCCGTCTTCGTTTTTCTTGCTGTTTTCGTCTCGTCCGTGAGATCTGGTATTTTTAGCAGTGGCAGCCTGGTGATGATTGATTATTCCCTACCGTGACGAAGCCATTCCCCTGTCTAAGATGGAAGGGGGGGAGCTGGGGGTGGAGGAGATCAGGCTGTGGCTGGGCTGGGGGGGTCTTCATCGGCCTCGTGCAGCTTTCTTTGAGCTCAGCAGGTAGAATAACCCCTCAACCACCCCGGTGCCCCCTCTCCAAGGTGCCCCCCCCCCGGATAGCTCAGGGCAGCTGTCTGAGTCACCAGCGGGCAGTGCCGGTCCCTCTCTATAAGGAAGCCTGCACTGGGAGAAGTCCGCTCCGACTCCATCTGGCGATGACAGGAAGGGGATATCTGTATTTTAAAAAGATGGTGTAGCTTTTCAGGAAATGTGTTTCCAAGAACAGTGGCCCTGCTGCGTTATCGGAGAACTCAAAGCCCATTAGACATTAAATCATGTTGACAGCTTCAGCACAGCAGTGGTGAGAATTTGCAAGCACACAACCCCCCCCCGCCAGCACCACCCCCACACCCAGCAGGCAGGATGTGGGGTTCTGCGCGTCCGTCACTGGCTGCATTTAACATTGCCCACCTATCCGCACAAGCGCTGTCAATCAGCTTTTTAAAAGCCTCTGAAAGCAGCGAAGATTCCTCCGCGCCGTGTAATGGCAGCAAAATAGCAGGGCTGTGATTCAGTTCTTCCTGTTTTTGTCCTACCTTCTTTTCAAATCGAAAACTACAGCCAGTGCTTTTAAACTGTAGCAGAGTCCGCGCCCTGTGTTCCAGTCACTCAATGCCAGGGATGCCCACAGAGGGATTGGTACTGATTTTTCCCTGAAGGCTGCTTCGTTTTGGGGAGGGTGGCCTGGGCTGGGAGACGGCGCCCCCTGTGGGCTCCCAGGCTCCTGCAGGCATGCGGAGCTCCCAGGCTGTGACGCGCCTCTCCCCCAGCTGGTGCTGAACCTGCTGGTACAGCGCTGCGCCGCCTGTTCCGCTTCCCAAAACGGCACAACTGGAATTTGTGTAATGGGCTGGAAAGCTCTACCAGTTAAAATCTCTGGGGTGGGTGGTCACCGAGGGCAGGGGGGGCTGTGGGAGTGAGCGAGCAGGGAGGGGTGGGGACATGAGGACTGGCTCGGGCGGACGAGACCACGCAGCTCTGCGGCTCGCGAGAAAGCGGCGGGGTTTTTTTTTGCCCCCTTGTGTAATTTTATCCAGACCTCGAAAACCAGCCCGCAGAAATGATGTCCACGCGCCTGGGATGGACCACAGGAATGCAGGAAACCGCTCGTGAGGCCCGAGGCCGCAGGAGTGCAGCAGGCTGAGCCCGAGGGAAGGTCTGCTTCCTGGTGGCGATGCCGCGCACAAGAAAGTGGTTTGGCAGATCTCACCCAGCCGGGATCCTGGCTCTGCCAGCGCTGCGGTCAAGGGAGGCCATGAGCGCTGGTCAGCTGGTACAGGCTGTACAGCGTAGCGAGCTGCCAGGCGGCCGCCAGTGAGGGTCCTGGTGGGTTTTCCTCCGGGCTGCTGTCTCGCCCCTCACGCCGTCGTGCAACCTACAGAATCTCCCCGTCCCCTCTGGGTTTCCTGGCGCACGGCCGTCAACGCGCCCACAGCGGGCGGCGCGCGGGTAGAGGAGACGAGCCGCTGCGCGCTTCAATGTCTGTATCTCGCCAGCAATCCCTGCATCAAGCAGAAAGCTGCGGGCCAGCTCTCTCGGCGCTCGTGGTTTGTGGCCGGCTGCTGTTGGCCGTGTTTTTTGGGAGGGGTCTCTTCCTCCCCCGCTGTGTGTGTGTCAGCGGTCAGGGTCAGCAGCGAGGGGGCAGCCACACTGACCTGCCCGTCCGGCGTCAGGGCCCGCGGAGTGCTGATGGAAGCCAGGAGGAGCACACTTAGGGCTGAGAGTAGGAGGATCTTCATAGAAAGAGCAGTGGGAGTACGGAACAGGTCACCCAGACATGTTGTTTAGGTGCCCTGGCTTCTTTCTAGAGATCCTGGAATCAATTGGCTGCAAACTACAAGGTCTGAATGGGCTCTTCGCTGACCGGAGACTCTCGTAGGGGAAACAGAGCTTGGACTAGCAGTAGCAATTATGAAGCCATTAGAGAGTGGTGCTTCTCCCCCGGGTCATCAGATAAAGCTGCATTTTCTCATCTATTGGAACCGTGCTCCGGTCTAATAGACGTACCAGGGCTCCATCATTGCCTCTCTCCCTCTCTCGCTTTCACAGGCAGAGCGCCAGGCCAGAATTACAGAAACGTTTCTTTGCTTCTAATGAGCCATTACACAACAGATAAACCCTAGGAGCCGAAAAAGAAAAAAAAACCCACAGCCGCTCTGTTCTGAGGAAGCACATTATATTCTGCCAGGCTTGACAGCAGTAGAAGCTCTCACTGAGAAGAGAGCAGGGCAGATAATTTCTCTTTCCTTTCTTTAGGGAACTACAGCCTGGGACTGGAGGTATTAGCCGTTGTGATAAGGAGTCTGAAGTGTCAGATTAACCTGGTTTTATTTCAGCCCAGAAAAGGGCAGCCTTTCTTCTTTATTGTCATGCTTCTCTCCCTTTGTACTCCTTTCACCGTTTAAAGCGTGCATTATCAGGCCCGCTGTCAGGCAGTGGTCATTTTCAGGCTCTAATGAGACTCCGTGTGTTGCTCCGCACAAATGCAACACGTAGCAGAAACTCCGAGGGCAAGCCAGGGGAGCGAGGGAAATGCGGACAGGAGGCTGTGTCGTCGGAACAGCGAGCACAGGGCGCGGCTCTCCCCACCACAGGCGGGTCCAGAGGGATCGGAGCAGGGGCGGTCCGGGAATGAGGGGACGAAGCCTTTTCTTTACCCTAAATGCGTGCTCGATGGGTGTCATCACGTGGCCGGCCCTGCTGGGGGCGCACGTCAGGACCTGGGCTCTTCCCTTACTAATGCCGACGTCGGAGACACTCCGGGACAGTGGCTGCCTGCTGGAAAGCCGCTGTGCAGAATGGTTTCAATGACGTGATTGTGTAGGCCTCTGCCCCCCCTCCCCTGTTCCTTCTGAAAGAGCATCGCTTTGGCAGTGACATTCGTAATGAACTAATGCTCTGTAGATCAAATTAGCAAGCGGGGCTCATCAGGTCGAGCAGTGCTGGCGGGCAGCACGGCTGTAACCTCAGACCCCCATTGTGTTCACACAGAGGCGCGAGTATGGTGCTGGTGTGATCACACTGCCGGACAATGCTGAGCAGGAAGGGTTCCCTCTCTGGGCCTTCAGCCTCTGCAACAGAAGCCCCGGGCTCAGACTCGGCCGAGGGGGCACGGAGGGAGTCTCTGGAGCAGCAGGAGGGTGCTCGGGCCAGTCCAGTGCAGAGCTGAGGAGGGGGGGGTGGTGGCGGCGGCTCCGCCCCGGCTGGGCTCGTACCGGTGATGTCACCCGGCCAGCAGCAGGGCAGGGATGAAGCAGTGGCTGTAGGCTGTGCGCCGGGAAGGCATCACAGAGTTGCGCGCCCTTTACAGGACAGCCAAGGGCATGAGAGCAAGCCGTTCTGTTCAGCACTGTACACAGGGATGCGATGTCGGTGCACTCCGTCTTTCTTGAGGTGCTGTCAGCTCCCTCGTCGCCATGTTCAAAGCCAGTTTGTGACTCCCGAGCGGATTGGACAAGGAGAGTAGCACCGCTGCTACCAGCGGTCATTTAGGAATGATTATCCGAATGATTGTTAGACTTGACTTCAGTCTTGCCTTTCTCCAAGACGGTTGACATACCTTACAGATTCCAGTCTCTGTGTTCAGGAGCGATGAGGTGTGTGAGGCCTTCAGGGCCCGCGGTTCTGGTCTGCTCAGACTTCAGCAGGTCCCTGGTGTCCGATACGCCTTGCAGGCCCCGGAGCCCCGACATTCCCAAGTCTGCTGTTCTCTGCCCAGTCCCGAAAGTGTTGTTTTGTCGAGACGTAAGCAGTTTCCGCTACAGTGGCAATGCATTCAGTCACCTGTGGATTGTACCGGGTAAAGTGATTTCAAGAGCAGTAGAGGGCTGTTCTCCTGAAACAGTATACAGTGGTGATGTTAGATAAGGTTTTCTAGCAAGTTAAGTATCTCGGCAGACAGCACGTCAGTTCCTCTGGCTTAGGTTGCAGAATATTGAATGTCCATGCAATATACATTTTCGGACTATTCTAATATTTACAGGACGTGACCTAGCTGTTAGAAACTAACAGAACAAGTTTAGCCATGGGAAGGTTTACACCTCAGTGGAAAACTTTCTGCCGTTTTGTTTGTGTGTTGAAGTTTGACGGTTGACGGCTGCCGAGGCGCTCCTGCTGCAGATCTCTATCTGTCTCGCTGGCGGGGGAACCGCGGCCTTGTGGAGGCCGAGAGGCTGAACGCTGGGGTGGATGAACATGGTTTCTCAGTGAAGGCGTTCAGAAATCTGACACCCCCCCACTCCCCTCTCCCACCTCGCCCCCCCGCCTCCGAAAGCTCCTTGTGTGAGGCGTGTACTGAGAGCGCAACCACCCGGGTAGCCGATCAGAGATCTTGTTCGCTTTCAGCGCGGCTGGAATCGCTTCAGCAATTTGCCTGCGGTGTGAAGGATTGACTTCTCTTCTGAGCCTTTGTCTCGAAGGTGCGAATTTGACTCATTTATAGAAGCAGAGCCTTTTATACTTGTATGACGTTCAGGCCCCCAGCCCCTTCAGTCTGTATAATGCAGACCTCAGACGGACGGCAGCTGTGCTTTGCTGGGTTTAAAAACAAGTGCAGCAGACGAGGTGTTTTTCAACAAAGCCCTCTGAGATCAGTAGCGTAACTGCTCCAGCGTTATTCCACTAATGCAGTGAGCTACAGGGTGTGTTGTGTGACCTGTGGTTCTGTCCCTGTGAAAGTTCCTTTTCTGAGACGCAAACTTTGACTTTTTTCCCCACTGAATGAAATTGGTCAAAAACGCCAGTGTCCGCATGGTCCTTCGGTTCCGCTCGAGAAACGGCCCTGATTGTTTTCCCCTCTCAGAAGGGATTGGCTCGGCACATCCGGGAGCTCTGTTGTTGCGGCTGTGCCCGGCGCCCGGCCCTCGTCAGAAGCAGTTCTTCTGTGAAACCAGTGCCGCTCTCCAGCCGTGTCTCAGTGATGACAGCACAGTCGTGCTGGGGCCTGGGGTTTAATGGGTGCTGTCTGTGTGTCCTCCCTTATTCACCTGGGTTTGCTCTGAGCGCTCCGGCTTCCTCCACGGCCTACAGGCATGCTCACAGGTGGACGGGCTTCTGGGAAAAGTGGCCCAGGTGTGAGTGTGCGTGTGTCCGTCTCTGGCGTCCCGGGATTGGCTGGGGGTCCCACGCGACCCTGTATGGGCTGGAGCAGCTGGAACGTGGCCGGATGGTTATTTCTGGGACCGACAGGCTGTCAGCTCTGCGTCCAACACGCTGCTCTTGTCCCCCTTTGTTCTAGGCGGAACGATGAGGTCACCCACATCAAGATCCAGAACTCGGGGGACTACTACGACCTGTACGGGGGCGAGAAGTTCGCCACGCTGGCCGAGCTGGTGCAGTACTACACCGAGCAGCACGACCTGCTGCGCGAGAAGAGTGGCGACATCATCGAGCTCAAGTACCCCCTGAACTGCAAGGACCCCACGTCCGAGAGGTACGGGCCTGCCGAGTGGCTGGTTTTGACATTCCTTTTGACAGCTTCTGATGGGGCTCCTGCTGACCTCCTGATTCCAGCTGACCGTCCTGAAAGCCGAGGGGGCTGAGCTCTGGCACATCAGTGCGAGTGTGACTCACAACTGCGGCCCACGGAGCCAGAGGAGGAGGAGGAGAGAAAGAGTCGTGGCTCGTTTGATAACGCCTCTCCTACGTCGCGCCGCCCACCCTGTTCGGAGGGATCGGCGGAGGAAAGGGGTGTGGGGGAGCTTATGATGAAAGGTCCAGTCGGAGGTGTTTTTCAATCTTGGTTCGAATAGACAATAGCACTTTTCCACAAGGACCAGTGGGTTTTGCCTGTAATATATTTTATATCAGAGTGCTGTGCAGAGATGTAGCCACGCACACTCTTTACTAGAATGTTTTACCAGCTGCGAGTTGTGTCGATTCCTCCTGACCGGATATTTGTCATCTCTTCTGTTCTAAATTCACGATAAGGGTTTTGCAGGTGTAAAGAGCCTAACAAGAAATTAAACGTTCAAGAAGTTTATTTCTGTCCGCTGGGTTCGAGGAGTTAGAATTTTGCCATGGTTTTGTTCCAGAGAAGATGAGCAAATATAATGGAGCTTAAAGATTTGGTCGCTGCTGTAGACGCCCTAAAAAAATGAGCCCCTCGATATTGCGTGTAGGTGCAGTCGCATGCTGTATGGTATGTGGGTGACAGTGTGGGCTCATTTGTCCACTGTGTGATAATTGCACAGCCAGTTCCAGGACGAGAGGCCTGGGGTTGCTTTGCTTGAACGCTTGGACTGTAGATCACAGTATCCCTGCAGGAAAACAGAGCCAAGTCTGGTAAAACTGTCAGATGAAGGTAGGGGCACACAAAAGTGCTGTAAATGGCAGTGAAATCAGGCTCGTGTAGCTCAACTTGTCACATCACTAGTGGCCGGCAGAAGCCAGTTCGGCACCCTCACCAGTTTAGCGCCCGCGGGTGAGCCCTGAGGTGATATGTCACCTGTTTCTGGAGCACGACAGCCGCCCTGGTCTCTGTGTTTGCTTGGCCGTCTCTCCAAATGGTAATAATTACCCTCTGACGCAGAGCGGTGTATTTAAGAGGTGATCAGTTTCGTTAGGAGCGCCTGTGGCCGTTCTTCTCCGTCAGAACAGTTTGGTAAAGTCGTTTCCTTGGTAACTCGCCTTCAGTTGCCAGTTAATGACAGTGAGACCCTCCTGGACTCATTATTTATAGGGCCCAGCGCAGCTTCCTTGCCACGCAGCTACCTCAGATCGATATATATAGACACGAGCAGCGATAGGGCGCCAACGGCTCAAAGTGAATTCAGCTCTCAGGTCTAATTTCTAACTAAGGGGATGCTGATGTCAGCTTATCCACGACTCTGTGGTTTTTTGGTAGAATTTGAACCCGTTTTGAAAAAATTCTCCCACCACCCACATGCACTCGCACGCCCGCACAGACACATCGGCTCGGTTTCCTAAAACAAATCACGTGCAAAAAAAAAAAACAACCTGCTGCTTGTCAGCGCTGCGCTTCATGTTCTTGGGCACCGAGCAGATGTCATCTCCAGCGGAGCAATTATTTGCTCAAAGAAACGGTAACGAAGTAAGTGTTCTTGTAAGAAACAGTGTCTCCCTGGTCTGGGCTGTGCAGATTGGCCCCTGTTGGAGCGCTGTGCTGCGCCAGTGTGCCCTCAGGGCCGGGGCTCCAGTGTGCTCCCCAGCCTCTTCAGTCCGCTGTGCTCAGAAACAGCAGCAAGCGCTTTTGCCCCTGTCGTGTGGAGCTAAGAGCCCGCCTGTACCAGGCACAGGGCTTTGATGTCAGTGCCTCTCTCTCTCTCCTGCCGGTCTCTGACACAGGCCGTGGGTTTTCGGCAGTTGGTTGACGGAGCAGTTCTGAAAGCGCTGGTTTCCAGAGAGCAGTTTCACAGCTATGAGGTTTTCTTGAGTGACTTACAGTGTCTGTCAGTAATGAACCACACACCTCAATCTGCCAGGAGACTTTTATTCTGCGCTTCGTGCTGCCGGTTTTCTCTGCGGTCCGGAAGTCTTCGGGAGTCCAGGCGGGGACGGAAGAGACACGGGACGCCCTCTGGGTCTGATAAAGAGCATCAGGTACCAAGAGGGCGTCTCTGTCACTTCCTCACCTCACCAGCATTGAGACACGGCCAAACAACTTCAGAGAATTCACAGCCTGTAAAGCCTGTGTTAACTGACATGGGGAAACACCCCCTTTTTAACTGGCAGCTCCCGCCCAGCGTTCCCTCTGATTTGGGGGAAATGGGTACTGGCGTCTAAAGAAGCCAAGCATGTTGTCTAACGCTGTAAAGCCTGGAACAGCTCAGGCTGCTGTGTCTGAAACCCCACTGATGCGCCCACTGTGTACCTTCCTCTTCCTGTGCCTCAGGTGGTACCACGGGCACCTGTCGGGGAGAGATGCGGAGAAGCTGCTGACCGAGAAGGGCAAGCCGGGCAGCTTCCTGGTGAGGGAGAGCCAGAGCAAGCCGGGCGACTTCGTCCTGTCCGTCCTGACCCACGAGGAGAAGCACGAGTACGTGGAGCGCAAGACCAAGGTCACCCACGTCATGATCCGCTGCCAGGTGGGTGGGGGCGGCACCCCGGGTCGCTCTGCGCCCGCCGCGGGTTCTGTCCGGAACAGGGGCACGAGGGGGAGAGCTCGCACCTTGCACACGCCTTGCGTTTCCGGGTCGCGCCGAGGGGCAGAGGCCGAGGGGGGTCTTGCGGCGCTTGACGCTAAGCCCTTCCGCCTGCCAGTGGAGGTTATCTCTTCCCCAGCGGCAGCGGCCCTTTCCTGTTCCCCTGGGGGCGCCGGGGGGCGGGTTGGCAGCTCGCCTTCCTGCTGGAGACTCCCGTGTTTCTGCTCCCGCTCGCCCTCCGGCTCTGTCGGAGCAGCTCTCCCTGGCGGACGCCACGCGCTGAATCACTTTCATTTCCTTTCAAGTCACCGTTTGCCAGGGTTCTTGCAAAAAAGCACTCCCACGACCTCACGAGTCTCTTTCTCTGACTGAGATACTGGACGTCTCTCTTTAGACGCGTGTCCAGTCTGTTTAGCTGACATGGTGTTAGTGTGGTTTGGCAGCAGCTCGATGTCTGACCGAAAGGCGTTACAGGGGGTTATCAGGAAGCCCAGTCCATTCCTGGAGTACAGCTCCCCTGTACTGTGGACATTTCTACAACTCGCTGTCTTCCCACAGGCTGTCAGATTACTGAATTCCACTTCTACCACTGTCTCACGCTGAGGGGTTCCCTTTTGCACACAGCTTGTGCTGACTTTTATTTCAGTTGAGTGTTATTTAACTTGATTGTTGTTGCTGCTCCTGTTCTGTGTTTAAGTCTGGTGTTTTCTTGATGTCTTTATATTTGAGCATACATGCAAATGAGCATTTCATTGCACTTGTGCATGTGGCGAAGAAGCTGAACGGACACTTTCACCCACAGTCCCCTCGCAGAGCGAGCCCAGTGACCTGGCTCAGGCCCTGTGTTGCTGATAAACTCTCAGAAGCCCGGCAGAAAGCTGCTCGGGATTAATCCATCAGCAGGGGAAAACCGCGCCTCCCGTCAGGCACGTTTAGAGTGGCTGATCTCGGGGGCTTCTGCTGTCTGTTGGGAGGCGGTGCTCGGAGAGCGGCGGCACAGAGCCGGTCTGCTGGGGCTCCAGCTCCCTCCCTGTGTCCGGTGGGAACGGAGCAGCCGGCTCCATCTGGGATCATCGCGCTGCTTCCTGCCGGCCCCGCCCTGCCAGGCTGCGCCTGAGAGCCTCTCTCTCTGGGGTCTCACTGGCTGCTCTCCTCTGTGCGCCGCAGGCTGGGAAGTACGACGTGGGGGGCGGGGAGCGCTTCGACACCCTCGCCGACCTGGTGGAGCACTACAAGAAGAACCCGATGGTGGAGAAGAACGGCATCGTGGTCCACCTCAAACAGGCAAGTTCTCCGGTGCAGCGGACTGCTGGAGCGCCACCTTCTGGACCCCGTGGCTCGGCTCCTCACTGTCAGCACCCCGGCCAGGCGTGACAGGTCCAGGACTAATTCTCCGGAGGTTTCGCATACATTCTATTTGAAATATCTCCTACAAGACATCTGGCTTCCAAACACGTAAGCTGTAAGGGGATCCAGGTCTCTGCTGGAGTCTGATTTTCGGTTTCCCCCCCCCTCCCTCTTGCAGCCCTTCAACGCCACGAGGATAAACGCAGCCAACATCGAAAACCGCGTGAGGGAGCTGAACAAGGTGGCAGACAACTCGGAGAAACCCAAGCAGGGGTTCTGGGAGGAGTTTGAGGTACAGTGCGCCCCCACGGGCTGAACAGAACCGGCTGGGGTCAGGTGTGTCGGAGTGTGTAACTCCGCGACCGTTTCCTCCCTCCGGACGCCCCCAAGTTCCCCGGGTAGGACTTAATCTGGGGGTTCAGGCTGGGACGCAGGGGAGGTTCTGGAGTCCGGAGTCAGTCCCTGTCAGTTTGTCTGTGCCTGCCCTGGATCAGGCGACAGCATCGTTCTCAGGAGAGCTGCTCGCTGCTCGCAGGCCTGCGAGTGGGCCAGTGTTTGTTCGGACCAATTAGGCGATTTCCTCTCTGCGCTGGCAGGGGTACCGCAGGAAGCCAGACCACATGTGGGTTTTGATTGACCCTTCCATTAGGGGTGCCCTGTCAGACAGCTTGTGTCCCCGCAACCATAAGGCACCGAGCATGTGAGGGGCGCACAGCAGGGAGCTGGCGCTGAGGAAGGCGGAGGAGACGAACCAGGCCAGCCAGCTCGTTATGGATGCCTCATTAACGCTTGCTCATCTGCAGCCAGCAGGAGGGCGCAGCGCTGAGACCTGGGGTTGGGAGTTTATACAGCCTCACGCCAGGCTGAGATCTGTGCTCTCCGCTGCTGTGGATCGACGCTCACTGTGTGTTTACTCATCTTTCTCTCCTTGAAGACAAGAGTGTCGCTGTTTAAAGCAGTGTCAGTTCCCAGAGTCTCCTCTGTGTTTGTAAGTCACGTAGGAGAGGCGCTGGGTAAATCTGGGTTTCCTCCGTCTGCAGTTTCCTAGTGACGTCAATCCAAGAGGATTAGAAAGAGGGCAGCTAGGCTCAGCCCTTAAAGGAACACAGTCCAGGTCCTGTGGCACCGGTGGTGCTGGTACTAGGGCTGGGGGAGTTACAGTCAGACCTGCCTGACGGTGTAGCCCTGCCAGAGACACTCGGACCTCACTGGATTTTGTGCCCGGCTGTGACCCTTTTGACGTACCGGGCGGCCGTGAGGTCAGAGTGTCTCTGGCGGGGCTGTCCTGAGACAGACGCTCGGTTCAGAGACCGGCGCAGCTCGGGGGGAGGCACCACAGCCCTTATCCCACCTGTGCGACCTGAATGGTTCGAGCCGGAGTTATGAGCAAGTAGCTCTTGCAGATTGTCAGGGGGCCTGGTAAAAAAAAGAGTCACCGACTCCAGACTGTGGAAGAGAAATTGATCTTGATGAGTGAGAAGGAGGGTGTCGAGGAATCGGGGTGCGGGGTGCTCGGCCAGTCTGTGCGCGGTCTACACCTGTGTCTGTCGCCCGTCCAGATGCTGCAGCAGCAGGAGTGCAAGCTGCTGTACCCCCGGAAAGAGGGGCAAAGGCCAGCGAACAAGAGCAAGAACAGATACAAGAACATCCTGCCGTGTAAGTGAGCGTCGCGCCGTGCTTCAGGTTTGCATTGCTGCGTGGCAGAAAGTGAGGGTCCCAGAGAGCGCACGTTTGTGTGTGTGTGTGTGCGCGCACGTATCTGCACGTGCACGGGAATGAGTGTGGGCATGTATGTGTGAATGTGTGTGTGCACATGCGGATGAGCATGTGAGTTAGTGTGTGTGAATGAGTGTGGGATTGCGGACCCTGCGGTGGACTGGCACACAGTTGAGGTGCGCTCCCACCTCGTGCCCTGTGCTTCTGGGATAGGCTGTGGTTTCAGCTTCTCCACGGCGAGGGACTGTGGGCCCTGTACAGGGACTAAAGCAGAAATCCCTGTTCCCTGAGCTCCTGCGGAGGACTGGACGGCCGCAGGCTCGGAGCAGGGACAGAGCAAGGGGCTGGGCTTGGAGGAACTCTGTCATGCTGCAAGTCCAGCCCCAGCATCCTCTTGCTCGGGTTGATAATGGACAATCACCTGATTAAGAAAGCCTTTAATTGATCTAAATCTGTTAGAGTGTGTACTTAGAGTTTGAGACATTTTTTGTGAAATAGTTTATTAAAATTTATTTTGATAGAAAAAAAATAGGCTCTGTTTTCCCGGGATGCTCCCAGGAGTTACTCGCCAGAAGTGGTTCCTTCAATCCCGTCTAATCAAAGCCATCCTTTTGATCTCCTAGTTGATACTACCCGTGTGATTCTGAAGGAGGTAGATCCAGAAGTCCCTGGCTCCGACTACATCAACGCCAACTACATCCAGGTCAGAACCCAGCCCAGCTTTCCTTCTCTCATTCTCTCATTCTGTCTGTCCTCTCCCAGCCCCTGCCTCTTCGCCTCCTGCCTCTGCCTGTCCTGCCCCTGCCCCTCCTGCCTGTCCTGACCCTGCCTGTCTTGCCCCTGCCCCTCTCTGGCCTCACCCTGCCCCTGCCCCTGCCCCTGCCTCAGCCTGTCCTGCCCCTGCCCCTCCCTGCCCTCACCCTGTACCTGCCCCTGCCCCTCCTGCCTGTCCTGACCCTGCCTGTCTTGCCCCTGCCCCTCTCTGGCCTCACCCTTCCCCTGCCTGTCCTGCCTCTGCCTGTCTTGTCTCTGCCCTTCCTGCCCTCTGCCCGTCCTGGCCCTGCCTGTCTTGCCCCTGCCCCTCTCTGGCCTCACCCTGCCCCTGCCCCTGCCCCTGCCTGTCCTGCCTCTGCCTGTCTTGTCTCTGCCCTTCCTGCCCTCTGCCTGCCCCTGCCCCTGTCTGTCCTGGCCCTGCCCGTCAGGCTGTGCCCCTGACTGTCCGTCCTGCCCACAGAGCGTGCAGGACGATGGCCGGCTGGTGGGTGTGAGTAAGATGTACATCGCCACGCAGGGCTGCCTGCAGAACACCGTCGAGGACTTCTGGAAGATGGTGTACCAGGAGAACACCCATGTGATCGTCATGACAACCAAGGAACTGGAGAGAGGCCGGGTAGGCTAACTGGTCGCTGACGGGTGGTGGTGGTGGTGTTTTTAAAACGAGAAAAATGCGCTCCAGAGCTTCTGCGTTGGTCCGCCACCCGTGAGGAATGCGGAGGAACCTGGGTGGGTGTAGAAACTCTGTCCTGGGAGACTCCAGCTCTCTGAACAAAAAACCGGCAATGGCGTCTAGCTCCTGACCGGAAGGTCCCGGGTTCAGGCCCAGGCAGGGGCAGACGCTGTCGCTCTCATTCCTTCCAGCTGGCCCCCAGGTCCACTCAGCCTGCTTTCCAGGTGAGTACCGGGGGTTAATCCTTCCGGGGGTAACAGGCTGGCCGGAGCTACCTGTAGACGCACACTCACACAGGTCCAAAGACTGAAAGGAAACACAGAAAATATTAAAATGGCACCACAGACCGGTTTCACTACCCTGGTCCGGACGGGCAAGACTTGCCCCAGGCGCGGGTACTGTTAGTCAGGGTGGTGAAATGGCACTGCTGCAGATTCATTCAGGTTTTTCATTGAGGCATAAAAAGTGGTTTCAGGTGATTCCTTTAATGCCCCTGTGGATGCAATTATTCGTCCTGCGACCCTGGAGCGCGCTGCGGCGCTGCGGCGCTGACAAGTCTCCGGGCTGGGCAGACTCACGGGGCTCCTCTCTCCCCGCCCCTGCAGAACAAGTGCGTGCGGTACTGGCCGGACTGCGACTGCTCCCAGGACTTCGGCCGGGTGTGCGTGCGGAACGTGGAGGAGCGGCCGGCGCAGGACTACATCCTGCGGATCCTGAACGTCACGCATCTGGACCGGGTGAGCTGGGGGGGGCCAGAGCATTAGGGTCTCCCGCGCCGTCGGGCAGCGGGAGCAGTTTGTACAAGGCGTGCCGGGGCTCTGGATTGCACGCGGCCTGATCCCGTCCTGTGCTGATCCCGGCAGGTCAGCTCTGGACAGGGGAGGTGGCCCCAGTCGGTCTCCCGTACCTCAGGCCTGGCCCTGAGAGAGTGGGCCGGCTCGGGTTCGTTTGGCAGGAGCTCAGATTTGCCCCAGCTTAGTTAAAAACACAACAGTTACGGACAAGTGGAGGCCCCATCTGGTCCAGCTGGGTTTTCGACAGGAGTTGGTGTTTCTTGGGAGAAGCCGGGGTTATCTACTTCAGCAACATGGATTGGTAGGGTGTTCCAGAATCCCACAGATGTGCCTCCTGCTTCACTTTTAAATGCACTTCTGCGTAAACAATAAGGTGCAGGATTGAAGAGGCCAAAGGATGGCCAGTGTGTCGCTCTCTGGACGTGGGGAGTGTCCCAGGACGTCCCAGCATCCTGCCTGCAAGGATGGGGTCAAGCCGACATCTGTTTCAGCTGATTCAGCTGTGTTTCCTGTTGTCAGCCTGCGGTGGGGCATTGGCTCCCTATCCTGGCCTGCCCCTTTCCTGGGGTAGCCAGCTCGGTGCGCTCTGTGTCCGGCCTGTCCAGTAACACACAGGCCTGTGCCTCGCGCTCGGGCACACTGTGTGATTCTGTTTGTAGTCTAGTATACAGCAGGCTATGCCTCTACTGGTGTAGTCACTCCTGTTGTTATGTTTTATTGCCCATCAAAGATGGCTCACCAGGGTAAGTTGTCATTTCAGTACACAAGCAAAGCCTTCCTAAATACAAAACAGGATGTTCTAAAGCCCAGGACGCTTTTGTTTCTCTTGCAGAATGAACCACCCAGGTACATCTGGCACTACCAGTACCTGAGCTGGCCCGACCATGGGGTACCTAACGAGCCGGGTGGGGTTCTGAGCTTCCTGGACCAGGTCAACCGAGCCCAGAACAGCGTTCAAGACACTGGGCCCATCGTGGTGCACTGCAGGTAAGAGAGACAGCAGCCCGGTCTGTCTTCATTCGGGTAACCCAGCAAAGAGCTCGGTGGCAAACTGCTGTGAAGAGCACTGTAGCAGAGACCAGACTGATTGAGACAGAAAATAAACCTCCCCCACAGCCAGTCTCGGCCGGTGAGAGCACAGACCTGGTCTCGGGTTCGAGGCCTTGTCCGTGCAGCTTTTGAGTCTGGGTGGCACTGGTGATATAAAACTGTCTGTGCGCTCATGATTTATAATTGGCTGTGCTTCTCATGCTAAGGAGAAGAAAAATGTGATAGAGAGAGCAAATAGCTTTCAGTTGTAATTCAGTTTGGCTCAGACAAAATCGATACAGGGCAGTAAAGTAAACCGGTCAGGAATGTAGAACAGAATTCAGTTTCCCATTCTGCCCACGAAAATGAAAAGTAATGCTATTTGTTTTCGACTTGAGTGTGCAGCAGTCAGTGTGCTGCTAACCATTCCCTGCAAGTTTGGCAAGACTGAAGTTTAAATGTCACACACTGAATATAGACTTTATTTTTCTCTTTCAGTGCAGGAATAGGCAGAACAGGAACAATAATTGTCATCGACATTCTCATCGACATCATTAACAGACAAGGTAAGAGGCTGCTGTGTTATCAGCTGCAGGGCATCAGTGTGGTTGATGAGGCCCTCTTGTGGGCACTGTTGAAAGTACACGTTCCTGAACTAAACACTGGGGTGCCGATAAGCCAGAGTAAGGAGCAGGGTTGCCTGTCCAGAATGGACGTTCTTATTGTTGAGCTGGAGTTGTGGAGGTCTGCAGAAACCCAGCTGTTCTCACAAAGAGTTGTTTCTTACCAAAGTGCTGATTGACCCGGAAGTGTTTTGTGCTGCCATGTGTTTCCTGTTTCCCGTGCCTTGCCGCAGGGCTGGACTGCGACATAGACATCCCCAAAACCATCCAGATGGTGCGGTGCCAACGATCGGGGATGGTCCAGACTGAAGCGCAGTACAAGTTCATTTACATGGCTGTGCAGCAGTACATAGACACCGTTCAGAAGAGACTGGAGGAGGAACAGGTGAGGTCACCCCACTGCACGCTGCTGCTTCCAGAGGTTTTATCGGAAGTTTAACGGTTTAAACGGCAGCTGCCACCGGGAATTGAGAGAATTGATATATTGAATTTATTTGAGACCTTTGGTTTTAGTCTTTGAGAAAATGGCAGATGTGGAAGTAGGAACAGTATAGTCTGCTGTGACTGTGACCTTGTAACCTTTGACCTTTCTGACTTGTGTCCTCGGGGATTGGTCAGTAGAGTGACCTCTAGAGAGGTCAGTGCTGGCCGAACACCTGAATAGGATCAGTCGGTGTCGCTTGTGTTTTGGGGGAAGGAGGGGGACAGTTTGAGGACTCATGGACTGGTCACTCTCCTTTTCGCAGAGGAATAAGACGAAGGAGAGGGAGTATTCCAACATCCGCTACCCGCCCACGGAGAACGCCAAGCAGAAGCCCGGCGTGCCCGCCTCCCAGACGCCCCCAATGTGAGTGGGGCCGCTGCCCGCCCGCCCTGCTCTCGAACCTGCAGCTTCACACCCCGGAGCTTGATATGAAAGGAACAACGCTTATCATACAGCACAAACACAAGCCGACGACACCGTGTCTTCCTAATTCGGGGTTTGTGAAGTAGCGTACAGGTAGAAAGACTGGAGAAGTGTCCGACTGGCGTTGATCTGCCAGCTGGGCGCGAGCTACTGTTGGCGTCCGTCACAATGACGCTGGGCTGCGTCTCCGTGCTTGCTGGATCGCGTGCTGTGCTTTTTAGACTCTACGCAGAGGTGGATGAGCTCTGCCAGCAGTGTGACTGCTAGATCAGACCTGGCAGGGACCTGTTTTTACCCAGTCGATAAGGCTTCCCACTGGTCTATTCTTTACTGCTGCTGGGCGGTTTTCTTGTGATGGATAATATAGGAGGGCTGAGAATGCCCCAAGATTTCACACATGTGACTCACGTGTATAAAATGTAAGGTTATACGCTGTGCTGAAAAAAAGATGGGCTCTGACCCATCTCATCCATAGCTCAGGACAGTGGCTCCCCCTGTTGGAAGTCAAGGGGAAAGCCACCTCTGAGGCTCTGCTACTTCCCCTGCTCTGAAAGGAGAAGAGTCTGTGTTCAGCCTGCCTGTTCAGAGCCTGTGGTTATACGCAGAGATGTGATCAGATGCGTTTCCGAGCTTGTCTTTCTGCTGAATGTTTCTCCTGGTGAGAATCTCACTGTGGTCCTTTGTCTTGTTTCCAGGGTTTATGATGATTCAGCAAGCGTGTATGAGAATTTAAACATTAAAAAACCCAAGGCTTCAGGGATCAGCAACGCCAGGAGATAAAGCAGGGTGCTTGTGAGTATGCCACACCTGTGTCTGTGCAGCCGTTGGCTCAGAAAGGCCTTCTGCAGGCTTGGATTAGTGTGTGCGTGTCGTCTTTCACTTCTGAAGGCCGTTAAGACACATTTTCCGGATGCGTTAATGTCCTTCTTGATGCCTTGCCAGATTTTATGTTTTATAAAAAACATGTTTTATGATTTTATGTTGTGCTTGAGCACCCTCTCTTATTCTTACACGCAGGCGTCAAGCGATTTGTCAGCAGGACGCTGCCCTTGTCTCTGCAGGAGATACCATAAAGAGCCACAAGGTTCTAGCACAAGCCCGGGTTGTTCTTACCAGAGCCTGCGATTCTGTTTTTTTCGACAAAAGATTTATAGTTTATCCGCTTGATGTGACACCCATTCGTACGGCTGGGGGTGCTGAAGTCACATGGATACAGCCCGTTTCTCACCTGGGGTTCGAACCCCCACACCAGGGGGTCCGCGCCTCTCCTCCACGCTGCCACCCGGCTGACATCACTGGCTCTCCAGCTCTTGTTCAGAGCTAGCTGTTCTTGAAGCCGGCGTAGTTTGTGCTTCCTTTGTGCTTTGGCTTGTCCTTGTGCAGAGTCATTTTTCTGCGCTCTGTGCAGCTGACCTCTCGCTTTTGCTGCAGGTGCCCAGTGTGCTTTTAGCCCTTTTTTTTTTGCCCCATAAAGTCCACACACCTTGTCCTTTTTTTCCCTCAGGACATGTGGAGTTCCTAAACACAACGATGGGTTTTAAGCCGAGCTGATCGGGTGGACCCCTCAGACAGGCAGCAAGGCGAAGTTGAAGCCCCTGAGGTGGAAGCCGCGAAGCCTGGCTTCAGTCACCTGCTATGAGGATGGAAAGACTTTGGCTAATCAGCGTGACTTTTGTCCCCTCCTCCCCTCCTCCTCCTCGTCTCGTTCCTCTTCTGTTCCTGAAATAAGTGCCTCCTCTGCAGGATTGCTCTTGAATGCACCCCAACCCGTCCTCCTTCTCAGCCCCCAAACAGCGAACTATGGGAACAAAACTGTGTTTGGGATCTGCATTCATCGGGGAGATGGGTCGACATGTTCAGGCTCCGAGAGATGGGAAAAGAGCTCGGATAATCTTTCTCCTACTGATTGTTCTGAAATTTTCATTGTTTTTAAATAATATATACACAGATCTATAAATATATTTTAAAGTATTTAAAGTGTACAATATATACGGGAAGTAAAAGGTGAAGCAGCTTTTCTTCTCCTGGATCTGTTGTGCAAACTGGATGTGTCGGAGGACACTGGGCGGCCCTGTGAGCTGGAGAGACGGGGGGACCTCGGCCTTGTCGCTGCGCCACTGCAGGCTGCCCAGAGCGAGTTAGTGCACCCCCCCGTTCCCCGTCCTTCAGGGGCAGCAGCTGACCGCGGTCCTGGCGCCGGGTGCTCGTCTCCCCTCCCCCCTGTGTCTTGAAGTGTGCTTTGGCTTGTTGTTGTTAGCTACTTTATCTACTGTAACCAAAGACCACTGACGTGATCAGGCTCAAAGAACTTTCTCTGGAGTGTTTGGAGTCGAGCAGAAATTGCACTCTTTTAAAAGTGGAAAAAGAACGGTAAAAATAAAAGGATTCTTCCGTCTTTGAAACTCACGACAGTTGTGTCAACGAGATGTGTCCCAGAACCTTACCTCTTCTGTACCCAGAGCAACACAAAGGGCTGTGCTGTGGGACTCTTCCTACAGTCTCCCCAAGCACACCCTGTTTTCAAGATGCACATTTGCTGGCTTAGGGAGTTGTTAACTGGATGTGAAGCACTCTGTTCAGTGAGCCCTCCCTCGTTCCCGCGAGCTGCAGTCCTGGGGTTGTGCAAACACAATGTCCAGTGGTGCTCTGTGGTCTCACTTACTAGTTACTCCTTGTGAAACCAGCAGCTCCCACATCTCCGCTAGCGTTTGACACAATTCGGGAGTCTGCGCCCTTCCCTTTCCGTATTGGTTGGACGTAGATCACTCTCAGCACAGCGCTTTACTGTCTCGAGCTAGTTGCACAGGAGCCCAACGTTCCCGTGAATCGAAGTACAATTGTTTTTTTAATATATAAAATGGACCTGTGTCCAGCAGTCTTCGACATGCCCTTTGCAGTATTTTGTGAAGGATTCTAATGGAAAGTGGGGGCTGATACTTAAGTAAATAAGACAAACACACTTGGGGTGGGGGGTGTTGAGTTTTGAAGCATATTGAGTCTTAGCTGTGGTGTGGTGATGGTCACTTTAAAGACCACTAGAATAAGAGCCGAACGTGGTGACCGGCAGTAAGGAATGAAGGTGATTGAAGGAGTGAGTATGTGTGTAATTCTGTGCTGCTGTAAGGAGAGTTGGGACTTGCTGGCATGCCGCCTGCAAACACCCCTGTTGTCATGATTCTGCGTTTGGCCGAGTGTGTGAACTCCTGGTGCTCCCCTTGGGGCTCTGTCTCCACGGGTCTTTCTCGGTCTTTAAAAGATCAGCCCCGGAAGACCGGAAACTGAAATTGGCCTAATTATGCGATGAGTCAGCTTGGCCAGGTCACCAACAGCAGCTGCGGAGCCCTGGGCCTGGTCCAGAGGCACGGAGTGAGGTACAGGGGCGTCAGTGCCCACCTCAGGCAGCATCTGAGCTGAACAGAGCCTGCGGCTGAACCATATAGTGCTCTCAGAAGTGCTGAGTTCCTGTTCCTTCGGAGACCTTTGGGTTCAGTCAGTTGCATGTGAGCTGACCAGACAGTTCCCAGCTCAGTGAAATTGACAGGGTGTGTTGATTTACTGACTGCATCTAGTGCACTTTATTATTCCTCATGAGCGTGTTTCAGATATGATGTAATACATTGTGGCCACAGCAAACAACCGCAGTGCTCAGCCACATATGTACAGGGGCAGCTGTGTTACAAACTCCCGCACTGTCTGTTGGGTGGCTGATAACCTGCTCTGTTGTCGGAGAAAGTGTGTGCAGACATTAACCATCCGCAGACCTTGGACCTGTAGTGTTTAAGAGCACAACGCTGTCCGTCGCAGAGATTTCTGAGTTACCTGCAGAGCTGCTGGGGTGCGTGGAGGTGCTGTAGCCAGTCTGTCCGTTCCAGGTGAGCAGCAGAGCTGAACTGGTCTAATCCCAGGACACAGCGAGGATGCCATGTGCCCTGGTGATCCCCCTTATACCAAGGCAGGTATGTGAAAAACTTGTAGACCCCCACCTGGCTGGCCGCTGGCCCCACTGTGGGCGTACAGGTGCGCTAGAAACATCTCCCTCCCTCTCGCTGCTCTGGCAACTGGAGAAGCTACTTGCTTGTCAGCTCATTCCGAGCTGCGTGGGGCAGGAAGGGCAGAGTCCGGCTGGGACAGGAACAGTGCTGCTCTGGAGGAAGCCCAGTTGGTCGTCTCGCTCAGGAAGTAGCTGGAATGTTGCACTGTTTCGAAAACCTCTTCGAGGTTTCAAAACATCTTCCCGTGTCAAAGCTCGGGCATCTCGTGCAACAAGCGACTTACCGACCTGGACTTGTGCCCCATTACTTCCGGAACAGTCCAGATGTATTTCTGGTGCTGCTGCCTTTGAAGGGTGAATTAGAACTAGAGAGTCAGGTTCGAGGTACACTTGGTCACTCTGTGTACACTTGGTCACTCTGATTGTCATGTCAGAGGCCACATCATTTATTTTTTTGATGGGGTGATTTGTCAAACAAAGTGTTTCCACCTGTGTATGGATTTACATGGACTGCGTGCACACAGGACGTGTTGGTGCGTTTACACTGTAGGCCAGGATACTCAGTCTGCGGCCCTTCCGGTCTACCGCAGTGCTGGCTTTCTCTGGAGCCAGCTTCTCCTGCTTGTTCCCCTGACGGCTGGCCCTGAAGGGGCTGGCTGTATTGAAACATGGCAGTGGAGTGGAGGGTTTCCCCCGTACCTGAGTGGAGAAGCGATGATGGTCGATGTGCTGGGAGAGTCTCCCTGCCCAGGTGCTCTGTCAGGGGCGGCGCCTCTGTGTGACTGACAGTGCACTGTGAGCACTGCCGGGCTGTATCCCAGCTGAGTTGAGGCTCTAAGAATGTTTTTCCGTGTCTCTGCACCCAAGCGGTTGGTGGGAAACTTCTGTCCCACTTCCGATACTCGAAAGGTGATTGTGGAGTGTGCAGCCAATGCGCTGAGCTTTGAATTCTGGGAGGGACCTCCAGGCCACAAGCAGTACTCTGGGTATCGAGCTGTAGGCTGTTCATGTAAATGTAAGTGTATTTTCGTAGGATGTGTTTTTTCTCAATATGTGTGTGTAAGCTGTTTATTGTATGTCGTACAGTGTAATGACTTCTGTATTCTGAAGGATGGTTTTGACCACAATCTTATTATTATTATAATCCTGAAACCGTTATTATGAGGAGAATTTCAAAAGCAAGTGTTTCTTAATCTGATTTTTTTTTGTTACTTGAATTTTTCAACCTTTTCTCAGATGGGGCGCACTACGCACCTCGTGTTGCGTTTCTGTGAAGTCGTGGTTCCAGGCGTGAGGGGCACTGTCTGCCCCAACCCCCTCCCCCCCCCCCTCAATAAAAAGAATGGAAAGCAAAGCCCGTCGCTGTGTTTGTATCAGTCGGAGGAGCTCTCCGGCTCTTTCCCTGCTCTGCGGGCGGAGGTCACACTGGAACAGCAGGCATCACGGCCGGCTGGACTGGCACAGTGGGGTGCCCGGCGCCGGTTACATCGTCATGGTGATCGATTGGGTTGAAACGGCAATCTGCTCATTTTGTATTGGATAATGCAGCAAACCAGAATAACGAGGGCGAGATTGTGCCACAACTCTTGGGCACTGGTGTGCTTGTCTGGCTGGGGATGGTCAGTGTGCATTACTTGCCTTCACCTCCCAGAGGTTATGTAATCTGCAGGTCTGTATAAATACAGGAGTGGGAAAGCAGGTCTGCACTGTAGGCCCTTTCGAACAGGTCAGAAACCCTCCTGGCCTGGCTGAATCAGGCTGCAAGGGGCTGACTTGGCACACTTCCGAAATGCTTAGATGTGAATAACAGGGTCCCTGTGTATTTCAGTTTTTTATCTCAAGACCGGCTTTAAGTAGTTTAAACTTACCTTTTGGAAAGCAATTGTAAAACTTAAAAGTGTTGCAGACATCTCGGTTTAGACTTTGAAGAGGATTCCTTGTGCTTTCCCGATGGTCTGAGCAACGCTGCAGGGAGTGATGGTCTGGGTTTGTCTTTCTGTAGGGGGTCCTCATGTAAATACTCGTTATAAAGCTGTTTTCAATCAGTATGTGCTCATGAAGATGCCATGGGTCTACAGAGTTTGTAGCTGCCATGTAACTGCTGAAATGCACATTAAAAGGAGGTCTGTCAGCAGGTGTTGATACATGTGTATGAAATCCATTTAATTTGATTTTGCATTTTAATTTCCATTTGCACCCAACAATAATGGGGCGAAAATGTTCTCCTGTTTGTCTGGCTCCAGTTTTCCTTTTTCTAAGAGAGTACCAGGCGCCTGAATGAAGGTCTTGTTGGGCTGTTCCCCAGGAATGGGGGGTGACAGCTGGGTTTGTGCTGTAGTTTGGTGTCCTGCTTATGGGCCTAACTCTCTCTCATGGGGAAACCAGTAAACTCAGACCTCGGTCCTCTGACAGCCGGACAGCTGTCTCTTCCCTCTACGGTGGACAGCTCCTTGTCTCTGTCTCTCCACAGCCGCGGTGGCTGGGCTGGATGCTGGGAAGGTGTAAATCAGGCCGCCCGGCCTCTTCTTTCGGAAACGGCGACCGGGACGCCCCGTGATAATCTGGCTCGATCCAGTTGGCAGTGTTCCGAGAACTACAGGTGTGGCTTAAGGGATTCCAGGAGTTTGAAGGTCACAAACGAGGCCTGCTGACCCCTTCTCACTTGTGACTCGTCTTCACTACCACCCTGGGAGAAATTCCGGGCTCCCTCCTGCACCCGGATTCCGGACTTCTCCGGTAACCTCACCTGCGCAGCTCAGGCGAAGAAGAGGTTTCGAAATACAAACCTCATTTGGTATTTGTTTGGATTGTTGTCTCCCTGAAAGATCCTTTTTACCTGGTTGCCGTAATCTTTCTGCTCTGAGACCTGCTCGGTTTGCTTGCGGAAGAGGATCGCGGCGGAGAGCTTGTCGTTTTGGTGTTCATCACTGGAGTAGAAAGTCGGGCCGTGGTGACTGACTTGTAAAACACTAACCGAGAGCCGCCCTCTCTGTGGGCACTGTAGTGGGCACTAACTGCCCGGTCAGAACACCTCCTGGGAAGATGACGCTCAGAGTGTTAGTTACAGATTGACCCGGCTTCCGCTCCGACTCCCAGAAGAACGCTGCCCTTTCGCGCTTCTTGGAATCGCTCTGGAATTTCCCATCAGCCCTTCCTTCTTTTTCTGCTCCCTGGTGTTTCCTCACCTCTGCCGTCGTGTCCCCGTCTTTGTCTTTGTCTTCCTTCCTGCTCTGGCCCGGGGCCCTGGTGTTTCTCGGAGTGAATAGCGGTCAGCTCCTCTGTGGTCTGGCGCGGGACAGTGAGCAGGGCAAGCACAGGACCCCACGGCTGGGGTCTAGAACGGGCCGTGTGGGGTCTCGAGTCCCAGAACAGCGTTCCTCGTCTGTTCCACGGGGAGCCGTTTGTCTGTGGAACCCCGTCTCCCCCAGGAAACTCCTACACCCAGGTCACTGGAACAGCGCAGGAATGGTGGAAATCCAAAGGAAATCCAGTCGGACCCAGGGCAGCCCGGGTCCCATTCTCGCCAGTGATCATCTCCCCGATCTCCCCAGAAGCCCTTGGTGGAGCTGTTGCCAATGTCCGCTCTGGGCAGACCGGCACAGAAATGAACTTGGTTTGTTTTATCAAATGGTCAGATTTAAATTAGTTTCCCGGTTATCTCAAATCGGACTATAAACCACAGAGAGGCGCATTATTTTCTCGGCTCTTGCTGACCTGTCCCAGCCTGCTGTGTGATGGCCGGCCCTGCGCACGCAGCAGGAGCTGGTGCTCCGGGAACAAAGGGCGATTCTCTCGATCACCTGGGGCTCTGCTCTTGTAGATCACGGCGGCGAGTCGGAGCGAGTCAGGACTTGTCTGCGCCAGCTGCCTGTAACCAGAGCTCGTTTTTTATCAGGTGCCGTTTCACGCCAGTTAGTTGTGCAACCGGGCCAACCAGCCCATCCAGTTCCTGAGCCACTATTCTCTGACCTGTCTCGCGTACACAAGCCACAGCAGGAGTGAGAAGAGGGCTTCAGGCCACTGTGTCCTCTTCCTCTGCGCCCCTCCCACCCTTCAGTGTCAGAAACACCACCGACCTCCCCGCGGCCGTGCGGCCAGCTGACGGGTCAGCGAGGAAGGAAGGTGCCCCAACGGAGGCCCAGGGACCTCTGGCCTGACGCCTCCCCTGACCACCTTGTCAAACAACAGCACTTGAAACGCGTCACCAACGTCAAAACTTCACCTTTTTAAATTTTATTGCACTTTTGTGTGTACAAAAAAAGAAGCATGATAAAAAATGCAGTAACAGAAATTGACAGTCTACAAAATATCCAGGTTGTCCTTGAGCAGCTCCCCTGTTCTGCTGCTCGCCGCGCACAGTCCCGGGGTGTCTGGGGGCATCAGTGAGGAGAGGTTTCCCCGCAGCAGCCCTCTGGCGTGAGACGGAGCTGCCCAGGTGTGCACAGCTGCGCTGGGTTTCGGACTGCAGCTGCTACATGCTCACAAGGACATTCTGCTAACACTGAGGTCCTAAGAAGAAACGGCGAGTCCAAAAATGAGATTTACCTCCACCTTGAATTGGAAAGAATACAATCGACAGCATTGGGTTAAGGATACTGTAACTCCACGCATCCGTCAGTCAGGGTCTCCCGGGAAGCACAGGGCGCCAGGCCGGACCAGAACCAGAGCCAGGATCAGACTCGGGACCGGGATCAGACCCGGGACCAGGACGCCAGACCATTGCAGGGTGTGCACATTTTCCCACATTTTCCCACATTTTCCCCGGGACCAGGACCGTTCAGACACACCAGCTACCCGGGCCAGCTCGACTCCAGGAGGCAGGAGGAAACTGGAGCACCAGAGGAAGGAGAGCCCGCAAACTCCACACGGAAGGTGGCTGCGGCCCCGGACCCTGGAGCAGCTGGAAACACTCAGAAGGGGGCGGCGCTCCGGCGTCGTCCCCCCGTGTTGTGGTGTTCGTGACGTCCGGCCAGGGCACAGGGGAGTGGCGTATTTCAGCTGTTGCCTGCCGAAGATTCCCCGAACGAAATGCCTCGCGCTTTCCCTGTGCCCGGCGCGGGTGCAGCCCGTGGGGCTCCTGGCGGGCGCTCAGCGCGGGGCGGTGGCGTTGGCCCAGGGCGCGGCCGGGGCGGAGGGGGCGGAGGGGGCCGTGGAGTTGGCGGCCCCCGAGGGCGGCGGCGGCGCCTCCCTGTGGAAGCAGCGCAAGGTGCCCGTGGTGAAGACGCACTGCAGGGGCCACAGCACGATGCACGCCAGCATGATGACGAGGAGGAGGAAGAGCAGCAGCCGCTTCCAGTCCGCCAGCGGGCGCAGGCGGCCCCAGCGGCCCCGGGGCCGGGCCAGGAGCACGGCCGGCGCCGCCTCCGGCTTGGACACGCCGATGTCGATGCAGACGCAGAAGTCGGAGAGGCCGGAGTCCGGCAGGCGCTTGTAGCACAGTTTCTCCCCCTCCATCCACACGGGCTCCTCGCGCTGCTGGTGCGCCGGCAGCTGGCACAGCACCTCGCGGCTGGTGGCGAGGGCGGGGGGCCCCCTCTCCGGGACCGCGGTGGTCTGGCGGCACAGCGGGCAGGGGATCTGCCCGGCCTCCTGCTCCGCGGACACGGCGGCCATCAGCCGGGACAGGCACTCCAGGCAGAAGGTGTGGGCGCACTCCAGCACCTTGGGCGTCTTGAAGACGTTGTCGTACGTGTTGAAGCAGATGGAGCACTCCGGCCGGCCCTCCCCGTTCTCGGGGTCCTCGTCGGGGGGGGGGTCCTCGATGCTCCACACGCGGGGTTCCTCCGCCATCCTGCTCTGGGGGCTGCGGCTCGTCCTGCCCCACCTGAGGGAAGAGGAGAGAGGCTGGAGTGGGTTCACGCGCAGTGAGAACAGGCCCTGCCTCTGCCTCCCACCACCGCTCCTAGATCAGGCGTGTTCAGCCCAGACCGCGCTCCTGAGCTCAGCACTGCTGACAGATCTTCCACTCGCTCCCTGTGGAATAAGGATCAGCTGCCCCCTGCAAGGCCACACTTCGCACTTCCAGTTGCCGGCGAGGGACAGGCCGCGGAGCACCGTGGACAGCCTGCTGTGGACGGTCTTGTCCTAAACCTTTACTGGAGAGACCTCGTGCCAACATGCTGGGCAGGTATTGTCCTTTCAACAGCTCCCAGCTCTTACAGTGTGAAACCGTGGCTGAAAGAGGGCAGGACTGGATGTGTTTCGTGTGCCGTCCCTGCCTGTGTGCAAGGAGTGCTGCTGAGCCAGAGAGCCCTGTCCTGAGGGGTGGCCTGGCCCTGCGTTTCGTTAACGGTGTGTAGGGCGTGCACACAGAGCTGCTCTGAAGGCTACATTAACAGCTCACAGAGATTCTAGTATCGTTTCCTCGGTACTGTCTGCTTATTTTGAGTGCTGAAATATTTGGGACAACCTGACACCCTGCCCTGGAGCCTCTCTCCTAGATGGGCACACCGACTGCAGGTGTGTACAAGCTTTTCCCCATTTACCCTGAGTGTCTAAGACTTCCTCCTGACTCAGGCGCAGCCTCAGTCCTGGGGGCCGGAGCCCTGAAGGTCTTACAGGCAGTGTCGCTGGAGACCTGCAGCAGGTGATCTGACCGGAAGCACCGTGTCCTGAAGTAAGATCGCACCCTGTCTCTGCTCTCGCCGGCCCTGGGTCTGACAGGGGGAAGACCTCCGGGACTTCTTCTCTCCCTGTTGTCTGGGCCCGTGCTCCAGTGAGCCGAGCTCAGCTGCTGGCCGGCCTTCCCCGGGGCTCGAGCCTCAGGCTCAGCTGGAGGGCGCCTGGGCCTGGTGGGGGACGGGAACGACCGCTCTCTCGGTTTGTCCACATCAAGCTGCTGCTTCTCCCAGCCCCTGGCTGTTCCCCTCCGCCTGTGCGAGAGGGGAGTGAAATGTGCTGGCCCGCGCCCCTGTGCTCCAGCAGGGAGATACTGTTACAGAACCGCAGCTCCAGACACTGGCGGCTCTGTTCGCCTCCGCGACCCTGACATTTACACCGGGGCTCTCAGCCCGGGGCGCCCCCAGAGGCCGCAGTCACGCCACCACGCTCCTGAGCTCCTGCTGGCCCCAGCTCGCCGGTCAGCAGCGACGAGCACGCAGGGGCAGGACAGCGGGGGGCTCCCCCCGTGTGTGACCAGGCCGGGGGCTCACAGCACACAGGGAGACGAAAGCTGCCCTCTGAGGGGGGGGCGTGTCTGTGTGGGGGCTTGTGTTGCTCCTCTTGCCCTGCGGACGCCAGCCAGGTTCCCAGCCAGAGGAGCGATGTTTTCAGAAGGTAGATAAACATTAACAGTGTATCGGTTTCATGGCGCCTAGCAACACTCAGCACGAAGGTCACTCTCTGTCCTCCTCACATGCTGCACAGTCTCAAGCTCAGACCGGGGCCTGGGCTGACCGCAGGCTGACAGAATAACTGCCCTACATGTGCCCCTCACTGTCCGATAGTTTCTCCCTCGTTTCGTGGAAAAAATCTCCATGAACTTCTTCTGGACCAGAAGTCGTGAGGCTGAGCTGCAGGCGTGTCGTGGAGCGTCTCTGCACACGCCTGCTGACCGCTCTCCTGTCCTGGGCGATCCTGGAGTGGCAGGCCTCCCCCATGGCAACAGCTGCCCCCCGGGCGGCCCTGTCCAGGAGTCGCAGGAGCCCGGACGAGACCTGGACGGCAGGAGCCGTGCTCAGGGCGGGAGTGGAGTGTGCTGCAGGGACCGGCACGCGTGACCTTCCAGAGGGGCCGAGCCAGGAGGCACTGGTTCCGCTCAGCTGGCCCAGCCTTCCGGACAAGGGGATCGGCTCTGGCTCCGTGGCCCAGAGAGAGCCGAGGCGCCCTCTTCCTGCGCCGCAGCTGTGGAGACGGCACTGGGCTGGCTGTGACACTCCGGGAACTTCAGCATACCTGTACCAGGTGAGTTCACTGGCCGGGCTCAGATACTGAGCTGTGTACAGCACACGGGTACTGTACATGATCCACGGGATATTCTTAGATATTTCTTTGTTGTTTTGAAAGAGGATTATGAAGTTTAAGCCTGTCAGATGCTGTGGGGTTAGCAGTTTTAAAGGTGTGCTTGTTTGCCCTAACCAGAGCAAGAAAGCTTTAACAAAGAATATTCCATCAAATGCAGAGCTATCAGATTTCTGTACAGTTCTCCCTAATACACGTACTGTATAGTCCAGTCACTGCCTTAATTTCTTTAATTCACTTTTCAGCTGGAATCTTGTTGAAAGCAATAGATTATTTAAAAAGTAAATCACTGTTTTTTTTGGGGGCAGATGTACAGGATTTAAATGTGGGTCCTTTGTTACAAAAACTCAATCCCATTCTGCTCAATGCTTATAGAAATGAGGAATGATAGTTCAGACCTGTATCGCAGCTTTCACCCACGACGGTTGTGTGGCCTGTGTCACTGTGTGTAGCGCACGGCGTACACAATGAGTGTGCAGAGAAATCCATACCTGTGGAAGAGGGTTACAGCTCAGCTCCTCAGTCCCCTTGTTTCCATGCTGCTTGCTGTCCTGCTGGGGCGTCGGGCTGGCCGGTCTGTGTGTGTGTGTCTGCTGGATGTCTGCTGGATGTGTGCTGCAGGGCAGCTCCGGGCTGTGGCAGGATCAGACACACCTGCAGCTGCTCAGCTCCGCTGCTGTAGTCTGGACTCCCCTGGCAGGCTCTGCCCCTGCCTTTTCAAGCGGTATGTAAATGAGCCGGAGCGAACAATAACAGCAGAAAGGAAGAAGTAGGAAAAAACTGAGCATGAGGCAGGTCACTGCCTACACACCCCTCACACAGTCTGTGTGACTTTGCGCTTGATAAGACCAGCGTTACTCAGGAAGTGATGCTACTGAGCAGGCTATTCTTCCACCAGGGGGTTGTGTGTTACTCACCTTTATTACATTTGAAACTCAGTTTCTCTCAATCTCAGGGATTGGGCACAAAAGAGAGAGTGAGTACAACACACCTTCAACAGCAGGACAGGTGTGAAACTCAGCCCGGTCTGATTAACACGGCTGAGGGACACTGAGTCGAGTCTGGCTGCAGGTTTTGGAGGTGAGGTAGGGGAGAGAGTTGGCCATCACAGTAAACAGTATGAAACCTTCCCCAGCAGTGTGGGAGCCTGATTTCAGGAAAATGTCAGATTTCCCCTCTCTGCTTTCTGCTACATCACGAGCCATTCAAACAAGAATGAGATGTGTGCATAAAGACTCCTGCCATTCTCCTGCTGGCTGACCTAGAAAAGGAACTGGAATGCTCATTCTGTGTCTCAGTTCAGGAGTGAAACGTGTCACAACGTCCAGCATTTTCAGGCCTGCTCTGTAAACAGGACAGTACAGGGAACACGGTTGGTTTTAAAGGTGTTATAGAGCATTTGTTTGGCTTGCTTGGTTATGATGGCCTCCAGCTGGTAGTGCTCGTCACAAGGGAAGAGTCCAGACCTGCCTCACCTCGTACTCAGCATGAATCAGCCCGGCTCATCTGTTGATGACCAGGCTGGACATTCCCTGGCACTGAGCAGATAAAGCCGTGCAGAGTCATGCAAACCAGGAAGTGTGCTGGGAAGAGCCTGCAGCACACCTGTGTGCCCTGCACACACGGCGTGAGTCAGCATGCCAGCAGAGCCCTCGGCCACACGAATCGGGGCAAGACGCAGAGCTGAGCCTCGAGCGCAGGTCCGACCCTTGAGCTCGACTGTCTCTCCTTCCAGTAACTACAGTCTGTAGATTTTATTGTTCTCCCGAACGAGCTTGTCATGAGCTTTTACAAGAAACTGCTCCTTCCCAGGAACTTGGCAGTGAGAGGAAGCAGCACTTTTCACTTTTCACTGTCTCAGGGCCGTCTGGTGCTGGAGGGGGTTGTCAGTCTCCCTCTTCCTCTCCTGGCTTCACTCTCTGGTTTTCTGCGGGTTTAGGAGCTGAATAATAGTTTCGTGGTGTTTTTCTGCGTAACCGACCCCACTCATATTGTGTTTCGGCTGTGGCGTGGCTGATCTGATTTTGCTCAAAGTGACTAAAAGGACGTCACACTGAATCGGGTTTCAGCCAGACACAGTGAAGCCTTTCTTCTCCAAAGTGTTCAGCCACCCCCCTCCTTCCCTTCTCCACACATGCCCAGTCTCGCACTCTCAAACACACTCACATCCTCAAACACACACTCACACTCTCCCCCTTGCACTCTCAAACACACACACACACACACTCTCCCCCTCGTACTCTCAAACACACTCACATCCTCAAACACACACTCACACTCTCCCCCTTGCACTCTCAAACACACACACACTCACACTCTCAAACACACACACACACACTCTCCCCCTTGCACTCTCAAACACACACACACACACACACACTCTCCCCCTCGTACTCTCAAACACACACATTCACACACTCATCCTTAAACATACACTCACTCACAGTCTCTCACACACAATCACACTCTCAAATACACATTCACACACACACACACCCTGAAACACACATACACATTAACACTCTCGCAATCACTCATACGCAAGCTAACACCCTCAAACACACGCACTCACTCACACCTTCACACACACACGCACTCATTCAAACTCACACTCGGTCTCTCACAGACACTCCTGCTGTGTCCAGGTGGGGGCGGCGGTGGGAAAGAGGAGGTGCAGACACAGCCCCCCTCCGGACACCCAGCAGGCTCTCCTGCCCCCCCGCCTGCGGCCACAGCTGCGAAGGCCCAACTCACTCCTCCCCCAGCCGAGCAGCGGAGGCTGTCTGCCGAGGTATTTAAAGGAGCCAGGGATGGGAACGGGATCCATATTCCGACGGTGGCACACCCCTGGGGAAAAAACACCAGTGACTGACTTCACTGATGCACCTGAAAATCGAATCACATCTTTAACATCTGTCCGTGTGCCTGTGAACTCTAACTAACCAGACTGAGGCAGTATTGGGTACTATTGAACTATTAGGTAACTGTAAAAAAACACCCAGTGCTTCTTCAGGGCTTAGAGAGAGGAGTCCTGCAGCTCCTCCAAGCCAGGATGACTCAGCAGTGCTGTGCAATAGGAGTCCTGTCTGGCCAGCAGCTCCAGCGCTGGTCACTGCTCTTACAGGCCTGGGTCTGACCGGACTGTCCTCCTCTACAGGGGAAGGACTCTTGTTCGTACCCGGACACCTGCCCTGGAGGGGCCTGGGAGAGCACCACCTGCTGTGCGAGCCTGTGTTCCCTCTGAAGACGCCAGAACACAGGCCCTCAGGGGCTCTGCGCTCCAGGCTGGGTTTCAGAACCTCACTGCACCTCTGCCTCCTGTAGCTGTGACAGAAAACAGGTGAGAAAGCGTTTCTGGGTGACACAGCTGCAGGTCTGCTTTCCAGTGCAGCTGTCGCCTCCTCTCCGAGCGCAGTCTTTATCCCAGGTGGAGACACTGGGTGCTGGCGGAGAACGGGTGGAGAAGGCGATGGCCCTCGGGCTGTAAGTGCTGTTTCAGGAGTACTGTGTGGGCAGCCTGTAATTGTCCTACCGCTGATACATTTATTTTATCGGTCCATTAGCAAAGCATATACTGATTGGCACCGTCTCTGAGCCTGATAAAAACCAGTTGTTACCTCTTTGTTGAAAAAGGCATGAAGAAAATCAACAAGCAAACTGCAAAATCAAATTATTATTCTTACATTATCTCCTGATGGGGCGTTGTGAGCCCTCATACTTGGTGCAATCAGTGCACCTGTGGAATAAGTAGGCCTGACAGTCACCTGCCAGGTGACACAGTGTCGCTTCTGGCCAGCAGAGTCGGCAGATACCACCTGCCGAGCTGCAGCGTGGATCAGCCAGATGTAGACTGCGCTGAGCTCCGTCCCGGCTCCCAGACCGGGCACGTGCCGTCTGTAGGTGAAACGCACACGGGTCCACCAAGCGGACACGCCTGCACCGCTTCACGCATGCGGCCCGTTCTTCTGTTGCTGGACTCTGAGGTGCTGGCTCCAGGCCCGGTGGGCCTGCGTGTGGCTGAACGAATAGTGTGGTCGCGGACTCCTGGGTCCTGGGAATGCGTGTCCTGCTGAGAGAGCCGGGCCTGTGGGCACAGTCGGCCCCCAAGGCCAGGTGCTACAGCAGACAGGGCGTGACTGCGTTTCAAGCAATTCAATGTCTGACCTCATTCACCGAAGCCCAACGAGGCAGAGCAGCTCTTCACCCGTCCTGTGCGGTGGGAAGGCAAAGGCTGCAGCCCTGCACGCAGGCACCATGCAGAGCTCCAGGGGCTCCTCTCCTGCTGTGAGAGGGGGTGTCTGCCCTGTAGATTGATACACCTGGCCACAGCACCGGCGTCTGTAATGACTGCAGCAGCTCGGTTAATTGGCTTCGTTAGTTTGAGCCGCCAGGATGTCCTGGTCTGCCTGACTCTGTGAGATCCAAAGATATCTTGCAGCCACACCTGGTGGCCCAAGACTGCTGCACCTATCCTAAAACCGCCAGTGCAGCCAGCTGATATGGTGCACTTTTATCTGGGGTGAGGCAACAGGGAAACGCTGCACCTTTACTGGATATCAGTGTATGGGGAAAGGCTGGCTCTCCCAGATAAGGTTTATGACTGCGATAAAGTCATGGAAAAGGGAGCCGTTCTTCCGTGAGGCCGCGGGGCGGGTGTGTCGCACACAGCAGCAGCCATGGGGGTGGCAACGGAGTGGGCTGGATCACAAGCCAGACTCAGAGCCAAGTGGATACGTGGGGTTGATGTTGCAGTGTGCCTGAACCAAAGAACTCTCCAGTTCGACAGAATGGGAGAGGCTATAAAATCTAGAAACACTGCAGTACAGAGCAGCCTGAGGACCGGCTACTGTAGCACCCAGCCCTGCAGAATCAGTGCAGGTGTAGGTGGGGGAGTGGAACCTCAGCAACCTCTGAAAGTCTGGGAGTTTGCGCTGCCGGAGCAGAGGGGACAGCGTCTCACGGCAGGGTGTAGCGGCAAACGGCACCCTTCTGTCTTGAGCGAGAAAGTTGTTGTGTTGCAGTGGACAGTGGAAATGTGTGCTCTGAGCCCGTCGGAGCAGGACAGTGCTGAAAAGGCGGGGCTGGAGGGAGTCGCGAGCGAGAGCGAGAGAGAGGCCTCTCTGACAGCTGGGCCCCTGCAGGGTGAGGCAGGCCGGGGTGAAGGACCCCAGCGTGCACACAGGGCCCAGCCTGGGGCTGACTGGCTCCCCGTGCTCTGTGTCCTGACTGGGGCCCAGTGGCTCTGTGAGTGAAGGCTGCCAGCTGACAGGCTGCGGTTCAGCGGTTCCAGCTGTTTCTATTGCTCTACAGCGCTGGGGGGGGCTTGAGCCCAGGTACGAGCAGCAGGGGGACTTCAGCATTAGCAGCCCCCTGTGTGGGAGGAGGTGGGGATCATGAAGGGCTGGATTATTGACCACATAGTCAAGAAAGACAGCTGCACCCCTCTTTTGTGCTTGTGTAAGGCTGGGCTGAGGGGGAGGGAGGGTGAAGTAAGGTCCTTGTTTCCCCACTTTCCCAGCCCAGCTTTGTGCTTCAGGTGCAGACAGGAGCAAGGTGTTAGTGTTTACACCAGGAGTAGTAGGAGCGTGCAATCAGCTGCCCTCCACACTTATGCGTGAGGAAGCCCCCATGGAGCTGAAGTGACCGTGGAAACGGTCCGTGTCCCTGCCCCTGCCCAGCCCGGCCCGGCCCGCGAGTTCTGTGCGCAGGAGGACCGGCGGTGGAGACAGATCCGAGCGGAAGCTATGATCCTCCGCACGGGAGTACCCAGCTGTCCGCACGGCCGGCTCCCGCGCCGCGGTTTTGGAAGGGTTTGACTCGTTTTCACTCCTCCCTGCGAGGGATGGAGGGCTTTAACTGCGCACACCCGGGGAAGGATGTTCCGGCGCCCCCTGCTCCCTCTCCGCTCGTCGTCTCCTTCAACGGGCGCCGCCGCCACTGCGCCCGCCCGCCCCTCCGGGCGCTCGGACCGGCGGCAGGGAACCAGGGGAGGCCGAGGCCCGAGCCGGCCGGAGGGGAGTCCCTCTCTCTTCCTCCTGTTGTGCCGAGAGCAGCCGCCGCTGCAGCTGGGACAAGGTAACTTTTTAAAAAGAAAGCGCCACAGCGGTTTGGGGGTAACTTTTACTTTTTAATAGGAAGATGCCTACCGGTTTTTCACCCGTTACTTGTCGTGCTGCACAGTGGCTGTTGTCCGTCTTTTCTTGCACAATCGCAAGAAACTCTACTTACCGTCCGAGAGCGGGCTAAACCGCATTTCTTGTACCGTCCACCCGTGTCGGACTTGAACAGTGGTGCCGCAGGCCGGCAGGGTCCGGTGTTTAAGCGGGACGAATCGAGGCCCAGGGACGAATGCGAGTTTTCTTGAAAATGTATTTTACTCCCGTCTGTTGCGTGTCCAGCTGTAGCTTCTGGAGAGGCTGGCGGGGGGAACAGCAGGTTTCCGGGGAGGCGGGTCCCGCAGGGTCATCCGGAGGGCTCGGGGAGAGGGTGAGTATCCGCACTGTGAACTCTCCTGGGCCATTCGAGGTGCTTTATTGGCATGAAAGCAATACATACATTTAACCTCCAGATATTTACAATAAAGACAGTTTATTGTATTTGCTTACATATAAACAGATGGAGTATTGGAGAGACTCCCAGCAGGAGGGGGAGTTGTGGTGACTCTGGTAGGTGTGGGAAATCTGCGATTCGTAAATTTAGGGAAATATCCGAGTGCGGTCCGCGACTTACCTGGAGGGCGAGCAAACTGAGCAGGTCCGGGGGCAGCACGTTTAGCGAGCCGGAAGGGCGAGGGTGTAGCCCTCTGGTGGCGGAGGAGGGGGCAGCTGGAGGTGTCGTGTTTGTAGGGCTCCGGGCGCTGGAGTCAGGTGGGGCTAATTGGCAATTAGCGGGTGAGTGAGCAGAGACGCGTGGGCACGCGTGTCAGCAGGTGGGGGCGGGGGGTATTAGTATGTCCGGTGTGGGCGGGAGAAGCGGGTTGTGGTGGTGCCGGTTCTCACTGTGCTTTTTTTTTTTGCAGGTTTTTCTCCCTCCAGGGCTGCGGCGAGACGCGCCTCCGGGCTGGATGTCTCTCTCGGTGGCTGAGCAGGAGAGCGGGCCGGGTCGGGTCTGGGGAGCCCGTGTGACTCTTCCCCGGTAGGTGTGGAGGGTTTGGGCTCGAAGCTCTTGTGCCGAGTCTTGTTCTTGTTTGTTCCAGGGCCCGGGCCGGAGGCGCAGCGCGAGGAGACGGGCGGCAGGGCGGTCCCGCTGCTCAGGTGAGCGTGCGGGGGTTTAAACCGGCTCCTTCCCGGCAGGAGTTCCTCGTTTCGCGCTGCGTGTGCGCGGAAGAGTGTGGAACTTGATCGTGAGCAAACCTGGAGCGGCGGTTAGTCCGCGTGTGTGTAACCCCACCTCCCCCCAGGATGTCGTGCGAAGACGGAGCAGCGGCGTGGGGCCGTGACTGGAGAGGCCGGAGGATCCCTCAACCCCGAAGATTTTTTTTGGGGGGGGGGGCGCGGAAGTCGAAGGCTTGAGGAGTCTGGTCACGCGAGGGCGATGCCGTGGCGGGATTTTGCGTGGGGGTGCGCGTCTCCGCGACGGCCGTGGGTTTCGCGTTTCGGGGCAGGCGGGCGCTGGTGTTGTGGAACGTGCGTGGTGGTGGGTGTTGTCAGCGTTGTGGTCTAACTTTTTTCTTTTTGTCTTGCAGGTGTCCTGGGTGTGTGCGTGGCCTGGCAGCGGTGGTCTCCCCCCTGTGGACAAACTGTCCATGTGCCCTTTTTTTTTGCATGGGCATTTTGCCCATAGGGGGGAGGCCCTCCTGTGCATTGGCATGGGGGGGTTAATGGCTTTGTTGGGGCCAGTCTTTGAAGAACTGTTAAGTGGCTGAGTAAAATAAAAAATTGAACTTTTGACTGACTTGCATTGAGTTGTTTTATGGGAGGTGGGTGGTGAGGTCTGGGCTCAATGGTGGGAGCCTTTTAAAAGTTTTGCCAAGTTGAACATTCACCATTATCACTAATACTGGAGTGCAGAGGAGTAAGCACCCCCATCCCCTAAATACAAAAGGAACTTGGGGGTTTAAAATTCCTGGACAGGGCTGTATACACACATCCCACCTTGAGCTGGCTAAGAGTGCCAACCAGCAGAGGACACCATAAAATGGCTCCACTCACAGAAAGCAGGCTGGAGTGTTAAAATTGTTAGGTACAATGGGAGAGGAGATGATGACAACAACCAACCCCAGCTAGAAACCATCATTATTACACACCACTCTCTGAGGTAGAGAGCCAGCCTTTATGATTCACCCTCTAAAATGTTGGTAAAGTGCTTTTATTTCATTTTTACAGCATGATCAATACAGACATCCAGAAAAAAAATTGGCAACAATTGTTAATGAACATCAGCCAACTACATTTTATTTCTCTTCCTCCCAATTAAAAAAAGTGGTCTTAAACAATGCTTTCAAAACTGGAGGAGGGAATGTAAGTTTTTTCAGATTGGCACATACTGACAGGTCTATATTCAAGGCACTGGACAGTCACCATCAGGGAACAGTAGCAAAAACTGCTTCTGCCTGTTCCATGTGCAATCTACATGAATACTGTCGTCGTCACCACCACCCCCCAGGAAACAGAGCAATCCTGGTCACAGCATCTCAGGCTCCAAGACTCACTACATTCATTTGTATTTGGCAAACAGTTGCCCTCCCAGCACAAAGGGCCAGGAGTGTTGGTAATTTGGATTTTTCTCTTCCTCCCCCCATCTGCCCTGAAATCACTTCACAGGAACTCTGGTTAAAAAAGAAACCAATACCAAAGGCCAAGTGGTCAGGACCCACCTGTGACACTGGGTTGGAAGGAAGTGCTTCCACAGACAGTCCTCCTCCCCCCCCCCCCCAGCTCCCAAATCACAGAGCTCCTTCCTGTTCCCTTCGACAGACCTACCTGGCAAGGAGGACACAGAGGCTGATCCTGCTTAGCTTCACCAGTAGCCCGGTCACTCACTGAGACACCCCAGGCCAGAGTGCAGCAGCTGGACAGTTCCTCCTCAGAAAAGCAGCTCTTCCCCAGTGGTCTTTTTAAGTCCAATGTTTGCCCTCACACTCAGACTCCAAGTGCTCAGTCCTGCCACCACAGGCTCTTCCAGGGGAATTCTCCAGACTCCATATTGATCTCGAGCTGCAGATAATCCACAGAGGCCATGAAGATCCAACTGCAAGCAATTAGCATGATGAAGTTTTTAGTCCATTTCAGATAACTGCCCTCAGAGGAGCCTGGACTGGGAACACAAGCTCTCACAGAAGTCCAAGTCTTTTGGCCCTTTTTAAACCCCTAAACTGCTCTCCCCAAACTGTCCACACACAAACAGCCCACCCATGTTTAGTAAACACAGCAGAAAGATCAAGACAGGGGAAAGGAAAGCTGCCAGCAGTCTCCCCCAGTACAGTGACCCCTGCCTTCCCATACAGATGCAGGACAGCTTCTGCTGGCACGCCCTCACACATTGCTCACACGGGTGACCGCCGCCGTGGAGATCGTGGCTGCAGTGACCGTGGGCCTCTCTCGCCGGACATAGCGTGGCCGGCGGACTGCGGACACAAGGAGAAAAACACCCCCATCAGCCTTGCACCGCACTCTGATTAAAAATGAAGCCAGACACCCACTCTATAAACACTCACCCAAAGACCTCGAATCCAAACACGCTTATCCACTCTCAAATGTTTCTGATAAAGCTGAAGTTCAAGTTCAAACACTTTATTGCCATAACAACAAGCTGCAATGAATTGGGTTTGTGAGCTCAAACAACTTACGACAAACATTACAAAAAAGGAACAAAGCCAACAACAGACAGCATCTACTCGACACACTCACACCATCCTGCACAGACACCAGTACCGAGAGAACTAACAGCCTGACACATGAACAAGGAGCACACAACCCCACTCCCCTGCTTTAATGTTCACAGACAAGAGTGATGTGAAAGAGGCTCTCAGGTCAGTGGTCAGTCCAGAGCAGGCTTGACAGATCAGCGACATGAAAAGAGGAAGATCAGGAGAGGCCCAGCCCAGCTGCTGTAGGAGCAAGTGGGCAAGGTGCCAGAGGCTGGGGAGCAGCAGCAGGCCTGTTCCTCTGAGAGGTCAGGAGCCCTACTGCCATCTCTCACCACAGCCTCAGCTGTCAGTCCAAAGGGCTCCTCAGGCCCCACTCTGCCCTGGCCAGGGCAAGAAGCAGGCTGCCTGCTGCCACAGCTCCAGCACATGTGAACACACCCAGCCCCTCAGAACCACCAGACACAGATACAAGGCCAGAGGTCTCATCCTCTTACATTACCAAGCTTTACAGTTACAATCAGAGCACAAGGCCACTGAGGCCCAAATGTAATCTAGCATCTTACCTGACGATGTCGGCGTAGGAATCATGTCAGCCTGCAGAGAAGAACAACTCAGATCAGCATCACAGCTCTTTTTTACAAAACAGACAGACATTTGACACATTTCTCTGTTTTCAAAAATCTATGGAGTTTTCATACTACTGTGATCTGTTTATTTATGCACTTTGAGGTGAAGCTAGTATAATTGTGTAAAGGTCTACGCAACAGGAGTCACAAGCATGCACAAGACCCCAAACCTGACTGATTAATACAGAGTAACTTACCGTTTCACTGGGCTGCAATATTGATGCTGGAAAACAAAGATAAAAACATTCAATCTCAGACAACTGGGTCAGTCCAGCTAACTTGATCACTTGACTGCAGAAAGGAATGAGTGCAAGACTAGCTGGCACAGTCAATGCTCACAGTGTTTGGAGAAAGAGACCTGGCTGAAATCAGAGCTTCAACAACCTGAGCAAACAGCCCCTGGAGCAGAAAGGGCTGCCATCTGCTGGAGAGCACGAGAGCAGCCAGGACCCAGGTACCTTTGTTTCTCCTGTAGAAGATGCTGGGCAGCTTGTTGGTCCGTTTGAGGTAGAAGGAGGCAGCCACAGTGAGGATGAGGAAGAGGCTGATGAAGAGTGTTCCCAGCAGGAGGGAGGCAGCAACTCCTGGACCGCCTGTGACAGAACCACAAGAGCACAGTCACCGCTGCAGCCCCAAAACACGGATTATTCCCAGATTGTCAGAAGCTCCCCCAAAAGCAGGGGACGTTTTATTCTTAAGAGATCTGGTCTGATGAGCCCTACAGAACACACAGCCTGTGGATTTGGGGTTTCTGGTCGTTTCATGTGCATGGCCCTATACAGAGTCAGGACAACTGCAAGGAGAATCTTTGCTCTGTCCAGCTGTGTGTCTGCAGAGCCCTGAACACTCCTATTTCTTCATGACATGGATTTTCAAGAATGGCTTTGGGATTGCTAAAATTGAAGTGTTCAGAGCATGGCCTCTCTCTCAGGAACACAGCCCCATCAGGAAGGGAGCCACTCGATCACTTCCCAGCTCCTTGTGCTCCTGTACTTGGCTGTTTTTTCCCCTCTCAACAGGCCTTTTAATGGTGCCCAGCAAGTAACCAGTGATTTCCTTCCACTCATAACCACCCCTTGGAATTTGAAATAGACAGCAGCCAGTGCCAAATGAGCACAGATTCTATACAATGAGACTGCACTGAAAGTGCAGACAGCTACAAAACACTTATTCCGAATACATATCCCCTATCTTGTGCTCTCACAATACAACAGGAATGCCGCAACACTCCTTGATTAATATTTAAAGGACATTACCTGTGCAGATGAACAGCAGACTTTTAAGGGGGTGTCCTTACCAATTTTGGGCCGTACAGGAGCTACGGTGCTTGTATTTGTCAACCACACAGTGGCATTGGGATCATCTGAGGGAAAAGAAAAGGACATCTTTATTGAAATAAGGCTCCATCTGAAAGTGCTATAACCCACTGCAGTGATCACCTGGAGCACCCACAGCTTATCAGCACAATCCCAGCACAGGAAATCAAACATCCATCCATCCATTTTCTAACCACTTCTTGCATTCAGGATCACAGGAGAGTCAGAGCCGAGGCCAGCAAGCCTTGGCCATGAGGCAGGGTACACCCTGGACGGGACACCAGTCCATTGCAGGGCACAGACACAAACATGCACACACTCACCCCAGAGCTAGTTTTCCTAGAATCCCTATAACCCACCAGCATGTTTTTGGACTGTAAGAAGAAGTGAACACAGGTAGAACATGCAAACTCCACACAGACAACTTCGAGGGCCCAGAGCTGAGAGGCGGCAATGCTAAACACTGTGCCACCCATCTTGCATGTACACGCGAGAGGAACAGACTCTGCAGAATAAACAAGGGGGACTCACAGCTTTCCTTCACACAAGCCTGCTGGAAACTGAGGGAAGTCTCAGCCTCCGCGAGACACGAAGAAGAGTCCTTCCAGATACACTGGATCTGCACTCCATGTCACACACTGAGCACCGCGAGACTGGACCAGGCTGGAGAGCAGAGAAACGTGTAGCACTCACCACTACTGCACTCCGTGAGATTATACTGTGTCCTGTTCACCATCGTCCACGGGACACACACATATGTGGAGTTCTCCATGGTAAGCAGACAGCAACCTGGGGAGAACACAGTCAGGTCATTACTGTCAGGGGCTCCAGAGTGCTACTCGTGAACACAATTACTGTTGACTACATGTGTAGCACAGAGCCGTAAAACACAAGCAGTGTCTGTGCCGAGCGATTATACAGAGCTCCACTAGAGCATTAGTCCACCACTAGCAGCAGATACAGTGCTAACACACTCCAGCAGCGATTCCACTAAATGTCTACAGAGATATAGGACCACTCAGTCAAGAGCAGCTGCCACAGCCATTTAGAAACTTCCTGATGTGGGTTTTAATCTGCCAGCCAGTGCCTTTTAACCCTTGAGACTGTTTGAACTGACACACTATCCAGGTCTGCTGTTGCCTTAAGCATTGCACCTGAGGCAAACACACCCGAACTCACACCTCTTGCAAGGTCACCAAAATCACCCCACCTTCACAGTGCAGTCGGGGTGAGGCCTGGTCTGCTACTACTTGCATATGCTGTTATGTTACCACTGCATTGAATGAGACGGGCAGCTCCTACACAATCAGGTGTGAAGCACGGGCTTCAGAGCAACAGACAAATATTAATTTCATGCTGTAAAGAAAAGCCTTCTTCAGAGCTGCCTTCTCCTTCACACCTGAAGAAGGCAACTCTGCCAAAACATCGCATTTCCTTACCTCTCGGCATGGAATGAAGCTTTCACATTGTGTTGCAATGCATTCTTTTGAGTAAGGTGCAAGACAATGAAGCTTATTCAAGTTGAAGCATACCTGGATCACAATGCGCGTTAATTAAGCACGTCCCATTCATTTCCAGTGCATCTCTGCAGCAGTCACTCTGCCCTGGCAGGACACTCTGAAACAGCAGCACACAAACCAGAAAAAATAAGACCTTTTGACAAAAAGGAAAATAAGTTACTCCCATCAACTTTTTTTAAATGGTACTCCTATAAAGCACTGGTTTCACAAAACCCAACCATCACTCATCTTGGACTAATCAAGGTTAATTTCAGAAAATTCTGACATGGGTCTGTGAAACCAGTCCTGAAAGTGCTACAATACTCAAAGAGCTTTCTGGATCAAGCACAGAGGAGCTCATTCCTAAGCACATCAGTCTCTCATGGATCAAAACAAAAACGTGCTCAACAAACAAACAACTTTCCAAAGACAGCAGACGAATGGAATGTCAGGAAATGCCACAGTCGAAGGCAGACTGTGCTGATGCAACTCAGGGGAAAAAACACACAAATAACTTCAAACAATCAGGTAACAACCCCACCAGCTGTGCTGCAGGACTCCTTAGTGCAGAAGAAACCCATCCCTCTGCAGAGAAGAGCACTCGATTTACATAAACACCCAGATCAAATATTCTACAGGCCTGCACTAGGAAACTTAAGAGCTGCAAATTTTTTTGTTTTGGAAAGCAAAACCTTGATTTAGAGACACATTTACCGTGTGTTTATTTGAACGAGTCCATCTATCAGCAGAAAACCACTACTTCCAGGTCAACACCACGCCAACCCGAGCCAGTCCCAGAACCCCAGGGCGCAGAGCAGGACAGAATCCCTGCCCTGGGCGCACAATTGCAGTTACTTTTCTGGCCCAGGCGCTCGTCTAGGGGGACTGCCATTCGCACCCGTTTCCACAGCTGGGGGTCCCACTGGAGCAGTTCAGGGGAAGAGCCGCGCTCAGGGGTACGACAGCAGCATCACAGCTGGGATTCGAACCCACAGCCTTCGGGATAGGGGCCCATCGAGTGTGTCCCTGTGTTCCCGTGGCGCAGGCCTGGCCAGAGCCGCCCCTCTCGGGTGAGCAGCCGGAGGTGTGTCACGTGGGGGAAAACGACTGCGATTTCGAACCGCTGACTGCCGCAGGGCCGGCACCGAACACCGCTGACCTTATCCGACTCCGCTCGGGATCCAGAATCTCAACTCTGAGCCACAGGCTCCACCAGAAAACCGTTACCCTGCTTCTCGTGACTGCAACCCCCTGAAACCACACGAGACAAGCCGGGCTCCCACAAGCCCAAGCAACAAACAGGACATGCTGAAGCCATCAAGAAAGGACTTGCAGTCAAACATGTCATTAAAAACAATCATAATTATGGTCAGGCCTCTGGACAGCACACTTATACCAAAATATAAACTACTTCATTTCCCAGGCAGAGTTTAGCCTGCTGCTCGGGGGAGATATTAAGAGATTAACCACAATGATTGCAGCTATTATTAATAATACTGCAATTTTAAAAAAGAACATAGTTCTCACTCCTAACACTCCATGATTAGACACCGTTGATAAGGACACGAAGACCAGAGAAAGACATGAGTTTATTCAGTGAAGTGCAAGGCCCTGCTCAGTGTCTGGGACCCCAAGAGAAGAACTCGCTTGCGACAGTGCTGCTGTCTGCAGGGCCATGGGCTTGACCAGCACAGCAGGGAACCTCCAGAGCTCCAGGCGGGCTCTATTTATAAAGGTGCTCCCCTCAGGGGCAGGGGAATCCACAGGGATTAACTGCGTCACCACAGGACATCTGAAACCTGCCAGTGTGCTGCCCCGAGGAGCACAGTGAGCAGTTTGATCATGCAAGACAGCAAGTCCTCAAACTGGGCCTGACCGCTGCTCCCAGGACACCGACCAGGCACAACCAAACCCAGCTTCACACAGAGGAAACACCGTACACCTGTGAGGTGTACCCGGCGGCACACGGACCCTAACGCAGTACTGCCAAGGCACAGTAACCAGGTGCGACAGTCATAGAGCACCCTCTGCTGACACTGCGAAGTAACTGCAGGTAAATCAGTGCAACCACTGACTCCCATGTGGGTCACACCCACCAACCAGTAGGAGAGGCTGCCAACAGGAGGCCGTCAGTTCAGCTGGCTCTCCTGCACACTTTCATCCCAGAGTCTCATCCAGCCACATCAGGGGTGGAGAGAGGGCCCTGTGGCTGGAAGGCTGCTGGTTCAAATCCTACTCCACTGGGCCCCTGAGCAAGGCCCTTCACCCCAACTGCTCCAGGGGCGCTGTACATGGCTGACCCTGCGCTCTGACCCCCAGCTGCTCTCTCTACCTGTCTGTGTGTCTCATGGAGAGCAAGCTGGGGTCTGCAAAAAGACAGATTCCTAATGCAAGAAATTGTTTATGGCCGATAAAGTGATCCCTTATCTGATAGAAACCAGGCTACTAGCTGCAGCTTCAGGGCTAAGTAACTTGTTCCACACTCCCACCACCCTCTGTGTAAAGAGGCGCTTGCCCGTGGTTTCTCCGTGTCCAACATGTTCCAGCTACCTCGCAGGCCTGCGCTGCGTGGGCCGATCTGCCGGGCGCGGACACGCAGGGAGCGGCACCTGACCGGGGAAAGAGGCGCCGAGGTGTCGCGAAAACAGAAAACAGAAAGAAGTCGAAAGCCGGAGTCTGGGAACACCGCCGCAGACACCGCGGGGACCCGTACCGGGAATTCACTCCGGCAACCCGCTGCCTCAACAAAGACACAGCAGCGCCAGCGTCCCGCACGACGATTCCCACGGGCAGGGATCGGCACAGCTCGTCACCCTCCCGGGTTTCACGGGCGGGCCGGGCTCTTACCGGGGCTCCGGGACCGGGACCGCCGAGCAGCAGCGCGGCTCCGGCGAGGACAGCGGCGCACAGCAGAGACATCGCCCTGGAGAGCAAGCACACACAAGCCGAGGAGTCAGGCTCGCCGCACGCGGGACAGGCGCCACGCGTGGTCGTGTGCGAGACGCCACGGCGGCTTGTTTGTTTGTAGTGTTACAGTCCCGCCATCACACACCGCACGGCTCGACTTTCCTCCTCAGTCTGCACAGACGGGACCTGCGCGACACGCTAACCGCTGCAGGAAATCACAAACACGGAGGCGCTGGCGACGCCAGCATCTGTCCGCCTGTTCTTCCCCGACTAAACCCCGAGTGCTCACCGCTGCCGTGCGAGGGGTCCCCTCGGATTAAGCGCACAAAACAATCAGATGACACTCATTTCCTGGCTCTGTGCTGAAGACGCTCAGCCCGGCGCGGGGAGCGCTTGCAGCTGCTCGGCGGGCGGGCCGGCGCGCACGGGCGAGCGGCCGCCAGCAGGCGCGGCCCCGCGCAGCCGCGGCTCCTCACCTGAGCCGGAGGACGCGCCGCCCAGGCACGGAGCGCTCGCTCCCGCGGCTCGCGCAGAAAATGGCAGTTCCTGCTCGGTCGCTAGGATACGTCGAGCCGCGCGTGAGGCCGGAGCGGCCCCGCCCCCTTCCTCCGTTTGCAAGAACTCCTCGCCTTTGCGCCGCGCTGCTCATCACAGAGTTATTCCTGCTGACAGGAGAAGAAAAGAAACACGTTTCGGCCGTGGAGCCTTCTTCGGGTGTGACACCCTCCTTTGACACCCGAGGAGGGCCCCACAGACGAAACCTTGCGTGTCTTTTCTTCTCGCCAGCAGGAATAAACCTTTCCTTGTTCCTTTGTAGCCTACACATGCTGACGCAGCTCCCTGCTCGAACGAGTGGGTCTCACATTGTGTGTTTCAGGCACATTCTTGCACCCACTGCCCCAGTACACAGCAGAGGAGGTGGAGAAGTAATAGCTTGCACTTATATAGCTATTTTCTGCACTCCACTCAAAGCGCTTTACAGGTAATGGGGATCCCCTCCGCCACCCCCAGTGTGCAGCCCCACCTGGATGATGCACCAGTAGTGGTTTTCACAGTGAACAAAGAGGTGAAGACTTACACTTGTGGAAGCCGTGCTTGAAAACACCCCATTCCAGCTACACAGTATTCCAGGTACACAGTATTCCAGCTACACAGTATTCCAGGTACCATGCTGGCTCACTGCTCTGACCGTGCAGGCAAATAATCCTCTTTCTGTTCACAGAGATTAAAACTGCTACCCAACACTGCTGATCTAAAGTTAATTACAGAACAGAGAAATGAGTGCCACTCAGGAGCTATAGACATAAACACACCCTACACTGTAATTACAACACATCACTGCAATAATGAGCAACATGCACACATTATTTTGATGTAATGAATGTATAAAACTGAAAAGGCTTCTCCCTCTGTGTTAGACATCTACGTGCCAGATTCTGGTTTGACTGCAAGTGGGAAATAAGGGACACCACTCTGTTTGGAAAAGCCGAGCTCTGGCCGCGGAGTGGGCGTCACCAGCCTGCAGGAAGTGGGGAGGAACGGCCTCGCTGGTGTTGAGCCCGCGGTTGCTAGGAGACCGCCACGCCCCACCCAGGCCCCAAATGGCAGGACGTCCCGCATGAGGCAGGTGAGCCGGCAGGAGAAGGGGAACATTCCAAGAGCTCAGCGCAGGCAGGAGACAGGTAAGGGCTCACAGGCCTGGGGTACAGGGCAGACACTAGCGCCCCCTGCAGGCTGAAACCCGAGGCTCACAGTAGCTGCGGGGCGCGTCTCCCCCATCCGGGCTGTGGCGTGGAATCAGGGTCCGCACTGGGTCGCTCACGGGGGCCACTCTTCTGTGTTCAGGGAGAGGAGACACATCCACCCCGGTCGGAGCCATGGAGAGGTTTGCCTCTCTCCCTGTGACGCTCCCTGGGGAGACGGGCAGCTGCCGGGAGCAGGAGAGCCTCCAGGAGTCCTTCCAGAGGTTCCGGCTGCGACAGCAGGTACTCCCGCCGCCGGAACAGGGGAGCCTGGACTGGTCTCGGAGGCATTGCGGGCAGAAGAAACCAGTCCAAATCAGAGCTTCAGCAGCACGCACACCCACCGGTCTCCGGTCGAAATCCTTTCACATTCCAAGACGCAGAACGTGTTTCCACACAACAGTAATCGCATCACACGGGAGAGTGAGAGTCTGAGTGTCTCTGATCTCGGCACGTTACAGTTAGTCATCCGAATGGTTTGCGTGCTGCTTCTAGGGTAGTCTGGCAACTCTTCGCTGAAGTGTGTTCCAATCCAAATTACTAGGTTTCCGTCCGTTCAAGAATTTGCAGTCTTTGCTGTTTGCTGTTTTAAAAATCTGTTATGTATGCCATGAGTTGCCGGCTGTTTCCATGAAGAGTAATAAACTGCTGCAGTAACGAAGTCGCTGCACCAGAGATTCCGAGAGTCAAGGCTGAGACATTCTGTCCAGAAGCACGAGGCCAGGGGAACGACTGAACGCCACAGCTGCACTCTGAGGGAGGGAGGGAGGCCGGGAAGCACAGCTCAGGCTTGACACAACCCAGACTGCTCACCGCTCTGCTTCACAACGCACGCTTATGCACAGAGACAACACAGCCGCAGAGGTATAAAGATCTGTTGGTGGCACGTTCATAGGTGCACATGTTTGTGAGGTGGTTCTACACTTGCAGAAAGCGTGTTTGGCAGACTGGGCATTCCTGCTCTGTATCAGAATGTGAAACATGGCAGTGCTCTTTAACCTCCTAAACCCAGCAGCATATGTACAAATGTGTCACGACCGACTCGGACTTGATTTCGCTGAGAATGCTAAACAAGTCCCGAGACAGCTCTTACAGCCTGCAGCGCTCTTAAAGATGAGGTGCAGCTCTGTCTGGTTCTCCCTGGGGGGGCTGCTGGTGTGAATTTGTTCTACCCTTCCCAGCTCTTTGGTGCTTCTTGAGCATTTCCAATGGTCAACAAGCTGTTGAGCTGAAAACAGCACCAGAACACTGCCTCCTGCACAAGTGCTGTGTACTGAGAGCGGACAGCCAGCGAGTTTGTCTTCCTCCCTCAGGCTGTTACAACGTCACGCTCAATATGGTGGATTCTGACTTCACATGTAATTTTCAAAACAGACCAACCATGGCAACATAGCCGGCAGGTGTGTTTCATTGGTTTACTCTGACACCTAGTGGTCACCCCGATGATCTGCAGTCTGCATGCCACAGCCATGCCAGTGCACAGGTGAAATACAGAAATGCACAATTCCATGGAAAAGTACTGGGTGTCATGTCTGCCACCTCATCACAAAGAAAAGTGTTCTGCTTCAGCAAGTTGTGACTTATGTTGTTGCTGCAATGTAGCTCGGCGCTGGAATTATTCCATTCATTTCTCTCTGGTGTTTGTTAGTCAGAGCACAGCAGTGGCCTGACATTTTAATGTTAGTCCTGTTTGTAATCTTGTTTTCACAGCAGGGTTGCATTTTAATCACTGGTGTACTGACGCCCTCCCTGGAATGCAGTGTATCTAGTCTTGTCTGTCAGCTGCGTTTAGTAATATTATCCTTCTGCATGCACAATGAAGAGAAAATCTCAAATGACTGGTAGTTTACAATAATCATCATTTCCGTCATCATTTAATATAAATGCATGAGGCCATCTGTACAGCTTCTTAGGGATTTTCTTAAGCAAGGGAAATGAAGACGTTAGAAATGACTTACTCTGGATCAACATGTAGTTCCTGTCTGCAGTCTGAAGCTGTCTTCTGCTCTTCTGATCCCGAGTCCTGGCCTTCTTCAGAAGAGTTTCAGACAGCAGCGCACATGCACTTGCTTGTCCTCAAGGGGGAGCTGTTGTGTCTCTTTCCAGCACGGACAGGTGTAAGAGCTGATACCGGTCTGTAACAGGCTCTGTTTTTTAGACACTTCATCATTACATCATCCTACATCTGGTCTGCCTTTCTGTCCATCGGCATCAGTTTATTCATTCTCTCTCTCATCTTTTAAGGAAACGTCACTGGGGTAAATTCACACAGTGAACCGAAGCTTTTGTCCAAGACTCGCATCTAAAATTGTGGTACACATATAAGCTAATGCAGGGTTTTCCATTGTTCAGAGATGCTGTGGAATAATCTTCTTAATGAAATAAGGAGTCCTAAAAATTTTCAAATCTTACCTCAAAGCCAACTCGCTAAAACCTCTGAACACATTCCTTTAATTTTCCGAATCTGCCTGATGCTTTTCCCCAAAGCTTCTGTCACTTGGACTCTTTCGCGGAGCCTGGCAGTTTCCTCGATCAATCTGACCGCAGTTCCCTGTTAAGGGGACAACAGCTGTGCCCCCTGGGATTTGAACCCACGGCCTTTACTGTTATGAACCCAGAACCCCGACCGCTCCTCCACACCAGTGCCTTATATGCGCCACTCTTAAACATCGTATTATTGTGTTTAAATTCAAGATTTATATCCTCAGTTTTACTGTACAGCATTTTGAGATATTATGTACTATTAAATAAAAATGAGGCTCAAATTTAAATTAAAAGGCTATTTAATGAAATTGCTTTCCTTCCTGTGGCCTGAGTTTGCCCTGCTTTTCTGCAGTGACCCCTGAAGCTTAAAGAGAGTGTCCTGCTCTCCAGTGAGCTCTTCAGGCAGACACACCTAGAACACAGCAAGGAGACAAACTGCGTTTACAGTGTGTTGTTAGGGACATGCTTGTTCACAGGCAAGGTTGTTAAATATTTTTTTGAGGTACAAGTGGAGGCCAGGTTTCACAAATGATCCCATACCCAGACCCAGACGAACAGGACCTGTGCATGACTGCGAATGAGAGAGGGCCGCTGGACCCCCCTGGCTTGTCCGGGCCAGTGAACCGGGCCAGTGATGGCTGCCTGGACCCAGCAAGAGCAGAAGAACCGCCCTGCTGCTTGGCCACTGCAGCCAGGGTGCAAGAGGTGTAGCTGGCAGCTGAGGCTGTACTATTACTGTATCTGAATCCTTGCATAGAAAGGACGCCCCTGAGATGAATGTTTCTTATTCAGGCGATGCCTGATTTCCCTGTCATTCCCCTGTGCCGAAGGTGAGAGCAGAGCTGCGCTGTCCTCTCTCTCCCCTCCTTGGGTTCTGCTCTGCTGGCTGCACCCCGGTCCGGCTGCAGTGCTGTTAGTGGGGAGCCCAAACTGTGTGGAGTTAACTCCCCCCACCAATAGTGGCGCATCAGCAAGGACACAAGGCGTGCCACTGTGGCCGCCAAGGACTGCAGATCAACAGGTTTCTTCCACTCTCCTCAGACGCTTAACTAAGCCCATCATTAGATCAGCAGAACAATACCCTGCCACTCTCCTAGATCCTCAGAGCACCAAAGCCTGCAATGCGACAATGCTGCTACACAACACAAACAGTGGAAAGCAATTAAAATACCGTAATCAATATAAAATAGTTTCAACGTGAAAACTGAAACGATTCTGGAAATTTCTGGTACTCATTTGCACTGGAGAGTGAGTCCATCTTTCTGCGCCAAGCCTGTAGTTCCTTACAAAAAGAAAAGCTGTATGTACCCAGCAGTGAAGGACTGCTGGGAGAGCGCCCCCTGCTGGGTCAGGTCAGTAAGGCACTCCAGCTGGTGCAGGGGATGGGTAGGAGCTGTGGGTGTCCTCATTAACCCTGCCAGGGCCTGTTACTGCTCAAGCACCAGCCCCCCTTCCGAGCGCAGAGCCAGGACTGCGTGAACAGCTCTTGTTTTTCTCCTTCCTCCCTGCTCCCACGGGTGCAGCCAGCGCTCTGTTTCCAAGGAAAAGCCTCCCGTCTGATGCAATTTCTCAGCAGAGTGTCTCCCCAGGGGCCCGACCCTCCGCTCCGGGAGCAGGAGCCTTTAGAGCCGCACCCGCTGCACAGCAAAGCACAGGTCAGGTGAAAACACTGCAAGGCGTAATTGTGCTGCTTCAGCTTAATGGCTTCTTGGGTTGATTTTATTTAAAAAAACTGGAATTTAATTCTTTAACGAACTGGTGCATGAACAGACTTCTGGGAATCCCGTGTGTGGGGAGAGATGCAGGACTATATGTTTGGCTGCTTTAGGTTTTATCTGGTCTGCCATCTCCTGCGTGAGTGAACACAGGTGGGAATTTGCATGTTTGCCATCAGATTTGGCGAATGCCTTTTGATCACTGCGTATCTTCAGAAAGATATGGGTGAAAACAAAGCCCAGCGTGTTCACCTGTCTATACGTACAGTCCCACTGCCAGAACCCCCAGGTATGACATCCCCTTGAAAGGGAAAGGCATAACTTGCAAACTAAAGCCCAATAAAAAAGGCGCCATCCTTCGGATGAGACGTAAGAGTAGGGGTGTTACCCCAGTGTCCTAACCAAAGTTCCCATTGGCCCTTACCAATCATGGCTTCCTAGTAACCCCCATTTCTGAACTGGCTTCATCGCTCTGCTCTCCTTCCCACTGGGAGCTGGAGTGTGGGGAGCGGACAGGTGCATCATCCAGGTGGGGCTGCACACTGGTGGTGGTGGAGGGGATCCCCATTACCTGTAAAGTGCATTGAGTGGAGTGTCCAGAAGAGCGCTATATAAGCACAAGGCTTATTACTTTAAAGCCCCTAAGACAGGACTCCCAGGCTGGAATGAAACCCAGGCCCCAGGCACCGAGAGGCAGCAGAGATCACCTCTATGTTCCTGAGCTGCACTACAGTGAGAAACAGGGACACTAAAGCACGAATCAGAACTCAGAGTGATCCCAGCACAGACGCAAACACATCACAGAAAACCTATTTGCTATAGTGGATGCCTTGGTCCAAGGTACGCTGTACAGGTTGCAAACCTACAGAGTTCCTTCTCTGTACACCTCCTGTATAAGATGATTAGAGATCAGCAGCTTTGCAACAGACCCGACAGAATGAAATGAACTAATGGCAGAGCCCGACTCCCACACACGCGTCTCAGTGAAACGTAGCGCAGGGCAGTGAAACCAAGGTGGCCAAATGCAGAGCTACAGGAAAGTGCGCTGGAGCCTGCGAGAATTCACAAAGGCAAGCGGATCCACGCGGGGAGCTCTGGAAAACCATGGGGAGACAGCAAACCGACCTCAGCCGACCTCCACAACAAGGATCTGCTCATCAGACACTTGACAAGCGACACTGGGCGACGTTTTCCCCACCTCCTGATGCGCAAACTCCACACATTGCTCCAGGGGCAGGGAAACGGCCTGGAATACTGCGGTTCGCTAGACTCGAGCACCGAGCTCTGTGGCAGTGGGAAGGGCACCGGCACGGCCGCGGAGGACAGGACACCTGAGGCCGGAGTGGTGGCCGGTGCCGACATCCTGGAGTGCTAATCTGCCCCAGCGCCACAGTGTAGGCCCGGCTGCTTCTGCTCCTCCTTTGTTCCCCTGAGCCATCTGTCAGGATGCCCTCCACAGATGGGCCTAATTAGTGGGTGCGCCTACAAATTAACTCCTTGTTTGGCCATAGCAATTAGGAGGGGGTGGGTGGCAAAGGGTGACAGACTGTTAATAGGGGCCATTCTAACTGGGGCTCTCCCACTGAGGCCACGGGCTGGGGAAGAACTTTACAAACACCTGCCACATCCTCACACCTTCCCTCTCCTGTTCCTTGAAGTGCCATCGCACGTTTCACAAAGACAGACCGTCTGCGGCTGTGCTGGATGTGTGTAGCACGTGAACTCTGATGGGGAAATGCATCCCTCGCAAGAATGTGCTGGGTTTCCTGGAGCCCAGGAGGAAAGCAGGAAGTGTAAACTATGTAAATGCAGCAGCTCTGTGAATCAGGTGTTTCTTCTGCTGAAATGATTTCTGTGAAAACACTGAAAGTATCTGTTAATCCTCTGATGTGTGTAATGATTGTTGTTGTATCTGGGTACTGTTTTCCACACAACTGAGAGATACATCAAAGGCAGGGAATGCACATGCACACAAAACACAGAGAAACCTGAAGCACAGTATTACCACTGTTAACACTAAACATGGGGTCAGGGGTCAGGGCCCTCTACAGCAGTGGGGGATTAAGAAAAGCCGCTTGTCCGGTTCTGTTTAGCTTTAATAACTCAATTTCACTCAGTCCCACTGATAAAACCTGATATTCCTTCTACTCCTCACACACAGCAACAGGCAGCTGCCCAAACCATAAACTGAAGACATCAGTTCAGCAGCAACGAGAACAGCTTTGCATGCTTATTTGCTTTTATAAACAGGGCCAGGAGGGCACAAGCTCTCGGCCAGCGGACCACAGTCTCCAGGCAGAAATCCCTCTCTGCTTTTCCCATGCAAATCGATTTGAATAGGAAAATGAGAACGCGGCCTTTGGCACATGCCAACTCCTCCCCAGGTCCCCGGTTTTAAGCCTCCACTTACTTGTCTTGACCTCAGACAGGGGTGTAAACTCTGCCGAGAGGCGGGGACAGATTGCCGAGATTTGAGACTCGCGTGCGCTCAGGTAATGGAGATCAGCAGGTAGGAAGTCCAGGCATGTGTGTGCTAGTGTGCACTTTGAACTGAGCTTTGACTGACGCAACATTATTGTCTGGATGAAATATAATTCACTTTTTATTAGGAAAAGAGGACTTCCCTTCCCCCATATTTTCCTCTCTGCAGCCAACCATGTAACTGCTGTTGAAGGTCACACCTGGTGAGCTATTGTTGAGTTATGATCCATATAAAAATTACTCGTAACAAGGTGCTGTAATGCAAAAGTAAACAACAAAAGTGAAATCTTTTCTACCCTCTCCACACCTGCTGTGGGGATGTCTTTACGCTCCAGGGAGAGTACAGCAAGGGAGGAGAAGGAAGAATGACTGACTCTAGCGGTTCATTCTCTTGCATATACTGTACATATACCTCATCTCTTACAGTTCTTTAATTACCTAATATTTAATCGAAGTTTTGAAACTTCAGATTTAGAAAAACCTACGTCACTAAGATATTCATACAGATTTGGGTTGTTGTGAATTCTGAAGTTTACTTTAGCAATTAAAACTGCAATTTTCCCCTCCTTCTGCACTGTGTGTGCAAGACTGTGACGTGAATAAACTCTGACAGAAGAACAGAAGAACGGTCATAAAGATGTGCCTCCCCTTATTTTCCACCTGTGCTCTGGCACATGCTTCAGCGCGCGCTCCGAAGAAGTTCACCGGGAATACCTTTCTGCTCGAGTCTAAAATGACTCCAGTAATTACATCACACCAATCCGAGCATTTACACCTTATCTGAACTGTCTCATTTCCCTTTTATTAACCAGTTCTTGAATGCCCAGTCATTGCCATTGGAGAACTAATCTTTTCTGAGAAATGTTTATCAAAAGGCTTCTATAGTATATTGTATATTCACTTTGCATCCATTGCTGCTGCTTTTACACTTCAGCGAGACCTGTCTTTTCTAAATCCAGGCTGACTAAGCGCTAGAGTCCTGTTGCCATACAGGTGGTCCTCTAGTTTAGTTCTAATTATCGTTTCCATAAACGCACACGTAACAGAAGCAAGACGTACTGGTCTGTAATTACTGGTGGGATTGTGTCGCCCCTGCCATGTCTCCCAGGCAGCCTGGCCCAGAGACACATCAGCAGACAGATTAAAACAGTGCCGGGAGTAAAGACATGTAATCTTCACAGGCATCCAGCTTTGATCTCGGACAGGTGAGACTGTTTACAGTACACGGGCGCCCACAAGCCTTCCACGGGGTGTAGAGGAGCACCGACTTCCTCATCTGAAATACTGGACCAGCTCGGGTTCAACAGCGCATGTGGCACCGGCCTTTATTACAACAGCTACAGATTTATACAGCGGTCGGACGGCTTTCTGAACTTCACAGGAACAGCATCATTGTGTTTGAGCAAAAGTCTCATTTCCTTTTAACACGCGAGATAACGCTGTGATCACAACAGCTCCTTTCTGGGAGCCACCCCGATAGATGCTAAAGTAAACCTCTGCTTTTGTCATCTATCATGTTTTAATTAAGAATTAACCATGATAAGATGGATATACTAGAGAGTACTGATTTTTCAATGGCACCTTTCCTTGAGAATTGCTCTGGAGTGATTAAAGGAAAGCCTCTGCCTGAGACATGAGTTTTTTCACAATAAGAAGATCTTATATAATGGAAGCTGCGTGAATATGCGTAAAAATAATTTAATTACAGTTATTAATTAAATTTGCGCCTGTCTGTGTGGAGATTGCATGTTCTCCATGATATCTGGAGCTGGAGCTCATGTTCCTCTCATGCTCCTCAAACACACAGGTTGGGTCTGACTGGCTGCACTGAACCCCTGCCTTCCACGAGGACTGGGCTGGGCTCCCTGTCCTCATCACATCACTGCAGGGTGACCAGCTGTGCCTGTGCCTGCCTCCATATAGCGTGATGTACCGTATGCTGGTCGAGGGTGTCACACACTTCAAGAACATGATACTTCTTTACCAAGCGGACTTAGCCTTTGATTAAAGGCACCCAGCAAACTTAAAGGACTGGAGGCTGGAGAGGTTGGAGAACAATGAGCCCTGAGTGATCAGCATCCTGGCCTCAGTCATTCAGGATCTGCATCCCGGCTCTGGGAAAGGGAGTCTCCATCTGCAGTCGCTTTCCAGCAGACAGTGAAAGCACACAGGAATGCTCCCTCCTTCCCGAAGGCTATCAGTAGTATTTCCATGCCATGCAAATCCCAACTGAAGCATGAGGAAGTGATCCTCTGCCGGCAGAGCTACAGGCTAGACCAGGGAGGCTGCATTTGCAATGGATGAAAAGTAAACGTGCTTTAAAAGTAAAATAAATCTTGCAAATATTTATGCAATCCATTTACATGTTTTAGGATGGGGAAAAAGGAAATTAAAAACTTATAAACATCCATCTTTATGCCTGTTTCTGAACAATATGTGTTTCAGGCTATCAACTCGAAATACCAAATCAAACGCTATACACTTCAGTAATGTAAGAGTGGGAGTGATGGCCTTCTCCAGTCCAGAGAGCTAAGTGGATCCCTGGATTCATGACCAAGTGAGGCTGCGAGGCTGCAACACCACAGGATAACAAAGGAACCTGGCAAAGGAACCGGGGGGGATGGGGGGGGAGATACGATCACCAAGGTGCTCCTGTTCACCTGTCCTAAAACCGTCCGCACATCCAGCCCACAACAAACACCAGCTACGAGGGGCCCGATCGATACAGTTCAACAGGGCCCCGAGAAGGAACCTCCACACAGACGACGGGTCTAGATTCACCACAGGCCCTTCAGGACTCACAGACCGTCGCACAACCCCTGCCGGAGCCCAGAAATGGGCAGCCTCTGGCAGTACCGACCATCCAGGGAGACAGAGCGGCCATGGATGTGGCACAAAGGTCTCCAGCAGCAAAGAAGCAAAGGAGAGAGGACAGTTGGTGGGAAAGACCTTCCCCTTATCATGTGCAAGACACTCCAGTGGAATACCCAGCTGTTGGCCCTAGTGGGGACTGATGCAGTTGCTTTGGTTAAATGCACCAGCTCAAAGAATTCAACTTGGTCCATAGGCAAAACAATGGCTTTTGATACTTCTACTCATGTGTGCTGGGATGCTGACCACATGCCCCTAACCTGCCGAGAAGCATGGTGTCCTGCTACAGCCAGACACACCCTCTCACTGCCCCTACCCCGTACACCCAGGCTTCCTGGACACTCCTGCACCCAGCCCAAAGACAGAAGCTGGCACTACAGATCATCCCGCCTGCTATGGACGTTTTCACCACTGCAGGACGATGGTCTACATGTGAGACAGGATCGGCGCACCAGGGATGTGGAACAAAGATCTCCTGGAGGACAGCGTCCTCTCCAGCGGACCTCACCTCATCGTGAAACTCGGCCTGTGTTGAGGATGTTGCTTTATTGACACAGGAAGTGAAGATCACATGACTTCAGACATGCCTGTGCTGGATGAATAGTTCCTCAAATGCAGAATGGGACCAAGTCCCTGATCTTGAAGTTCTGCCTGAAAAACCCTTTCTGGATCTACTACCAGAAATAAGCTTTTTAATTATTTCTAAGTTATTTCTAAGTGGAAACGTTCAATTCTCTCTTCTGCAAATCTGGAGAAGGATGGTTGCTAGTCATGTTCAGTCTGTTTACACTTGATTGAGCTGCAACAGGCAGATATCGATGTCCGCTAGCAACACGCCTGCCTCTGAGGTCATCAGGTCTAATAAGTTGTAAGGTGATTCCATTTAAAACTCGAAGCTAATTCCTGGTAGATCTCCCAGAGACACCGTGACAGTGTGAGCGCTCTCAGACAGCAGCTCCAGGTGTAAGGGAGTCAAGGACGCCAACAGCAGGTACTTAAAGATCTGTCCTTTGAACTCCACCGACAGATCCTCGCTTTCTGTCTTCACAACAGAAAGGCTGCCTGACGTCTGGCTTGGAAGATGAAGCATTTGCCCTGGATCCCCAGCCAGGTGCTGTCTTTGAGAAGGCTGTGCTGATCTAATTTAGTCTGTGCGTGTGATTACACCCGACCTCACACACACACAGGGAGAACATACAAACTCCACGCAGACAGCACCCCAGGAATTGAACCCAGGACCCCAGAGCTGTGAGGCAGCAATGCTGACCTCTGCGCCACTGTGCCGCCCCCCCAGATAACCAGTCACTCAATACGGTACACCTATTTTCCAGTCAAAACACACCGTCTCAGAACTTAATACAGGCACCGGATTAACCCTCTGTGATACGCAGTGGCCTTTCATTGTATGCTCTCCCTAAGTGAAGCATCCCCGTTAACGTGGCCTCTGGGAAGGATCCATGGGTCGGCCCACACACAGCTGTCCAGGTGTGGAAACTGATGTAGGGTGTGTGGGGGATGGAAGAAGACACAGCTTGTTTTCACATAATAAAACCAGCCAATATCAAAGACACCGAGTGCGGAGGGGGGAGATCTATCCTCAGAACGGGGATCTGCAGTGATCTGGGAAGACGGAGCCTATGCACCAGAGCAATACCAGTGTTCACAATTTGCAGATGACATCATTTTAATTCCGTTCTTTACCTTGTTTCTCTGAAGGCAGCCGGAGCTGTAGCAGTGTTTGGAAGCATGTAAAATGGAAATGAGTGTGACTATAGCTTTAAGAGGGATATCCTACTCTCTTTATGTATGTTATCTGTTTATATTACAAAAAACATGAGATTAAAACTAAAAATAGTATATTGTCCTTACAGAAAAAAGTGAACATTTCAGATAAAACGGGAGATACATTCTACTTGTATGACGAATCCTGACTGTCAGTGAAATTCCCTCCTTTCTGAGCAATTAGGAATTAAATAAAACGGAATTCCTTTGCTGTGTAAGAGGCTCAATACTGTACCAGGCAAAGGTTTCCACCAAACAATTCTTGCATAACTGGGAGAGATAACAGGGAGCAGACTCTCCACCAGCCACTATGGGAAACTCTAAGAGCGCCTTCACGTCTTCTGGGCTTTCACAGGTAGGGAAAACATAATCTCCTCAACGCCAGGGTCCTTTTAAAATGTGTGTATTTGAGCTGAGTCGTTGGGGTTGAGTGTAGCCGGAGAACAGTGCACAGAAGCCGGGCCGTGGGGAGAGGGAGCAGGGCTGGGAGAGGCGTCTGGGGGCTGCTCCGCGCTGTGGGGAGCCGCTGAGCTCCGTGATGGATAGCAGGGGTCAGTCCGGCAGAGCGTCAGGCTCACGTTACCTCTGCAGCGGGGGAGGAAGTGAGCCAGGTAGGCTACCTTTCCCTAAAAGCTGCTTTCTTAAAGTTCGAAATCGAAACACGGAGCTGTTTTTTTCTGCCATTTCAGGGGGGAAGGCTGTAAGCCTGTCTTGCTGTCTCAGTGATTAAATGATGTTATTAAAAGGCAGGCTGTGCGAATGTGTGTGACTGTGAGAACAAAGGAATTATGTTTCTAAGTGCAGAAATAATCACATGCCCAGGGTAGGTCTCAAATTTATGACTTGGCTACTTCGATATTTCTTTGTAGGCTTTTATGAACTTTATCTAGAACCTTCAGATAAGGTAAGCAATACATATTGCATTGGGAACTTTGACATCGTTCTGTGACTTATTACAAAACTAAAGAAGTACCGTAACTTGAATACTGAAAAGATTTTAAAGTGCCATATACTGTCCGCAAATACCAACCATTCCTGCAAGGAGAGCAGAGTCAAAGTATCCGTTTGCAGCTCTGAACTCTGGGACAGTGCCGTGACGAATGCGATCAGAGGAGTGGCGCAGGCCCTGCTGCCTCCATGATTCCGCTGTAACGGCCACAAGCAGAGGCGGCAGGTGGCTGCAGCCTGCAGATAAAGCTCCTAACGAGCCCACACCTTTTCTGACTCACTGTGCTTTACGACCCGGCTGCTCCAGCCCCTCCTCTCACCTGGGGCAGGTTAAGGCGGGGGGAGGGGTGATCTGGGGAGCAGTCTGGCACATCTGGCCAGGGGCTGAGACTGTCCAGGCCAAGTGGACTTATCTGTTAGCTTTCTGCTGCACTGGCTGCTTTTCAAAAGTTGAAGAGCCTGCTTCATTGGAGTGCCTTTCATTCACAAAATCATCCCATGTCCAATGAAATCATCTTCTGTGAAAGCTTTAAACGTGGTTATAACTTCCTCAATCATTCACTATCTTGGCATTTTGAAGGCAGGCTGCAGGCGAATTTCTCCCTGCAGGGTTGTTACGTCATGCGTCTGTTTAGGTCAAAATGCTACGTTAACCTTTGTAGAGGAGTTCTGCCAGTGGGAAAGAAAGCCTGCAGGTTGCAGTTTAACACAAACCATAGACACACACTGCATGTGAGCTGTCAGATCTCATCAACTGGATTACACATAAACATACAGACACCCCGAAACAATTAACAGAAAAATTAAAAACCCGTTACACCATTTGTACGTCTTTAGGATCAAAAACTGCCAATTGCCTCAACTCTCTTAAATGAACTCCTAATTAAACTAATACTTTTCTACATAGAGTTTACAAATTGTTCTTGCCTCTGAAACATTATCAGGTAATTTGGAATCGACACCTTTCCAGGGCTGAAGACAACATTAAATTTGAAGAGAGGCTAATTAACAAGGGTTAAGTTCACTAACAGGATGGGGAGGCTGGGGCTAGAGGAACAGGCTGGGCCAGGAGCTCAGGGGTGGCAGACAGAGACAGACTATCCTCCTGTCCAGGGTGCCAGCGAGCATCATCGCCCTGCACTACCCCACGGGTCCCCAGGTCCCCAGTCGGCAGCACTCGGAGCTCGGGCCTGGGCAGTGTCCTATGGCAGCACGAGGGCACACGTTCACAGTGTACACAGAGATGAGGGCGGAGTGGTTAGCTTGTTTCAAGGGCAGTACACCCAACCATTCTCCAGATACACAGCGGCACCCCACAACCCCCTAGTGTGTACAACCTGTAGTGCTGTACACTCTGCTACTCCTCAGTATGAACAGTACTGACCCAGGTTTACCAGTACATATACCACATATCCCACTATACAGCACAGTATATGCCAGTATCCCAGAGTATATACAGTGCAGTATACTCACGTATGTGGATTTATAATTGTATGTAAATCCCACATTTGCCATTTTTTTTCAGAATATATGAGTATATACTGTGTACTCAGTATTCCCTACAGCATAATCCCAGTATATGCTGTACAGTGTATCCCATTATTCCACAGTAAAATAGTACACTATACAGCATTATTGTCCAGTGTAAATATATTAAAGACTCAATGTAGACCTACCTTGCTCAACATTTTAATGGAAAATGGTAAATATCTGTACTATACAAAGTTTTTAACTGTCTATTTACCTGCACTAAACACTGGAAGCTTTTCAATAACAATTCATACAGCTCTGCAAGTGTTTATAGAAACATTGTTTCCTTCAGTCCTGTATAAAGGCAATGTTCTTTGTGAGTGTCTTACATCAGACTAATTGTGTTTTACAGCAGAAGACAGTGTAGTTAAAATGACTATTCACAGAGGAACCTAAACAAATTCATTCAAATAACGGAATTTGACTGCAAAGCAGCGCCAACTGTGATTGATGCTACACGTCTCCCCAGAAAGCACACTGCCTATAAACACTCAAAATGAAAATGACCTGAACGGGTGACCAACATCTGAGCAAACACTTCATTAACATTATCATCAGTAGTAGCAGTGTCGTCTGACATGACAGAACAATGTGATATATTCCATCACTCATTCAGTTCAGTTTCCTTTTTCCATGTGTTATCGCTGCTTTGGCCAGTCACACTTATACTTGCTTTGGTTTGTCCAGCCTGTCTCCCCCGATCCTGTTCCCTCATCCCTCAGTCTCCCCAGCTCCCAGGCTGCCACCCTGTCCAGGCCCTTTCCTGTAGCTGAAGCAGGACTGATCAATAGCCTTATTTTCGGACTGTCCCGCTCTGGAGCTCACCACACCATAAATACAGTGGAGCAGAAGGGGCTGCCAGCTCATTCCCAAGGGCCTGGGGTGGAGAGGTGAGGGAATTCACCCCAGAGCTGCTTCCTGTTCTGCAGTTAGACTGGGCTCCTCTGTTCGTCTCGTCCCCCCGAACCCCAAAACTGTCTGCTGCTGCCCAGGCAGCGGGCTGCCCAGGCGACGAGCACGGGCCCTGATTCAAACCCAGCACTCTCCCTGCGGGAGAGACAGGGAGGTGATGCAGTGGACAACATGCTGCCCCCCACTCCCACCCCTCCATCCCATCACGGGAGAGAGACAGAGGTCTCTCTGTCTGCAGCCTCCGGTCCGGGGGAAGAGGCCAGCAGCCCGAATTACCCTGGCTGCCGCGGGCGACTTGGGCAGGTCGAGCCAGAAGGAGGAGAATCTGCACGGCGTCACCCAGGACACGTTCACACAGGCGCCGCCATGCTGAGGGGAGTCTCTCTCAGATCTGGTGTGAACCTTGCAGCCGGCTGCCCACTGCTGGGAGCATCCTGGGGAAACAGCCCCCTCTGCCCCGGCTGTGCTTATCACTGTTCCCAGTCAATCATTTTTAATTGGAGTGGCAAAAGATGCAAAGTACCCGAGTCATGTAACGGAAAAACTGCGGGGAAGGCTTGATAAATAATGAGCTGCACCACAAATACTTCACCCAAGAATGTGAGAGCTACTCCCCCGTTTCTTCTATACCAAACCAATGACATCACTTTCCAAACACAGGAAAGTCAGAGGAGTCCTGTCATGGCTTCTGTAACACTTGATTTTGAGCTTCTGATATGGGCTGTGATTCATTTGCCTTGCTATTCTTTTTTAACCTTAGTTATAAAGAATAGAAAATGTAGCTTCTTACATATTCAGTACATTGTAACTGCACATACCCGATGAAGCCCCCTGCTCTCAGCTTCATAAGAAACTTATAGTAAGAATATTAGTGAGGAAGTGTGCTAGGAAGGAAACATACTAGATGGGCACAGATACGAGTGGACACAGGTGTGTATACGCACAGTGTGCTGGACACAGATACGAGTGGACACAGGTGTGTATACGCACAGTGTGCTGGACACAGATACGAGTGGACACAGGTGTGTATACGCACAGTGTGCTGGACACAGATACAAGTGGACACAGGTGTGTATACGCACAGTGTGCTGGACACAGATACTAGTGGATACAAGTGTGTAAACGCACAGTGTGCTGGGCACAGATACTAGTGGACACAGGTGTGTAAATTCAAAGTGTGCTGGACACAGTTGTGTGTATATATGCACAGTGAGCTGGGCACAGATACGAGAGGACACAGGTGTGTAAACGCACAGTAAGCTCGGCACAGATACTAGTGGACACAGGTGTGTTACGCACAGTGTGATGGACTATATACTAGTGGACACAGTGTGTTATGCACAGTGAGCTGGGCACAGATACTAGTGGACACAGTGTGTTACACACAGTGTGCTGGGCACAGATACTAGTGGACACAGTGTGTTATGCACAGTGTGCTGAGGGCATGTACAGAGTGTGACAGTGCACAGAGATCTCTCCCTGAGGATCGAAGGGAGCTCTCTCACTTTCTCTGCTACCTCACCCATGAGGCAGGCAGGTGGCAGCTGGCCTGTCCCAGCATGTCCTTGCGTGTGTGTGGGTGTGGGCACGGGCACGTGTTATTATCAAAACAGGGACAACGTCTGAGACAATGTCCCTACAAACTGTAACTCCTGGCAAACAGACAAGGTGGAGACGTCCTCACAACAAGCATGACTTTTCACAAACCAGACTGCATTAGTTGTACATCTAAAAGTACCAATTAAAAATAGTCAATTTTCACCACTGCATTTCATACAGAGCAATAAATAAAAACTTTACAAAGAGAGGAACACGTGGTCACTAACAAGGCGAGGAGCTGTTCAAGGACACCAGCTTTACTATAACACTGATACTCTGACGCTACACAAGGATCCTGTATCTTCAATATATACAGATCACCAAACTGGATACTGAGATCTTGCTCAGAATAATAAAGATAACAGCAGAGAAAAAGCACAGGCTGACAGAATCAGTGGCCTATGTATTTGTAAAGTTCCCTTACACCATTGTTTTGTAATAAGAGTAATAATATAAATGGTTAAATTCCACATACAAAAGAAAAATATTTGACTGTAGCTCCGTCCTGAAACAACCTATTCAGAACATGACAATAAACCAATTCCTTGAAAATGATTGAGAACACATGTACTTCCATACGGGCACTCTGATCGAAAATGCTTGGTACGGTGAGATGAGCGCCAGGAGCCTGGCTTCAGTCAGTGCACGGTGTTTACAGAGACTGGGGCCCTTGTCCTGATGAAGAAATGAAACATCTGTCTGGAGAGCAGGCAGATTTGGCATAATAACACGTCTGTCCTGTGTTAAATTGGGAGGAGCTCCCGGCAGGCATGGGGAGGCAGGAGAGACCTCACCAGCACCTGTAGGAGCCAGGCAAGTGACCTCAGCCGGACAGCCTGCCAGCTCTTAAAATGAAGACAGTGCTGATTATCAAAACCCCTGCTACCCCTGTAATGCCAAACCCATTCCGATGCTGTCGCTGAAAATATGAGTTCAATCAAGCAGTGTAAGTGTCCTTGCTCACGGTGGCAGAGTTTAGGTGCAGCCAAACCACAGCAAGCAGACAGAAAACAAGTAGCTTAACACTAGCTCCTTTGTGCCAAAGGGAGAAAATCAGAGGCGAAGAGTGTCTGTGTTCTACTCAGGAAAGATACATCTTTTAGCTTCTCAATACTGTGCTACTTTTCTTCTGTTCAACCGCAGAGCAAGGTGACCCAGGCTGAAGGACAGGGCAGGGCATTACATTTTTATCACAGCATTTCTGGAGAAGTGGGTAGCAGGGTGGCAGAGGTAGATGTCAGCACTTGCACGGCGCTATGCAAAACGTCAGATCGCTGGCTCACAGATTGCTGATCCTTATCTGACACAGCGGGGCCATGCTCCCATTAGAGCTAGCTGATTGCATATGACAGTGTACGACTTCAGTGCACCCACAGTGTCCCACAGATCAGGGGTCATGGGTCGGGGGATTTAGTGGAGGAGCAGACGTGCTTTCTCGTCTGAAAGTTTACCACGGTACCCCTGCAGTTTTGCTCTGCTTGGTTGTACCAAGCCTGTGTTCTGCTTTGCCATACTTCCCTTCCGATCAGGTCCTGCCTTACCACCCAGTCCAGGCTGAAGGTGTCCAGGCCCGTTGAGCAGCGGCTGCTCAGCTGTCTCAGGTCACCTCTGTGAAGAGAGGCCTGTCTGCAGCCTCACACAGCAGACTGGACTGAGACTGCCAGCCCTATAGGGAGATTAGCTGTCCCGTCCCCCTCATGTGTTAATGTGGGCTTTCTGTCTTTGCCTCCTAGGGAGCAGGGAACTCCCGATCTCAGCCACAATGAGGACGAAATAGTTGTACTGTTCTCCAGGGCAACGCTTGGTCTTTTATATGGACTTACTTAGATCTCTGTTCTGTGATTTATTTTTCCAAGACCACCAGCATCACCATTTAAATAAAATGCAGTAAATGAGCACACAATTTGTGTCAATATGCAGAATTAATTATATTAATATGCTTCTTTTTCACACACATAAAGAGTGTAGTACATAATTCATTTGCATTCAGTATTTTTTCACCCATTCCCATTGACCAGCAGTAAAATTAAAAGCTATTTAGCCACATTATTAAAGCAATGCAGTGCCAGAGGTGACAAGCAGACAGATAACTGATATCAAGCTCAGAATTCTGACCGCTCCAGACTGTGAGACAGCTGTGGAAACGGAACAGTGTTTTGTCAGGAGGGACCCACAGCTCTGGGGCTGAAGCGACTCAAAGAAAGCTGATGAAAGAGTTTGCAGGAGTGAGGCTTGTTGGAACAGACACAGCCCCGCAGTGCCGTGTGTCCGCTGAGCCACGGCTGCACTCAGAGCAACGCAGCCTCCCGTGTGCGGAGGCACAGTCACTGGTGACACCGCGCGAACTGAGGGGTTGCATCATGATATAACTGTTTACGTGCTTTTTTCTGCTTAAAATCCGATTCATTAGCTCTAAATAATGAGTATATGACACGAATATTGCCAGTATGCTGCCCAGTCACTCACTGCCTGTGCAGATAGAATATTATTACGAGTACAGAGCCTCTTTGCTGTCTGTATAGATAGAATATTGCCAGTATCTATTCGCTCACTGCCTGTGTTGATGGATTATTTCCAGTACAGTACCTCTGCACTCACTGCCTGTGTATATTATTGTCAGGACAGAGCCTGCTTACTGCCTGTGCAGAAGTAAATTTAGCGATACAGTGCCTGTATTATAAATAACCACTCTTTTGTCTTTTTTGTGTTTTTGAAATATCACAAAACAAGCCCAGCTGTGTTAAATTAGCCCTGTACAATAGCTGCTTCAGAATACATTTGTACAAAAGGAAAACAGCTAAATTAAATGACAAATAACAGAAGAATGCATTAATGCAGCAATGTCATTTAGGAGAGGTACAATACAGACCTAGAGGTCAACTTTCATCTCCATTCCCTAAACAAACTACAGTCACAGTGTTTTTCACAAACGCACAGCCCCACACAAAACAGGCACAGGTGTGTGCTCGATGGTGTCCGGGCCGTGGGGGGAGGGTGTGTGTGTGTGTGCACACGCCTCAGTGCTCGCCGTCTCACAAGGAGGTGGCATATTGGCAGAGGACATGTCAAGTTGGCAGAGAAGTCAAAGAAAACCATGTAAAAGCTCACATCGGAGGCCGTCGTTAGCACAGGCTCCCACGAGAAACCACCAGGCTACCCAGTGGCTTCAACTCTCTGCAGCTGCGGCTTTGGTTCCATTCAACTACACAGATCCCTCGCAGTGCTGGACTGACAGGCCACGCCGGGCACTCTGCACTGCTGTCAGGGGCCTTGGTCGAACGTGCCAGGACCTGGCCAAGGAGCTGCCAAAAGCAAGGAAAACCAGATTTCCCAAGGCAGACATTCCCACACTTCCCAAAACATCCTTACTCTCGCCATGCTGACCTGCCGTGAACGTCTCAGAGCTCGGAGAGTTTCGAGATTTTCCTGAACAATTTTAAGGCAGCAGGGACGATGGTTCAGACAGCGGCTGTGTCAGTTTGGTCGCTCCTGGTCTGGCAGGGTTTGGGCGAGAAGATGGGGTCTGTAACTGGGAGCCCTGGTGGGATTCTGCCGAGTGGCTGTACGGGAGGGCAGCAGGCCCTCAGGTGAGGGGCTCCTGTGAGCCCAGGGACCCCGGCCTCCCACCCTCCTTCCTTCAGAGCCCAATTATCTCCGGCAGGCCCGGCGCAGTGGCGCTGTTGCTAGGAGAGGCAATTAAAGAACCTCAGTCCCAGCGATTCCCAAGATACCGTATTCAGTAGGTGGAAAAGTGCACCACTTCCCCCACTTCGCCTCTCAATCTGCTTGCTGTATCTACCCACTCCTGTGTTTCTTATCTTCACCCTTCATACCCCAGTATAGGCTCAACTGCTAATTTCTTTTGGCTTTTTCTTCACTTGCTGTTTGCTGATCAATGTTGATAGAAAAGAGCACAGTGAGGAAACACTTTTTAATGCTCATGATTTATAGGTAGTGTTCCCAGCCCTGTGCAGCAATAATAGCAGTTTTTTCCAAAGTCATTTTTATTGGCTTACTGTATTTGTGGCATATTGGTGAAAAGGCTGGAATATACACAACCCCAGCGCTACATATGTTTACTGGAGATTATGAACAGGCAGAGATAATTCCACACTGAAAATTATTAGCCAGTGTCCTGGCCTCTTCCTCTCTGCCTCACATTCCTGAACAGAATAGAACGTTCTGTTTTATTCACCTCTACCTGCTCTCCTGCAGCTCGCGTCCTTAACACTGCAACCTATGCTGCTTCACTGGTGCCTCAGTTTCCTTGCCTACACATACTGTATTACCAAGCTCCTCGTCTCACTGCATTTGTGAGTCTGTGTTTGAACTGGTTTCACCTCTTAAGTCCCTCAATCAGAGCCCATTCCATTGTCACACCTACTGCAGTCCTGAAACTACCTACTCCAACGTGCCGAGAACAACAAAGACAACTAATTACATGGGTCACAGGGAGAAAAAGAGTAAGAGGAAGACGATGAAGGAGGAGGAGGAAGCAACAATTACACCACACACTACAGCACATGAAACAATGGAAAGAGTAGCTCTCTGTGACTAAGAGGGAAGCAGCCCAGGTTAAGAACTGGTTTAGTCAGTAACCGACCTCATCTGACTGTTTCACGTAATCAGCCCGTTTGCTGTGCGGGGGGCATCATTACCAGCAATCTGCTTCCATCAAACAGGGCTTGGCTGCCCGCTGGTGCTTTTAGAGTAAAATCACTGTTTCTCTTTGAGGGGCGTGGGTGTGGCGGTGGGGCAGACCTGCACGTCTGACCCCCTGGCTGGCGGCCAGCGAGCTCTCTCCTCCGAGTGCACGTCTCACACACGTTGATCGCCAGGGCTTGCTGCACAGCCCAGCGCCACTCCAAGATCACAACGGCAGGCAAAGTCAGGCATGTCTCTCCAATTACAAGGACGCCAGCTGCTGAGCTGTGCTGCGCATGAACTGCCCCTTCACCCCATTACAACACAGCCCCTTAAGAAGCACCCCCATCTGACACTACGACATCAGTGTGAAAAACAAGATGTAATAGTCAAGACGTCAAGATGTAATAAACTAGCAGACTTATTTATATACTTGTTGGTTTTAAGAATATACATCTGGATTGAGAAAATCTTACCTATCTATATGTATTTTCTATTTATATATATATGCTTTAATTTTACACTGAATTCAATATTTACAATTAATTTTGTCAGTTATAAACAATTTATCAGAAAGTGAAAACTGACATCAGGGCATTTTATTGTTCAGCACTATATGGATTTAATTTGCCATCTGTTTAAAACTGAAGTGTTATTATTGTAAGTAAAAGTAGTACTTTGCATTAATAAATGGCGAACATTTGCATCCATCTCTGTAAAGTACAGCACAGCGTGTTCAACACAGAGCACCAGCTACAGCAGCAGTTAGTAACGACAGTGCAGCGTGTTCAACACAGAGCACCAGCTACAGCAGCAGTTAGTAACGACACTGCAGCGTGTTCAACACAGAGCACCAGCTACAGCAGCAGTTAGTAACGACACTGCAGCGTGTTCAACACAGAGCACCAGCTACAGCAGCAGTTAGTAACGACAGTGCAGCGTGTTCAGCACAGAGCACCAGCTACAGCAGCAGTTAGTAACGACAGTGCAGCGTGTTCAGCACAGAGCACCAGCTACAGCAGCAGTTAGTAACGACAGTGCAGCGTGTTCAGCACAGAGCACCAACTACAGCAGCAGTTACGACAGTGCAGCGTGTTCAGCACAGAGCACCAGCTACAGCAGCAGTTAGTAACGACAGTGCAGCGTGTTCAGCACAGAGCACCAGCTACAGCAGCAGTTAGTAACGACAGTGCAGCGTGTTCAGCACAGAGCACCAGCTACAGCAGCAGTTAGTAACGACAGTGCAGCGTGTTCAGCACAGAGCACCAGCTACAGCAGCAGTTAGTAACGACAGTGCAGCGTGTTCAGCACAGAGCACCAGCTACAGCAGCAGTTACGACAGTGCAGTGTGGGGTGTAGTTACAGACACGGGCGCAGGCAGGGCAAGCTAGTGTCCGTCTCCTCACAGGCCGTTGCGTGACAGCCCCCCAGAGATACTCATCTGTACACAAATGAGCTGGTGCTCGCTGCAGACTCGGTGCTCTGCCTCATTTGGAAGGCAAATGACAACACCAAACAAAGCACAGCTTTTACAGAGTTAGATTTCTACTCCTCGCGTTACTCCTCACAGCTGCACTGACCCAGAGGATGAAGAGTTTGAGTGTGCAAGTACAGCTTCATCTCAACACTAAATGGATCAAAAAGACACGCTGTGCAATGTGTCACTGTTTTTTTACTGGTCTTACTCACACCTTCCTAACATACCGGTATGAGATGAGACAGTATTGTCAACCTAAGTGTACAGGCAAGAACAGGAAAAAAGCAAACTGGAATAACACAGACTTCCCTGTATCCTATTTACACAGGTTTTAAATGCACAAAACAAACATTTGTATGCAGGATCAAATACAACATTACCTCCCCCACCCTAATACACATTATTACAGCTTTCCCCTGCGTACACAAAGGAGTATTTACGGCTTCTATTTAATTAATCTTGCCTGCATAATGACTGCAGCGAAGCTTAAGAAGACACCTTGGAAAGAGTCATCAGAGCTGTGCAGCCTGTTATCGTGGCCGTGCTGGTGCAGTTTCCCACCTGGCGAGGGGCAATGCCCTCGTGCTCGGTGCCCGGAGCCGCCGCAGGCCTGCCAGCCCAGTGCCTGCCTGCCTGCCATCAAGCCCGCACACCTTCCAGTAGGATGCTTCTCCTCGCTCAGAGGCCCGGGCCAAAGAAAGAGCACCAGGAGGGCCGTGGCGGTCCCCCACAGTGCAGGCAGGGGCCAGCACCAGCCCAGCGTATGCAGGCACGAGGCATGATGCCAGGCCAGCACGTGGTCACATTCAGACAAGCACGCCACAAAACGGCACGAACCAGTGGCACTGCACTCACAGCAGGGCACCGCCAGACTGCAGGCCGTCGGCTCCCCAAACCCCAACCGCCTTCTACACAACTTTCGGGACTGTGAAACTGTCATCACTGGGGATAATTAAGCCGGCCCTTAAGACAACCCAGGAGCTGTGAAAGATCCCTATGCAAATCTCATAAGCTTCTCAGCAGCTGCTTAATACCTCCTGATGACTGCAGCAAGGCAGCCTGGCCTGCAGCTTTCCCAGTCCTGCTCCTTCTTTCCACCGTGAGTGGCCCTCACGCACAAGTACAGCGAGACAGAGTAAGGAAGTGAAAACTTTTAAACACTAAAAGTACATTTTCCCTTCCTGGGTCCAGGGGACATTTTACACTTGGGAAATGAATGTTCAAGCCGACTGTGCCCGTGTATTTAACGTGGAGAGGCGTGTGCTGTGCCCCGGGCTCAGGGCTCAGCGTTACCATTTCTGTTGTATTTTAATTAAAATGGTTCTGCTGCCAGGGTGGCTTATGCTTTGAATCCAGATTTGTTACCCAAAGCAAGGCCTCAGATGACTTGCTAGGAAGTGCACGTGAGTGAAATAGGAAAATTATTTCAGAACAAGTTTTGATAAACTTGAGTCCAGGGGGATTGGCACACCTTTGAGCCAAGATTCAACAAAATGCATTAAGAATTGTCACACGCGTCATGCAAAACTATACAAGCTTAACCTAATATTCAAAATACAGTAGAGAAAGACTGACATTTTATATAACAGGGTGTATCCAGCATACTGTAATATGAGATTGCCTGACCGTTCCTGCTTTTATCCTTTGCTGGAAAATCTCTTCAACTCAACTTTACTTTAAAACTATTTAACACAATATTTGGCCATTCATTAAACAAAAAAGCAAAAGCGACTATTAGAAAAAAGGAACTAAGGGGCAGTGATGTGAGTGGAAGGCAATATATTTGCCCTTTCAGATCTGGCAAAAAAAAAAAGTGTTCATTTGTACTTCACAAGAAAAAGGCTTGCCAGGAATATTACCCATCATCCTGCTGTCTTCCCTTGCTGCTCTTGCTGTCTGAACGCAAGGCTTCTGGGGGAGAAAGCCTCCATAACAATTCTGCCACAGTTGGCCACAGACAGACAGGGTGCAAGGGCCAGTCGGGGCCCCAGGGCAGATGACCACAGACAGACAGGGTGCACGGGCCAGTCGGGGCCCCAGGGCAGATGACCACAGACAGACAGGGTGCACGGGGCGGTCGGGGCCACAGGGCAGATGACCACAGACAGACAGGGTGCATGGGACAGTCGGGGCCACAGGGCAGATGACCACAGACAGACAGGGTGCACGGGCCAGTCGGGGCCACAGGGCAGATGACCACAGACAGACAGGGTGCAAGGGCCAGTCGGGGCCACAGGGCAGATGACCACAGACAGACAGGGTGCACGGGGCAGTTGTGGCTCCTCTGCAGAACAGAGCTCCCCTGGCCAGCCTGGGGAGTGGTCCACAAGCCCTGCGTGACACTGGCACTGCTGCTCTGGCGTCGCTCAGTGGCGAGCGTGAGACCGGGCAACATTCCTCTGTTCACCAGTGCCAGTCCGGTCACAATCCTGGTGACGATCGATGTGATCAATACCTCTCGGACTTGCACACGCACGCACGGTGATTTCAAGCGTCCAGAAATATGATAAATTAAACAAACTATACAAAGGCTGCGCAGAACATGTCTCAGGTGATCTCACTACTGTTTCAGGTTGATTTGTTTCTGTAATGTAAGGAAGAATAGATGTTATCAAGCTGCTCAGTGAAGTGAAAATAGTTGTAATTTCCTTTCATTTTAAAGTAGAGCCTGAAGTAGTCAGGGGTTCCACTACACTATTCACATTACTCAGATTGCCTGAATCGAAGTCCTGGTGTTTGTACACACTCTAAAGAGCGGCCAGAGGCAGGCCTGGGGTGCGAGTGGGCACCGAGGGCACGAGTGCTTTCAACAGTTCCAGCTACATTCAGCGCGGTCCACTCGCGGTCCTCTTTCAGGGAAGATGTTTGCTTCCTAAGCTTCATTAGATGCGTGTTTCAGCCACTTTAGCAACACTGAATTGCTTTGTAAATAAATCCTGGATTAAAACCTTTATATTGAGACAGCTATAATCAGGAGAGGTATTATTTTTATGTTGTTGATTTTCTGTCACATATTTTGGCAAACGTTTTCTGAGCCAAGACTGAATGGATACTTGTTATAGACAAGTAAGACTGGCGATGGCATCAAAACTTTGCGTTCACAAAATAGGTTGAGCTCATAATGTTCATTCAAACAAACTGAAGTGTTTTTAGGCCAGAGAAATAAACAATAAAAGGGTCGCTGTAGTCTTTTTTTGCTCCGGAGACAGTCTGCAGATGTTCACAATGCGATAAATGTGTTGTCTAGTATTACACTAGAGGGGTACACAAATCCTGTCTTTTTTGTGGTCCCTGAAGAATGAAGCTAATCCCTTTTTTCTTTAAATGTGTGCTCAGTGGATGAGGCTGCAGCGTGGGCTGTGAAGCCCTTTACTAGAAGGAATTCTGCAGATTACCGCGAGCGCTAGGCACACCACCCCCCCACACACCTGTCCCCCCCAGGCTGCAGCTCGAGGGGTTTTCGGAGCGGAAGATGGAAGCAGTGGTGGAGCACCCTTTGTGTGCTTTGGGAGAGAAAAGAAGCAGAGCCCTGGATTTAGCCCCCACCCCCCTGCACAACGCACCGGGATCAAACAGCGTCCACATTGTTGGAGCCCCTGTGAATAGGAGCCTGTGAATGGGCTCCGCCATGCCCTGCTTGGCAAACAACCACAGGCCTAGTTCTGTCGAGATGGAGTCTCAGTCAAAAACCCTCTGGTGTTCTCAGCATCTATAATTTACACACCGAAGCTAACAGGGAAATTAAACAGGATTTTTAACCTCGCAGTGACATTGGTTGAATTATTCACCCAAAATTCAGAGAACGCACACAGAGGCACAATGAAATAAAATTCGTCTTGAGCATGCAGGTGTTGGGCTATCGCTGTAACACTGGTCTTCTTCCTTTTTTAAACAAAGGCGAGACCTGACTGATTTTTTAGCTCTTCTGCTCTCGGGCATCTGTGCTTGGCAACAGCTGCTTTTCTGCTACTGCCACTTGAGAACGGCAGTGCTGAACAGCGCATTGTGCCGCCTGTTATTCTGGTGTCCATCACTGTGTCGATTTGCGCTGTATTGGATTGCGTATGCTTGCATTGTCCCCTGCTCTCTCCTGTATTATTGTCTTGCATCAGGTCTCTCCTCGCGCAGAGGAACAGGCTGGGAAAGTCTGACCTTGCGCGGCCTGCAGTAACAGGAGACATCTCTGTGAAAAATACTCAAACCCACCCCCCACCAAAGAAACTTGTTTTTTAACTGTAATTATTGAAAATACCTCAACAGGAAAAACATTAACCTGCGTAGCCTGCAGGCTTGTACAATTAGCCTGTATTAGCCAGAGCTTAGCCATTGACAGACACCGCGCTCCATTCCAAACCACAGCACAGGGCCTAACCGGCAGGTTGTTTGCCTGAGGTAGTAACCACTGCCATAAAACCCATAGCTTGTAACATCCTCCTAGTTTAAGGAGCCTAAGTGCGTAAACACAAACAGGGCAATCTTAAGAATAAGGGCAAAATGACTATTGATCAGATAAGGAGTTCCCATGTGACCTTCTTACAGCTTGAGAGTGTGCTCGGCTGAGCCTAGAGCACCGCATTTTTCACCTGCAGTCCTTTACTTATGGATCTCATTTTCCGTGTAACCTGTAATACAGGAGGAAAGACAAGTATGACTACGATTGAAAGGCAGGCGGGGGGAGGGGGTGAGGGGTCGGGGAGTGGAAGTTATTCTCACGGAAGGCAAGCCTGACATCACACTCACAAGAGGGAAAAAAACCTCAGACGTCCTGGCTCGTCTGGCCTATCCCTGTCTTCGGGGACACACCTGCGTGTGCCAGAAGCGCAGGGATTGGCTGACCTGCGAACTGTACACCTGCGCGGGGAGGGGCGCGGGGTGACATGTAAACCAAGCCCTTTACAAATTCCGTCTCTTCCCATTAAGAGCTTAACCAGGTATCGTCGCAGCATGCAGGCGCTCCTGAGGAAAGACGGAGACAGTCCCGTCTTTTTGAGTTGTTTTTTTCTCCCGGTGGCGCGCGCTGTCTTCTGTTCTTTTTCGGCGACCTCTCCCCCAGCTCCTTCGACCTTCCCGACTCTCCACCTCTTCCCAGAGGCTAAGGGTGCCGGAGAGGGAGGCGCAGGCGAGCGAGAAGTTATTTGTCCTTCAACAAGTGTGGAGAAGAGGAAGACGAGCTCCTCGCCGTGCGAGCGCACACAATGGTGTCTCTTTCCCTCCGTCGACGGCTCCGGCTCCCGGAACGGCTGGGTAACACGCTATCAGAAAGTAAACCTTTTCATTTCTCCTGCTTTCTTCTCTTTTTTAAAAAACCATCCGGTTCATTTTAGCTGTAAGGTTAACGTCATGCTCGCACGTACTGTAAGAAGGTTCAGTAAATATAATATTTGTAATCTCAACATCTGAAGATGCTCGATGACGGGGCAGAAATTTTCCACTTTGTGTTTGGGGTTTTAGGGAAGTTGGGAATTTCATGGCAAGAAAATCATTGGCATCAGATTCCTATCTTCTGAAAAAAAGGAGAGGGGCGGACAACGGATCTGAACGCTCATTCTTTTACAGGATAAACCAGTTGGGGCAGGTACAGGCAGACAGCCAGGCTTGCCTAAGGTATAAAAAAAGAGTAGCCCTCTTTTCACGGTTAACACTAAAATTTAACCAAACAAGAGGCATTCGGTACTCTTCGTAATGGGTAACTCTTTTCTTTTATTTCCGTTTTTAACGCTGGTAGGAATTTTCTCAGGCTCTTAGATCTCTTTTGCTTTCCAAGGGCTCATCGAAACTACATCTAGTTTCGACAAAAGCCCGAGCTGTACAGCGTGTTGCGTTTCAGACAGCGAATGTGCTGCTGTACCATCAGCGGAGGCAAGGAGAGGACAGCAGTTTAGCTTCGGCCACAAAACGCTTCAGAAACACCGGTCAAAATACTTTTTTACTGTAAGAGATAGAAATGCTTTTAACTAAATTGACTTCTTTAAAAAAATACTGTTTATAGATGTTATATTTTAACAATGTGTTCTACCTCTGTGAAAGAAAAATGACAGGGGCTCGTTCTCAGTTGCTTCTTCTGGTACAGCTGGATAGACTTTAGACAAAAAGAACCTTCTTTCCCTCCCTCTCTCCTGTACGAGAACCTTCTCTGCCTGCAGTGGTCCTGTCAGCTAGCTGGTAGGTGAACGGGGTTTCGCCCTGTGCTGTGTTGTGGCCATCGAAAGGCTTCTGAAAGCTCTGGTGCTGTCTGCTGCTAAGGGCTGCAAGAGACAGGCGGACAGTAGGGCTTGTGGGCCTAGCCGGTTGGTAGAGGGGACTTGGTGTTGTTTGCTCAGGCAGCAGCGAGACAGAGCAGTGTCATCAGTCTTCAGGAGAGGAACAGTGAGGTGGAGGGCTTGGATTGGTCAGGAGACGTTGGGTATAAATGTGCTCCTTCTCTTGTTCTCCAAAGGTTTTCTTTCTGCTTTATTGCCCTTAAGAACCACGCTCGAGAGCACACAATTCGTTCTATCTCTTACGCCAGATACTATTACGGTGTAACAGACTTCTTGATCCCTTTTATCGTAAAACGACGCCTTAGGATTTTAACAAAAGTCTGGGGTAGACGCTTTGGAAATGCGCTCTTTTCTATGGATAGCGTTGACCGTGTGTTTTCAAAATGTCCGGCAGCTGGTTTATCGGCCGCCTGGGAACTGCCCCGAGCAGCTCGAGTCAGGGCAGCGTCTGTGAGCTGAAATGGCTTCAGGAGTGTGAGTGTGTGTGCGCGCAGGAGCACGAGTCTTGTCTCGGTGAATTCTCCGCAGGTGCGCCTGCTGTGTGTCTCCTGGCCAGTGTGGCGAGGCCGGTGTGCTTGGGCAGGTCGCTGTGTCCTAGTGTGTGCTCGGTAAAAACGCGCGGGTTCAGGTCAGGCCAGCTGACGCCCCCGGTATCGGCAGGTCCAACAGGAGGACAGCCATTTTGTAATTATGACTAAGCAGCTTGCTCTTTTGTTTCCTGCGAAGGAAAGCCAGGTCTCCGAAAGCTACTGCCGTCCCCTTGTTTAACAGCTCATTTATGTGATGCTGTGAAAAAAAAACCCACGTTTGTGGCCATTAGCAGATAAAGTGCTAAAACACCTCTGTGAGAAAATCCTGCCTGTGAGCTCCAAATGAGCAATCTCACACACAGACACGCAAAGCCCACTGAGGCTCTAGTCTCCGCTGGCAAGCTGCGATCCTGTCTGTGAACAAAATCAGAGAGATACCTATATAACTGTAGAGGATTTTAAAAACACAGGGACCCCCCTTGTTAAGGTGATCAATTTAAATAAAACACTTGTTTAAAAAAAAAACGAAAAACTAATGTTTAAAAAAGTTTAAAATTAAGATCAATAAAAACTCTCTCATTTCCACTGAAAAAATATTATTTTCAGGAAAATTATTTTGAATAAATTACTCAAAATACCCTGACACCAGACCTGTGAGGTGACAAGGACATGAGTGAGAAAAGGGCCCGTTCTACTGCGGATCCACACCAGAGGGCAGGTCTGGCAAACGTCACGTCACACAAGGGAGTATTAATTGACTTTTAGTTAAAAAAGGCATATTCAAATTTCTCTCCCATGCAAATGAGGAACGCTTTGGAAAGATATTCAAACCAGAAAGAGAAAGGAGAGAACGGAGAAGTCAAGACAAAGAAGCAGTAAAGAAAGAGCACAGTAGCCGAGAACAGGCAGGCAGAGTCTCGTTTTTTTTAACTTGAAAACAAGGCCCCGTTTTGTCTCTCAGGGCTCCAGGTACCTGTGATAAGATCCAGCTTTAGATAAGGTTTTGGGTTTCTCCCTCATTGTTCTGTACCTCGTCAGTAACTATTGATTAAGCTGCAGTGTGGCTTAACCAACAGGTCTTGCCGATTTCCCAGTGGAGTCACATTCCATTTGTGAAGGCAGGGCTACCTGAGTAGACTCCTGAGCAAGGCACAGCCAGCTAAAGCTCTCAGGGATTAAGTCTTACCTGGAAGGGTTCTCTTTTTTTAAAGAAAGAAAACTTTGCTGAGGCACTGCCTTAAAAGAAAAAAGGCTGAGACAGGAGGAGCACAGAGTTCAGGTAATAGCAGTAGCTCTTTACTAGCCTTGCACAAAGGGAGGAGCCCGGGGTCAGTTCCTTGTTTTTTTTCCATGCCTTCCTTCATATTCATTCTCCCTCTTTTTTTCTTTCTCTCTTTCCTCCTGAAGGCCTGAAGCATTTGGTAATAACGCTGATGATTAACTAAATGAGAGCTGTAGTCTGGGCAACCAGCGGTCGTGTTTCTGTTTCATGGGTTCTGATTGACCAGAAGAGCCAGAGCATTCAGGACTTGGGAAACTGAGATTTTTGGGGGTTCTCCACTTGCATTCTTCGCTTGGGCCTTTTCACCACGGTAAGGTTACAGGTGCTCTCTGCTCTCCCTTCTCAATCCTGCCCGCTCCCTCCCTCTCCCCGTGACTGCACACTCGCACGTCTTTCAAAGCTCCACGTTTCCCCCTCTCTGCTTCTTCTAACTTGCTGTGCTCAGCAAAGGCCTGCTACTCTACTCTGTTCTCGCTGTCTCGCGGTGAATACGATTTGTGCTTCTACTTGTGAGCTCGGGGGTTTTAAGGCACGAGAGACAAGTTTTCGTAAATTTGTAATTTTCATGCTGTGTGCAGATGGAGGTAGGGAGCAGAAATGTTAAATAACACGTCAACTGCTGGTCAAGAATTACTGATAGTATAGTGGGCAGATCTCAATTACGACTGTTTTTAAGAAGAACATTAATATCAATTTTAGTAAATAGTACAGAACCATAATCTCAATGCTCTTTGATTTTACAACTGTTACAGAAAGCTGTTAAGGAGCACTGAAAATTACAGAGTAGGGACATGCAGAGCTCTGAAGGTGATATAAGTGAAACTTATATTTTCTCAGCTGAAAATGTTTTTGGTGCTGTGCATTTAAGAGACTGTGATGCTGTGGTTTTATAGTCTGCTGGGACAACGTATTAAAAAAGCACAAATTTAAGAGTTGTGCATTTTAAACCATGCCTGCACTATTAAAAGCAGAGTGTGAATTTCTGCCCTATGTAACTAAACCAAAAAAGGGTTTTCTTGTTACTCAGTAAGCTATGTGTCATTGAATGACCTTCTAGGTGCTGAATTTGGTCACAGGTTAGTCCAGTTCAACATTCTTACTAGAATTTATCTCACAGAGCAAACAGGAGTGGCTGGGGCGCGGGACAGAAATCACCCTGTCTCTTAAATTAGCTTTGAAAAAACGTAGTTAAATCCAGAAAGCAGGTGCTTCACCATGGTTTACACCAGCATTAAGTTGTTCTTGCCAGCTGATGGATTGTTAAAAAAAGCCGTTTGAGCCGTTTACAATACGATGAATATTTTCAGGAACCTCGCAGCCTAGAATAAAATCAATGGTGACAAACGTGTTCTGTCGCTCAGCGAGCACCTGCGCGCAGGGATGGGGGGCTGCTGTGTGCGGCAGTGATGGCCGAGCTCCTCGGGGTTCCCCTGCCCCCCGGGCGCTTCAGAGAGCGCCACGGCCGGCTCCGCCGTGCCCGCTGCCCACCGGCTTCTTATCATTGCGGGCTGTCGCAACAGTAGCCGCCATTCTGGTCTGGCCGTTTTTTCTGTTGTAAAAATAGACCAGTCAGAACAGGTTTCGGCAATTATTAACAAAGGCGGTGGAGGAACCTGCTCGACAGTCTGCTGTGCGTGGGTATACCGCACTTTCAGGCAAAGGCCACTGGGTTTACAGCAGAGAGGAGCGCGCTGCAGCACACAAAGCACACCTCATCCCTGTCCTGAACCGCACCGGGTCCTGGAAACAGACACATTCTTACACCTTTTAATCAGAGTTACAGTGTAATTCTACTAATCGCAATGTGATTGTACTCACTTTTGCACATTCTTAATTATGACGAAGAATTATTCTTAGAACGCAGTAGCCCGGTAACCCCTTCGGTTGCGAGCAGAATTATGCGGTTTGCAGCAGTACAGCAGCACAGCAATGCCTAGAACAGTAAAGGTCGTCTATGCTGGTGGACACTGCAAGGAAAGTGTGATACAACCTGTGTGGCTACTGGAGGCAACACTCTGGCCCCACGGAAGCAAAGCAGTTTCACTTTCAGTCCCGAGAATCTGGTGTTTAGATTAAAGAACGCTCATATTTTTGTTTAGTCTCAAAAGTGTGTGCTGTGAGCGGGGGTGTTTGTGTGGGGGGTGGGGGTCTCTGGATTAGCCGAGTGTGAGGCCTCACGTTTCAGTTAAGGGGGGCCATTTTGCTCAATGATGCAGACTCGAAACAAAATGGTGGCATCAGTGTGGTGAGTCCACAGTGTCCGGGCTCTGGGGGACGCTGCCTGCCCTGATTAGGAGAAGCAGGATCTCCTGCAAGTCTACAGAGGAATGCAGCTTTACCTGAGGCCTCCTCCTCCGTCAGTATTGTGTTTCAACAGGCATTTTCTCCTTATTTACATACCTACACAGCTGGTCTGGGCATCACAGTGGCCCTTTTTGTCCCACATTGTTTCGACAAACATAAAGTACTGAAAATGATCAATTTGATCATGTTTCAGTATTTAGAGCTGCAGCAACTTAGCCTGTTTGTGTTCTAATTTTAAAAAAATCTGCCCTGGCATTTGGATATAGGACTTGAAGGTAGTGAGGCATGAGTGAAGAAAATCTTACCAAGACTAATAATTCCTGTTTACTTTCCATTAGCCTGTAATTATTCTTCCACAGCTGTAATTTCAGATCCGTTCATACCGGCCAGATTGTTCCCACAACCGTTGTTTTTACTTGCTGAAGCGGATGGATGAAAAACTTTTTTTTTTTGGATCAGTCTGGATCAATTCACATTTATATTGTGCTTTTAGCTGACGTTAAGGCTTAAAAAAACAGGATGAAATGAATTTCAGCAGTGAATTCACTATTTTTAGAACATTAGGGACACGGGCAGTAGCACTGTGTGCTCGGTTGAGATGAGGCCTAGACAAGTGCCGAGACCCCCTCTCCGCTACGCCCCCCCAAGAGCGCCCCCATCGGCTCTGCAGTGGCTGCGAGTTTCTAGACGGCAGCTGTTGTGCTTTAACGTGCGTTTGATGAAGACCAACGCTTCCAGCTCGGTTGGATGGCCATTGACATCTTACTAGGCAGCATTGGATGTGATCTCCCTTTCTAATACTGCCTGGTAATGATGATGATGGCTCTCTGCTTTCATCGGAGGACAGCTCAGCTACGCGGGACAAGAAACGGCGGCGGACAAGCGGTCAGGCGCGTGGCCCCGAAGACCACACCACTGTCGCACTTCCCACTTCCCTTCCCGTTCCCCACTTAGCTCCGGCTCGGAAACGGGCTCAGCCGCACGTCTTCCCACCTTCCCACCTCCCTGCACCTCCGCACAGCCTGTCCTGTGCCAGCCTTTCACACGTTTCAGAGAATTGAAAAGCCCTCACAAACCTGAAATACCACTCATAGGCTTGATTTGGTGCAGCCCTGTGCTGTAAGAATAAAATCATTAATGCTCACAGGATAGTGAATTTAAAACGCCTAGCATATTATCCTTTTTCTTTTTTAACTATGCTGTACATGTCTATTCATATGAACATGGTTCATATAAAATTTCTCCCTTAATGCTCAGGACATGAGATAATATAAAAAACGCATGTCATTCAGGAAAAGAGATGGGGTCTGATTAAACAATCCCACACTGAGATCCTAGGATTTTTTCTGCACTCCTAAGTGAACTCCTGCTTCCTGGCGAGGATAGACATGGCTCTCGATGGACATCTTACTAGACAGTGCTGGATTGTACACCTGGGTTCTAACACTGTCTGGTAACGATGTTTACAGGGTGACCCAAGGGCTGCCGCACTCCCGCCCCTCACCGGCCCTGCCATCACGACTCCCGGGCCCGGGCTGCCCGGCAGCTGCGCTTCGGCGCCGTTTCAAACACAGGGATCGCAGCTGGGGTGGATGGCATGTGGACAGGGTTCTCATCTTTGCCTTGTTAAAAGAGGGTAAAGCACGCGGTTTGTCTTGCCATTTTTCGCTGTGTCTTCCTCTTTTTAACGGCACTGCCTTTCGAATCTTTTGGCTGCTGCAAGTGAGTGTGTGCAGGTGTGTCAGTAGTAGGGCTGAAGCACAGAATTATTAAAACAGTCCTTTTACCCATACGCAGGTTTACCCTGGTGCAGTTTTACCATGCCGTTACTATGCTCTGAGTACACTTTACCAAGCCCCGTTATACTCTTCTGTTCCAAAGTGCTTTCCAACACTTACTTCACACTTCTGAGGCCATGGGCTTTTCTGATCAGCAAATTCCCTGACCTCTTTGAGCCCGGCCTTTGCGCCTGATGTAGAGCAATAGCAGAACGCTCTCCACACCCCTGAGGAACAGAGGTGGAGGGGAGAGCTTGTTACTCTAGAGCAGGACTGACCAGCTCTGTCTGTGGTCATGCTGACCATGGCGGCTGGAAGGTGGTGGACCTGGGGTGGATGAGGAGGTTTAGCAACACTAAAAACAGATACTGTGTACTGAAATCTTTTTTAAGAATTAAAAGATCAGTGGGAGACACCGGTAATATAGCAGGAGAATCATAATAATTGTGTTTTAAAAAATTTACAATTACAGTGTATGTGAAAGAATTAATGTGGAAGTGCTTTCAAAAGCTAAAACTGGAGGCACTTCTTTACACAGCGAGTTGTGGGGGGTTGGAACAAGCTACGCAGCCATGCTGCTGAGACTGATACCCTCATTTCTCACAAGAAAGATCTGAATGAGATCCTTCTATCAATTAACTCATCACTACCGAATGGCCTCCTGTCCTTTGTAACCTTTCTATCGTTATTAAAACATACTTACGATTTTCTTTATATGCTTACATTCAAAAAACACAAATGAAAGCCACAGTCCCTGTATCTCATATGGAGAGGAACAATAATGCTGGAAATTAAAATTTCAGAAAAGAAACCATTTCAGTCCAGTTAAAGCACTTCTACGGATGCCATAACAAACAGGCCTGCAGATGGGAAAACTCCCTTCAGAAACTATGATGATTTTTTAGAAGTTACCTATTTGGAAATTTATTCTTATCAATAGGTACCGTTGAGTTATCCATCATTCAGATTGTAAGCAGTCTCGCAGTGCAGTTGTATTGCAGTGGTCATGGCTGTGGCTGTGAGCAGAGCACTGCAGGACCTGTGGTGGGGCTACAGGCTCATGCTGCTGTGACTGGCCAGTCAAGAGAGGCAGCAGAGTGCAGCCCAGGACCAGCGCAGAGAGGACAGGCAGACTTCAGCGGCAGGGGAGGTCTTTGTGTTCCAGCAAATATCCGTCTGCTAATGCTCTTCATAGGAACCTGAACTCAGCACTGGGTGAGAGAGCCCTCAAAAAAAAGAATAATTCCCCTTGCTGACACAACATTGCTGTGTTCATGCATTATTACTTTTGTCATTTGTTATTTTTTAATCTTCCAGCCCAAAACAAATGCACAGGTAACTGTTTTTTAATTACTGGCAGTTTCATGCAGCTGAAGCCTCGTTCGTAGAGCTTGCACTCTTACGTTCACATGCAGATCTGCGTTCACAGCCCCGCCAGCCCCTCTGCGGGGTGGGATGTGGACAGAACATGTTGCTTAAGCTGCAGCAGGGTGTGGGCCCTCCTTTGTCCTGGAGGTTTATTTGCTATCCTGGCCCGTTAATAGGGCCTGCCACACCCAGCCCTAGTTAAAGAATAGCTGCTATTGACAGGGGCTGCTGCACCAAAGCAGGACAGACAGGAAGTACCCCACCCCCGAGCACCCTCTCCTCCCTGGGCACTGCCAGCCCTGCCCGGCGCTTCTCTCCTCGCCAGTGCATCACAAGATGGTGCCCTACTCTGAGCAGGAGCTGGCCTTGCACAGACACAGGCGCCTCTGATACCTGCGCTTTTTACAGTGTAAACTGCTTTCACTCTGTTCCTCACATGGTGGCCTGTTCAGAGACAGGAAACATGCATGTGTATTCAGGGCACAAATGCAGAAAAAAACTTTTTTAACTAATGCTTTATTTTTTGCTGTCTCCTGTTGTTTATACTTCATGTATCCTTCCGATCTGAGTTTTATCCTTTTGCTGCTTTTCAGAAGAACTGAGGGCAATATTAATGGGGGTGGGGGGTTAAACTTTTAAAAGGGTTCTGTGGTACAGTAGGTGGCTGACGGTCTAGCAGTGTTTGCTAAGGGACGCAGCTCAGTGTGAAAAGGGTTTTAATCTCTGTTGAACATTAAACTAACCTGCAAATATTGAATTACACCTTTATTTACCCAGTGCAGAGCAGAGTGTTCATGAAATATGTCACAGAGGAACTAAATGGTATGATGTCACTTTTTTCTTCTCTTCCTCCTTTGTGTTCTGGTTACCTAATTAAGCGACGTCATTGACCTTTGACTTACAGTACGTGTACACACCCAGGGCTGTTGCACTGTTCCCTGAGCTTTTCTTCTCCTATTTTTTGTGTGAATCAAAAAGCATGACCTGTTTAGGGACCCTGTCATTCAGTCCAATGAACAAAGAGAACAAAGAAACCGTGGAGCATCTGTACTGTATGTATATATAGCTATTAACTAAACTATTGTGCTGGGTAGTCTTTTCAACGGCTGCGTCATTGTTGTTATCCTCGGGATCAGCACACATACATTTGATATTCATTGAGAAGTTTCAGGTAACAGGAACCAATGTAATTGTCTAATGACATTTTTAAGTATGTAACTCAAGATTGATGCGTTTTCTCTCAGATACACCAGTTTTATTAACTTTTTTAAAAGTTTTGTTTTGAGTCTTTAAATGTTACTGTTTATTCCTCAAAAACACGTTTCATGTATTAAACGTAAGTTAATACTGTTAAATGAATTAGATTTTAAATTCGAATTTTAAATTCCCATTTAACAGTTAACACCAAGGCAGTGACTGAAAGGTACTTCCTAACGTTTATTAGAATAAAAAATCTTATTGTAATATGTTGTACAAGGTGTAGGCTACAGTACATGTTTTGACAGTTTGATGAGCTGACTTCTGTCTCTACAATTCATGCAATCTATTCAATACTGCCTTTCAGGTTTTTAAAAACAGTCTGTGATGTAATAGTGTACCTAATCCAGCCCAGTGTGATTACAAGGCAAGGCCATCTGGGATTTGGGTGCATCAATAATGCTGCCTCATTGAGATAAGAGGGCCACACTGTAACTGTAGAAAAAGGTCTGTTTTTATAAAAAGTCTTTTGATTGAAGGCTTGTGAAAAAAGTCCACATATTATCTCCCAATCTCCTTAAACCAGGCTCTCAAAAGATCATTCCTGAGAACATGTTTCTGATTCTACATTTTTTGTCTTGCAATAATCTGGCCATGCCTGCTCACGAAGAGGCTACCGGCAAGATTAATCCTTTACCCAGAAGAATCTGTCTCCATGAGCTGGTTTTAGAGAGAGAGAGCCACTTCTCTGCAGCTTCGCTCTCCCCTAACGGCCTCCCGTTTCACCTTTTCCTTCCCAGAATCCTGTCTTCTCCAGGTGTAGCTCAGAGGTCACGGAGGCCAAAGCATGACCTGCCTGTTGATAGACGTCTTACCAGACAAGGTTAGATCTAGCTATTCCTGTCTAATACTGTCTGGTAATGCCGTTCATTACGTGGCACAATCCCTGCGCTTCGCTTTCTCGGCCAATGGCAGACAGACCAGCGCGTCCAGTCTTTTAACGGGCAAAGATGATGATGACGATGATGATGGTGGCTAAATGAACTATGAACCTTGCACTGGAAGACTAACACGCTTTACAGAGCTCTTCCAAGTGCATTGAGTCAGAGTTTGCACTGACAGCCTCGAGCCCGCTGGATCTTCTGCAATGCGCTGTCTTTGCACACCTGCAGTACGGCCGATGCTGGGTAACCTTGTCACAGATCCCACTGCTTTTTCTGTTTTCTCTGCTTTGCCTTCTGAGCACAAGGAAATAGAACAGTGAAACAGACCAGGGTGCTGCAGGGGTGGCTGTGTCTCTGGGAGTCCTGCTGGCTGAGATCAGCCCTTCCCTGCTGGCTAGCGAGTAGTGACAGGACCCAGACTCGAGCCTACCTGGATCACAGAGTAGGAGGGGTGCAGGAGATGGAAGCTTAATTCTAGAATTACTGCTCCAAAAACACGGTATGAAGCATTTTATTATGTTTTGTAGAATTTTCCTCCTACTCATCATTAAAACGAGTAATCCTGTCCCTGCTGTTGCACCTGTGATTCAGTGTGCTCAACAACAAGCCCTCTGCTGCTCAGCTGGGATCGATGGCTGCTTCCACCGTTGTGCTCACTTTGTGTGCTTTTCAACTTGTGGTTTCCAGGTCTCCGCTCTCACTCATCGGCTACATTCTCCTCGCGCCCTGATATTTGTATTCAGATTTTTCCACTCCTCTCTCAGCGTCAGTATAAAGCAGGACTTGGTGTGTGCACCCTGCTGTGAATTCAGGGCTAGTGAAGCCAGGCTTGAAAGGAAGCCTTGGTATTTGGAGAAAAATAGCAGAATGTCTATCTTGCAAATTGGTCTTATTCTCACATTTTTTAATGTGTGGTCACGCTCAACTGCATACAGATGGCTGAGATTTCATGGTATCTGAAGAGCGTGTGAGGTAGAAAACTGCCAAGTGTAATTTTGGAATTAATTTTTGATGTGCAATTTGGAGGCTAAAGAAAATGTATATCTTAAATACACTCATTATTTATCCCTGCCTCAAAAAAAAATTTAGTCCTGGAAACGAGACCTTTTAGTAGTCATGGTTACCAAATTCCGAGCTAGAATGACTCAGCCGAGCAGGCTGTCCGAATAGCTTCGCTCTCTGGCACTGCAGAAGTGCAGTTCTGTGGTATGCTGTCTGGCAGATCTCCAAGCCTCCTAATCAAATGCTTAGGTTTTATTTTGGCATTAATTTCCAACCTGATGGAAGTGCACACTCATCAGGTACATTTGTATGTCTCTTGTAATACAAATAATAAAATGTGAAAAATATATTTTGATTGAATTGCTGTTTCTTTTTTACAAGTAAAAAGTATGGATGCCACTGTGCATGTTATCCTAACGGTCAGGTGTTTTGAAAATGAATACCTCTCAATTCCAATACTCAACCATTCACTCATCACATTCAGTCCCACAAGTGCAGCCAGCAAAAAAAAATCAATACTCCATGTTTGTGAACAAGCAATACAAGTCGTTTACAACAGCAACTGCAATGCAAACAAACTAGCTATGTTTTAATAAGCGACCAATCCAAACACAAATTCAGTCTGATCCAAGATATTGCTAAATACAGCTGTGACCAAGCCGAAAAAAGTAAGCTATGAAATTGTTGCAAATTTTACAGAGCCTACTTATTCTGCAGATCCAGTTCAGCTGTACACAACAGTCAGCTAGTGGAAACACAGCAATGTCCTTTCTTTAAGGAGCCAAAACCGAAAGACAAACTCTTGAGCAGGAGAAAGAGTCACGGGAGGGTTTGGAATCAAATCAGGGCCTGAACCACCCAACCTCCAATCCAGCCCCGATGGCGGTTTCCATAGGATACAAGGAGGAAACCCTGGGAACAGGAAGATGTAATCAAGCCACAGGCTTGTGAGGCGCTGAGATTACAATGCAAACACCGCAGATAAGCAAAACACTCAAAACAAAGCCCAGTGCATTATTGTATCATGGAAATGGCCATTAGGAGAATTATGAAATAAAAAAACAACTCCACAACGCAGGCTGCTGTTCTTTATTAGTTTGTCTTTGTTGCAAGCTCCTTTCTTTACATTTTCACTGGGCATCACACTAACACATTGATCCAGGAGGCGCCTGCTTCAAGAATAAAACATTCCAAACTAGGGTCTACTCTCTAGATCGATTTGTACTCCCCAATCGGCACCATATGGAGCAGTTTTTTTTGGAGTAACTGAAAGGTCTAGAACCACACTTCAAAATTTATACATCTACACATACAGTATATGATCTGTATTCACACAACAGTTACTGGTTTCTGCAGTTCTGTGAGTATATGACCTCTGCAACTTCTTTCGCTGGCATAATTAACAACGACATGTATGTGTAAAGGCAGTAAAGTCAGCATTCTTTTCTGGAAGGCCTTTGAGAAAACACCTGCCGCCATCTCTGCTCTGCGCCAGTGTGCAGTGTCCCTGGGCAGGCAGAACGCTCTGACTCTGCAGTGAGCGATCAGGTTACTGCTAACAGTGCTCCCTTTAAATACCTCTCTCTCCTGCCAAGACCACATTGTTACCCACAACAAAGAAGACCAAAAAAAACAGACTCACGATGTCAGCCAATGAACTACAGATTTATTTCACAGTGAAGAGGGGCCCGCGCCAGTGGGCTCTCTCTTACCTCTCCATATTCAAACTCAAGGGTGCTTTAATTCAGATTTGTCTGGTGTACTGTTGTTTGCCCACTGGCTGCCTGAAACAAACGCAGCATCCATTATCTGAATGTAATCTTGCAGTGAGGCAGCTCGCCCATCTCTTCCAGGGGGAAAACTGCATCTAGCTCCTCCACGACACAGACCTCCCTCTTTCATGGACTCTGGCCCTCTTTCTGTGCTAAAGTTTTCCACACACGAGCCAGCAGCACAATGTAATTAAAATAAATGTCACTGTTCTTAAACTGGCAGAAGACAAAACCATAATCACACTGCCTAGCGAAAAAATAATAGTACACAATCCTGAAATAATCAGGACAAAATCAACAACTAATACTAAGGTCAGATTTAAGCCTACTTGTACACACAAATAGTGTAATTGACCAGCGATTCTGGTTGTGTAGTATAAAATGAACTGTGATGTGCTGATTAAGTCTTGTGATTTTTTCTGCTGACTTTTTTACCAGTGTGTGCCATATGCAACACGTTTACATAGGCAGAATTTCCAATATTTCCCAAAATGAACTCACAATTTTCAAACCAAGTTTAGACGGTCAGCTGTGATCACACCATATGCTTTTTCTCTTCCCACACAGACACTTCAGTTAGTTCTTCTGTCACTTCCACAAGCTCCCCCCTTAACATCATGAAGTGTTGACTGTCTTTGCCTTCCTGTCATATTATTTTCAATCCCACAAGCTGTTTCAGTACCACAGAGAGCTTCTCTGACAGTTCCATTAAGTCTCATTTGCACACTGACATCTATTGCTTTGACACAAGTCTGTAATTTTCTGTCACTTCCTGCTCGTGTTCTTGACTGGGGCTTTAGAAACAAGGTCAGAAAACTGTTATGGTTTTATAACAAGGCAGCACGGACATACCATCTGTTTTTGTGAATAAACCTCAAACTCTTTATGTTGAGACCGAGGCAGAGTAACTCGGTGAATACTCCCTCTTCAAAGAGTACAGACATCAATATGCTTTCCTCATCTGACATTCTGTTTTGCAGTGAGAGATGCATGGCTGAGGGAACTTCAGAGCCTGTTATTCCACAAAGAAAATAAACACAGTTTGACAAAGCTGACACAGTTCTTAAAGTAGAAAGCGCAGACAAAAATAAACAACGACAACAAGTTGTGCTTTGTACAGTACATTGAAAAACAGAGTGTTTCTGTCCAGATGAAGCTGCAGTGAGTAGAGGGAAGAGGCCAGGCCTCAGTCACTAGCCTTGAGAGCATGCAGACTGACAGATAACTCTAACCTGACACCTAGCATTATCAGAAGTCTGACCTGTTGTGGCTCTGGGCAAGTGCAGTCTAGTTCTGGAGATGCCAGTGGGAGCTTCCGTAAGCTGCAGTTCTTTACCCCTGGAGAGGGTATCCCCAGCTCTGAGGCTGCAAAAGTAAATTTTAAATGGCAGAGCCCCTGTGACACTAATTCCTGAAATGTTTAGACAACATTCTGTGCTCACTTGGACACAGCTTGGTAAATATCCATTCTGCTGATCCTGTGTCCTGTCCCTGTCACGCTCTGCACTCTGAGACCTCTCTGACAGACACAAACGATCGTCCACAGGCAGGAGACCAGCCCTGAAGCCTCTCCACACGCAGACGACACAAGATGATCTGTACGCTAAATCACCAACAGGAGGGTTATTACCCTTTCATCCCATTCACTGGGTTTCCATCGAGTTCTGTAAAATATCATATTCAGCTTGAAACACTCCAAATACCATTTTACTGTTTAGCAGTAGTGCAAAGTGGAATTTATTTCAAAATAAAACATATCTTTCTCCAGTAGATAAAGTAGATATTAGAAGATATCGTGTGGCCCCATTCCAATTCTGCACTTTAACAGGACTGGTGCCATATCTGCTATATTGATATTTCCAATTGTCTAAAGAGCAGTTAAGGAACAGCCATCAGCCATCAGCAGTCTCTGCAGACTGGAGGGGTATCTTGGTATATAGTCCTGATACGCATGAAAAGCTGCAGATAGATCATTTTTGTCCAAAAATGAGCACATTTCCATGTCTTCTGAACACCTTCCACAGGCAAAGTACGCCTCTATGTAATCAAACATGATTATGACAAAGGAGAGATTCAACTGTCAGTTCAGGCCCAGGTAGCAGAGTGTGACCTGCACTGCTGCCAGGTGGGCTGCCAGGCTCCGCCCCCCCATCTGTCACTGACCCCTGGGCTCGCCTCACAGTTCGAGTGAGGGCAGTGCAGAGTGCAGGGCAGAGACAGTGAAGCCAGGGGGCGGGGTTAGGGGTCAGGGGTCAGGAGTCACAGAGGAACTCCAAAAGGGCGGACTGGAAGACGGTGCAACGTGCACAGACACGCCGCAGCCGGCCAGACCGGATTCTCGCGTGCAGTCGGCGAGGGCTAAGCCACAGGGATTGTCAAGGCAGAGCGCTGTGACGAAGAATGCGTGGGCCATCTGCAAGCAGCTTTGCGTGTTGGTGGTTTGTGTAGTTAGGAACTGTGCCACAAATTAAGGCAGGGAATTGCGTGGAACCAGAAGAGGTTACAGGTTTGAGTTCTGAAGAGCAGGTCTCTAAAAAAGGCTTTTTGACAAGAGTAGTTATCATTAACAGTTGGTGATTAATTCTTTGCAACACACCTAAACAATAGAGAACTGAATAACAACCAAGATACAAAATAATATGCAAAATGTATAGTTATTTTAAATAACTGTGCACTGTAGATTTATCTTTTAAATATGCTGTGAATTAAACCTTCATTTCCACTTTCTATGTTTCTTTGAAAATGAAGGATTTCTGGTCTTTTATCATTTCTTTTTATCCTGAGATAAAAAGGATACATTAGCTTTCAAGTTACTCCTTAATTTAGTCTCCAGAGGTCAGGGCAGATGAGACAGTACAGACGAGTTTGCTCATCTGCTTGCTTTTTTCTTCTGTAGTTGCCGTTGCATTTTAATGGTTTGACAAAGCAAAACGTGGAACTCTCCTTAAAGAAATATTCCCCCTTTACCCAATATCAAATAACAGGCTTAGGAGAAGCACCAGGGAGGGCCCTTGTCTGTGATAATGGAAAGCAGTCAATTTCCAGCAGAGAGGAACAGTCGCAATATTCTGAGCTCTGTGCCAGCTCTCACTCCCCCTCCCTAGTCTGGCCCTGGCTGCCCTCCTTCAAACAAAGAGTGACACGTTCCTTATATTAATAATTGCATGAAACCTAATTTCACTTTCACTTAGTCGTCCCTGATCTGTGAGATGTGGTTTCAACCCTCCCAGCATGAGGTGACACGCACTATTGACAAGAATCCAGCACCGCCAGAATCTGAATATCAGCCACACCACGACTGCACCCAGGACATCTTCACAGAAAATGATTCATGTTTTTCAAGCAAGATTACACTCGTGCGTTGACCCCACCTGTAGAAAGCATCAAAATCACTTCCGTAATTGTGGACTGACTGGAACAAAGTGCTGACAACTCCTGGTATACAGGAACACCTAGAGTGCACACGTTATGATGCAGATCGGCTGTATTGGTTGTGCCACCTGTGCGGCTGAGCTGGGGAACCTCCTGGTGCCTTGTCATGCAGGTGAGACACCAGCCTGAGGACCTGCTGTCAGAGGCTCTGTTCCCACTACTGATTCAGAGACGCTGCCAGTCTTTGTAATACACTCTGGATTAAAGCATCTGTGAAATGACTAACTGGCAGCACTATAGCATCTTATTTTGTCTAGAGTTTGTGTTATTTTTAACTGTGCTGTCAGGTGTTAGGAGCAGGGAGACACTGGACATCCGTAGTACAACGACCTGATATGACTCACAGCACAGAAGGAACGAACTGGGCTCGACATTTTTTTGTAAGCAGCTCTGAAACAGAGCAACTAGACACAGCAGATCAAAGATCACTCCTTCCTACACCACCAATCATTCACTGGAAACAGAGAAGTAGACTACTAGTCACTGTTTACACTGCCCTGTGCAGCCCACCTCACTGGGTGGGACTGCATGTCCAGGGGAGGAGGGCGGGAGAGGAGCTGGAGTAAGACAGATATTTCAGTTAACGGAATCAGTTTTCTGGCACCTATTGTAGACTGCAGCTGTTTCTCAATCTGATTCAACACACGAAACAATAGAATGAAGGGATTTCTACCACTTAAGCCTAAATCCTGCTAATGCACTGTGCACTAATCTTTCTGTCTAGCTTTCTATTTATATATCTATATAAATCTGGGGAGCACAAAAAGCTTTTAATAAATGCAAATATCTTAATATTTATATATAAAGATTACATTACTTATAAAGTAATAAAACTTTTCAGCCATTTGCCACTATAAACCTGAATCCAAACAGCTTTCTAAGGTAGTAAGATAAAGTAACATGGGAATGAGGAATAATCGCAATCTTGAGAAATAAAGAGCTGAGGGTTTGAGATCCTGACCAAGCAGAAGGCTCATCAGCGCTGGGTCCAGAGGGGCAGGTTCCTCCTCGGGCCGGGGGCTGCCGTGGCCTGGATTCCAGAATCGCTGGCCCTGCCGCTGACGTCAGGGGAGACGACGGTGCTCCCGGATGCTGCGAGTGTCTGAACGCTGCTCGGGTGTGGCCGACTGCTAGGCTAGAGGATTAACACTTATTATTTGCTCATAAGGCTTTACAACCCTGACAGTAAGAGGCTCTGAAACTGAGTAACTAGTCACAGCAGCTGTGCATGCCTGATGCACAGAATAGGATCAATTTCCTCCTTAACATACAGACACATGAACAGTAATGTCGATGTCCTGCTAAAGCTACTACAACTTCAACTGTAATGAATAATTCCTGAAATTAGAATTGCATCGCGACATGTGACAACACAAACAGTCCTTGTGGTCGTGAAGCACGATCCCCAAGATGCCCGAAGAAACATCTGAAACAAGTCCAATTAGCGGCTAGCAGCCAAATCAGTTAGATGGATCTAATGACTTCCTCTCGTTAAAAACCTTAATTAGCTCATAATGACGCATATATACATATACCCCATGGGTAAATTGGCGTTAATTGGCATGTTTGCATTTTTCGGGATGCACGCAAACACCTCCACTGTCCACTCAGGTCTGTGTCAGGACTAACTAACACGGAGCCCAGTGTCTCTTCCCCAGCAACAGTGAGGCAGAGCTCGAAGAGCCAAGGGGCATGTCCTGTTACTGGCCTGCTGGCACTGAGAGCAAACAAGCGAACCACCTGCTGAGACCTCCTCCTCTGGCACGGGGCTCTCCAAGGGTCAGCTCTGCATTCACTGCTCTTATCTGGCAATGAACTACGTGAAGCAGCACAGCTCAATTCACATAAATACACTGGCTCTGCCTACTTTTGCTTAATATTGTAAACAAGATTGATAGAGCATGGATTTGAAAGAGTATGTCCATCTGTCTGCCCATATAAGAATATTAATTCAGTGTTACTCAGCAGAATCTTAGCACACTTTAAATTCTGTTTTGTTGATTGACTTGTTTTCCAGTTCATGAAGCAGAACTAAAATTATTTTGAGATAGTTCTGTTTTTAGTCAGACCTAATTGAAATGTAAAATAGTTTTAGAAGATGTGGAACACAGAACATCTGAGAACAAGAGACCCTACTTCACACAAAGTGTAATGGGACATTGGAAGAAGTTATCCAGCTGTTGAAGCTGATACACCCTGGCTTCCTCCAGGAAGAGACTGGATAAGATTCTAGGATCAACTAACTACTAGCAACCAAATGGGCTAGTTATTTCCTCCAACCTTTCTTATGTTTTTGCATTCTGTAGCAGCAGAACTCTTTAAATGGCCAATTGTGGACCTCTGTGCCGTCAAGTTATTCTGCAACAGCAATGAAAGAAACATAAATTTACTTTACTTTTCTTTTTTCCTAAAATTTGCAACAACTGTAAAGGGATTTTTCACAAATAACCAAGTGCCTTATTAAAACCGCACTTTCCAAATGCAAAGACCCGCGCTGGTGTTGGAAGCGAATTCCTCAGGAGCCTCTTTCAGGTGGCTTCTCCCAGATCAACAAAGGAGTGCAGCCATAATTACTGCTCTCTATACAGGCAGGGCTGCCTGCAGCTCAGAAACCAGACGGACTAGTTTGTTTCTAACAGAGAAAAAGGGTTTTGCCTTTCGGTCTATTTATAGTTGGAGGCACAGAAAAGTGTATTTCTCAATACCATATCCTAGTAAAGAAATCACCCAGAATTCTGTGACTCATCTAGCCTTTTCTCAAGCTACTGAGTCCCTCCACTGGGTCACTACAGAAAAACAAACTCAAAGATTTTATCCTGGTTAAGCATTGTTTGCTAAACTTTTCGGACTGTAATTTGAGAGTAAATGTTATCCTTTGCATTATATAAAGCCCATTCACAATATCAATCCACTGTTCAAATGTTTCTTGTGATTGCCCGTTGACTAGCAGCTAGGAGAATTCCTAGTTATGTCTATCTTTTGGATCAATGTGATCAAAGGGAACATTTCCCAGATATAATACAGAGAATTCAAAATGCGTGACTAAATTTCCTGTCTCATTAAGATCTACTTTAGCTGTATGAATTGCCATTACTGCTGTATCTCCGGGCAGGACCAGAACATGTGTGAGAAGCTACCTGCTCTCCACATGACCCCCAACATCGTGACGTGGTTCCTTCAGACTGTTCTATGCACATGACTGTGACTGACTGTAGGCAACTTTCCCTTGAGCACTCAGAGTTGCCCTTGATAAGCATGTCAGCGCAACCAATAATAAAAGAAAGGCATTAACAAAAAGAGAAGCAGAGGTGATGCCATCAACATTTTATATGACATTATTTTGAATATGTTCAGGTGGGTAGCTGCGTCAGCATGCGTAGGCTGCAAAGGAACAATAGGTTTATTCCATGCTGAAAAAAAGGAAGAAAGAAAACACAACGTTTCGGCCGTGGAGCCTTCTTCAGGTCTCAATTTTGAATATGTGTAATACTGGACAACTGTGCTCTGTTTACAATTCAGTATCTCAACTTAAATCTTATTGATTTAATCATCAAACTTTCATATCGCCATGCTGTAAGAAGAGATTGTAAACTGAAGGTTTTCTTAAATCAACTGATTTTAAAATGGTGATTCTTCAAATACTGCGTAAAAAGCTGACACTTGGAAAATGAGTGACATCCCTAGCTGCTAGATTTATACACACATAAAAGGAAGGCTGGTAGAGTCACAGCTACCACTTAGCAGTGACACATCAGGATGATCAAGTCTTTGCTTTCATAATTTACACAAGACTAATTATATCTAATGAGAAATAATTCCAGGAAGGAAAGACTGACTAAATGGTCTGACTTGAGACAGCAGGTCCTCAAAATCCTAACGAATCCCCACGGACCGTCAGAGGAACAACTCCAGAATGTCCCACAGATCGGCTTCCCGCCCTCCCCCGCCCTTCAAACTCGCATCACTAACCGCTGGTGCAGCACAACCGGCTCACCTGCTGCGCTCGAGCTCATCAGGAATTACTGTTCTTCCTGCTCAGGAGAACCTGAAGAGGCTGAGACGGATGAGGGAGAATGCGCGTGGCCGCCTGAGGGACCCGGAGGAGAGGTGGAGACTGCGGATGAAGTTTCTGACGCAGGCGAAGAGTTACATCGGAACTCCGTACAGCAGGAAGTACCAGGAGCCTGGGAGTAAGCTCCAGGGAGCAGATGTTCCACACCCCTCTTCTAGTAGTCCTCCCACAGTTTACTAAGTTTACTATACAGACCCCATGAATTTGCTTTGTCAGGGTGTGTCACAGCCTGTACTACGTTTTCCCCTGAATCTTTACTGCTTTTACATGGCTTTTACCATGATTGCTTCACTGCAGCCGTGGAGTACGAGTCCCCCCTGTTCCTGGACTGCTGTGGGCTGGTGCGAAAGGCGGTGCGAGATCTGAGTGAGGATTTTGGCTTCGTCATCGGGCCAGGAAACCAGGCCTACCAGTACGACACGCTGCCACTCACCCTGGAGAAGCACGAGGACATGAAGCCAGGAGATCTGGTGTTCATCTCGGGGACCTACTTCAGCCCTCACAGTAACAGCCCTCACACTCCTAGATGACCTCAGCCCTCACAGTAACAGCCCTCACACTCCTACATGACCTCAGCCTTCACAGTAACAGGTCCTCACATGACTTCAGCCCTCATGCACTCCTGGAATTAAAGCCAGAGCAGTCTAGGTCCTGTCCAGGTTTGGCACCAAGCTCAAAGGCACTCCACAGCGGTTTTTAGGGTGTGGCCAGCACCAGGCGTGTAATAGTTGGAACATTCCTTATGAATTCAGTATCCAAAAGCAACCTGGGCTTCACCCAAAGGGCAGGGGAAAGAGCACAACACTGCAGGAGGGTGCATCAGAATCATCAGTCCAGCAGCATGAACTGGGGTGACTCTATATCTAAACAAAATGGGCTTGGTGCCCTAAAGCACCCCCAAAGTGCTGGGCCAGGTCCAGGTTAAATAACAGCCAACAGCTCAATAACCATGAGCTTCTCTTCACTGTCAAGCAAACCCTGCCAACCTCCCGCAGGAGTCCAGGGGAGTGAAGGGAGAGCGGTAAAGGGTACAGAGTCTGATAAAACAGAAGCTGTTTTCAATCAAACTCTCATGACACATCAAAAACCCTGTTCTGCTTTCTAAAACCTTCATTCATCACATACGGATCCCAAAACCATGGCTACTCGTTTCGGATTGTTCATGTACCGTAAATCTCAGACACAAATGCCAGAGAAATGTGTTCCTAAAATGGAAAACAAAATATCTTAAAAGTTTTCCTATGTACAGTATTTAATGTTTCAAATTAAACAAATTATAAAACAATTTGAAATACACTTATATCACAAAGACTGACAGCAGAGGTATCTACTAAATGTTCATCTATCTCATACAGTGATAAATAAGCACTGGCAGAAACTAACAAAAAATTTAGACAAGCTGCAGTTTATTGTGTTAGATTTTTGCTGACAGACAACATAACTGGCACCCTGTCTTTCAAACATATTAATTTTAGGTGTTACTGGCTGGGATGGATAAGTGTTCCATCAGCTTAGAAGAGGTGTCACTGACAAATATGATCAGTTTAACAAACTGTATTTCCATTAATCCACCCATTAGCAGACAGAACATACTGAAGGAGACTCCATACAGCAGGTACCCTAAGCCAGAATCAAACCGACAATCCAAGAGCTGTAAGGCAGCAGAACTAACTCCAATACCATCATATACCAATATGTATTATATACCAATAATGCTGTATTAATTATGTGTGATAAAATTATTTCTGATGAAGGAGGCCAACTTTCTACAAATGCAGGTACTTAATGTTAGCACCCACAGCCTGGTTTGGAAGATCATTTTGATTGAGGGCGCTCTGTGCTGCTCGTGTCACGCCTGTGGTCTGTGGCGCTGTGTTCCAGTGAAGAGGCAGATCCATGACATCGTGCACGTGGAGATCTGGCTGGGAGACGGGGAGGGCACACTGGGGGCGCGCTGGCGCAGGGGCACAGTGCAGGTCTTCGACTCCTACAAGTTCACCTCCTCCTCCTACGGGCATGTGAAGTACCACTTCAAGTCCATTGAAACCTGGCTGTCCGGCAGCTGCATCAGGTCAGTATTTGGTCCTTCAGGGCGCATACATACATGAGACAGGGTGGCTTCCAGTCTCTAATTAACCTCTACACCGCGACCAGCCGCACTTCTACAGCTCATCAGCACTTCTGTTGTGAGGCCCGAGTGTGTACTGATATTCACTTTTGCACATAAAAGAACTGTTTCAGAATGATGTCCTCCAGCTGCTGGTCACCCCCGCTGAATTTAAAATAGTACAGCAGCCACTCTGCTCCAGTAGCCTCACTACAAAGCGCTGTGTGGCTGCTCCAGCCTCATGAAATCACCTGATGCTGCTTTTGAAGTGTGTGAGTGAAAGCCATCTTTCTGTGTGAGGTGCTTGTTGCTTGTCTAGGTGCCTCAAAGGGTCAGCCGTTGAAAAGTACAGGAAGCAGGCAGGCACATGTGCCTTTCTGCACCAGCACAACAGCACAGGGAACAGCAGAGATTGCAGAAGAGCACTGATGTCTGCTCTCTGCCCAGAACTCTAGCATCACAGGCTGTTTTCAGTGAAGAGGCTGTGTTATTGCAGCAACTGCTGTTTGGCATATACATTGAAGTGAGCAGGTTATGCGTGTGTTTACTAAATGCTGAAGAGTGATTTGAATTAAGACACATCTTTCGATAATTGAGGACCTGCCAAAGTACTTCAACTGCTTGGAAGATCAGAAACAGGTGCTTAGCACTCACGAAGAGAAGACACACAATAATACATAAGAATGTGTGGATGGTTGTTTTTCACCCACAATTCAGAATTATTCTTGTCAGAATGGATTTTCATGGTACCTAAAGCACCTGAAGCTTCTCTACTGGACACAATCTAATCAGCTATACACATGGTATAGGTCAATGTACTGTTTTTTTACAAATAACAGGAGCTATAGAGCACTGCTATACTCAGTACTCCAGCGCTTCAGTGCTAGGACAGAGGCTTCGTGATATTTAATAATGAATGGCTGCAAGCCCAGTGAAGAGTGACCGTGTGCAGTGTGCACTTCCTTGAGGAAGTTGTCCTACAAATAGTTCTCAGAATCCATCTACAATTAGTAACTGTTGCCACGGCAGCTGTATCCTAGGCGACCAGAAGTTGTTTATGGTTCCCCAGCGCTTGCTGAACACTGTCCTGCATCTCCTGTACTTGTTAAAGAACTAACGCATGCCAAATAGTTAATCTTTCTCCGGGAACCTGTCGGCATTCTTCAGGATCGATGAGGAGTTAATTTGATGTCACCATTTACAAAAGTGCTGTGAGAGCGCAAGAGCTGTAGCTGGGCTACAACAGTTGCAAGCTGAATCGAAGCCGATAGCTGCCAGTCTTGCAGGCAAGTTTAAAAAGTTTCATTTGAATTTTAGAGGGGTCTAAGGTTACTTTTGCTTTTATTTCCATATAACGTTTTTAGACTTTCTACTTTAAAACTAGAAATTTTAATTCAAGGTGGAACTAATTTTGTAATTTACCTGTTAAATTGGTAGGGTGCTGTTTAATTACCTAAAAAAAGCTAATTTACAATGCATAGTGAGTTCGTCTAAACTGCTTTCTCTTCACCATATCCACTCATAACTGAAGAAGAGGCACAAACACAGAAAAGCTGTCTGATGTTAAGTCAGTAATCAAATGCATCTAAACACTGCAGCAGATACAGTAAGAAGAATGCAAGGGAAATTATCTGGAATAGTCTGGAACAATGACCACATTGGACTTAACTGAATTCAGCTCCATTTTTAACACTTAATACACTCCAGTTAAAACCTTAAACAGACCATTTTTATCCCCAAACAATACAACCAGCATGTTGTATCCAGCACGTATTTAGATCATCCTTTTATTGTAGTCACCGTGGTACTGAACTGCCATGGTCTGTGTCACAGGTGACATTTCTCCACCTCCACGGTGCCTAAGTCTAACATTTCTCACTCAACGCTTGTTCTCACCCGAGTCACAGATCCGTGACTCTCTTCTTGACCACAGCCATTCTTTTCACGCCTCAGTGGAGCATTCCTTCCTATTCCTCCTTGATTTGCTTAATAAAAAACCTTTGATTGCATGCCTACAGAAATACCTGCAGGCTCTTCTGCATAAGGTTCCAAGTATGGCATGTGCGTTTATACAAAGCTTTTAAGAATTATATCTCACTATTACAATGGAAACTATCCACGCACAATGATGCCCAACACTAGCGCACATGTTTTATTCCAACTACTGTACATTTCCTTCTGCAGTCACTGCAAAGACCACAAGTGGGGGTTCCCCAGGGAGATGCCATGTGGGAAATCGATCTTCTACTGTGAGGACATGGCCAAGCAGGAGGGGGCCCCCCAGGGGCCGCTCAGTGAACAGGGTCACACGGAACCCCAGCCCGTGACTGCGAGCGGAGGGGACCGGCAGCACACAGCTGGAGAACAGGAGTGCACTGGGACTGCCGGGCCTCCCGTGCCACCGGGCACTGGCTCTGAGCTCCCCGGCGGGCCGTCGACACCAGAGACAGGAGAGCTGCCCTCCGGACGTCAGTGGAGCCCCAGGGCACACCCCCCGGCCCGGAGCAGGCCTGGTGCCAGACCCAGCAGGGAGGTGAAGAGGGACGTGCAGCTGCCGCAGCAGCAGGAGGAGAAGCAGGACGGGCACAGGGCCTCCCGGGAGAGGCCAGCAGTGAAGGAGGAAGGTGGGCCAGGTGTGCCAGGTGGGCCAGGTGTGCCAGCTGCAGGGCCTGCACATGCTCTGTGAGCCGCCCTGCTGGCGGCTTGCTGACGTGGCTCTGTGATCTGCACTGTGTAAAGCACTTTGACAGAAGCACAGAGAGACGGCCTGTTCCAATTTCAAAGTCATGAAAAGAGAACAATTCAAGCAGCTGTCTATCCACAGCACTGTGGAAAACTAGATTAGATTACAAAACAAATTCCAGTGTTTATGATTTTTATTATTACTACAAGTAAGACTGGCTGCTGGCGATGCATATTAGCAGTGCATGTACTATTTAAAATGATTGAAATCGGGCATACATATTCATTAAACTTGAGAAAAAAAAACTTACAACTGCTCTCAGATAACCCCACTCTTCCAGATTAATTATCAGTGATTTTAAATCTAGCAAAATTACTCTCACAAAGATCCTACATTACATAATAAAAAATACCAATGTTTTCTGTGACTCCTTCACAGATCTCTCTGTTAGAAATTTCAGGTGACACTCACAGCCTAATACGCACAGTTAAACTGCAGCACTCTTGGTTTTGCTTAAGCAGGAAAGAATAATCTACCAGAAAAGACAAATCCAGCAAAAACAGAATTATAGTATGTTCCAAAACACTGTAAAAGTGCTTTTATCCTGACTGGCCTATTTCCTTTCTATAATGAAAACAATACCATTCCTCACTTGAACGCATCACAGAAATGATCAAGTGCACATTTCTGCTCAGTAAACTGGAAGCATTAAAAGACTAGAACAATGATGTGAACAAGAAAATCATTACTTCTGGCTGTTAGGTAGAGAATTACAGACCTCGGTCTAAGCAAATGAAATGCTTTCTATTAGTTTCTCAGCAGCTGGGTAAATAGGATCTAGAGTTTCCTTGTATTTGCCTAATGACTAGCTTGACAAAGACTAGAGCCCTCTGTACCAGAATAAAAGGATAATTGCACTCGCTAGGGCTCTTGGGTTTGTAAATACAATAATTCACTAACCAAGAGCAACCTGTGCTTCACCCAAAGATCAGACAAACGTGCAGAACACAACAGGAGGGTGCATCAGAGTCAGCAGTCCAGCAGCATGAAAATTCAATTTCTATGCTCAAGCGTTTGCAGAACTAGTTGTAATAAAGAGAGCCATGGACTGGAAATATGGGGATATGAAAAAATCCCATGCAGTTCTGCCAGGGAGGTCACACACTATGAAATTCTGATCCTGCACCGCAGCACACAGTGCCCCAATCACAGGGCCACTGAGCGTCGCAGTGAAAGCCACCTTTGTGCTTCTCTGTTGAAAAAATAAAGAAATTCATTTTAACAAAAACAAAGCATGAAAGCGGCCACGCCACGCCTTCAGGATTGCATTTCACCCGTCTGAAGCCGGTGTGACATGGTGCCGCTTTGCCAGCCCCCACCTCCAGGTGTTGTAAAAAGGAAACAAAGGGAAAAAATGCGCTTGTGCTTCCCAGAAGCCCGTGTGAAGCAGGAAACAGAATTCCTGTCAGAGTGAGGCCCCTGCTCCGGGCCAGCCCCGTCAGTTCCAGGCACACTCCCGGGAAAGAGAGCCAGCTCTGCGTCCCACTGTCAGTCTAGCCTCGTGAGCAATACTCGATAGGCACCTGCTGCTTTTAGGTTTGAAGTGAAAGGGACTACGCCCCCCTTTCTCCCGCCCACATCAGCGCCCACGCTCAGAGCAGGCTGGGTTTCTCCCCTGTCGTCCTTCAGGGCAGGACAGGGAGTTTAGGTGGTGCTCAAGTGATAACCGGACTTTCCTGTTCGCATTAGAGAATTATCACAGGGCTGATAAAACCAAAGTAATCCTGCGATGAGGCAGAGTAACTACTGACAGCATTCAGCCTGATGGATCAGCTCTCCAAACTGGCTCTGGGTGGATAACAGGTTATCAGCCCAGCACAGCCAGAATCTACATCATCCTGGGACGCAGTGAAGTTCAAAACATAATGCTAGTAGGTTAAAATAAGCTCAGACAACCTGCTTTCCCACAGCTTGGCTCATCCACTTAATTTTTAAGATAATATTGTAGATTCCAGCAAAGGTGTTCCTGTAAATATCCCACTGCTGCATAGCATCTGGTTATATCCCTATAAAAACCTGTCAAACGTGTTTGCAGCAAATCAAGCTTAGCTTTCTGAATTGACCTTAAAAAGTCTGACAAACCAAGTGATATTATAGAGCTCCAAACTCACTATCATTGAGACAGGGTTAAACTCCAGTGCACATCGATCTTCTAAAAGCTGGTTCATTCTCTTTAAACTGTCAAATAATTCTGGCAAGACTGGGGGTGTGTTGAATTAATGGGAAGCTTACATTTATACAGCGCACATTAGGACAAAGCAAATAGGTATGAGACTGCATTAAAAAGCTATATGCTAGCTGGCCATTGTACACAAAACAGAAAAGATGGAGCTAACCTCTGCCTCTGACAGAACCTTCTCAGTATCATTACAGTTCCTGTTTCCATAAATTACCAACAGAGGTCTTGTGAGCATCAGCTATAAAGCCTGACTAATGCCAAGCAAACAGCAAACAGTTGGCTCTGCTTAGCAATGTACCACAACAGTGGCAAATGAGTCTGTTAGCAGTTAAATTCCTTCTGCAGTCTGCCCTCCCCCTGTCCTGGCAGCTGCCATGTTTGGGGGGAGAGTGTGAAGCTATAATCTGTGGTCACAGCATCTCTGGCGGGAATGCAGATGGGGGTGTGATCACAGGAGTCTGCAGGAGTGCACAGGAGATCACCTCTGATGATCCCCACACTTCAACATTAAGGGGGAGCTGCAGACCCAGTAATTAAATCTTGGTAACAAAATTAATTAATATAAAAAAAATACAAATTTTGAATTAAGCACAAAATCGAGAACTTTGTGAAAGTACTGTAAGTCGCCATGTTGTCGCAAACCCCTGGTCTTACCACAGGCGAGAGTGAGGGTTCCCACACATTGTGTTGGGGCCCTTCCTGCTCGCTAGTCACTGTAGTAACTAACATGTTACGATGGACTTGCGAATAAGTACAAATTGATACTTCAGCAGATACTTCACTGCAGAAAGTTTCCAACTTGATTTGCATAAAGAGTTAACAAGTCAGTTCCATTTATCAGCAAAACAGTCTCAACGTTCAGGGCGATATTTATTTTGGATTAAAAGAGATGTAATTACAAGTCTGCTTGTTTACAATATCACAGGGCCACAAGATATCAACAGAAGTTTTGTTGCCACGTTCTGAATTACAGAACATGGTGCTCAGCATACCTGGAGATTCGTGATGTAAAAGGGAGTTTTGACAAGTTACTGTGCACATTTGACTTTTATTGTGGTTTGAAATGCCCTCATCAGTGCTGATTCTTTCTAACCCCGAAATGTAAAAAAAGCTCTGCAGTTCCCCTTTAACAGCACAGCAGTTCCGGCATCTCCCCTGGGTAAACTTTCAGGGCAAGAAAAGCCTTTTAAGCAAAGAGAACGTCATTAAAGTTTGAAATTAGTCTCTAGCTTGTGCAAGTAATTGTAATTATTTCAGATCTGAAAACTCACACATTCAAATGCCTCTTGTTCAAAGACAAAGAATCTCATACTTGACTTGAGATGTTAATGATGCAGTGTGCAAAGTATGTCCGCTAACAAAATACTAAAGAAAACGATTTAAGGCACCAACAACACTTTCACTGTCCTTCCACACAAACCAAGCAGGCGGTACCTGATGCGAGCTCCTTGCAACAGATAAGCAGTGAAACACTAACATGTGGGTCTCTCTGTGTGTTGCCAGTTAGCTGTCGGGACAGTGAGGGTTTGGACCGAGGAGAACAGGGCAGCAGCACAGCTTCCATTCCCAAACCCTGCCACTGCGACGCCTCCCACCAGCACTCCGACACGGAGCAGAGACTGGGGGATCCCAGAGGAACAGGGCCTTTCTACTACATCGGAGGAGGCAACGGGGTGGCAATGTGAGTACACTGCTGCTCCTCCTGCTGCTGACTTACTCTCGCACGGGTCTGCCACCCCACCTGCTGTAGCTCCCCATCAAAACCTCCAGCCTGGTTTCTCCGTCTCGAAGTCTGTGAACTCTAAACTCAAGAGCACCACAGAGGGAGAAGAATTAAATCTCAGTCTAGAGTCAGCCCTGACACGGACATGGACGACAACACACTGATCCTCTGCTGTTTCAAAGCACACATCTTCATACACACTGCTGGCAGAGTAAGAACAGCAGGCAAGTTTAAAGGAAGTAGCCTGGAATAAAGGGAAACAGTGCCCCCTGCGGGCTCCCAACACAACCTGCAGCCAGGTCTATTGAGTAACAGCAGGGCTCCCTGTCAGACCTGACTGCTCTGAGACAGGCAGGAGGTAGCGGCAGCCGTTTCTTTGATGAGATTGCTGCTATACCTCAGACAAGGCACAACACCTCAGGTAAATAAAGTGCCACACACATTGTATTCCGTATTCGTCCATTCATTTCCATTCTATTTTTATTGACGAACTCCACCAAAATGACACTGCACACAGTGAAAACAGACTGTTCTTAACAGTTTTAGGTTTAAAAGATGCTATTGGGTGAATAATGCACATCACTGTCACTGTGGGGGTCTCCCCACATTGTCTGTTTGCCAAGAGGTACCTTCTCAATTTGACTCCTGTAACAAAGGTTAACATCGCTCCTGACCTGCAATGTTTAAGCAGACTTTTATTGCTGTGTAGTTCATACAAAAAAAAAAGCTGTAATGACTGAGGATTTTTAAAGCCTTAAAAAAAATTAAGCTATGGATAATTTCATCAGCCAAACCAAATGTATCCATCTAGTCATTTTTTTCAAGTTAACATCACAACCTCTGTCTGTACATGAGGAAAGATGGCCTGTACACCTGCCTGAGCTTGGCGCCAGAGGTCACATGCTCACAGGTGAGCGTGGTCTTGTCTCGATGCAGAGTGAGGGCGTACTGCGAGGGCAGAGGCTGGCAGCGCGTCTGCGACAAGACCAGGGAGGATTACACACTGAGGTGGTGCGAGACCAAGTCGCACTCTGCCTACTGCAGATTCAGGGAAGGTACGGTGGGCCGCTGTCATTTCATCCTGTGCCTCTCGTTAACTAACAACACTCTGACAACAGCCCTTCCTCCGGCCAGCACGACGGCTGATTTTTAGCTTTTTGAAAGCTGGCTGGATACCACAATCACACTTGAAATTGCAGTGCACCTTTTCTTGAGAACGAAAGGAAAAATCAGAGCTGTAAAAGACTTTTGTGGCATTAAGCACAGTGAGCCAGCTCAGTGATGCACTAGGACTCTCAATGGGCTACACCTCCCAGAGCGATGGGAGCAGCCCTCCCGGCTGCGTGCGCACGACCCCCCAGTGCCTCCTCTCTCCCGCACAGGGGAGCAGCTGCTCTATCAGGTCCCCAACAACAAGGTGCTGACCACCAAGATCGGGCTCCTGAGCAGCTTGCGGGAGTACGAGAGGGTCGCCAGCAAGGTCAAGCCAGGCCGGGGTCACAGGTCAGTGTGGGGGAACCGTCACCCCAATCACAGCGAAGGTCGGCTGGAATTACAGCTACAGTCCCAGCAGCAGCAGTGATAGTTAAAAAGGCAATCGCGCCAAGCTAGATTTTGTTTAATTATAATTGCAGTTCCAATTACATGAAATTATTGACTTACACTAAAAAGTCATCCGTCCTTTGATGTAGATTAGTATGAACCCCACAGAGCTGCTAATGGAAGTATTGGCCTCCTGTCTCTTAAATAGGTTTATACATTAGAATATCTGATCTCCCACTTGCTTGGAGGAAATATCCCAAAATGCAGCAGACATATCAGTAAAAAATCTGTCGTATCATTTCAGTGTTCCTACTCAACTGGGTAAATGTTTTTGACACAAGGTGCCAAATGCAGCACTCCAGTAGTTAATTGTATATTTAATTACCTCCCCTATAAATCACAGCATGGAAGTGCATTACATCGACTGTGCTAATTCCCATCTCTCCTAGTACAGTAGCATTAACATGGGAATGGGGTTGAGTCTCTGTCTCGCGCTGCAGGAGATTAAAAATGGAGGAGTTTTTCCCGGACACATTCCGCATGGACGTGAGGGAGGAAAAGGAGGCCTTTTTCACACAGCAAGAAGGTAAAACCCTGACACACTGAAACTTTCGTCACTGGTAGCTCTGGCTAACTCTCCCTCCTGCAATGGGCAATCCTGGCTCACTTTCCGACTCTTTATTAGTTAAGCAGCTGTAAAATAAAAAATAAAAATGGCAATGGGCTTCTTTAAAGCTCTCTGATAAAGACTGTCAGTAAGATTAACAACCTTCGTGCGAGACTCCCAAAATCCATCAAAAATTCAAAATAATACTCACAGTAAGAACAATAACATCCTACTGCTTCTGTTCCTAATCTGGAAGAAAAATGATAAGGTTTCTGTAAAATAGATGAGAAAAAGGTTCACGCTGGGAGCTGACCTTGAACCATGCATGAATGACATCATTCACACCACACGTCTCATCAGGAAAGTTCCTCCTTGTTTTCTGTTTCAACAAAAGCCTTTTGAAAATAAAACAGAAATATTTATGCAAACCTAAAAACCTACCACGTGTCACCACCTCACCCATAAAATCACTGGCTGGACATCACTGTGGGCAGCAATGCCAGAGCAGGACACTGATCATCAGACAGTTATCAGATGGCTTACAAATGCACACCAATTCCTCAGGCCATCTGGAGATCTCTATTAGCTAAACAACAAAAATGTACATATAGTGGGCAAATATTGGAAAACAATCCGTCCTTGTAATGTTAGTTCATGCTATCGTTATAATTAATATTGTTTTTGTTGTTGTGCCAATTTTTTCCGTTACACTTAACATTATAACACAGTATGCTGGTAACAGCCTGTTCGACTCTGCAGTCCACCAAGCAAAGCGTAAGCTCCAACAGCCTCGCTCTTCCACCTGCAGCGGCACAGCCAGGCTGCCACCAGAGGCTGTTAACGTCAGGCCCCCACCCCACTCTCTCGTCTGGCAGCACAGTCTGGTGGAGATTTAGAGGAGTTTTCAGGCAGCAACGCTACGGTCTGAGCCCTCCTCACTGCCCATTAGACAAACTACTCTGAGCTCATTAGCAGGGTGGGGACCCTGAAATCAAGACTCGCAGGTCAGCAGAGGACTGGCTCCAATTACCACTGGTGCACGCAGGCTCTGCTCTGGTCAAGCGGACAGAGGGGAGAGAGAGGCTGGGGGGTAAACAACAGAAGAAGCAGGGCTTATTTTCTCCATCTTCCTGTTGGAGACTCGAAACAATCAGACTTAAGCCTCAAGAACACATTCAGACTTATCTCTAAATCCTTCAGTTCAGGCGTGCTGCAAATGATAGTTATCTGATTTTGTCAGTCTTCTTCCAAACCCCAGTACAAGGGCTGCCCAACTTTCACATCTTGATCCCACTTCAGCTCATTGCTATTCCCATTGACAGATCAATACAGATTTTACATAGGTGAGGAGCTGGAATTAACACAAGGAAGAATCACAATCCTGCACCACTGTGCAGCTGTCATTGGACTTTATACAGGACCTCATGTTCAACATAAGCTCTGAATGCTTTTATACAAATTGCATGAAAACATTTTTCTAAAAACCTAGGTGTCAAGGAGAACTCATGTCCTGTTGGGTTTCTAGGGCACTAAAACTAAATATCCTCAGAGAAGCTGAAGACCTGGACAGAGAGAAACAAAGGCAGCACTCAGCGTTGAAGCCTGTAGAGGACCAAAACGAAAGTAGCTGACGAGAGGTGTTCTGTAGTGACGGCCTGCGCAGTGTCAGCGATAGTGGTCTCAGGCGAGTGCAGAGCTAACAGCCTCCTGTTTCTGGCCCAGCGGGACAGGCGTGGATCTGCAAGCCCACAGGCCTGAATCAGGGCCGAGGGATCTTCCTGCTGCGGACACAAGAGGAGATCAACGCCTTCCAGGCCAAACTGCAGAGCATTGAAGACAGCCAGCAGCACAGGGCCACGCCCTTCCGTTGTCCACAGGCCAGGATCGTACAACGGTAAGCACTGGGAGCACACGGGCAGACACGCTAACCTGTTGACGTGACATGATTTAGCTAATTTCCCCTCTATTCATGGAGGAAAATCAGGTCCTGTACTTTGAAAAAGCTATGTACCCCACAAAACACTGAACTCCACCCCACTCCTCATCTACGACCACCTTTCAGGCCCAGTCCTGCTGCAGAGATCCCATATTAACACCGACGCTGATGCTCAAGCAGGGGGCTGATATCTAGCAGGAATGTGAAAACACGGGACCAATTCCACTCTGCCTATGGGTGTCTAGTTTTGCCCAGCAGGCCTGATGCTCTAAGTATATTACAAAGCAAAGCAGACTCCTTCAGGCTCCTGATGTGGCTATATCGGAGTCCCCTAAGAAAAGCATCATAGGATCAGTAGATTTACACTTCAAGCAAAATAACTGATGATGTGACGAAAGACACAAATAGAACATAGACGTTTCCCAAGAAAGGTGGTAATAGAAAGAAATTCATGGCCTCTGGTAGTTTCTTTTTGATTCCAATCTGATTAATGAGATCAGCGCTCTACCAGACAGATAGCTTTGAAGACACTCTCAATCATTTCTCAGATCTATCAGCTGCCCAGCTTGGATTCATTCTGCCAGAGGTACAGTAGTCAGAGGTAAAGGCTCAGTTGAATTCAACATGGAAATATTCATAAAAAACATCAGTATACCAGCAAATTCTGCTACCTTCCTCTTTCCTGACATTCTAACAATAAGTAAACATGAATGCGCTGTTCTTATCTTTGAAATCATCTCCCTCTCTTTCAGAAATGAATTTACATGAGTCTTTCATTCCACACTCACGTCCTGCTCCTGTGCTGTTTCACCGTGCGTGTACAGCTCGTGAGAGGCTCTGTTGTCCTCAGAGCTTCAGTTCTTTTTGTCAAGAAAAACAAAATTAGGAAAGTCCTGAAACTCCTTACCAAAAGTAGTTGAGCATCTGTTAAGTTATTTGAGGTTTTATAACTATATGGTATGTAGTACATACAAGAACACTGAAACTTAATGTAGTTTATACATGAACCTGCCCTACTTGTACATCACAGTACATTAACACTGCATGCCCAAAACTCAAAAGGAATTCCCACAGAGCTTACAGTGGGTATTTTTGGGTATCGTTTTTTTTGTAATCACAGCGTGGAAAAAAAAAACTCTCAGCAATTTCAAGTCTGTCAAAGTACAAGTGTGCCCGAATGTGCAAGTGAGCCCACAGCCAGGAGCAGAGTGAGGCGGTCTCAGGCTCCTGACACAGTGGGCTCACACCCAGCTGGGCAGGAACGGACAGGCCATCGCATCAAGAGCTACAGTGTAAACTCAGGGCAAGCAGAGAAGTGTATTACAAGGGTGGGTCTATGGCAACACAGTCAAAAATGGAGAGAGGGAGAGAAAGAGGTAGGAGAGGGAGATGCCCAGGTGTTGTGCACCTGTCGTTGCTCAGTTCCCAGCTCTGGCGGGGCCCAGTCCTCCCCTGCCACACTGCTGCTGTCTAACACAGCCCAGAGCAGTGATGTGCCTGGATTCCCCTGCAGGCTAGTGAGCGGGGCCTCAGGTTTAGGAGCACCACAGGAAATAAAACAAGAAAAGGGTATTTTTGATGTTCGAACTCACTGATTTCTGCACACCTCTGCCTGGTGATGCTGTTTTTATGTAAAGAGCAGGCAGGAACCTGCTGTGATAACTGGAGCAGCTTGCTGAGTGCTGGAAAGGTTGTATGAACAGTGGGTGACCCTTCCCAGAAGCCTTGCGCCTATCCTCTCCCTTCCAGCAAGCTTACGGTGGCATGGCATGGCCGGTGCACAGCAAAGTGCAGATAAGCAGGACGAAATCATGGTACAGCCAACATACAGTGGGATCATCACGTCGCAGTAAAACGGAAAGATTGCCACACCAGTACACAGCTATGAGCTGTCATAACGGCCGTGGTTATCAGGACAGGCTCACCTGCCTCTCCCTAACATGGCTTCAAACCACTGCAGTGATAAAGATTTATGACATATGGCAGTACACTAGGTCTGCCAGCTACAAGACTCTCAGCTCAATTAGCAGAATGATAAAGCTAGAATCACCCTGAAACCTGCAGCCAGACACTGAGCTTTATTTGCGGCTGTTTAATGTTCCGTTCAGAATAAACACGAGGCGTCGTTTATATTGTAATTACCTGTGAGTTGACCGTATTGCCCAGGACAAGACTGAAGTGACAAGGGTATATACAGTATGACCTTTAGATTGCAGAGATGTTCTGTGGTAAAAAGCAATTACACTCCCTTTATTTTTACACAGTCCTTGATTCTGAAAAGCCTTAAAATGCTTGTATTGGCTTAGCCCACAATTTTAAAATTATGAATCCATGTTTTGTACAAAATACTGTACTTCAATGGATCCCCTCAGACATCTACTGTACCACGGCACCTTTTGCAGGCTTGTTAGGTTTCCACATAGTTTGCTTTGCAACAGTTTCGCTCAGCTTTTACCCTGATAAACCACAAATAACCTTTGAGGAGATCTCTTATCACAACACAATCAATCTGGTGTTGCAAATGCAACCCAAGCCAAGCAAAATAGATACAGCTGGATATCAACAATAACAGTAGCGAACAGAAATGAGTTTGTTGAGTTCATTTTGTCTGCTAGGAGCTTACTGATTCAGGAGCCTCTAGTTCATAGAGGACTGTATTGAATCGGAATCTAGACCTTGATCTGGCATTGTGCTCTGTACCAGTGAAGACTAAATAAAAGATTGTGCCCATCTGCAGGGAAAAGCAGAGCATTGTGCAGGGTGTTTCATATCTCAGGAGCCTTGAGACAAAGGTTTTCCTGCAGCCTGTCCCCAAGAACAGAAGCTGCGTTGTTTTAAAATAATGCGTCTGTCATGACATTATATTATCCAACTAACAATTTATAGATCAGATACAGTGTTCAGACAACACTGGCGACAGATTGTTACCACTGTTAATATCTTGCTGACTGATCTGGTCAGATCGCAGAAGCTAACCACAGCAGAGCCTGGGTCAATACCAAGATGGGAGACCTCCAAGGAAAGGCAGTTTGATGCTCTAAGAGGTGTTGGTGGACCAGTAAGTGGAGCTCTTCACTCTAGAACAGAACATCTAAACCAATATCCCAAAATAAAGCCTAGAGACACCCTGATAGAGGAGCACCACTGTTGGCACAAATTCTACCGGTGAGACATTAAACCAAATTCCTGACTCCTTGGTCATTACAGTACCCATGGCACTTTTTACAACAGTAGGGATGTTAACCCCAGTGTTCTGGCTCAATTCTACCCTTGACTTGTACAATCTGGTACCCCTGAAGTACCCCCTTAATTCAATATGGCACCCCCTCAAATTCAACTGGCCAAGAAATTTCTCTGTCCTCCCACTGATCTGTTCTGTATAGAAGCTGCTGTGTGACATGTTGGACCTGCTTTTCATTCATTTCATTCATTTTGGACTGAAGATAAAATACATTTGTTTTAAACTAATTCAGTTCGGTTAAAGAATATTAGGGAGAAATCTCTCACTCTCTGTACGTCACTCAGGTGGGAAGATGTCTCTCAGGGGTGGGTGAGGTGGGCTCTACCTTTTATACATAACACACTTCAGGATCACGTGCAATGAAAAGTGCTACATAAATGTAAGTAATTATTAAAAACATGTTGAAACAAGTAATTATGAAAGATTCACCATTATAATTGATGGGAATTGCAAAATGTGTATATTTGTCTGTGTTCTATGACTCTGCAACAACTAACCTCCCTCACATGCTATCCTGAGGAAAAGGCCTCTCCCACACAGTAATGCCTTCCCATAATCTCCTCTGAGCTTCCGAACACTTAAATTGCTCTGGAGGTTATCGGGGAAGGCAAGCCTATAAGAGAGATACAGGTACTAACTGTGGAATACTGGAAAACACAATTTAAGCCTTTCAGATCCACAGAGGCACACCAATCCTCTTAGTGGGGACCATTCTTATAAACCAGAATACACAACTGAAGAGCAGTGGCCAACAGCAGGATTAGAAGAGAGTCAGGTAACCCACGATTCTCAAGACCAACCCTGCACAGCAGAATTATTTACTATGTATGCAAAGAGAGTGCCATTAATAGCTCTCCTCTTCAGGAAAGTGCAGAGGATTTCTAACACAATCAAGAGAGCAGGGTGGGTCAGCTCTCCAGCCCAGAAGGATTAGCTCAGCAGGCTGTTCTACCTCCTGTACTGGAGATAAAAAACTCTGCAGACAATATCCACTGCTATCCAGATAATGTCTGCAAAATTGACTGTGATTTAAGAAGCTTCGCTGTATTAAGTATTGTTTCTTGGTTCACACTGCCCCCTAAAGGATATTACAGCCTACTGAACTTTTAGACTATTTTCTGGTTTAGCTAACTTTAGATTCCTGCTCCAGACGTATTCCTAAAAACAGCACATACCAAAACTCACAGCATCCTGCTTTGATACACTGCATCTTCTGTATGGTGCACCATCACAGGAGCTGAAGTCCTGAATGTGAATGTTAACAAGGTGCTATTCCTTACTCAGGTACATTCAGAGTCCTTTGCTATTAGAAGGCAGGAAATTTGACGTCCGTTCCTACTTCCTCATCGCCTGCCTGACCCCGTACATGGTGTTCTTTCGCCATGGTTACGTCAGGCTCACCTGTGACCCTTATGACCCCAGCTCAGATGACCTGTCAGCTCACTTGACCAATCAGGTAGGCTCTCCGTATTTTTAGATTCACAACTGTATTAACTGCCGAATACATTTCTTTTAAATTTAACATTCTTCCAAACAAGCGGTTGGTTTCTAGTTTAAGTTTTCTGGTCAATAAAAGCAGCACGTGTGAATAAGGACAGGTGGAATCTAAGAAGGGGTGCAATCAGGACTTAAAACAAGAGGCACTTCTTGACACAAAGGGCTGTGAAAGCCCGGAGCAAACTGTCCAGTCATGCTGTGGATCTGAGTCCCTGGGATCAGTACAGAAATGGTGGGAGAAGGGCCGAACATCAGTTAGCTACTCGTTGCCAAGCAAACCTTGGGGGCTGAACAACCCCCACCTATCTGCAAACCTGCAAACGGGAAGATGGAAAGTACATAGTTCCTCACCAGGGCGGACATGCAGTCTAGGAAGCATCTCTAGTAGTGCAACGAAGACTGGAAGGAGTGTGCAGAGAGGAGCAGTGCGTGTCTCCAGGTGTGTCGCTTGCGTTCCTGTTGTTGTTGGGCTCTGGCTGGCGCTCAGTGACCCTGAGACACTGAGACACAGGCTGGACCACACGGGGGGGGGGGGGGGGCGGAGGGGGACAGGTGCTCATTAGCACATTGTAAATTACCCACCAGCTCGGTGGAGGAACGATGAGAACGACTGTGCGTTAAAAACACCTGAGCAGCTGCAGAGGGGGGGGTGTGTGTCACTGGGGAAGGAGGGGGGGGCTGTTTTTATTCTCTGGCAACTGCACGCCATGCAGCAAAGCCTTTAATTCACTCACTCATTCATACATATTCTTATACACTCATGGGAGAGGGAGAAAGATAAGCAGGGAGAAATCTGAGTTTTCTACAGCCTGGATCCATTTGAGATTTTGTGATGGTATAAACCATTAGAGATGTACTTATTTTACCTAATATCCTAATATAACAAACTGTGTTTTTGGTGTTTTTTTTAGCAGAGGTATAAGGAAAGGCTAATGTAAAAGTATGTAGTTCTAAACCTGTTCATTTCTAACGACGTGAGTGCAGGAACAGTCTCTTCACTGGTGTAGTCATGATGTCAGCTGATCCGAAGGGTCGAATGTGAGAAGGGGAGAGGGGTGAAACTTGTGCTCCAGGACTCCCCAGCCTCCCCAGGTTCTCTGGGGGCACAGATTCCAGCTAGCTGATGTCAGGAATTTAAAGCAAAGGAAAATGAAAAAAGCTAAGCTTTCTTTTTTTTTTGCTAAGCTGTCCCATAAGCCTCTAGACACATCTATTAACAGGCACCGAAGAGCTGGCCCTTTGCCCTCAAATGCCTCTCTCCACGTATCTGTGGTGGCTGATCTGCCCCTGGCCTGGGAATGAAGACAATCTCCGTCTACAACATCCTATTGGCTTCAATATCATCTAGGTCTCCTTCTTAACCAGCCCCTACATCTGCCCCTGTAATTGCCAATTCTGACAGAACTGGGTCGCACATTATATCTATATCTATATATCTGTTGTTTACTGCAAGCCAATTTTCTGTTCCATTGATCAAGGAGGTACAGTATATTCTCATTCATCAGCTACAACTACAAAATAGACTTTCACAACTGCGTCACCTCTCATCATTCAGCTTATTACAAAAATGCCCTGATTTACCCTCAACTTCTGATCTGTTGAAGTTACAAAATACAAATAATTCGAAATAAGTCAGTTTCTTTAAGGAATATTAAGGAGTTATCTGTAGTTAAAGTTTCATGCAATAAAACTTTAAAAATAGAAATACACTCGGTAACAACTTAAATGTTTTCTCTAAACTAACAGTGAGGTCCAGGCCTGACTGGATACAAATTGCATACAGAGACAATAGGTCAGTGGATGATGCTGCTAATATTTGCCTCCACTATTTCCTGCAACATCTGGAATCTGCAGGAACATATGTGAGACTCCGTCTTGTTGATCTCAGCTCTGCACTCAACACAATCATCCCAGAAGTCATTTGCAATAAACAGTCTCATTTGAATGTTCCCCTGCCCACCTGCAAGTGGATCATCAACTTCCTGACAAACAGAAGGGAATATGTGTGGATCGGCTCTTATTTGTCAGACTGCTTATCTGTGACACAGATTTACATAGTGCTTTTCATTCCAATACACTTGTGCAATAAATCTGCAGTGTTTTAATCTCTGGGAGGTTTGCTTACAGTATTGGCTGTGGGACTACAGACAACCAAACGTGCTGATGGGCGAATGGCCTCCTCTGTGTCCTTTGAAAATGCAACTGCATGTATAAAACAATACTAAAAATACTGTGGCACTGCAAAAGGTGTTTAGGGCAAGATGTCAAATCTCTCCAGCATCCCTACGGTCGGATTTATTTCAATGAAAAAGCACCACCAAACAGTTTGGGGGTTTTGCATAGTTAATGTCAGAAATCTTTTGTAGGAGTCTGATTGTTTTTTAACAGCGAATGTACAATCGCGAAAGCACTGCTCTGTGAAACGCAGTGCCTTTCCCCTGCCTTAGTGGCACTCAGGGACGGCTCACTCACGCCCTGCCTGTCCCCTGCTGCCTCCGCAGTACATGCAGAAGAAGAACCCTCTCTATAATGAGGTGAAGGAGGAGACGGTGTGGTCCATGGAGCGCTTCAACGACTACGTTAATGAGAAGTTTCGGGCTGTCAGGGCTCTCCCCCAGGACTGGGTCCTCAGTGTTTTCACAGTGAGTTGCGTGCGAGAGCAAAGGTGGCTGGGCTTAATTAGCATGATGGGGTTTCCATTGGAAACCAGGTGTCCCAGAGAGGGGGGGTGAGGGGAGTAAGACACAGCAGCATCACAAGGGAGGTGACGCGCTCCCCTGTTGCCACAGTAACCGGCTTCACTACAGGAGCCGTATTTTCGAGATTAAAATGTTTACTAATAAACAAGAAGGCATTAAAAATGACTACTTGTCATAGGGGGTGAGAAGGTTGTGCTGACTGGTATCTTTGTGAATAGTTGTTCTTTTTGTGCTATGAAGCCAGATCTAAAAGTGCTATCGGACTTGCGTGTAAAAAACAGGGCTGTGTGCTGCTTATCTGCTGTTTTTATCCACCAGGCTGCATGCAAGCCTTAGTCTCTGTGAGAGGCTGCATATCTTTCCTGCAGCACAGAAACACAAGTTACAAACACACGATTCTCAAAAGGCTTTAGAAGAAAGTCTGGAGCCACTAGAACTTTAAGCAATAACTTTGAACCAATAGATACACTCATCTGCCATAAATTACAGATTGCAGGTCTTGGATTCTCTATATCTCAAGAATCCTCATCCTGTAATTTCTTGTCGTCCCAAATTAGAAGCGAATGCAGCAGATCATGACACAGTGCTTCCTCGCAGTCAGACCCAAGCTGGAGCGGAAACTGGGGTACTTTGATCTCATCGGCTGTGACTTCATGATTGATGAGGACTTCAAGGTGAGGCCCATCGTGTTGGGACCCCCTAGCTCCTGCCTCCCTCACCTCTCAGTTTAGCGGAGGAGGCAGGGAGTCAGGGAAAGGCAGACGGTGTGGGATTAGCACAGGTCTGGCCAGGGAGATCAGCAAGCGAGACAGGCAGACTCGCAAATTACTGCTTCCTTTATCTTTAGAAACTGGGGCAGATACAGGCCCTGAACCCAGACAATCTTCCCAATATTCTGCTAAATACGGAAATGCATGTACACAGGACAACAGTTATACTATTTCGATTTCAACTCATGCAAACGTGAAAAAAAAAGATAAGTAAATTATATTGTTACGTTGTGAACCTGACCATAAATGCTTATATAAATGAATATGAACTGTCTGAGCAGATCTAATTCTGCTGTTTGCATACATCATGTTTAAGACAGCGAACACAAATCACTGTCTGGTTCATTAGACCGACAGTGTAAGTCTGACCAGTGACATGGGCACAAAGTCGTCTTAAAAGGAATGCACTGATCACATGAACTAGCGATTGCATGTTCTTGTACAAACATATTTGCAGGAAAAGTCATGCCAAAAAGCTGTATGTTAACTCATAATCTCAGCTCCCTCTCTCTAAGAAGGGTCTGAATATGCTGGTCACCTTCACCAGAGAACATGGATGCTTTGAGCAGCGCGCTGTCAGTTTGGCTCGATTACAGCCAGGACTTTCCTCGAGACAGGTCTGGCCTCCTGCAGGGCAGTGTGCTGACTAATCCTCACACACCTCCGAGAGCTCCTTATGGGCCAGGCTTTGCTCAGAGGAGCCTCCTCATCACTCAGCTCAGCGCAATCGATCGCTTAGAATTGCATCACTCCCAAGATCAATTTTTATTACTGTTATTCCTTAAATTGAGAAACACCCAAAGGAAAAAAATAACACCCTTTTCTCAGTCAGTAAACAAAACACAGTAAAGACTTACTAATCTCAAAATCACTGACTGAGTCACCTAGGACTCATTGCGGTATGCCAGTTAGTCAGGTTTCGTTCCACAACAGGCTACACTGGTAAAAGCCTAAGGGGGGTGTCCGTTTATGTAGCATCAGTTGGTTGTCCGCCCTAATCCTGTTAATCCGTATTCTGTAACAGAGCTGCAGGAGACCAGTACAAAGATCGCCCTCTGTTTGCGCAGAACAAGCTCTACAGCCTCAGACCTCAGGTCTGGCAAACAACAAACACTCCGCCTTGGTAACAATCGGCATTACGCCCTGGAAAAAACTGTTGCTTAGCGATGTTAAAAAGCCCAAAGGTAAACACTGCATGGCATGCACCTCCGCAGTACCAGCCCTGGGACATAACCACATCCATATATTTAAATTCGCTTGAACACAACAACAACTGCCCACTGTCACGAGGGGCAGAGACACAACGAAAGCGGAAAGTTCCAGGAGAGGAGCTCCTATGGCAATAAAAGTGGGGTCTGAGTGACAACGTCAGTGACTTCTGCATATACAGTACTGTATGTCTCCTACAGCACCATCTTCAATCACAGTCTGGACCCCAAATCACTTCCTAGAGCAACAACAGCCCAACCCTGTTTGCCTTTTCCGGAGCCCATCCTGCCCCAGAACTGCAGAGTTTCTTCTGCGGAAGTGTCCCAAAGCCTTTGTGCTGCATCCTTCATGCAAGACATCAAACCGAGGTCCTGCTGTCAGTGACTCAGCAGCTGCGGTTGATCGTACAACTCTGCACTTCTGTTCTGTGTTCCTCTGGATAAAACCATCAGCTGTGTAACTTCTTTTTGCTTCTTAATCCAATAACTAGCATCAATACCTCCAGTAGGAAAGGAGGCGATGGAGAAGCGTGATCTTGCCTGCAGAGGGGTGAACTTTGTATTTCACAGACCTGGCAGGTTAGAGATAGCCATGACTGAATGCCAGTCCAGCGTACAGCTTGGATCAGGGAGGCAAAACCCTGGAATGGGACACTGATTTGGGGGGGGCTCTAATCTGTTGGAGTGAAGCACTGTTCTGATCTCTGTGCCTACAGGGCAAACTGCCAGGCTGGCAGGTTTAAAATAAGGCAAGCCCAGACTCATCCCCACTCAGGTGAAGCAGGCCTTGTGGGAAGAGAGGCCCTGGTTGGGCTGCCATCAGCCCACTGCAATATTCAAGAAAAGTTCTCTAATGAAACAAAGTAAACATTACTAATGGCTGTGCACAGCCTGTCTCAGTCCTCAACACTTGTACAGACAGAATCAAGTACCAGACTATGTTCACAGAGGGTCCCTCTCATCTGCACTTCTACAAAACTGCAGTTTGGTCTCTGGCATGTTGCTAACAGGGATGTTAATGAAGAGAAAAACTCATTATCTGCAGCTCTCTCTTATGCACAACAGGCACTAGAAATCAGATATCTGGTACATGTGTGCTGCACCAGAATAGAGTACCAGAATAATAAAAAGCCACCACTGCAGTTAAATCTTTAACTATTAAGCTGATCTCTGGAGGATCACTGACATCCGTGTCTAATTAAAATAATAAACCTTCCTGTAAAACACAACAGCAGCACAGGCCTTCTCTTCCGCGTGCATAACAAGCTCGGTTTCCCCCACTCCCCACCCTCCCTCGTTTGCCATGGCAGCACACTGTACACAGCAATCCAGCACGTCTTCAGGCCAGGGAGCTATTCGGACCACTGTGAGAGCTGCTGGTGGCGAAACACAACTGAAAAGGGCTGCAAACAGCAGCTCAAATTCGCCTCCCAAGTGTGACCAGCTCCACTGAGGCCTTCAACACTTAGGAACCCAGCCAGGGGAAGACGCCTGCCTGAGAGGCTGCTGTAATGTTACCCTGCTAGCAGTGAAAGCTGGACCTGTGAGGACTGCGGCACGCTGCCGGTAATTCTGGAGAGTGTAACGGTAACTGTGGAGCATGACTCCCTCTGTTTGCAAACAAGCAATCAGCACACAGACCACTTGCGAATGTCCTCTTGACTTTGCCTGAACACTTAAAAACTAGTATGTTCTGTGATGAGTAGATCACAGCAATTACAGATGAATGATGCAAGACAACATGGGAAACAGCACCCAGGGGCAGGAAGCTGGGTCAGCGATGATGGGCAAACCTGTTACAATTATTACGAACACTCCCAATTCAGTTGAAGCACAGTCAGAGCTCTGTAGCGCCTGACTAACAGTTTGTACAAGGACAAACAAGCTTTGCACTAGTCACAGAAGGGCTTGCGAATTGCTCTCTTAGGACCTTCTCCACTCAGGCAGATCTCCGTCTTCCTGCCCTAGTGACGGAACTTCCTTTTTCTGACCTTCTCTCACTCAATTAACGGTAATGTTAAGCTAAAGATTTTTTTGTTCTAAAAAGGACAAGCTGTCATCACCAAAGCCCTACCACCTGCTGTCCAGGCCCTCGCTGTTCACTCACACACAGCTGGCACTGCCACCTCTGCAGCCCTGTGTGCAGGAGGCTGCTCCACTGAGCCATAATTAAAGGAGGGAAAGCAGCATGAAGGTTTTGATGGGATGACGGGAGAAACTGGGCCACTGCCTACTAACAACTAATAAAGACCTGCTCAACTACAAACACCACCAGTACCAAACTGAGGCGTAGGCTCTGTATACAAGACGTACCAGTCTGCCCTGCTATCACAAAGACGTACCAGTCTGCCCTGCTATCACACCTTTGAAAGAATCTGTTATCACCAGTGTCCTACTTTTATTCTGTAAATCTGCGCTATGATGTCCTCACACCAGGGAGAGAGGCTGGGTGACTGTGTTAACCACTACACTGTACACCCTCTCTGTATTCTCCAGAACACCAGTTCATTTACACATTCACACTGCATGACCATGGATGTTATATACACTTCTGACACCAGTACACTTCATTAATATGAACACGCTACAAGCTATTGAAACCACCATATTGCATGAAAATCAAAATGAGTAATTTCAAGTGTTTCTCTTAATGAAGCAAAAATAATTTTGTACAATAGACAATTTTAACAAGGCAAAACATACCTGGTTGCAGATCTGGGTCTGGCCGGGTTTCTGCAGAGATTTCACAAGGGGCTGACACTGCCCTCAGAGCTGAAGTAAGAGCTCCCCCCAGTGAGCACTGTGAATTCAGAAGAACAGACTTCCATCACACATCTTGTCAGATTTAATTAGGCTGAGATATTTGAGAAGGTCAGTCCAGACACACATTTCACAGTGCTAGCGAATTAAAATGTAATTCCTTCAATATCCTTTAATGTTTCAAAATGGAAAACCATGAGAAAAGTGGCAGAAGTATGGTCATTTCCACCCTTGAAATGACAGATGATTGGTCTTATTAATGTCCTCTCCATAGTCCTTTCACTTGAGATTCTGAACTTTTAAACAAACACTGCCACAACATTTTAAATGCAGCAAAAGCAGAACTAGAAGAAAATCTGTTAATAAGGTGATTATTTTTGCAGGTGAAATATTTTATGCACTTAAAAGGTGTTAAATCGTTCCAGTATCTGTGCCTCTGAGCACAAGACTCCCTCCCCTGCAGGGGGCGATACCCCCCAATGCATATGGAACAAAAAGGACAGGCAAGCCTGCTGAGTGAATAAATACCCACGGGACTGCAATGTCTAGCTCTCAAGAAAGACACCGCTGGTATAACCTGACAAAAGCAAAGTGCCCAGAGCAGAGAGAATTCCCATCGAGGAGTGGTGTATCATGGCGCCCGCGCCGAAGGGAGGCGAATGCGTGGCGGAATCGTGGAGGGAAAGCTCTGAGCTGACGCACTGTGGGGACATGGTCTAACGGGGCTCCTGCCCACCCCCTCTCCCTGCCCTAGGTGTGGCTCCTGGAGATGAACTGTAACCCGGCGCTGCACACCAACTGTCAGGTGCTCAAGGAGGTGGTGCCCAGTGTGGTCAATGAGACGCTGGGTAACTATTCAGATTCACTTCTTACAATCAAATCTGTTTTTCACACTCGCATCCAGGTGTTTTTACTGAACACGGGTTGATGTTGCTGCATCACTGTGTTTTCTGAATTGTCATCGTGACCTGATTAGGGAATCAGGGCATAGGGAATGTCTGACAAAAGCACTGTTTAAATCAATAATGTGATAAGTCTAGCATTATATACATTTACTGTCGGACACACCATAATAAATTATGAGCTAAGTATAGTAATACAATAAGGGAAGTAAAATATCACCATTGGAAAACTGCAAATACCACTTACTGTACATGTAGTGTAAGGCTGATGTTAGTATTTTACTTTGTACGCTGTACTGACAGCAGTCATATGGGTCGTGTCATCAATCCCTGCAGACTGCTATGCACCAGCAGTCTGATCAGCGTCATTACAAATCCTGGCGTGAATTGCACTGCTACACACTAGCAGCATGAGAAAACTGCAAAACGTGGAGCTGATCTCTCAGTTACGCAATTGGCCCTAAACCGAGCAAATTATAGGATTAGTTTGAACTGTGCTTGCAGCACTTCAGCATGTTGGAGGTTGCCTTTTACTACGGCGCTTCACAAATAACTATCTTCAGTTGCGTGGTAAAGAAACAGCCAAGGTTCCAGTCAAGCAACTCATCAGTTCAATTATGGGATGAAGCAGAGTGCTCACATGAAACACCAACCAGCAGGTGAGCCAGTCCCCAGGATCAGGACAGGGCGATGTGGAGCCTGGAAAGGATCAGGCTGCTGTGTAACGGTACTACACTTTCATCACTCCGACACCCACAGCATGAACAACATCACTCAAGATCACCTTTTATAGGCGTCCACAGTTCCGCTGTGTTTGAGCATAGTCCGCTTCCGGTATATTACACATAAAAATAATAGTTTTGTGCACTGCTATACCGGTTCTAAGCATGAAGTAGTTCAAGTAGGGAGCAGCGTCAGCATGCATAGGCTGCAAAGGAACAAGTACAGGTTTATCCCTGCTGAAAAGAGAAGAAGACTCCACAGCCGAAACTGTGGGTTTCTTTTCTTCTCTTTTCAGCAGGAATAAACCTGTGCTTGTTCCTTTGGTGTTCTAAGCATGACATACTGGCACCTCGCTTCTATTTCTTCTCTTTCCTTCAGGGTTTCGGAATACCACAAGCAATTATTTGTTTGCTTTGTGTTTTTGGTAAAACTGCTGATGAAATGTTACAGAGGAAATCTTTTCTTCCCCAGACCTGACCATCGAGATCTTTAACAAGTGTCGCAAGAAACAAAGTCTGGCCCCGCTGGAAACTCTGAGAAACTTCGTCCTGCTGTACAACGGCGAGGACCACGATCTGCAGGCCAAGCCGCAACGCAGCAAGACAGCCGTGGCAGCTCTCCCCGCCGCTGGCAGAACGCCTCGGCCCCAGGCCAAGGCCCCAGCGGCACTGCCGCTGCCCAGAGCCCCTGCTGAGAAGAGACAAAAGGAGGTGGCGGGGGGCAGGTCCCCCGAGAGGACGGGCAGCAGGGTGGCCTCGGTCAGCCAGACTCCCCAGAAGGCGCCGCAGGGGAGAGCTCCTGACAACGGTCAGGTATCGTCGCCCGCGAAGACAGGCAACAGGGTGGAGCTGAAGCTGAACAAGTGCGGCTGGCCCAGTCAGTCTCCTGAGCCCGAGCCCCGCCGCAGCTTCTGGAAGATGAAGAGCACCATCGCCTCCCTGTCCACGCCCACCCTGTCCGAAAAGGCATACAGCCCAACGCGGTCCACAAGACACCTGGGGCTCATATCGCACCCAGTTACCAAGCACAGCCTGTCCACGCAGTGCCCTGGGCCGGGCCCCATCAGAGCCGCTGGGCTGCAGCCGCGGGCCCCAGCAGTGAAACTGTTCCACGCGGACGAAGCGATAGGGCTGGCGCCTCACAGGTCAGAGGTCAGGCTGTCGAAGGTCAAGGGAAAAGGCACGGCCTCTGCCGAACAGGGGAGAGACGAACCAGAAATGGTCACAACAAACCGAGGAGCCTGACCAGCTGTGTGCATTTATTAGCTACCTGTACAATGGAAACTGTTTACTGCACTTCCTTTTGCTGAAAGATAACCGTGACTTTATTACATCATCATACAGGATACAGCTGTTTACATTTCTTTAATTTTAAAACTCCTTGAATAAATGATAAGCATATGTATTTATATATCCAGTATGAAATGAAGTATTTTTATACATTAAATACATGTTTTGAACAACCCAGTCAAGGTCCGATTTTCTTCCTGTATTTCCTGCAACAGTGCACAGTGTTCACTGAGAAAGACCACACAGTCTACAAGCCAAGAATTCACAGCTCTGCTGGTGTCCCAAGAAAAACAGGTGACCTCTGTTTCTGCATTTGTTTCTGCTTTAATTGCTGTATATATTAATGCCCAGATTTCTGCCAGCTGACTACCAGAATGCAGGCGGAGCTCAACAACCCAGACACCACAGGTTCGAGCCCAGGCGACAGCCAGGATTGGCAGAGCACTCTCCAGGAAAAGGTGAGGATTAATCAACCAGGTCCTCTTAGCAAAACAAAGACGTCTACAACTTGTCGGCAGACTTCACACTTTAAAGAGCAATGCCCTCTCCCCTTGTGACAGGCAGGTGTGTCCGCAAATCATATCCACAGGTCCTCATTCCCCCTGTGCAATACAGGGGTCACAGCTGGAGCCTTAAACAAGTGGCTATTCAGCAGGTACACAATAGAACAACTACTCCAAATTTATAAATATATAGCTTATTACCTCACTCCAGATTTCACTCCGAGTTCTCGTTTACTTAATTGAAGCTGTTATCTAATGACACCTTTTCGAATTGTCTTCTACTGCAGATCTGTTAAAAGAGCTGTTAAGACACAACATGGAATCTACACCTTTCAGTATCTAAAATCATTTCAAAGGTTCGATCATCAGACAAATTAAGGGGTTCAGCAAATGCTGTAGTTCAATACAACAGTACAATACCTCTTCATGTGAAAGAGAACTGTAAGACTGTACAAAGCAGAAGACCAGGATTACTCCATCCCCACTGTATTTCATCACTTCTGCCCTCTCAATACTGTGCCTGCAGTTACACAACAGCCCTCTGTGTATTGTAGCTTTGTGGCACTCAGCCTGCGATGCCATGACGACAGTCTCTTGCATACTTGTGTGCAAGCTGCAAACTCAGCTTGTGGGTTCTCTTCATGTGAAAGTGACACAAAACCAACGAGTCACGGCGCTTCCCCAGCTCTCAAAGAGGCAGGGGGAATGCCTTACTACCAATATCTGATGCCAGGGGCAGAGGTGTGTGGAGAAAAACCGAAACGGTGGTTCACAAATATCAGTAAGCCCTGATGGCCCTGAGAAAAATGTACAAAACATAGATTTATTAAGCACAATGTCCAAGCATCACAAACGTCTCCTCATACACAAGTAAATGAAGAAGGAAGAGCGAGGCTGGGAAACAGACTTGGTTGAGAAGGCTGGTCTGGACAGTAAGGATAATCAGCTGTTGCGTTAATTGCTAGACAATGGCATAACTACAGTGCTGTGGCTGCCGGGCTCCACGGGTTTATTCTCGCTGCTACTGTTTCCACACACTTCCGTGTGCCTCTCGACACTGCCCCCCGATTAACCACACACACCTACACTGCACGCGGGGGACGCGCAGGGCCAGGAGGCAGCCCGGGCAGGGAAGCTCTCGCACCCGGAAGGCAGCTCTGCCATCTCTTCTTGACATCACAGGCTGCCGGCACAGCGTCAGGGCACTGGGCTCTGGGCACCTTGCCCTGCAGGTACCCTTCTCTTGATATTCTTCATCTTGCTGAAACTGTACCTGTTCCTTTTGTAACAGGATGGTGGTCTGTTGTGTCCAGAAAAGTAGAATGAAACTATTTATACTTAGTTTGTGCTACAAAATTACACAAGACAGAATAAAAATGGTACTTAATTTTTGTCTGTAACTCTACAGCTCTGTATCATGATCTCTGAAGGTGTTACTCAGTTTTGACACAGGATACTTGCATTAATAGTCCTACTATAAAGTAAAATGTTTTTAGCCAGTATCTTTAGTATAGTATTATCCACCTAGAAAATGACTTTATCATCCAATCAATTTCAAACAAATCGTTCAATTCCATGGTGCAACTGTGCCTTTACTTCCTCAGACAGATGAAAAAATAGTTTCAACTATTCGTACCACATTCTACAGGTGCGCTATAGAAAGTGTGCTTGACACAGTGCATGTGGTGATACAGTGTGGTTTGGCAGCAGCTCGATGTCTGACCGAAAGGCGTTACAGGGGGTTATCAGGAAGCCCAGTCCATTCCTGGAGTACAGCTCCCCTGTACTGTGGACATTTCTACAACTCGCTGTCTCAGGAAGGCTGGGAGTATTACAAAGGTTAACAGCCATCCTTGTTTCTCACTTTTCTCTCCCCTGCCCTCTGATAAGCATCACAGGAGCATAAAGGCACATACTGTACCTCCCGATTCAGAGACAGCCTCTTCCCACAGGCTGTCAGATTACTGAATTCCACTTCTACCACTGTCTCACGCTGAGGGGTTCTCTTTTGCACACGGCTTGTGCTGACTTTTATTTCAGTTGAGTGTTATTTAACTTGATTGTTGTTGCTGCTCCTGTTCTGTGTTTAAGTCTGGTGTTTTCATTATGTCTTTATATTTGAGCATACATGCACATGAGCATTTCATTGCATTTGTTCATGTAGACAAAAACTTAACTAAAACCTAAATCCAAGGAAATAAAACAATATTGCTCATTGCTGTCAGTGTAGGTAGCAGGTCTCAAAAGATACCTCTCTTAACACCTTGTGTGCCAACAGTAACAGGTAGCCTTTAGGAACAGGACACAAGTCACAGGTCCACTAGAGAAAAGGACTATACTTCAAACACACTGGTAACTTTGGCAAGTGATTTACCACATCTGAGGGGGCAGAATGCCAAAATAAGGAAAGAAAAAACTATTTCCGAGGTAGCAGAGCTTGCTTAGGCAGCGTCAGTCGCAGAGGAAGTCGGTTTGTGTCACAAGCCGACGTTTGCTCAAACAGGAAAGAAACTCACTTCAGATCTTCAGCGCGGCGCGTGCACACCGCTCATCGCACCAGACTCGCTGATCTCCCACACCGTCTAGAACAGAAAACCCTCCTGGCCCACGGAACTGAAGGGACCCTTTCTCGACACCGCTCGTCTGCTCCACGGCATTATTGGTGATTTTCACTTGAGCTTGGCTCTGGCCGATCTCAAAGCTGAGACGACGACCAGCCGGGCCGCTGGCAGCCAGGGAGCAGATGCAGGGGGCCAGGCCTGCTGGAAATCCCGTGCGATGAGGGCGGAGGCAGACGGTCCTGAGCTTGAAGACAGAGCGAGCACACAACAGGGGCTCTCGGGGGCTGAAGGTGGACAGGGACAGCGATGGGCTGCTGCAGCTTCACCGCGCGCCACACTGGGACGGACACCGTAGGACCTGACGAAATCGAGCTGCTGGAACCTGGGTAGGTGCTCTTCCACAGGGGGCATCAAGCCACAGTGCAAGGTTAAGGCTCAACTACTATGCTTCTGTGTGGCAGCTACATTCAGCTTGTTTGAGTCAGAAAGCAGCAGTCTGTGAGGTTCGACTGTTTCTCCTTTGAGAGCTATAGCAGGAAAAGACCACGTATGATGGTCTCTTATTAAGCAGCTACGAGTGTTACTGTGAATGTAAGAGGGTGCTGCAGTAGTTTAAGCTATTTTCATGCCTTTGTGTGGTTGTTTTTTGCTTTAATATTTTCTAAGCTGAACAAATTTAACTTTCTCTATGTTCTGAAAATGATGACAGACTGGTTAATTACATAACTAAGCTCCGGCCTTTGAAAAAGAAGAGTTAAAATGTTTAATACTTCCACTGAAATCCAGAACCTACAACAATACTGAACTATGCTCCAACTACTAGTATTAAACAATTTTATAAATGATCTAAAAATGCGACTACGGTGCTTTTTTATATTGGCACTTAGCAGTAACTTTTGTTTTAAAGCCACTTTTCCGTATACTGAAAAATTAATGTAAATGTTGAACTGAAAGTCTTTAAACAGCACAAGAGCAATTTAGAAAGTGCGAAAGCTACGAGCTTGTTCTGTGTTACAATCTTCTGGCAACACAGAGAATCACATTATGACTTCCTCATACAAAGATCTGTAAAAGCGCAAAAAACACCCTGAACGATAAAGCTCAGCAAAAAAAAAAATCACGCAAATTAAGCTAGTCCCTCATTAGAAAGAAAATTCCCAGTAATGCCATTTTTAGGTTTGTTTATGGAGAAAAGGCTTTTCAACCAATTTTCCTCCACCCTTTGTGTGCAGGCTGATCCCCTTAAGGAACCATAACAGACTAATCCCATTATTAAAACAAAGAGGGTTTAATGAGGGCGGCAGCAAGACTGCATGGGGTTCAAACACGGCGTCAGACAGAGGGGCTCAGCCCAGTCAGGGCATTCGCCCTCAGCGCAGGCGGACAGGCAGATCCCGAAAGCTGAGAGACAGGACAACAGGAAGTGTGAAGAAACCAGACTTCCTCAGATGCTCATCTCCACTCTCGTGCGGCACTGCCATCTGTGCCAGAGCAGAGGCAGAGTGCACCCCGTGTCAGACAGGACAGACAGCCGTGTCTGAGGAAGGGTCGGCTCAACCCCCGATTCCCACATTCCAATTATCAGATTAGAGAGGCGAGACGGCCCCTTCCCCAGTGCTGGTCTTTAAGAGATGGGTCTGGGTCTGGAAAACAGACAGCTATCAGGGACCAAATGCAGATTACTTTGATCATGTTAATCACTTCGGTTTGCTGTATTTCATGCTCCTTATTATTATAATTCTGAAAAGACATTTGCTAAATTATACGGGGTATTAATAATTAAAAAGGAATTATCAAAGTATTAATGAGAAAAAATACTGACTTGAAGCCAAAATGGGTGGAATACTCTGGAACACGATCTGTACTAAAGTAGAACTCTTTATCGACATCACATTAAAGGGCCTGTAAATGCAGTACAATGCAATTCTGCCCTCCGTGATCTACAGTACAACACCAAGGCCATTCAGTCTGTTGTGTTAGTTTACTTGCTGCTTAATCTTGTTAACTAATAAGTATACAATCATATTACTATGATGTAAATTCTCCACACTAGCACAGGATAATGACAAGAGCCTTTCATCAGTAAGCTCTTTTTATTTAGTGCCATGTATGACTTTGCACTTGTCTAGTTCATATTAAGCCTGCTAGGTGTCTGGCAAGCTTGAATAGTGTCTGTGCTGGTGTGTAATGGCTCCTTTGCTACAGTGCCAACCCCTCGTCAGAGTACAGGTGCAGCATACCCTAATGCTAACCTCACAACTGCGCTGAACCATGAAACCAACCAGAAACCTGTTAAAGCCAGACAGGCCGAGAGTTCAAATGTGGCACATTTCTATAAATGAAATATACTGTATGACTCTCTCGCAGTAATGTCATAGTAAGAGATGCAACAAAGAATTAGAAACTTATTTAACTGTTATTTTGATTTTCTATATGCTCCCCCTTCTCTCTTTTTCCATTATTTTGTTTTTTTTTTATGTGTGTGAAAAAAGGCATATTGTAAGCCTTAACAACACTACAATAAATTAAAAAAAAACAACTGGGTTGAAAACAATGTAAGAGTGCCAAACATAACATACAAACTGTACGTAAACATTTATTGCATACCCTTTATACTCCGCTTCTCAGTTTGAGTGTAACACAGACTCCTCTTCTTTCCAGAGTGTGGAGTCTGGCGGAGACCAGAGAGCCCATCTCAGAGAGTGTGCGTGCAGAGCCCCACTGCTGCCCACCGGTACGTCACGCTGAAGAGAGGCATGCTGGGACTGCAGCTCCCACTGCTCCCTAAGCCTTCTGCTATAGTCAGTGCCTGCGTGTGGAATGGGACCTCGCAATGGGCCCTGAGCCCTATTCAGCACTCTGGCACTGTGGCACACTGAGGTCCCTCCTGCACCCTCTCCAAGGGTTCACAGAGACAAGACATCCTGCTCTATCAAAGGATACGTTGGTGTACCAGCAGGTCTCAGCTCTCTCAAGAGGGTCACAACGTCAAGACAACTCTGCTGCACCCAGGAAATTAAATCTGGTTTAAACTGGCTGTTTGAGGCTTTTGAAACTATCAAGAGCAGGAGAGAGGCCACTTAATGGTCTGACACCATGGTCTTATACCACTTCCTGACCTTGGAGTCCCCACACCCTGCTGAACCACCTGCTGGTGCAGTTGATTCAGAAGACAAAAAATGTTCATCTGCATGAACAAGCGATCCCAAAGCCCAAAGGCACAAACCCTGGTCTGTTATCAGACAGGTCCTGGCACACACGTGCACTCAGAAGGCTGAGATTTGTGCCAGTGGAGGGAAGTGCTCCCTCCGCAACAGGGGCTCCTCCTCCAGACCAGGAGGGCTTGGCAGCTTCTTTGCTGCTAACCAACTAATCAATTAAACAGTGCACCTCATGATCGTCTTGATTAGACATCTATAGGAGCTTTCTTCAGGATTTTTTTACAGTTTATTACATAACTATTCACTTTAATAATCGTACATCCACCTATAAAACACCTCAGAGCCTGGTTAAAAACACTACGATTGCAGTCATTGGAGAAAAGTTACAAATCGCAGGTAGGCAACCTGTAGGAACCAACTCCATACGGCAGAGATGGCCAGCCAAGGTCCAGGAGGTTGAGATCTCCCAGTTTAGCAGTTCCAGCAGGATACCCATAGATCAGCAATCCTAAAATAAAATGTCAAAATTTTGTTTTGATCACTACAGCAGGTGATTTGTTCAGTTAAGTATATCAGATACTTTATCATTTAATATGAAAATATCAAAACTGTAGCTCATGTGAATTGCAGCTTTCCACTCCTGACTTAAGTGACAGTCGTTTAATACATTAAACCACACAGGCCTTTACTAACTAGTGGCTGAAGGGTAGCCTGTAAAGACCTGCTGCATTCTGAGACTCTGAGACTTGCTCCCTGGTCCCTAGTTTACAGCAAGCAAGATGCAGTTTGAATAATACTGCTCCTACATAAAGTAAACTACCACACATGCTATACTACTATGAGCAGAATATCTGTTAATTTTACTTCTAATACCAGTACTAATACAAGTGCTGCTATCACTAATAGTACGCCTCCTAAAGTAGCACTGCTGTTACTCCTCCTGGAGTCCAGTAGCTGTTTTCAGTCTGGCTCCAGCCTGGGCCAGACAGGGCATTAGACATCGCCCTTAAATCAGGACTTAAACTGATAACAGGCGCGGGCAAACACTTTCATTCCTTAGCTGGCAAAGCTTCTACCTCACAAACGACAGGAACACTCCTCACCATTGAACCCTGCCCTGTCATTACTCACACGAGTGACACACACCTGTTATCAAGTCATCTGTACGCAGAAAGAAACAGAGCAACAACTGACAGACCTGACTGCATCTTCACGTTAAAGTGGCCCTGCTTAATTAAAGCAGACAAGGAAAAAAGAACGTGCTGGAAAAATAAGCTCCTCACAGGTGTTCACTGAGTGAGAACATGAGGCTACACTAAGTCATTGTGGAACAGCAGTGCTTGCTCTCCAAAAAACACTGTTCTCACAAAGGCACTGGGATGGAACAGATGTCCACACTGTGCTAAACACATGAAAGAAGATGGGAACTGAGACAAATTCAATAATTTGAAGTAAAAGAACAAATTCAGTAATTTCAGTAAAGGACAAATTCAGGCATTTGAGCTAAAAGAACCAAGGGCAGAAAAAGAATTGGGAGACCTACGGCTCTTCCATAATGGGCATGAAAGTACTCTATTTTACCCACCGAACAAAGGGACTGAAGCAGGGGGTCAACAAAAGAGCTGCTTTTGTCCATCCAGGTCTTGCTCTGGGGCCGCACCAGGGAGGACCTGCACTGCAAGATCTACACTGAGCCCATTGTCGCCTGGGAAGGTCCGGCTGTCCACTCTTACGGAGAGATCGCCTGGTCCTCCAGGGTGCAGCTCTTCAACCACTACACGCAGGTACCATCGCCTGCCAGTGCCCCCCTGCGCCAGCTCGCACCTTCTCTCTCTCAGGAAAATGCCAAAGATCTCCAGTGCCATTTTCTCATCAGTGGCACAGAGGTCTTGCAGGGATCTCGCCCCTCAGGCATGACTTGTGCTCAACTCATCCTTCCCACAGACCACCTTGCTCTCCTCTGACCTCTGCAGCAGCCCTCACAGGCCCAGCAGGAGCTGAGCTTGCAGGCAGTGGCTTCAGCAGAGACGATGCAGCCCCCGCTGAAGAGCTGACATGTCTACAAGCATGCTCTTAGACCACAACTTTAATTCAACCCTGTTCCTGTACGGCAGGGATGTCAAACACCAAGACTTCCCCTCTGAAAGATTTTGCACTAAAGGCTCCTGGAGCAGGCAGGGAGGCCTGGTATTTCTCTGTCTTACAATATAACGAGGTTTGCTGCAATCTACAGGTAGCTGTAATGAAATACCTGCACATGCCCTAATGAAAGCATGGTTAAGAGTTTTAAGGGTTTTTACAAGCTGTACTGACCCCACCTCCCCTGTCTCCCTTGTCTCTCAGCAGGAGAGGGATGAGAGATACCTTGTGCTGTTTTCTTTCCATTTGCTGATACTGCAACTGGACCACCCCAAGCAGGCGTTCATCTACCAGGTCAGTTCCCAGCTCTTTGGGTCTCTTTTGTTAACATAGTGGGGAGCAGGTCAGTGTGGCTCTAAACTTTAACACAGTCATTAAGAACATCGGGGCTCTTGGATGTTGCCCACTCAGCAGAGGCGCCTGCTGAAAGCACGGGACGTGGGCCAAGAGTCCCCAGGCAGTGGCGTGCAGCTGGCAGAGCTTTTCTCAGCTGTCAGCAAAGTGATAACTCCTGCCGCTTGGCATCTGAGGAACTCTCCGGGCAGACTGGCCCATAATTACAGAGCACAGATCGCAAGGACAGCAGGTTAAGTCTAAAATAATGGGAGATCCCACTATCCACTTGGTGGATATACAATAAAAATTGTATTTACCTATTCCAAATACAAAAACCAAGCCAACATTTCTACTGTAAAACTACTAAAATTGTAGCACTGAAACAAATCTCTACAAATGTACCTAATCAACCAAACTGTGGTTGATAGCTTCACCTCAAGTTTTAGGAGTGGCAGGCTCTTGTATTATTTTGTCATACTAATGTAAAAGAGACACACTTTAATACTTTAACAACAGACTTCTGTCAATGTGCATTATATTTTCTAACAATAAGTACAGTATAGAGAGTACAGAGCTTTCAAATCTCCAGCCTCTTGAGTTGTTTTCTGTGCAAAAGAGCTGCTGCTGCTAATGGCTGCAGTGGGTTGGGCCGGCAAAGAGAGGAGTTTTCATCTGATTTTCTCCGCACATTTTAGAAACTGCAGCTCAGCCGGCTCCCGTTTGTGCTTGATTACAGGGAGTCCTCCCTCTCTCTGGAATGTCCGTACGGGAGATCAGACAGGACAACGATGTCTCCAACATGTTTGAAATTCATGGTGAGTCTGCCATGAGGTATTAAGAGTCTGCAAACTGTCTCAGTTAAAGTTATCTAGTAACCCTTGACACACTCACTGCCAGAGCATGTCATGCACCGCTGGGCTAAGAAGTCTGAAGATGACCAAAATAACATTTCGCTGCACACTCTTATCACTGATGATGCCACAAGGCTTCCTACTAAAACCCACCTTGTTACACTTAAAACTTTAACGTCCTTGCACACTGTACCACAACACTTCTCTGCCACTTTAAGTGCCGTACTGGCTCAGCTCTTCCATTGTCACTGATCATCGCCTGATTAACTAAAATACATTAGTGATTGTTTACATTGTTGTTTTGCTCTTAAATCTTTGCTGATGCTGAAACACCTTGCAAAGGTTACAGGTACAAACAGGAATATGGGGACATTTTTCCACCTCCCCTAGCTTCAGTCTCCTAGAGAACAGCGCAGCACCCAGCTTAACAGATTTCTGTATCTCCAGGGCCAATGGTGGATTCAAAGATAGTCATCTGTGCCAACCACACAGAGCTGAAAAACTGGATCGAGCACATTGAAGAGAGCATGCAGAAGGTCCTCAACCAGCAGCTGAGTCCCTTCCAGAGTGTGCTCTCCTGCCTGGTACGACACTTGCCTTGCGGTGAAAATCAAACTCCTGGTGCAGAGCAGTTGGTTCCACTTCAGGTTTTACCTGCCTCACTGTCTTGTACAAGCAGAAATGCTGAAAGTGAGATAACACAAGTATACATTGTTCTATTATAGCACTTTGGAAATGTTCTTCTGAGAAAGATTTTAAAAAAAAAGATTAGTCTTGTCGCTTACATGTTGATTGTAAGAGGAAGATTCACATTACTGCCGACTGTACGTGCGGTGCTGCCCTACCTATCCTATATCAAGGGGGCTACAGGGAAGTGGTTAGGTCTCTGGACTCTGAACTGGGACACTGCTGCAGATGCTGCTGTTGTACTCTGGAGCAAAGTGCTCCACCCTATCTGGCAACGGTGATCTGTTTGAAATATGGAAAACGATAAGCACAGCTATGGAACTAGACAGGCCCAGCTGTGCCAGATCGTTTGGAGCGACACCTATACAGTAGCAGCAATCGGTGCATGAGGCAATATCTTACTAACAAGAAGCTCTTCAAATCAGTCTTACCTCACGGAAAAAAGAGGCTTTAGAGAGAAATGCACTCTACCAGAGCAGAACTGAATGTTTCAATACATCAAATATTTCTCATACCACAAAGATATTTTTGTGGTTGTTTTCTGCTGAGCTTTTAGAGCACAGAGGTTTCAGATATTTTTTTTTCTCACGGAAATCTCCCTCTGATCTGCCTTGTCTCGTCAGTCAAGACAAAGGTATGCAAATCCTCCTTAACCTACAAAATCAAAACAGGTACGCAGCCCAGAACCCTTTGTGCACTTCCGCTCAACACAACAAGGAAATAACGGCGTTCTTATCCTGCAGTCCCTTTCACTAGAGAGGAGTGAAGACGTAAGAAAACTTGCAGCAACTGAAGCAACGGCCTAGTCTGCCACTAGCAGACACATCCATTAGTCCTGCGGTTCAAAGACCCAATTAATCGATAAACAGGATGCATTGATGTGCTAATGAATTTCAAACTTCTAAATTCAGGAACACAGTGAATCACAACAATCACAAAATCAGCCTGTTTTTTGTTTTAAAGGTGAGAAACAAGCCTTTTTTCACTTTCACTCCAGAGTTGAAAAATATTCTATTACACATTATTGCTTTGAAACCAGTACTGAATCGTGCCATTTCCAGTTTAGCCGTTTAGCAAATAAACCCAAAAGAATACATCTGCAGTAAAACTGACATCAAGACCCAGCAATAGTAAACTACTGGATGGCGACCCTTTTGAGATAATATTTCCAATAAGTTCAGGGCAAACACTTAAGAACCATGCTCTCTGTTTAACAAACAAGGTGCCATGTGACGAGAAGTGGAAGAGGGAGGAACTGAAGAGGTACCTGTTGCGAGCTCCCATCTGGCAGTGGGAGGGCACGCCCATACAGCACCTGGGACAAATTGGCTACCTGTCTGTGGTCTACGTCACCAATGCCCAGAGAGAGGTGGGCACGGGGGGAAACAGAGGGGTGGGGGTGAGGGTCATTAAAGGATTATAGTAATTACAACTGTAATTATTTCTGTGTCAATAATTATACCCAAGCCCTTAACACAAAGCTGAACAACGCTTGTGACTGTGGAAGGACCAAATACTGAGTGTTTTCTAAATTCAAAGCTGGAATGAAAGGGCCTCCTGAGGGTATTAAGCAGTAAGCGCCCTCATCTGGGTGCAGGTCGCACTCTGTGACCCAGGTATCCCAGGTTCGAACCCTGAACACGTCACTAGCTGACTGTGACTGGGATTGACCAAGAGGCAGGGGGTCAGATCGTGTGATTCAATCCAGAAAGCTGGCTGTGCGCGGGGAGCCCTGGGCTGATCCGGCACAGGGGATCCACACTGAGGCCCGCTGAACTAGTCCTGCAGATGCCGAATGTGAAGGGCCAGAGCTGACTGACCGACTCTCCCTGCTGGTTCCTGTGCAGGGCTCTCAGGAGCGCATCCTGGTGCTGTTCCCTCAGGACCTCCTGCTGCTCTCCATCGACAGCCAGAGAGTCCACGTCAAGTATGAGGTAGGGTTTCACAGCTCCAGTGGAAGGAATGGGTTAATCAGGGGATGACAAGGTAACCTGGGGGTGGGGGTGACCTATCCAGGGCCAGCGAGGCTGACCACTGCAGGCCAGCGGGGACCAGGAGCCCAGTGCTGCCAAGCCTGTCCCGAAGGGCTGGAGCCCCTGGTCTCCCAGGAAACTGAAACCTCCCAGCTGGACTGGGACCAAAACACGGAAACATGACCCAGGGGGCAAAAGCGAAAATGACTGGGAAATGCATTTAAAACTGAGAGCAGGCACTTCTCTACACATAGGGTGGCAGGAGTCTGGAACAGGCAGCCCAGCCCTGTTGTTGATGCCAATTTCCTGGTTTCTTTCAAGACACGGATGGATGAGATCCTGGGATCAATCAGCTACAAAGTGCCAAACGGCCTCCTCTCATTCGTAACGTTTCTTATGATCTTGTTTTCTAACTCACTGGGCAGCAAAGCAGCAGAAGGGCAACACAGTGAAAGCACTGTAACCTCTAGATGTTCTTGTAAACTCGTTTTTAAAACTATAAAAGCTGCCAGGCACCAACCTGGTATTCAACAAATATCTAGACTCAGCAATTATCTTCATTCAGACCCGACCCTGTTCACAGTCCCCTGCACTGCGCAGGGAGAATAAGGAGTGGCTGACGGGCCCATTCGAACCCTTGGCTTGACCCACTGCAAGCTCCCCTGCGATCCAGACGGTCAGCACTGACCTCCCCCGCTGATGAAACTGAGAGCGCTGATCCAAGCAGAGCGCCAATGTAGTCTAGTTTTATTCTTAAAAATCTTGTTCTCTACCTTAATTGGAAATCTGCATGAACATGATAATTTATGCTTAACGAGCACAGATCCGTTTTACAGCGAATACAACTGAGGGCGTTAAACTGAGACCATATGAAACCGCAGAGGCCGAAGCCGCAAAGCACTATTGAGCAAAGCACCGGGCTCCAGCAACACGTGCTACCCGAGTGTGCCCACAAGGGGGCGCCAAAGCATTTTGCTTCTCTTTTTGTCGTTTCTGTCTGTATTAAATGCCATCAACGACCGCAAGAGTCACTTCGAAAGGAATCACGAAATGTACAATGCCATCTTAGATGATAAAATAAAGAGCGCACAGACAATGGCATGATGCGAGTCATTACAAAGACATCAGGGGATTAGATTAGTGATTACGGGAATGATTTACACCTTGATTTAACTTTAGTTTTAAATGTTACAAATTAAATGACTGTCTGACGCTAGAAGGTACTGTATTGCAGAAGCCTGATGCCTTACACTTGTATCTGCAAAAAGTTAAGTGACAGAACTAGGCTGTTTTTCCTCTCCTATAATAACCAACTCAATGACTTATCTTGCAGACTCATCATGCAGTCTCTGAGTTACCAACCTTAACGTTTCAAGATCTTTTTGTTTATCATTTCTAAGGTGGCCAGCTCGCACCGTTCAAGAGATCAGACCTGCATCTTTTACACACCTTCGAGTGTAGCCTACTTGCCAAAAAAATAGAGATGAATAAAGTAATTTCTCTGGTTGACCAAAGCTTTGGAACATTCACAGCTGACATTAACTTTCAAACGGAACCTGAACGCCGCTACCGAAATGTCAGACCGCTCCGATCGTCACTCAGACGTCAGCGGCAGAAAATTGCGTCCTGCTCAAAACTAAGCACCTTTTCGAAATAGCTATTAATAATCGCATTTATTAGTTTCCTGGAAAGAACCAGAAATAACCATAACCGCACGGTACGGTAATATGTCACGTTTTAACTCGAATATCTGGAGTTTCGGTTCTCAGACGTATGGTACTGTATTTGGGCTGCAAAAAAACTGAAGAAAAAAACAGCTTCGACGATAACCGTTCCTCAATTTCGAACTCGGCACCGGGGGACAAAAGCTTAAAGGCAGCTTTTATAAACCTGTCCGATAAAAACTCACTGATATTTCGCAAACGTTTGAAGAGGAACGTACCTTCAGACGTCGCCGGGTTTGAAAAACCGCGTCGGCGCAGGCGCGCGCGCTGCTGCACGTGGCGCGGCCCCTCGCGCTCGGCGGCGGAGTCTGATCCGGTCAGCAGAAGCGCTGGATGCGCAAAGCACACAACACACACAACACACAACCTGTGTGCTTTAACACATAGGTGACACATGCTCAGGGATACACAGTGATGTTTTTAATTGCTGCTACTGCCATTGCTTAATTATTTGGATGTCTGTGTAACTAACAGCCATTTTACAATCAAGTAGTTGGAGTAGGGAACTGTGTCAGGAGGCGTAGGCTGCAAAGGAACCAGTGAAGGTTTATTCCCGCTGACAAGAGAACAAACGCAACCTTTCAGCTGTGGGAGCCTTCATCGGGTGTGACAGTTCGGGTGCCTTCACGAAGAAGGCTCTGCAGCCGAAACGTTGTGTTTCTTTTCTTCTCTTTTCAGCGCGGAATAAACCTGGACTAGGTCATTTATTATTTATTCGTTCTACAGGGCGGAGGGGAGTTCTTGCTGACAGGGCCTTACTCTCTTGGCAGCTTGGTTTCAGGAATGAGGAGCATGTTACTCAGATGGGGCTGAAAGAAATGAGGGCTGTCAAGTCACTAAGTATGTCAATTTTGCGAGTGAGGTTCCGATCTCCTGCTGAGCCGCTGCCTGGCCTTGAGCTCCGGTCACCTTCCTGGAGTTTGGCCTCTCCTCCCTCTCGGAGACCCCCCGGGAAACGGGGAAGGCACGCCAGCACCTCCGGCCACAGCAGTGGGATCTGGCACGGGCCTGTGGAAGCCCGCGAGCCGGGGGCGCTTCTCATGGGAACAGAGCTCCGTGCAGTGGAGCGGTGTGGACAGGAGGCTCACGTCAAGGCCTGCTCCTCCTCCGCGAGTCGACGTTCCCCGCTTTTCTCCACGCAGTGTCCTCCGCCTGCGTACAAACCCAGCACTGCCAGGAAAGATGTGGAGCAGGCCTGCCTCTGCCTCTGCCTCTGCCTCTGCCGACTACTGGGGAACTAGGAGATAAGAGAAGCTCCCAGGCGAGAGCTGCTCCTCTCAGCCTGTCATCCGATGTTATTAACACAGCTGTCCAGGAATCTCACCCTGCTGCTTCCCAGAGGCCTCCAGGAGAAACACCAGTGGGCAGCCTAGACACCCGCTCCTGCTGTGTAAACAAGGCCACCCTCCTGTTTCTGAGGCACTCTCTGCAGCAGACTGGGCAGCCTGAGGAGTCCTGACCAGCCCGAGAAGCACCTGATTTGAACAAGAGATGCAGTGCTGTGTGAGATTCGGCGTTCCTCCCATACGAAAATATTTACGCTTTCGTTGGGTCTTTTAATCAGCACATGTATGCAAAAGCAAACAAAACATATTGTATATCACTGTCATCTTTAACAAGCAAAAGAAAATCCTTATCAGCTCTGCGGAATTTCAGTTTACTCTAAACGCCTGAGCTCTGTTTCGGCGTCTGTGGTCGTTGCTATTCACTGTGGTCCCGTCCAGCCGCCTGAGGAAGAGGAAAAACACACCAGCAGCGAGAGCCCGTGTACAGTAGTCCTGCCCCTCACAGGCTAGTCAGAGCGAAAGCACAGCAGCCCTCCACAGACAGACAGGGCGCAAAAGTGAAACTCTTGCCTGGGAAAGGCCCTCAACTCTTGGACTGTCTTCTGTCATTAATTCATTAATCACAGGCGCAGAGCTCAGCTGCCAGAAGCAGCTAATTTCTCTCTCTCTCTGCGCAGACGGAAGAGTGTTGCTCGCGCGCACTGGGGGCTTTGTTGGAGCTGTCGGGTCGGGACGGGCGGCGTGCCCTGGAGACCCTTCTCTTGTGTAGCCGACTGGGGCCAGAACGAGCACCTGATGCAGCAGTCTCTAATTCCTGCGGTGATTTTTACATCAGTTTGTACACAGACTGTAATCTTCTGCTCACTTAAGCAGTTGATACATGTGTTCATGTAATCAAAAACGTATAAGAGATCATTTCATATTGAAATCTCAACACCCCATAGCTCTCAATTGGCTGTTCCTTAGTTAAGTTCGTTAGTTCTTGAATTCATAGTTTAACGGTTTGGTATTTAGGCTGGCAGGTCCGAGGGCGAGGAGAGAAAGAGAGAAACTGTCTCAGGAAGCTAGCCCCCTCTGGTTACCAACCACAGTCTAAAACAAGCAGTACTGATACTGATCACCCCATTTCCTCAGCAGATCTGTGCCCTGTGCTGTTCAGCGTGTTGCAGAGCTCAGCCTTTTCAGAAATATAAAAATGAAGCAGAACATTCAGCTTGCTTGTCGCTGTGTGAATGAGTCACGCAGTCCTTCCCCAGCACTTTCAAGCACCCAGAAACAGCCTTCTCTCTCCTGCACACTAACAGACACCTCCTCCAAACTAATGAGCACTTCCTTTTACATTCTTGGAGAGCACGAACTCTCCACCTGTGTATAACACAATAATCATTTCTAGTATAATATTATTTTTTTCTCTGTGCATTTCCAAACTAAAAGAGCCGTTCCTCTAGTATCACATCAATTATGCACATATGTAAAAAATGCGTACGGAACTGTAATTCTTTACACAAGAACCAGCTGTAGCTGATCGTCGATATTTAAGCTCAGTAGCTCCTGATTCATGTCTTGAGCAGAACTGGAGCGAATGGCCCTGCTGGTCAGTGTGAACTCCCCACGCGTGTGGCGAGTCACTGTGCTCAGCCAGCGCGGGGCTCAGGGTCCGGCGGGGCTGTCTCGCGGTTTCCTCAGCGCTCGCGCCCCCACTCCCAGCACGCTACCAGACCGGTTCCCCTTCCCCACTTCCTGTGGATATGAACGCGCTTGAATTGCACGTGGCTGCGGGTCGTGTCAGACCTCCCCCTGGGCCCGGTGTGTTCCTCCATGACCTCGCTCTGACGATGGTGCCGATGAAGCGCCTGCAGGTGACAGCCAGGCCAGTCCCGCGACCCGCCGTGGGTCTGGGCAGCGCTGTGCCCTCACCGCTGCCCGCTGTGACCTCTCTCCATAGGGCCGGCTCCCGCTCAAGAGCATCAGGGCCCTGGAGAAGTCCGCGCTGCTGGGGAGGCTGGAGTTCGAGATCAGCGGCAAGTGAACACAGACACACCCAGCTGGGATTGAGGCAGCTGACTGGACTGTACCTGCCTGAACTGTAGCTGACTGGACTGTACCTGACTGGACTCCACTGTACCTGTCTGGACTGTACCTGAGTGGACTGTACCTGACTGGACTGAAGCTGACTCGACTGTACCTGACTGGACTCCACTGTACCTGCCTGGACTATACCTGACTGGACTGAAGCTGACTCGACTGTACCTGACTGGACTGCAGCTGAGTGGACTGTACGTGCCTGGAATGTACCTGACTACACAGCACTTCAGAATGCTTTATAACTGTACCTGACTGGACTATACTGCCTGGACTGTACCTGACTGGATCGCAGCTGACTGGACTGCAGCTGACTGGACTGTACCTGCCTGGACTGCAGCTGAGTGGACTGTACCTCCCTGGACTGTACCTGACTACACAGCACTTCAGTATGCTTTATAACTGTACCTGACTGGACTGTCCGGATGCTTACTGATGCTCTCTCTCTTCCCTGGCAGGAGACATGATGGAGCCCCTGTTAGTGTCTTGCTCGTCTCCTGAGGACTATCAGAACTGGATCTTTCGGCTGCAGCAGGTCAGTGTCATGCAGTTTTGCGCTGATGTTGTGTTGGAGCGAATTGTATCTTGCAGTGAGTATTTGCAGATTATTATTGATTTAGTTCCCTCCTTTGTTCCCGACACTTTGACTCTCAAAACGCATTTACACTCTGAAGAAGGATGTGAACAGTGCGTAATACAGTGTTTAACAACAATACAACACACCTCAACAGCTCATACTTTGACAATAATGCTAAGCAGTGGAACAACATACACATCAAGCATCGCAGAGCAGTGACGCTGTGATGCATGTGGCTGACACAAGGTCGCTGCTATTGGAAAAGTTGGAGGCTGAGCATGAAACCAGATTTCCATCCCAAGCCACTTTCTCTGGGGCGATGCTCTGTGGGTCAGGAGTCATCCTGTCTGACTAGACAGCAGCGCTCAGCTCAGACGCAGCCTGCGACCCTCGCCCCAGGAAGCAGAAGGGCTTCACTTCCTGTGTTGCTGGGGATTTCTTGCAGGTAGCGTCTCGCAAAAGACCCTGACTTTAAAGGTCTGCACTGTTAAGGCGATAATGTATCATTTTGGCCCAGGGTTTGACACAGGTGCTCTAAAGCTGCCCTTCAGGAAGAAGAGCATGTTAGTGCTGATTCTAGACCGGGACGAGCCCAGGTGTGAGACAGCTTGAGGTCACACTCTCTGAACACCACCGCAGTGAGAGACGATCACCGCACTGTCCCATAAAACACAGCAGCCAGGGACACTGAAGAGGACACTGAGACACAAGGCTCCAGCGGCTCACAGCGTGTCTCCTCTGCCCCTCACAGCCTGAGACGATAGTCAGCACCATCTCCAAGCAGCCGCCGCCCCTCATCCCCAAGAAGAGACGGAGCTGAGGAGGAGCTGGGGCCTCAGGCTCTGGAGCTGAGTGGAGCTGGAGCCCGCGGACCCCGTCTGCATCTTCCAACGGACTCCAGAACCGAACCCCCCACGCCCCCACACCCGGGACTGTTCCACGCTCCTTCCTGAGGAGGGCGATAGCGTGGTTCCAGCCAGTAGCAGCCTCCCTGATTGGCTGCCTCAGTGCTCAGCTCTGGTCCCGGGAGAGCAGAGCCATGCTCCCTGAGCTGCCTGGCCCTGCGGCGGACTGCACGGATCGGTACTGTTGCGTACCAGAGTAATATATTTTTACCCTTCCTTTCACTTCAGGCCAGGCCTGACACGGGTGTCTGTGGTGAAAGGTGGCCGTTATTGCTTCAGAGCTGGGGGTCAGGGTTGGGGGGCAGTCAGAGGATCCCACCGGAGAGTCTTCAGATGGCTGGGACAGGAATCTTGGGTCCTCGTTGCCTGAGGCGTGTGGTTTCATTCACTGCTCGTGCTTTTCAAAGCTCTATGGCTGCTGGAGAGTCATACACACGTCACAGTTTGATTTCCAGCCAAGCCATTGCAATCTTCACTTCCTGTAGGTTAAGGTAGATGTTGGTGTGTTTTTTCACAGCGGGGTTTCATTTTGCCTCAGTGTGTTAAGGGTGTTTGTATGAGTCGGGAACACAGCTCTTGGGCTCCAGAGCTGGCCAGAAGTGGAGCCCAGTTCCTCGGGGTCACTGCTAGTTAATGGGGCTCACGGTGCTGTTTGGCTCAGAAAGCAGGTGCAACTCCAAATACCAGGCGTCTCTGGGCTGCCAATAGCCCACTAGTAATCGTATGTGCAGCAGGAGTTCTAGTGTCAGTGACGCACACAGGTGTTTTAAGAAACCTGCCTGATATGCAGAGCAATGATGCTGAAGGGTTTCCAAGCTGCCCTTCTGTTTTGTGTGGGTAAAAACAGCACATGGAACCGGCTCCTGTCCGAAGCCAGACTGAGCCGTGTGCACACACACTGGGCTGAGGAGCAGGCTGAGAGTCACCTGGCGGTACGGCCCCCACCCTCCGCAGGTCACGCGGCGGCGATTTTCCACACAGGCTGGACACGTGTGCCGCACCGGCAGCACACAGTGAATCCCCTTGCGGGGCCAGCGCTGTGAGGGCAGAGGTGTGAAGTCTTGATGACACGTGTGTGACTTTCAGTTTGCACAACACCGAGCTCTGATGCTTCCACTGCTGAAAGGGGAATGCCTACAAGAGGTGTGAAGATTTTTTCTACACCTGTTTTTTTCTATTTAAGTGGAAGTCGGACACCACTTCCTGCAAATACTGCGCAGATAACTTGTGTTGTTCCAGCACGCCGCTGTCCTCGGGAGCCTTGGTCCAGTTTGTCTTGTAGCTCATCCTGAATCACTTGTTTTTAAGCAAGCAGCCTGTTCCTGTCCCTGGGCCTCCGTGATGGAAGGGCCTTCAGAATTTGTTTCCCAATAATTGCCAAATTGGTTAATTAAGAAGCTGCTGCAGAAACTGCCCCAGATCTTTAGAGTTTGCAGATGTAAACGCAGATGGGTGCCTATAAAAACCTGCTGGACAAGTGCTCTCCGGGACCAGGGCTGCAGACCCTACAGAGGGCCGGCCAGTGAGTGACGGAGCCCTGGGCTGTGTCCCGGGTTCGAGCCTCAGCAGATGCTGTGTTCATCCTGTACCCCTGTGCTTCCTCTCTCTCTGGGTGTGAGCTGCATAGCAATAAACGTATAGCAGTAGTACCACTGGCTCGCTGTAGAATACACTCTGTCTGACTGTCGAAACACCATGCCCAGAGCTCTGTCTGTTCAAACGCGCCTTTCTCCGCTCTCCCTCCTCGTACCTGCGTCTCCTCTTTGTTTCTCTCCCCCTGTATGCCTGCGGCCCTCTCTCTGGGCAGCTCTCCAGTCACAGGCCCAGAGCTCGCCTTCGGAGTTTATATTCGGAACGGCACCGGCAGCTGACAGCATTTTTTTAATGGTCTGTTCAGCGGGTGACCCCTTAATTTCTGTTGTCATTTGCGCAAAATAATTAAAAAAAAAAAACATGTGAGGGAGAAGACGAAAGCTTAAAAAGCAGAGAGAGCAGCGTCACGTCTGAAGAGCGCTGAAGCGAAGCTCCAATAGAACGAGGAGCTGGGCCCAGGCCTGAGTGACTGGAGGGGCTCTGGGATTTCCCATGAGCCACTCTCCTGCTGCACACTCGCACGGGCAGGCCGTGACCTTTAAAACCTCCAGCCAGCCACACCACAGGCCAGCAGGAGCTGCCCCGGTGCGGGGCTGTTTTCAGTCTGAGTGCCTGTGAGTGCCCCAGAGACAACACGCCAGTGAGGCTTACTGGAACTGCCCGTCCACAGCCAGAGAGAAGCAAGGCAGCACTGAGTCACTGCAAAATTCCCTGCCTTCATGCCATCTCCCTACATCTCCCTCTCTCTGCTTGGCCTTTTTTCATTTATGAGTGTAAAAAAAAAACTATAAACTCTGGAGCTAGAACCTCGGTGTCTCTGCTACTGTTCTCGATCACCTTGTCAATATGACGTCCCGCCCTGTGACTGAGCATGTTCACAGCTGTCCCTCACATCCACATCACGGTTCACTAAGACACTGACTCTGGACCTCAGTGGTGGTCAAACCCAACACCTGGTCCTGGGTCGGACCAGGAGGCTGGTCCCTAGTTCTCTGTTCTCTAGCTCGTCTCACAGAGCAGGTGGAGAAGCTGTGGTTTAGGCCAGCTACCTTTTACAACCGGAATCTCCGCCAGCCCAGTTCCTCAGGGTCACAGCTAGTGAGTGGAGCTCACAGCTACAAAACAGGCAGAGCACCAAGGACCAGGTGCGGAGTATTTGTGAGCTTCTCTCCAAAGACCATGTGGCATCTGCCCCCAGTGGTTTAATTACAATGTTATTACACAGGCTTGTGTTATAATCCGATAATTACACAACCAGTTTAGAATCTCTATTACAACTGACGCAGAGCGAGCACAGTTCTTGCAGTGTCACAGAGCACGAGCAGGCTGTGCTGTGAAAGCTGTGAAATAACCATTGTAAAAGACCAGCTCTATAGCGATACTGGTTTCCTCTGAAAAGATGTTTTGCTCAGCTTTTTTGAAGTTCAAAACCAGGAGTGAAACATCTTTGCTCCTGATCTCAAAGATGGTCAAAGGCGATAACATTTCAGGAGCTTCACGGCCAGCACAGAGATTGATGTGGCTGTTTAAAGGCTTTTTCTACATCTACACAAGTTCCTGAAAGGGACCACAGTGCAGGTCTTGAACTTGGAGTTAGAGGAGTGCTGAGATTCTATTGCATACAAGTGTAAATATTTCAATCACGGAGTGAGTATCCTCAGCTCTGCAGTTAACAATCACTACTGTTGATTAAATACCACCTATATTTCAGTAGAATAAACCAAATAGAAATGTCGTTTACATTTATATTCATTTCAGAGATGCTAAGCATCCGTAATTGACTATGTTTTATGTGTAATAATTAATAGTTACATTCGCAGGTACATTTTTAATTGACATTACCACCTGGTCTCTGTATTAATTAAGGTTTTTTCTCAGTTCTCCAATGTTCAATGCTGCTTGTCACCCTGTCACCAGCATCCCTACAATCAGGCAGCATCTTGCTGTGGGGAGGCTTCTCCCCAGCAGGGACTGGAAAGCCTGTCAGGACTGAATGGATGAAGCACAGTAGAGGCCAACACTAGAGGGGAGCCTATAGTTTCATTCTGCTGAAGTCTTCAAACTGGGGTGAAAATTCACCGCCCAGCAGGACAAGGCCAAAGCTGCAGTGCAGGGGCTGGAAAGCAAGAAAGTGAATGTTTTGGAGCGGACCACTCAAAGCCCATCTGACTTGATTCCTACTGAGGATCTGTGGAAAGACAGAAGGACTGCTGACCCTAAGCAGCCCAAGAGAGCTGCAGCAAATCTGCCACAGAGAAAGGAAACAATTGCACCACGTCTGTGTAAAAAACTCTTTAAAAAATCTTTACCAGAAAATGTAAAGTTGTAATTGCTGCCAAAGGTACTTCCACCACATATTGAGCTCACAGGTTTGTATACTTATGCAAACAATACATTTCAGTATTTTCTCTTTAGTTATTCTTCAAGGATTTCCATTTGAGCATCCAAGTTTTGAAGAAAATATTGCATACGTATACGTATAATACGCCTATTGAACAGTTTTCGAGGCCCTGTATATATTTTAAAGCATCACTTCTCGCTCTGCTGTACAATGTGTTTAAGAGCATGCGGTCGCTACAGTATGAATGATGGGAAGGAGCCCGTAGTCTGAAGTGCTGCTGCTCGTGATTGAGAAGGGTGAGTTTCCGCTGTCTCGGCGGCCGTGGCTTCGACTGCATTGCTTGGGCCAGTAATCAGCACCAGCCCTGGGGCGGGAACAGGGCCTGAACCACGCCGATGTGTCCGGCTTGCACTGCGCTCTGCGCTCTCGACCCAAGACAGGGCTGCCAGGCCCGCGTCCTGCTCCTGCAGCTCACCGGACCCCTCCTCCCCTCGCCCAGTTTTTCACTCCTTCTCCTGTCTCGGAAGGCAACTGTGCCAGAACAACAAAGCGAGAAAGGCGCGATATTTCTGAGCCCGGGGCGGCCGCTCCCCGCGCAGGGCCCAGGCCGGCTTCACTCCAGCTCGGGCTTGCCCGGCAGGCTGGGCTTGGCGCTGTTCTCCTGAACGGGCCGGTCCCCGCGCTCCTCCTCTGACAGCGGACAGATGCTGGGCTCTTCCAGCAGTGTGCCCAGGCCCAGAGGGTGTGTCACTGCCGGGGAAAGACGCTCAGTAAGGATCGCACCTTCGCTGGCCGCGGCCTGCACCTCACTGCCTCCATCTCTACAGGCCTCCCCCTTGGAGTGGACCTGAGGCCTGGATACTTCCAGCTCCCACAGGGGGGGGTCAGGGAAGGGAGTGGCTCACCACAGACCATCGGAGACTCACCTCCACAAGGTCACCCAGGACAGTCCAGATCCAGCTCCAATGCCTGGACACTGCAGCCTCGTTTTCACACTAAGAGAACCATCTCATTCAGTTTCCTTTCTTTAACCTGTCAAGCAGGAAATGAAATGCACTCCCTTTGACTTGCCAGGGGTAGGGAGGGAGTCACTGGGGTGATCAGCTCTGTCTGTGAGCGCAGTTAGAACTTTCACTGTCGCCAGGACGACACACAGCTCTCTATTTCTGTCAGTGCTAATGTCAAGAGTTTTCCATCACAAGGTTTGAGTAACCTGACAACTGGTTTTATTTGATTCTGATCTAAGCTTTGAGTCACATATTAAAAAAATACTTAGCCCACTTAACTATTCTTAGAAACACTGCATTGTTAAAATTAGAGCATGTTCTAATTCATTGCCTTCTCAGCATCAGTCACAGAAGAAATGCTCTGATTGTAGCGGTCTGGGGCTACTTGGCCATATCTTTGTATCATCCAGGCTGGGCTTCCTGCCACCTGTTCTGTGGCTTTCTCTGCGTGCTCCATACACGTGCCCAGCCTACCATGTCACCCTCACCAGTTTCACCCCACAGCTCAGAGAGCCCCAGGAAAGCAAGAACTTGTAGGACTCACTGGATCTGATCAGGGAATTCTGCCTCCGGAATTTCGCTCTCCAGATGCAGACGTTGGTGAAGATGACCGTGAAAATCAAGCCGAACAGAGCAGAGACGATCACCAGGACAGTCAGCAGCTGAGGGAAACTGGCCACCACTGGAAAACACATATGGCGCAGAAATAACTTGGGGCTGATCCTAGACTGCCAGGGGCTGTGAAGATCACCCCTGAAGGCCGCACTTTGTGCTGATTACTAGGTGGAAGCAAGAAAAGGGACTGGATGGATTGGATGGATCTATCATGTGTGGCCACATGTGTCATGTGTGTATCACGCATGTTACCATCATGTGTAACGGTCTTTAAAACCCAAGATCACGTTCACCCCTAAGCTCTGCTCTTGGGTGTATCCATATCGTATCATGAAACAAGTGGATGTTCTGGTAATGATGCCTTTCTCGTTTCAGAAAGTTAACTGTCCGTGCGGGCAGGGCAAGGAGCTTTGCCAGATGGCTGCAGGAAGGCCTGTTTCTGGTCTTGAAAGTCATCAGAATGGCCTTCAGTGAGCGTGAGGCTGGCCGAACGGTGCTGCTCAGAGAGCAGGGGGAATTCTCGGCACCCCAAGTTTCTCTCCCTACATACTGCCGTGGGCTGAACAACATAGAAACCTTCTGGAACTTCTGGAGCAGGGGTCCCAAACTCTGGGGACTGGGGAACCCCTGCGTCTCACAGATTCTGTTCCAGCCATCTTCATCATTGGCTAATGCCTTCATCATTTCATCATTGGCTAATTTTCTACATGGGGCACACAGCTCTTAAGATTTGAGTGGGATCGGTCATTTGTCTCTTGAAATGTAACCAACTGGACCACAGCCGGAGGGAGAGAAGCTCACTGTGGCCGTGACACTCTCCTCTCTGTGTCTGTTCGTCGGCAACTGATCACCGGCAGAACTCCGGCAGAAATAAGTCAACAAGATGGGAAGAGCTTGAACACAGTTCTGAATGCCAAACTTCCCCGAAGTATCCTTGACGTGGTGTTTTTTTAATCTATGGACTGATTGCAAAAACAGATAAACAAAACTGTAAACAAGCAAGCAGATCACTTAGAGCCATCAATGAGGAAGGGACGCTTGCTGACAGAGTCCCCAGACCACAGCAGGCAAAACAGCTCTAAATCTGTGATGGGAAATTTGTGTCTGGGCAGACAATTGGAAAAACCCAATCAGCCAACGAGACAGTTATTCATATCTCATACTCGCTTAAAAAGTACATTCAGAAATAGCTCCCTAAAGATGTATGAACAGTTTGAGCTCACCTTGTGATGCACACTTTACGTTGTGGGTGTGGTTGCCGGGTGAAACTGGCTTCAGACCGATGCTGTGACACCTAACACACAGAGACACGCAATCCAACACCGTGTTAATGAGTCACAGAGACACAAACACATCCCCCTCACAAACAACGAGCCGAACTGACCCTTTAATCATTCCAATCCCAGATTACACAACTCATTTTTCACCTCTCGAGGAAAGGTCTGCAAACTGGTGTTCTGACTCACAAACAATCAGATATACGGATGGACTTGCTGGAATTGTTTGACAACAAGCACAGCTTCTACCAATTCTGCTTTGTGGATACTTTGTCGAGGCAAACAGGCACAAACGTGCTTATGCTTTGAATATTCTAGAAGGGTCGTAGGATATATCTGGCATATCTCCCATAATTTAGAGTGCATGGTCTGCCTGTCTGCCTTGGGACTGTGCTCACGCGCTGCCTGGTTTTCCTCAGTGCTGTCCCGGAAACAGATAGCGAACTGCGAGGCTTACTCACTCTGTCCAGGGCTTGCAGGGTCCTCCTTCAGTGTCAGAATAGGTGCCACGTGTGCAGTTTTCACATTCATATCGGAATTCGAAAGAGCCTGCAGCGAAGCCGTGAGGTTCCATCGGCCATCATATTGAACAAAAGCAATAACACTTCATTTAGACCAAGACAGAGGCACCGCTGTATGAATCCAGCAGCTATTGACGAAGTCAGCCCGCGGCTCAGCGGCGACGCCTGTACAGCTGTGGACGAGCGCAGCCGCGCTGGTGGTGATCTGTCGGGACCCAGGTGCAGGAGGCCGGCGAGGGAGAAGTGAAGGTGATTATGGGAATGAATCAGTGGCTGGCAGGGAGGAAGGTCGATCCTGCCCGAGGCCGGGTGAGAGGAAAGGCTGCTGAATACAACCCGTCAGAGAGGGGGCCTCGGCTACAGAGGGGCCCCCTTGAAAAGGACCTGAAGGGGCTTAGAAAGGCAGCCCTCAAAAAGACCAGGGGCGCAGATCGGCCAACTCGAGGCTCAAGGCGGCGAGCGGGGTAAAGAGAAGATTCAAGGTGAGGCTGGAGAGCGCGAGGGGGCGGGCTAGGAGCCGGGCCGCCGGGCCCCCGGGGGGAAAACCGGGAGTCTTGTGTAGAGGAGGAACCGAATTGCACGCTTCCTGGGAAAGGAGCCTCCGACACAGCTGTGCTGAGCGAGGGCCTGCTGTGTGCCCGGGCGACGGCGGATTGGAAGACACTGCGCGGAGCAAAAACAGGGAGGGAGGCTCGGGTACGGAGGCACCTTCAGGGGCTGCGACATACAGCAAGGGCAGTCCGGACTGAGCTCAGAGGAAGCCAACTTAGAGAGTGAGACAGAAGTACAAGTCAAGAGGCCAAAAATGACACTTTCTATGGTGTTCCTGTCTCCAGTGCAGTATAGCTCAGAAAAGGACAAGACCACAATAGAAATGGATCTCCAGGACCAAGGCTGGGGATCTGTAATTTAGGGTGACCTATAAGACTAATCTGTAAGACCAATAAAGCCTAGAGTCTGCCTCTCCACTGAGCCATTATGCAATAAGAGAGTTTCAGGTCTGCTGAAGAAGACAGCTGTTGGTTGGCTCAGATGTGCTCTTCCTAACAAGGTTCTTTGCAGCTGATTTCCAAAATAATGAAACAATACTAAGCAATGTTCTTCCTGGCAAACACGTCCTGAGCCTTTTGCGAGCAGTGGGCTCTGCCCTCGTCTCCTCCAGCGCCCGCCCGGCGGGAGAGGGACTCACCGTGTGTGCGCAGCTCCTGGCCCCGGCCGCACCTCTTGGTCCAGACACACTGCTCGCAGGTGTCCGATGTGCAGCTGTACCCCTCTCTACACCCGCACACCGCGTCCGTCGTGGAGCCGCACTGCCTGACCACCACTTCAACGGGAGAGACGAGCCAGACGTCAGCCGCGCGCTCGCTCGGGGAGGGGTGCTCCTTCCAGACCCCGGGGTGACCCCAGCCCTTGCCCAGGGGGACACTGTGGCTTGGGGTCACAGCCCGAGACATTCTGGAAGAAAAGTCCTTCCCCAGGAGCATGGAAAAACAGGAAACTAAGAGCAGCTGAGAAACTCCAGGACAAACACGTTTGTGTACATGAACATATATGTGCAATATCCCCTACATGTGCTTTATCCCATACATGCATTATCCTATTCATGTGCTTACCCCAGTACTACATACATAATACAAACATTTACCTTGACTGCACACTCGACAGGAAAGGCATTCTTTATTGATGTCCCATGTATAAGAGTATTTGCCTTGTTCACAGGGATTGCAAACAGTTCCCTCTGAGTTGCTGCACTCTTTCTTTAGGTAGTGACCTGCAACAGTTGAAAAAGTTGTAACATGAGTAGCAGTTCCTGCACCAGTTCTACTCTCCCACAGAGCCCCTTCCTTCCGCTGTGCTCCAGTCGGTGACATCCCAGCCACCTGAACGCTGAGCAGCTCTGAAGCCCAGAAACTGGTACAGAATATACTGGCCTGTTTTCCCTATATGCCCTAAAGAAAAAGCTGCCATCAATCCGCCTGTGATCTGGGAGCAGGGCTGTGGACAGACAGGTGACCAGTGGTGACCTGTGCAATGCAGCACCGTTTCCAGTGCTTTCGATCCCATAACAACAATGACGTCTCCGGCTCCCTAGGCTGGCAGTGAGGAGTGGGCAGTGAGAGGTCCTTACCTGGTGGGCACATGTCACAGCACCTGCCCTTGTGAGTGTACTGGCGCTCCAGGCTGCATCGGAGCTCCACTGCGAGGGGTAGCCGCACGGCCAGGAGGAGGAGGCAGGCTGCTGCTGACAGCTTCAAAGTCAGACCCATCTGCGCTGCGCTGAAACAGCCTCTGCTGCTGTGGCTTTCCTTAAATGTAGTTTCCACAGTGACGTCAGGCTTGGGGGTTTTTCTAATGAAGCTGTTGACTCTTGTCTTTTTTTTCTGAGCCTGCTCTGTTGCTCTGTTGTCCTGGGAGACAGGAAAGCAGGAGACCTCTGCCCGGACACACTGACCTCCGAGAATTTCCTCTCCCGGTGGGCAACAGGCTGGCCTCTCTGCCCCCAGCCACTTTCTACTGCAGCCCAGGACGCTCTGCTCAAGAGCAAACCTTCGACAGCCGGGAAACCCCTGCAGCTGTCCGGGCAGAAGGGCAGACGGGAGACAGACAGGTACAGGAGCAGGACACTCGCCTAGCTGCTCATGTTTCAGTCCCCACTCAGTCGTGTCACACTTCCTCTCCCCCTCGCCCACGTTCCACATTCTGGGGGTGGGGGGGAGTGAGACAATCTCTTCTGTGGGGCTTGGGGGGCAGTGTGTCACTCACCTCAGTCCCCACCCCCAGCGAGCAGCAGGCCCGCAGGCTCCCCTGGCACCACACACCCTCACATGAAGAACAGGCCCCTTCCTCCTCTGCAGCTCCTCTGTGGGCACACAGACGTCAGGTCGCGACTGGCACCGGCCTTCCCCACATCGGACCTGAGCCAATCAGGGCCCAGAGATCGTTTGCTAATTCATCTTAGCTGGAAAGGCAAGAACTGCCCTCCCTTCAGAAACAGCACAGCAGTGAAACCCAGCAGCCCAGCAGGTTTGCTACAGCTCCCTTTGGTGCTTTCGTCCCCGAGATACAGCGCCTTACTTCTCGTGGTGTGACGTCACGTGACTCCCCAACAAAAGAAGGCACTATATCTCACGCACGAAAGCGGCACAACCGCTACTTTCAACGGCTCAAATTCCAACTTCCAGCTTCGTGGAGCTCAGGAGTCGTGAGCGGAACCGGACTCTCAGACTCATGTGAGCTGTGCTTCAGCTGCGAGCACTCAAAGCCCGCAGCACCCTGTGTACAGCAGGCCCACGCTGTCCTGAGGCTCTGCTCGCTGTGTGGGCGCAGACGAGCGGGAGGAAACGACAGTAACGGCCACACAACGACGCACGTCACTTCTGACATCAGCCCGGGCCAACAGAAGCCAGCAGCAGGCAGTGGTTTCATGTAGGTGTGTCACAGACGAAAACAAAGAAATGTCAGCGCTGCCTTCAGACACAGGTCGAACCCCGGCCACTACTGCCACACCTCCTCGGACATCCTTTGGAAAAATCCAGTGTGGTACAAGCAAGGTAAAAGCAGAGTCAAGGTTCATATGGTGCAGTAAAATCAAGGCTAAAGCACTTCAGATCTGGTCAGAAGCGCAGAGGCCCGTCGGGCTGGGCTGGACCAGGCTCCGGCTCGTCCGGTGGACTGCAAGCCGGTCCCCCCCAGAATGCGGGGTGCCCCCTCGTCCTGTCCTAGCTGGGTGCTGCGAGCCTCCTGGTCAAGGACACGGGCGCAGTGCCCACGGGGGATTCCCACCCACACCAGCCCACCGCTGAGCAGGCCTGACTGCCCGGCACAAGCCTGGAAACCCGCCGGAAACGTGCCGAAGATTCCCGTGGCGCCCGGCCCTGCTGCTCGCTGGGGGGGCGGGGGAGGAGCGCGATGCGGTCCGGATCCGATCTCACTCAGACAGCCGGGTTGCTGCTGCAGGTGTTGCTGGTGGACCTGTAGGTGACACTTTGACTGTAAACATGCTGGCTGGGACTGGTGCGTCCCGGGAGCTGGCTGTCTGTAAGAATCTCGGCTCACCTCCGCCCTGGTTTGCACACTTCTTCTCTCTACAGCCCCCCCTCACGTCACCCTCCCTCCTGCCCCCGGCCTGCGTGCCCACCCTCAGTGGGTCCGGCTCCTGCACACAGAGCACTCTGGCATGAAACAGCTGTGGAAACGCAATAAATTCTTCTTCTTGTTATTAAAAGCTTCCAGGTTCCAAAAGACCCTCCACAATACAAACACTCTGCCTCCATAGGACATGACTGACAGAATAAACAGAAAACCAACATATCTGAAAGGCCAAAAAGTCAGCTTCACTAAGAGATAAGATGAGATCCCTTTATTGGCCATATACAATTTCTTGACAGACAGGGAGAGAAGCTGGGGGTCAGAGCCCAGGGTCAGCCATTTATACAGCACCCCTGGAGCAGTCAGGGTGAAGGGCCTTGCTCAGGGGCCCAGTGGAGTAGGATTCCTCTGCCAGCCACGGGTGAGTGCAGACTAAGAGGTGCCAGCAGGGGGCACTATTACAGATTAATCTGGATGCTGATTAAATTCGAAGCTCCTGTTTATACAGTCAGGTATTTTACTGCAGTGGGTCAGATGAAGGACATTGCTCAAGGGGATAACAGCAGTGTCTGACTTGGCATTCGAACCCACAGCCTTGTGGTTGTGAGCTCACAGCCCTGCCCAGTGCTTCACACTGCCATCCAGACCCAGGGCGGCTCTGGGACTCTTCAGCAGACTGAGTCTGTCTCCTCTGTGGCTCCTACGCTGCTGTGCTCTTCGCTGTGCCGGTAAGTCGGGTTAAATGTCAGCTGATGATTCCAGACAGGGATAAAGGGGGATAAGCAAATCTTAATTTTAATTTTCAGCTTTTCCTCATTTAAGAACCGGGTAGAAGGCACGAGCAATCACACGAACAGTAACCACCTTGCAAGAGACAAAAGTGCAGGCCAGATTTTCTACACCAGACTCGAAGAGAGAAGACTGTGGTTGGGCAATCCTACACCAAGGACAGACAGACGACCCAGGGGAATTCGCCACACAGGGGGCTCAGGTGAGATCGTCTCGCATCCTCGTCCTTCCTTGTGTCCCGAGAGCGTCAGCCCTGCAGGGCTGATACCAAGAGCGAAGCAGCCAGTCAGCAGAACTCGAGACATGCATGTGCAGGGCCTTCGCTGTGAAGGCTTGCTGAGTCTCATCTGTAACCACCAAACACCACAACGAGAACTTTCCTGCGCTTTCAGGTAAGTCACTGAGAGATGGCAGGAAAGGCTGATCAGCTCTGAGTTTCTAGAAACTGGCCTTCAGGGTTTCCCCCAGTCCAGGGCTGACGGCGCTCAGAGAGGCAGCTCTCACCACCACCAAGAGTTCTGCGAAAAGGGAGCCCTTTCCACCGTGATGATTTTATGAAGAAAAAGGTTTATCAAAGTTTAAAAGGGCACCAAAAACAGAAAAGAAAACATAGAAGTGTTGTGCACAGTTCGGAGGTTTCGCTATGAAGTCAAAGATGATCAGAGACCAGCCGGCGAATGAGCGGGATGGAGCCCACTGCACTGGGGTCAGACACGCAGGAGCAGGAGTACAGCAGCAGTGAAGCCCAGTGAATTCACAGTCAAGCCCCATCAGGGCTAGAGGAAGGGTTGAGGCCTAGTGACAAAGCAGCCACGCAGGACAGAGCCACCCCCTGAGACAAAGGACACCACATAGGAACACATGTTGGACACGTACAAGACTCTGCATCATGTACCGGACACGTACAAGACTCTACATCATGTACTGAACACGTACAAGACTCTGCATCATGTACCGAACACGTACAAGACTCTACATCATGTACCAGACACGTACAATACACTGCATCACGTACCGGACATGTACAAGACTATATCATGTACCGGACATGTACAAAACTCTGTCAAGCCTTTCAGGCTGATTTGCATGAGCAGCTGAAGAAAATGTCCCCCGTCTTCTAGAGCAGACGTGTGAATCCACCCACATGACAGAGTTTGACCAGCACTGTGGCTTTCTTATTGATAACATATTGCCTGCAGAGTGTAGGCTGACGTGTGGTTTTCACTGTAGAGATGCTAGCTTATTGGAAATCATGCTCTGTGCTTTTTCTGCTCATCTACAAGAGTACCTGTGAAGAGTGCTTTCCAGGCAGAGGGTTTCCGAAGAGTGGAGATGATAGCAGCCACAGGCAGGGGGCGCTGGAGAGCTGCATCAGCAAACAGGGCAGTTGTGCCGTTGTCTCCAAGAGACACAGGTCAGCCTCAGTCTCCTGGCAGTGGGCAGTCGGCAGTATAGATTTTCCACTTCCACCAGCACGGGCCAGACTTGGGATTTTGTGAAGGAACAAGAGGATCAGGGCAACAGCAGGGTTAATCGACACCTGAGCCTGTCTGCAGGGAGCCTGCGATCTCTCCTTCTGTCGAGAGGTAGAGCCCAGAGCTCAGCCATGTCATCAGAATCATATCTGTCCCAGGATCACGCTGCATCACCAGCTACTGGCGTGGCTGAGTCACGTCCCTGCCGTCACTGCGGCCTCACTTGTCACGTTAGAGGAGCCACAGGGAGCGTCACCCCCAGACAGTCCTGCCTATCAGGAAGCAGCCATGCTGGCCACTCCTCGGAACTGACGTCGAGGTTTCACAGGTGGTACTGCCACTAGCGATATACGCTGATTACCCGAAAGCAGAGGAGATTTCTCAGCCAGATTGCGTCCGTTTCCTAGACTGCCTGCGAACACCTGCACCTCTTCTTTTTTAATGTCAGGGGGTGCTTCGCAGATTCTGACAAAGAAGAATTGCAAATGCAGGTCCGCTGGATCCGCTCACACAGCAAGAGAAGATCCACAGGATCCACTGACACTGCAGGAGCAGATCCACAGGATCCGCTCACACTGCAAGAGCAGGTCCACAGGATCCACTGACACTGCAAGAGCAGATCCACAGGATCCGCTCACACTGCAAGAGCAGGTCCACAGGATCCACTGACACTGCAGGAGCAGATCCACAGGATCCGCTCACACTGCAAGCACAGGGCCACTGGATCCACTGACACTGCAGGAGCAGATCCACAGGACCCACTCACACTGCAAGCACAGGGCCACTGGATCCACTGCTTCCCTAGATGAAGATACAAACAAGTCAGGAGAAGTCTTGGAGCTGGTAACAGCAGCGCACATGTGCTGAATGGCTCAGTACTGTATTTCATTATGTTTTCAAAATATCTCTGAATCAGCAGAGAGTACCCAAAATGTGGGAGCAGGCAACAATCATAACAGTTGCAAAACACAAATCCGATTAGACACCAAATGATTTCAGACCAGTGACATTGAGCTCTTTTGTTAGGTAGTGATTTGAGAAAACCGTGAAAAGGTTGAGCATGTACTGGATCTCCTGCAACAGCTTCAGCTTTCAGATGTGTACATCACACAGATAGTGTGGAAGGCCAGTAGGATCACTGACAGTCATGACCAAACCTTGCACAGCAAATCTGAGCTCCTTCATCTGGGTGTCAATTTAGACTATCCAGATTCAAGCTATCTTCTGCTATTAACCCGCTTAATTTGGACAATTGATCGTATATTTAACCTTATTTATCTGTGTATTTTTATCTTTCTCAATGTACGTCTCTTATTTGTTAATACATTCTTATTGTGTTAAATATATTGAGTATTGTGTTATGTCTTTTACCTGCTTGCAAAGCAAATTTCCCATCGGGGACAATAAAAGGAAGTAAATAAGATATGAAATACATTGTATAATTAAAAAGTCATACATCGGGCATGTAGAGCAGTATTTTCATGTTTTGTCCCCCCCTTGTGGTAACAGACAGACTTGCAAGCAGGTCTAGCTCTGATCACGTGTCCTGTTATGGGCCGCAGGAGCTCCACTGCAGATCTGCATTGTCAGGGAGACGGCAGGGCCAGCTGGAGAGTCTGGACGAGAGCAGTGGAAAGACACGCATGTAAGGAGCTGAGCTGGATTGTCAGAGGAGCGACAACGCCTATAAACAAGTCCTTTGATGTCAAACACACTCACTCACGTCCGTTCCAATTTCCCAAAGGCCAGCTAAGCTCCCAGCATGTCTTTGGACTGTGGGAGGAAACAGGAGCACCTGGAGGAAACTGGCATGAACATAGAAATGGCCTGCAGACAGCACCCCAGGAGATAGAGAGCAACTGAAGAAAACCAGGGACATGAAAGAGAGCCGTTCACTCCCAGCTCCTAGCAGACCTGCGAGGGACAGTCCACACAGAAAGCTGCTGGACACACACACACCCACCGGGATCCTCCCATCCTCCTCTGCAGAGGAAGAAGCCCGCTCTCCGCGCGCGGGACAGAGGGCTCCAAGCAGCCCGTGGCCTGGTTCCGATCGCGGACCGACGAAGGAGAGGAGAGTGCAGTCCCTCCCCTCAGAACACACCTGCAGATTTCACCATTTAAAATCAAACATCTTTAAGTTCTCTGCTTAACAAACGATTCTTTTGTGTGTTTGCATGGGTATTGCTGGTGTGGGGGTTGTCTTTATATTGTCTGCTCCTGTAAAGCAGATTGCCCCTGGGGGATGATAAAGCCTCTCCTTGCTCCAAAGAAAGCCGCATTTCCATTCCCAGCCACAAGAGGACACCAGAGTACCACAGACAGATACCCAGGGCTGACGGAGGGATTCTTTCAGATTCAAACGCCTTCATTGTCATGATCAGAAAACGGCTTGGTAGGCCGTATTGCATATACAGGAACAGATAAAGGTTTATTCCTGCTGAAAGGAAAAAGTAGAGAGACTCAACGTTTGGGCTGTGGAGCCTTCTTCAGGTCGAGAGAGTTGATCAAGCAGGTGAGAACACGAGAGAGGGCTGCTGAGAGGAGGTGGGGAGCTGGCGGGAAGGAGTATCGACACTCATTAAGAACTGGAAGAGAGGTGTGAACTCACCGTCTACAAATGAACAGAGAGGATGAGAAGGAGACAAGTCAGTCGTTGAGTGAAGGAGGCAGGTGTGATCCTAGTTTCAGGATAATTTTGGTTCCGAAACCCCTATGTGTTTGTCCCATTTAGTGTAATCCTAGTCTGCAAGTGGACCCCACACTTCACTGCCATATAGGGCAATGGGTTGGATGACACTTTCAAATAGTCACAGCCAGATTGTTTTGAGTTGGGGGCTGATGTTGTAGAGCCTCCTTCTAATGGCTTAGAAAGCCCTGAGGGCCTTCACTGCCAGGTCAAAACACCTAGGTCAGAGTATGAGTATGGTATGAGTAGTTCCATGTGTTTCAATATGTTATTGTTTAGTGTAAAGTGAAGTTTTGGTCCTGTTTCCCTGAGGTCTAACTCCTTCTGGAAAACCATAACTCTGGTCTTGTCTAGATGGGCTGTCAGTGCCCAGGTCTGACGGTCCTGCTCCAGCAGTGCCGGGCTCTGCTGCTGACCCTGTTCTGTCGATGACAGCAGGACCAGGTCATCAGTGTAGAGCAGGAACTTGAGTAAGAACTCTACCTAGTAAGAATTTGGCTTGCATTTAAAATGTAGCTATTTTAGCATTTACGTCTTGGTTTCAATATCACAAAATCTACAACTGTCATCATTGGTGTTTCCCTGATGTTATTAATCTCTGACCTACATGACTCCTCCTCTTACAAGATGTGTTTATTATAATGTTATAGAGCATTTACTACAATGTAATGTCAGCTATTTTCATCCAACTCGGCAGACTGTTTCCAAGACTATTGGAGCTATTTGGAATGAAAGGGATCTTGCACTCAATTCTGAAATTCATGTGGGACTTCAGACTGAACACAAGGCCTGCTGCAGACGATACAGAGCACAAAGAAACAACGTTTGAAATCCTTTCTCGATCAACGTTCAGTTTCACATGTTGGTGGCTCATGTGGGGGATGTTTCCTGACTCAAACAGAGCCTGGAGTGTCACGGAATTTCAGTCCCTCTCTCTCCTGATCTTAACAGTCTCTGTCATCAGCAGACGGGCTGACATCACCGGATGAGTCAGGTTTGCGCAGGAGGTTTTAGAGAAACCATCGGAAGAGCTTGGTGGATCTCCGTGTTTCCAGTCCTCCTGAAGGGCTGCGTGCAAAAACAGTGCAAACTTCCGAGGATGGACAAGGAGTCATGCAGAGTGGGAAATGGATGAGAAATATTGAATCACGTCGGAGAGGAGGGCAGTGAAGAGGCACATCATTACACTGAGCTTGACTTTTAGGCCTACGTCCTGCCCGTCAAAGTGGGTGACAGAAGACAGAACAAGACACAAGGAGCTGGGGGAACTCGCAGATCCTACAGCCGCATGTTTGTAATGGAGTTCATGAATGAAAAGATTTGATCAGTGACCCAGGAGTGTGCGTTCAGCAGTGAGGAGAGCTGGTGGGACTTTAAAGACCACAGAGGTGACAACATCGTCTTTCCCCATGAGTCACGGCAAGCATGGTGTGACGCAGGCAGGGGCCGGGCAAACCGTGACTGCCCCAGAGGGCAGGAGTGTCCACAGGCGTGGTGACAGGAGGACAGCTTCCTGCTGGACAAGTGCACTCAATCACCTCTGACCTCACGGGTCACTGCCGCCTAGTGTCTCTCTCGCAATGTACACACACATCCCATTTCAAACACCAGACCAAACTGCAGTACAAGCAATGGATTACAGATCATACTGGGACTGAGAATGAGACTGGAACTGAGACTGGGAATGAGACTAGGATGGGGAGTGTAACTGAGACTGGGACGGGAATTGGGACTGCAACAGAGACTGGGACTGGGAAAGAGACTGGGACTGAGATCAGAGCTGGGGCTGGAAAGGTGGAGGTGTAGTTGAGGCTGCCTCTCCCCTGCTGCAGCTCATCGGTCCTCACCCCAGCGAGCTGCCTGCCTCTGCCGAAGGCGCCGTGATCTATCCCTCTCCTGGGTTGGGCCGAGCGAGCGTGTCGGGCGCGGGGTACTGCCGGGAGTCACGATCTCGGGGCCTCGTCTCTTCTCTTCAGCTGAGCCAGAGCCCCAGCAGGGGAATTTTCTGACTGGTGTCGGTGCTCAGAATAACAATGCAAATAAAGCTAAAAATAGCCCTGACAGCCGCTCTCCCGGCCTCCATGAGCTTTGTGGTGGGGCTGGTTTCCGTTCCTGAGATGAGTCGGCTATTATTCTTTAAAATGAAAAACTACAAAGGTAACTAGAAACCCTGGGGAAATTCCTGTGCTCGCTGGGTGCTGTTTTTCTCCAGTTACCCTGTGGCAGCTACACAAAACCTCTGTCCCCCATGAAACACCAGGTCTCAGCCTTGGCTTTATTGCAGCAGGCTTTATTTCCTACAGGCGTACATCATCACAGAAAGAGCACAGTGCAGCAGAGCTCGAGAGCCAGGGCACTGCCTCGGATCTGCGCACTGTGGAAGACACAGCATGGCACAGGCTGACACAGCTGCCAGGGCCAAAGAACTCCACTCGAACAGAGAGGTACAGCAGCATGTAAGGACACCAAGAACAAGACAAGTCACATAAAACCAAACATTCTGGGAACATCAGAACAGCCCAGTGGCTGATGCGCCACTAGCACAGAGACAGGTAGAGGGGTGACCCCAAGGTCACCAAACTCCCCTCCACCACAGTGCACAAGCCCAGCCAGTGCCAGGACCACCACCACACTGATGGTCAATTAAATACTTCTAGAGCCGGCTAGAGCAAAATTCTGCAGCAGAGCAGACCAGAGAGGCTACAGGCTAAGCATCTGTGCCGCACTGCAGAGCGGTGAAGTTCACTCCTGGGGTTAGCCCGGACCTTCCGGACATGATCTGAATCAGCTGTTGACTTAGACGGCTTGTGTCCCACTCTGTCCAGACCGTTACTCATTAAGGACTGGACCAGGAATGAATACCACAGTTCTCCCAGAACTGGCACAGATTCAGTCCAGGGTTTTCATTCTAGAGCTCTTGAATACAACATTGAACAAATTCCTTGGTTAATTGAAGTTCCTGATGATTTTCAGTGGCCTACAGAACAAGCTGGGCTGTAGCCCCTCTGGGCTGGAGCTGTTCCAGCACTGTGCAACTAGAACGATATTAATTCATTCCAACCTTTCATTTCCACCATTTAAATTGAAGTGAGACACATGGTGCATGATGGGGAGTAGAACTCGACCCCGCTAAATACAATTCAAAAAGCTGCACAGAAATACCGATAACTTAAATCTCAGACTGACACTAGTGTACAGAACAGGTTAACACTACCCCTGTACAGAACAGGTGAACACAACCCAGGTACAGAACAGGAGAACACAACCCCGGTATACAACAGGTGAAAACAACCCCTGTACAGAACAGGTGAACACAACCCAGGTACAGAACAGGAGAACACAACCCCGGTATACAACAGGTGAAAACAACCCCTGTACAGAACAGGTGAACACAACCCCGGTACACAACAGGTGAACACAACCCAGGTACACAACAGATGAACACAACCCCGGTACACAGCAGGTGAACACAACCCCTGTACAGAACAGGTGAACACAACAGGTGAACACAACCCCTGTACACAACAGGTGAACACAACCCAGGTACAGAGGTTTATGTAGCAGCTTGCTCACAAGATACAGTGCTATAGGCTGCTCCCAGTTTGTGTGCCAGTTCAGCCTTACGTCTCCTGGATGAAGTATTTCTGGATGTCACTGGGTCAGATTCCTGGTACTTCTGTGTCTCCTGGCGCAGAGTGGATTCCTGTACGGCTGGGAAAGCCCCAGGCTACTGCCGAGGCCACGTCCCCTGACACCTCCCAAACCGTTTCATATCCATAAAAACCCACAGCAGACCCACACAGAAGACTGGGCGAGAACCCACCAACATGCACACAAAACAGAGCCGGGCGGAACGTCATACACTGTATGAGTAAATCTTCCGGCACTGGCCCTGTCTGCCGAGAGGACACGTCTTCCCAGAGCTTCCCTGGCACAACTCCAGGGCTCCGGAGCCACAGTCCTGCAGGGTTCCAGGTCTCTGCCTCTTTGACAGCGTCAAACCAATGAAGTCCAATTAAGGCAACGCCCAGCTCAATTAGGTCACTCAGAGCAGAGGAGGGGAGAAACCTGCAGGTTATGGTGTTTCCCCCGAGGGCCTAGAGTTGTGCACCAGTGATCTAGTGGAAGGAGTGAGTGTACAACACACCCAGAAGAAGGATCACAAACCGACGATCACAGTTTACCCAACAACACTGACCAAACTTTAAAATAGTGAGTCAATAAACATGCTTCAGATACAGGACGCTAAATTGATTCCTGCGAATGCACAAAAGACTTTGGTGGTATTACTGTACCTCTGCTTTAGTCCTATAGGTTGTTTAATCTGACTCCTTAAGTTACAGAAATAGCTAATGTTCTGCATTGCAGAAGTGCTGAAGAATGAAAATTCATACCGTTCGTGTTAGTTTGTCTTCTGAAACGACAGAAATAAGGCGGTAATTGTTCTGCTCAGTGAAAATTTGTCATTTCTCCTGCAGGAAAGGAAACACCCGATTCCCTTCGGCCAAAACAACCTGTGCGAAGTAGCCCAGAAACAGCGAGTCCCTGCTCTGAGAGGACAGGCAGGACAGAGCCCCATCGTGCAAACACCAGCACTGCCAGTCCGTGTCACTTCCCCACAGCCAGCCGACTGTGAAACAGTGCCCCCTGTGGCTGCCCCTTGAGCCTGCAGTGTTACCAGCAAGAGCTGCCTCTGTGTGTCCTTCCTCCTACACCAGCGCCCACACCAGCGCTCGGGGCACTCTCTTTGGCGCTAGCATGGGCCTGTGTTGGTTCTCTGTAGTGCCGGTCCAAGACCAAGAGGGCACTGTTCAGGAAGGGCACGTGAACGGGCACACAAGCAAATTACTGCTGATTCTGAACCTTAACATGGGCCTGCAGAGCACAGACCACAGAAGACACTGTCTCTGGGACCTGACAGAGGACAGAGGACAGGTCCAAGACCTCTACCTGAGACATTTCATATGATGAAAACTCACATATACGTATCTTTCTCATGTATCCTTTTTTTTGCATTGCAAAAAGCACAGACACATACTTTAAACACTATTGCCAAACAGGTCTCTGTTTTGCTACAGAATAAGACATCTTTAAAATAAAAAAAATTCAGTAACCACATGAAGAGATTATAAATATCTTTTAACTTCAGTTCACATTTGTTGGTTTGCAGAAGTGCATGAAGGTCCCATTCCACACGTGGACACCCCGGACTTCAGGAGTGGCTTCTGGAATCGAAAGTGTCAGGAAGCAGGAGGAGGCCAGACAGCTTCACCTCCTGCAGCGAGTTAGGAGTGAGGATTCCTGTGGGATCGCTGCTGGTCAGACTCACCTGCGCGAGCCGGGCCGATCCCAGCGGTGGTGCGTGGGGGTGGGCGAGAGGACGAGAAGAGGGGGCAGGACATGGCCTGTCACGGTTTGCCCTGGTTCGACTTGACCAGGGACGACCGGCTGCTGTCCCCACTTTCCTCCACCGGCCTGCGGCAGCTGCCGTCTGGGGAGACGCGGGAGGGAAGAGTCAGGAGGCAGGGCGGGCGCCAGGAGCTACTGCTGCTTCCTCTCCTCTCCAGGCCCCGCCCCCAGCGAGCGCGGTACTCCTGCCTGCCCCTTCATACCAACATACTCACCCCAGCTGGCTCCAGCGCTCTGACAGACACCTCCAGCCCCGCGCGTGAATTCCCTGCACCCAGTGGGGCTCTTTACAGGAGTCAGAGACTGCACTCCCAGACTCATTTCACTCCAATAATCTGCTTCCCTTTGAATTACTATTCTTTTTCTGTGACAACTTATAGGATTTTCTCATATAAATGAACAAAGGGCATAGACATCTACACAAATCTGTGTGCTCAGGTGCTACATTATTTTCTTACAGCTCGAGTGCTACACTATACTATTCCCTTATAGCTCATACGCTACCTTGCGCTCACACAGCTCGTCTGCTGTAATGGTCTCCCACCTGGGTTTATGAAGAGCTTCTTCTTCTTCTTGATGCACGGCCAGATGACGAGTTTGCAGGAGGTGGTGATGACGATGACCAGAAGGACCAGCGAGCTGATGAAGAAGGCCAGCATCAGGCCTGCGGTGGGAGGGGGAGAGACGGCGGAGGTCAGAGTGGGGGGTCGCAGGTCCGGCGCAGCGGCGGGGGGCAGGAAGGGAGAGGACTTGCCCAGTTTGAAGTCGCTCGCGGCTCCTGCCCTTGGCGTCGTGGCGCTCCTGCCGGGCGCGCTGCTGGCGCCCACGGTGGAGATGTCCGTGCTGTGGCTTTGTCCAGAGAGGCCTGGGACTGGGGTGCCAGGGGACGACTTGGGCGCACTGGGATCGTCGCCGCAGACCACATCCGCCTCCCTCGAGCCTTCCACCCTCACCTGCTTCGTTCCACACCTGGAGCAGGGCATGGACAGGGGGGTCACTCTCACAGAGCTGTCCGCGGGCGCGGGGAACGTCTGTCTGCCCTGTCCTTCAGTCCAAACTGCGGCAGCCTCCCAGCGGTCTGTCCCCTGAGGGCCAGGCCTGCGGTCACGGAGGGCTAGCTCTTTGCAGACACAAAGAAGTGGGGATTTTGCAGTTCTAAATGTCTGTCCTTTTCAGTCTTGAACAGAGGAAACTATGAGGGAGAAGGAGGAGAATCCTCAAAGGCAACCCAGCAGACTGAAATATTAACTAGAGGGCACCTGCAGTAACTTGAGGCAAGTGCAGTTAAAACCGAGGGTGGTGGGAGTGTGGAACAAGCTACTCAGCCATGTAGGTAAAGCCGATACCCTGGCTTCCTTCAAGGAATGGCAGGATCATATCCTGGGATCACTGAGCTACTAATGACAAAACGGGATCCACTGGGCCAAATGGCCGCCTGCCATTTTTTAACCTTTCTTATAATCTTCTGTGGAGACACACAGCTCAGACTGTGGGAGGCTGAGGCACTGCCGAGCTAATGGTTTCAGCTAGCTGAGCCCAAGGGGGTACAGCAGTGTCACTGCAGACGGCCCAGCAGGCCAGTCCAAGCTCCAGCCTGCAGACGAGCTGGAGAGTGACCGACTGCTGGCCCTAGACATCATCTAGGACAGCAGAGCTGCCTGCGGGATTCCAGAGGCGGGAGTTCTAGATCAGAAATTCAAGGCATTTGCAAGCAAAGCTGGAATTTGATACATACTCTGTCCATTTAATGCACTTCTCTCCATCAGTAGAATAAAATCCGTCTTTACATGGAACACAACTTTTTTCTGGAACACAAGAAAAAAACAAACAGTTCTGTTAAAGCACATGGCTGCAGAGGAGTGGATGTTCTGGAGGTACTGGAGTAGTGAAGCACTCTGCAGCCTCAGCTTCTCCTGATCCGCGTTCTCCTGTCCCGAGCAGTACCATAACAGTGTGGCACGCAGAGGGGAGAACAGTCTGCGGCCAGGGTGCTTGGGATCCTGAATGATGGATTGGGCTGTATCGCGGCAGCGGATGGATTGATGGTAAAGCGCATCTTATGATCCTCTGTGCCGTTGCCACAGCCCTTGTAGTGCATCTCTGCCCTGCATGGTAGTACTGCTGTACCACACAGTGAGGAAACTAGTGAGGACACTTTCTATGGTGCCACAGTAAAAGTTCATGAGGAGCTGCTTCCCCAAACTGCATTTCTTTAAGCACCGCAGAAAGTGCAGGCGCTGTTGTGTCTTTTTCAGACTGGCTACTGTGATGTGAGTCCAGTCCAGGTCGGTGGAGATCTGCAGGCCGAGGAACCTGAAGCAGCTGACAGTTTGCACTGCTGTGCCCTCTGAAGGCCGAGCTGGAATCAATAAACAGCATCCTAACATAGGTACCCCACCCGTCTTCTAGAGCAGGGTGAAGTGCTAGAGATATGGGCGGTAAGCAAACTGAAGTGGGTCAAGGGAGTCTGGGATAGAGCAATTTGTATAGGACAATACTTGTCTTTCCAGGCACTTCCAGACCACTGGGTGGTAATCGTTCAAGCAAGTTACCTTGGTCTTCTTGGGTAGTGGCACAACTGTGGTTTCTTAAAGCACTCTGGTACAACTGACATGGACAGAGAGGGGTTAAAAATGTCTGTCTAGGCAGGAGAAAGCTGGATAGCTGACCTGCACAGGTTTTAAGGACATGAGGGGAGACACCATCTGGGCTGGCTGCTTTTCGGGTTCTCACTCTCTTAAAGGCTCTAAGCACCTGATGGTTAGAGAGCTGTAACACAAAGTCTCCTGGTTCACTGGGAGCCTTGATAGCAGCCCAGTGTTCTGAGCCTCAAAACGGGAGGAGAAGGTGTTCAGCTCATCTGGTAGAGATGCTTCAGTGGAGGAAATACCGCTGGTGTTGCCTTTGTAGTTCGTGCAAAAAAAAGGCAAAGTCGAAAATGTGGAAAAGCTGATTTTAGGGAGTCTTGATTAGCTGCTAATAGAAGAGTACGTGTGAACTCCAGGTCCTCCGGGCCCTGGGCTTCTGTCACAGGGGTGGAAATTATTTTGCACTCACATGCATCATACAGACCTCCCCTCCCTGCAATGCTGAGGCAGCTGTTGAGTTCCCCAGGGTGTGCAGAGCTGGGACACCGACAGAAGGCAGTGATGCTGGAGCAGCTGTGTCTGCAGGTGTGTCAGTAGTAGGTGTGTCTGCAGGTGTATCGGTAGGTGGTGTGTCTCCAGGTGTGTCAGTATGGGTTGTGTCTCCAGGTGTGTCAGTAGGAGGTGTGTCTGAAGGTGTGTCAGTAGGAGGTGTGTCATCAGATGTGTCAGTAGGAGGTGTGTCTCCAGGTGTGTCGGTAGGAGGTGTGTCCGAGGGTGTGACTGGAAGTGTTTCTGCAGGTATGTAGTGAGCCCTTACCTTTGGCATCCATTTCATATCCTTTCTGACAGGTGCAGGTCTCATTGTTAGAGTCTCGAGAAGCAAACCCAGGCAGACACTTACAGATGGCATTTCTCGTGCGCGTGCAGGGAGAAACTTCTTCGCTGCCTTTATCTGCAGGAAAAGAACCTCTGTGTTAGACAGACAAGCAGACGTTTTTCCTGGAACAGGTGGAGAGCATTTGGAGTTCGAAGCCTGCACCAGCCGGGACTGTGGGAACTGATGTGGTCGGGCCCATGCAGACCCAGGGCGCTGGTTCTGATCCAGACCAGCTCTTTGGACAGAACCATGGCAGCCCGGGGGCGAGCCTGAACTGAGCCTGTTAGCCGTGTGTCTCTGGACCAGTGAGTCCGAGCGGAAGAGACAGGCGACCTCTGGGATGGACAGGCACACTGTCCCGGACCGAGGAAGAAGAAGAGGATTTGCTCTTACTCTTATTGCACACTGAGCACTTCAGACAGGTCTTGCTGTGATTGGGCTTTGGCTGATAGCGGTCATCTTGGCAGGGCACACAGCCATCTTGCTCATAAGATCTCTTCTCACCTGGAAGGACACAAGAAAGTCAACACATCACTTCCCACTGCCAGGCGCACTCAGAGGACCAGAGCACCTGCTGGGATAGGGACGGAGGAGGACACTGACCACAAAACATGATACATGATACAGCCAATTGCTCAAACTCCTCACAGGCAGAGACAGTCAACCCAGCAGACCTCTTAACAGGACACAAGAGGAAATTACATGCAGGTACATACAGATGAGAAAAGGAGGCACTTTACACAAGGGGTTGCAGGGGTCTGTAACAAGCTGATACCTTGGCTTCCCTGGAGAAACAGCTGGGGGAGATCCTGGGATCATCTAGTTTCTAGCTGCCCACCGGGCCTGTTTGTCACCTTGCACATGTTTCTAATGGACAGTGTCTCAGATTGGCAGGACAGACTGAAAATCCAAGATACTTAACTTAAATAACAGCTAACGCATCCCCAAAGCAATGAGCAGCTGTGTAATAATAAACTTTAAAAGAAAACTGGATCTGGAACCTGCTTGTGTAGCAGGCAGGGATATGTTCACAAACATCTTGATTGACACTGGGATCTGTTTGTTCAGCACAGATAAAAGATTTCCTTTGAAAGAACATTCTGCAGGAGATAAGAATCTGACCCACATTTCATAGTAACAAAGATTGAATCAGACGTGATTAACACCATGCAGCTCGTCACAAACCTTTCGAAAGCTGAGCGCTAGACGCACGGTACAGCGAAGACGGAGCAGAACGCACACTCTGGAGCAGACACTGAAACAGCCTTGCACACCTCCAGTCAAGAAGACTCGCTCTCCGCCTGGTCTTCCCAGCAACACGGAGAGAGACTCCCCGGGACAGGCTGAGCCCTGAGATCCCAGTTGGACCACTGTAATGCTGTTCCCCTCGGTCTTTACAGGCCTCCCAGGTTCCAGGCCACAGGAGGTGTGAGGTGCCCTAATATTAACAGTGTGGGGGTGTCGTGTCTGAGGGGCGCTGGAGGAGGGAGAGGTGTGTGACCATCGATCGGCTGCACCAGTGCTCCCAGCCTCCTCTTTTTTCTTCTCTAAAGTAATTTCTCCAGATGCGCAAAGGAAATGTAAAAAAGAATCTTCTGCACACCTACATCATGTCTTGCAAGATTTGCAGGCTTCAACAGGAAGGGAGAGCAGAAGATGCTGCAGAAATTCCACAGCAGCCTCAGCATGTGGGCAGGTCAAGAGCTCGGCCCCCCCGCCGGCAAAACCGACTGCTTCTCCACACACTGCCTGCGCAGCCGGCTTCATTAAATGCTGTATGACTGTAAATTGAATAATAATGCTCACCTGACACAGCCAGGCGGTGTTTTAAGATAAAAAATTGACAATCCCAGCCCTTCCCAGAACAAACCTGTGGCATCTCTGCTTCCTTAACTCCATACTCGTCTGCTTATTAATGTGCTCCACGGACGCTCTTAGCCAAATGGTGAAAAATTACATTGAGTGTAAATATAAGCATGAGTTACAATAATAAACTTAATAAAGTTAAGTTAATAAACTTAATAAAGGACATCGATGCTGACTGCACTAATGCAAACTGGAAGAGCAAGTACAGTACTGAGACAGAGTCCAGTGTAGGCAATGAGCAGCGCTGGGGACAGTCTCCAGTGTGGACACAGAGCGCCACTGGGGACAGTGTCCAGTGTGGACACAGAGCGCCACTGGGGACAGTGTCCAGTGTGGACACAGAGCGCCACTGGGGACAGTCTCCAGTGTGGACACAGAGCGCCACTGGGGACGGTGTCCAGTGTGGACACAGAGCGCCACTGGGGACAGCAGTGCTGGGAACTACCTGTTGGTGTGTTTTCCACTGTTACTTTTAGTGGACTCAGCAAGTTACATTACCAGCTTGAAAATTAAAGTTGATGTGAAAATAATTAATATCAAGATCATTTAATGGCAGCTGCAAGGCAACTGTAACCAGATCCTGTGCAGGGATGGAGTGCAGGAATTATATTGTACCTCTGTATAACACAGAGGAAGGACTACAGCCACTACAGTACATCCCACTGAGGTCCGGGTCAACACACAGCAATATTCAGTAACGCCCAGTGAAATCAGAGTAAAAACATAGCAAAATGTCGTAAAGCTCTGTGTGCACAGTATGGTGCAGTAAAGCCCAGTGTGAGTGTGGCAACAGTGCAGTAAAGCGCAGTGAAGGCAGCAGTTTACAGAGGCAGGCTGGTCCGTGCTCAGAGCATCCTGTGATGTAAGGCGTGAGAAGGGTGTGAAACTCCCCTCCGGAGTTCCAGCCCTCATGAGAGGAGACCCCTGCTACACCGAGATCAGTCAGAGAGGCGCCGAGCTGAGCCCCGGGTCCGAGCAGCAGCGAGGAGCATCCCCGTGTTGAGACTTGAGGCAATCAGAGTCGCGGGTTCGAGCTCGGAGCTCGGGCTGTGGGACAGAGCCTGGCGATGCCCACTGGCATGAGGGCGAACACCTCAGGCTCTGCCTCACTCAGCCCCCTCCACACAGAGCCTGGCCCTGAGTCTACGCTGCCAGCGGGGTCTGCTGACCAGACCACCCTCTCCGCCTCTCCGGGGGGCCCACCTGGGAATTATCCCAGTGTCAGCTTCTACACTAACTGGTGTCATTATGGTCTGCGCTGCTCCTACTCGTTTGGCCAGATGCCGGTGCCTTCAGTCAAAGGGCCCATGAGCAGTTTAATTCAGCCAGCACTCAGAGCACTCAGGTACTGTGTGCTCACCGGGCCAGTGCTGCTCTGTGTCGGACAGGGACCGGACAGCCCAGACGATGACCAAAGGCCCGTCCGGACGAATCAGAGAAGAGCCTACCTGGCTGGCACAGCGGCGTGCCCGCGGTCCGCTGCAGGTGCCCCAGCAGGAGGAAGAGCCCGGCGAGCTGCAGTATCCCAGAGCGCAGGGGAGCCATGCTGTTCGCACGTTGTCACACTGCACTTCCTCTGCTCTGCCAGCGGGACAGCCGCCCGTTTTGTCTGCCAGGTGACATCACGCAAACCACAGATCTTTTTTTAAGCAGCTCTTACGTAATGGAAGGATGACATCAGATCACAGCAGCGACAGAAAACGCAGTAAGAGGTCGATACTGAAAGGGCCTGTGAGATCAAGAGAAATAAGCCACCAGCTTTCATCAGTTGTTTTTCTCACACAGAGAAAGATTACAATGAGGGACTATAAATTCACAGATGTATTAAAGAAGCAAACATGATCGAGAACATAATTAAGACATGCAGCCTAAGAAACCCAGAGAAGTGCCTGATGGGAGGTCCTTGTGCTTGTGATTGCGGGTGTAGGAGCTGTGTTGTCTACTCTCCTGCTCTGGGGCTGTGGAGCACGTACCGCTGACCCCACTGCCCGTCCACTGCTGTCCAGTCAGCCCCTGTTCCACTGGCTGAGCAGACCAAACACCTCTGAGTTTAGAAAGCAGTGCCCCTCCCAGCAGCACCCCCAGAGCAGTGCTGGGGGTGCAGCAGGCTGGGAGGAGACAGCACCGAGAAGGGGGGACCCGTGCCCCAGAACCCTGCGCCAACAGGCCCTCTGCTCAGCCCTCTCAGTCAGCAGACCGAAGAGAGCTACCTCACTGCCACTGCACGACCAGATCACAGATCACGTCAATACCCCCTCCTACAAAAGCAGCCTGTCCCAGACAAACACTGAACATGTTTTAAAAGAGCTTGAAAGCAAATGTCATGCAAAAGCCAAAAATAGAAGGCAGATAGACCTGATGACGGTGAGCCTGAAACCCCCGGCCGCTACTTTCCAGAACCGCTGCTGTTCCACTGCCGCACCTTCGGGGGCAGCGTGGCGCGGAGCCTTGCGGTGAGGCGAAAGGTCATGGAGGTGCCTGCAAGGACACCCCAGCACAGCTGCGCCCACATGGCAGGGACAGAGGACCTGGGTTTTGACGCTGAGACAGCTGCGTGTCTTTCATCTTGCGCCAGGCTTGAAACCGCGGGCTGAGAACACCAACTCAAGTGCAAAGGCCAAGCTGGGGTGAGTGGCATGAGCACTGCTCCTGCGTGCACCCTGATGCCCCAGACCCCTCTCTCCTCTGCCCTGCGCCCCGCCAGCCGGCCGTTTCTGTTCACTGGGGAACCTCCTCCTTGCAATACACTGGTCAACTGCCCTCAGATTACAGCAGCTGGAAGCAGCCCTGCCAAGCTGTGAAAACGGAGACTTTGGCTTCCTCCAGCAAATGGCTGGATGAGATTCTGAGATCAGTCTGTTACTAATGACCAAACGGAACAGATAGGACTTGTTTGCAACAGGCTAATGTTGTTTTTCCTCTGGCGTTGCCTTTAAATAACAGTTTACACTATATATACTGTATACTTACAGACGTCTGGGAGCAGAACTTTAACTCTTTAACTCTTCTTGAGTGGCTGAAGGAAAGTGGCTTTGTTCCCCCGTAACAAAACTCCACATTAGCAGCCCACACACTCGTACCGTATGTTCATCTCCCTGTCAGTCTGGTGGGTCACCTGGGACCTTGCGGGGACAAAGGAGGAGCAGCTGAGTGTCCAAAAACTCTTTCCAAAATCCAGAACTCTCGCTGAGTCTCTCTCCCTGCTGGTCCGTCTCCAGGAGCTGCTGCCTGCCTGCAGAGTCTCTTCTCTCCCTGCTGGTCCATCTCCAGGAGCTACTGCCTGCCTGTAGGGTCTCTTCTCTCCCTGCTGGTCCATCTCCGGGAGCTGCTGCCTGCCTGCAGGGTCTCTTCTCTCCCTGCTGGTCCGTCTCCACGAGCTGCTGCCTGCAAAGAAGACTCCTCTCTGCTTGACTCAGCTGGTTCAGCCGGAGAGTCAAGCCCCTCATGACACAGCGCTCTGGAGACCAGGCGAGTCACCGCCTTGCTCCAGCTTCAGGAAATTACGTAACACAGCCTTTCCTTCTTCGCCTGGGAAACAGCAGCCTTTATAAAAAGTCTCCAATTTTTATAGGGCAGGGCTTGTGTGAGTCTCTCTGACGATTGCTGACGTCACTGGGCTCAGTTCTCTCTGCTTTAGGAAGGAGCCGCAGTCAGTGTGGTGTGTCTCTGTCCTCTGAAGCATAGCAGCAGGAGGGAGCCCAGCTGGGCGAATAGTTCACTTCACCCGCAGAGGACCGACGAACTCAAGGCGCCGATCCCTTCCTGTTCCCACGCCTTCCCCGAGACCTGCACCTCTGACATCACAGGTGATTGCACTTCCTGTCAAAAGCCAGTAACCTTTGGCTCGTGGCATTGATGTCCTACTGCTCGGGCATCTGTGCTAGTGATTCAGGATGACCCAGCGTGTAGAGATACAGGGAATCCCACTGGAGGCAGGACATGTGTTGACCAGCAGACCTGGGCAAGGTTGGGGTGATACAAAGCAGGGTGACTGGACTGCAAGTATTATTGTTTAAAAAGGCTTTAGAATGAGAACAGAGCACGATTTCGGTCTTCCTGAACCCGAAGTGAACACCCATCAGTAGAGGCAGTGCCCACGCATGCAGAATCACTTTCTCAGAACTGGCCAGTTATGGTTAGCCACGGTTGATTGCTGTGGTTAGTCTGCAGTGCAGTGTTTTGTATCTAAACTGTGTGAAGGGGAGCTGAGGCCTGCGAAGAGGCATGAGTCACTGAGGGACAGTCCTACAGTGCACTCCTGGTCTGAAAAAACAGACTTCATGAATCACCTCTTTCTCAAAGAGCTGAGACCTTCACGTGACGGTGTCTGCATCGAGACAGAAAAGTTGACTAAAGGAAAGTTGTCTCGTCCGAAGCACAGTCATAAGGCACTGAAACAACCGACACAGAACTCCTACACTCGTTCTCAGCACAGGCCTGGTCCAGCCGAAGTCCTGCTACATTCACTGGGCCTGCCAGGACACAGCTGGGGCTCCTGGTCTCCATTTCCGGGAAGTTCCAGGATGAGATTTCCTTGCAAAGAGATTCAAAACTCAATATCTGGCTCCTCCGTGATACGAGTACCCATGGTCATGCTGCGCCCCTGTACCTACTGCAGGTCCTGCATGATGGCCGCTCTGGTTTATCTGGGACTACAGCCTCCGTGCCCGTGTGAATCTGGGGCAGCTGCAGCTGGGCACAGTGGGCCGTCCTGTACCTGCTCCCGGGTTCGAGCTACCCTGTGCTGAGGAAGTGAACAGGCAAGGAGCCGCAGAACCAGCATCCTTGCTACTGCTGAAACGCACAAAACACAGTTGACTCTTCAACTGCAGCACATCTGACTGCTGTTCAGTTACCACTCTGGAGTGCAGAGTTGCCCTCAAAAGAAAATGGGAAAAAAAGTCTCTGCATTCTCCCCGTCTCTGCTGCCTGGGGACGTGTGTGCTTTTGCCACGATGGGGGGGGTCGCGGGGAGAGCCAGTGTGCCGCTGCGCCCCGAAACTCAGCAAACCGTGCTTTGCTGCCATAAGAGTACTGCAGAAATTCAGCTTGGCTTCAGCCTCATGGCACGCCAATGTTTCCCGTCCAGAGATCCTGTCCTGGTGCCGCGCGTGGCGGGGCAGACAGCGTACGTGCAGACCTGCGGGAGGCTGGGCCCTGCGCTCGCCGGCCTCTCTGAGTCAGCAGGGTTTATGGTAATCTAACAACAGCAGCGCCGCAGGGGGTGAAACCTCTAACAAACGCACTAACAGGAAGAGAAGAGATGCTAACAAAGCAACACTGAGAAACCACAGGGCCCCTTGTTTACGGGCTCTTACCGTAACAAACCCTCACCTGATCACTGGTAGCTTCTTGGCAGCTGGGTAGGTGTGATAGCGACAGCGACAGCCCGCTCTTTTTCCAGGCATGGAAACCACGGCTGTGGCCGAGGACGCCAAGCCGGTTATCGATCACAGCGCCGACCCGAGCAGGCCGGCGCCGGCCCCGCTGACACCAACTGACAAACAGCAGGACGGAAAACGTCACGCTCGACTTTCCTCTCCCGGCCCGAGCCGGAGAGAACTGGGTGTGAGAACCTCTGACGCGCGTTGACGCAAACCGCAGAACGCGGAGCAGGCCGAGCCGGCCAACGAGTGGTCTTCCTCTCGAGAGGTCGAGAAGCCCCCTGGGAGAGAGTGTAACTTGGGACGAGCTTTCTAACACCTCAGTGTGCAGAAGCCTGGAGAGCAGGTACATCTCCCTCTGTACTCACAAGAGCCCCAGGCGAGCACGAGAGAAGCACGAGAAGAGCATTGTACCTCATTGTAATTTATTTATTGTACGTCTCCAGTCATTGTTTACATGTCTGTATTGTTTACATTCAAACTGCCTGCATGTTTACTTGCACATTGTCTATTGTTTGCACATTGTCTTGATGCACTGTTTGCACTTTGTTTTGTCTTTACACTTGTTTTACAATCGAGAGACTTTCTGTAAGTAAGAATTCCATTGTACCAGTACCGGTTACATATGGCAATAAAGTTCAAGTTCAAGTTCAAGAGAGCACGAGACGAGCACGAGAGGAGCACGAGAGGAGCAGGAGGAGAGCACGAGCAGATCCCGAGAGGAGCACGAGGAGAGCCCAATGCACATTCAGGCAAAATCCCGGCCACTTGCAATTCTCCTAAACTACTCAAGGCGCTCGATTTCTGTTGATGGCTGCATATGTTCTGATTTTACCTTCCGGGGAATCCCACATGTGCCTCCACATTTTTTCCGAATCGACAACCTAGATCAACTTTTTATTTTTGGAGACGGTTGTGAGTGTGACTGCAAGGCAGCTGCCAGTGTCTGGGTCTTTCCGGCAGCTCAGCGAGCAGCTCGAGCCTCACCGGGACACGCAGATACAGCCTTCTTACACAAAACTGTGGAAAGAAAACTCAGCAACATGTGAGTTTCATCAATAACATGAGACTGCAGGCTGGGGCACAAGAGGAATTAACCAGAGAGGACAAGAAGCTACCCTGGTTCAAGCCAACACCAGCAAGGAAAATCACAATCAGAGAAAAACAGAAACAGAAAAGTTCAGACCTTAGTAAATAAACACAGTCCAAAACCCCCCTCCTCCTCCTCACTCCTGTAACGAGTGTGTCAGACTGAGCCCTCCGCTCTGCAGACCCTGCTCCATTCACAAAAACAGCAGCTTGCCCACACCCCCATGGGCTGGGGTTTTTTCTGAGCAAAGCAAAGTGCTATTGAGATGACTGCAAGCACAACACCAGCTTTAAAACGCTGACAGAGACTGCAGGATAAACTAGGGCCCTTCTGTCAGACTCTGCGAGTCGAGTCAGCTCCGAGTTCTGATGCTGGATCCAGAGCTTAAGAAGGAGGAAGAATCCGAACCTGGGACAGGTCTGCTCTACTATCGCTCCTCGGACACAGGGGAAGAGCTGGCCCACTCTCTCTCCTCAGACCCGGGGCAGAGCTGGCCCACTCTCTCTCCTCTTGTCTGCAGACTGTCTGGGCTCGTGAGTCTCATCTGAGTCCTGTCACTGAGCTTCAGATAATACCAGCTGAGAAACTGCTCTTTTTCCACTACACACATGCCTGAGAAGTCTTCTCAGCCGCGCTCCTCGAACTCTAGCATTTTGTCTGGGTTTCACAGTCAAACAGATATCAGATTTATGGTGGCAACAATTTATTTTGCTATTTTCCTGCTTATCTTTCGTTCAGTCTCTTTGTTCGAATCTGCTTATTCAGGGCAGGTCTTTTCTGAAAATGCTTGCTGTGAATCACCTCCCACAGGACACTCCAGGTGAACAGAGACACAAAAAAAGTGAAAACAGGTCGCGGAACAGAATGAGCAGATTAAAGGCTTTTATCTGTAAGAATCTGTGTGTCACAGCTTCTCCACCTTCAGCACCGATTCTGAGCCCTCGGCACTGTTTCCAGTGAAGTTCCAGTATTTTGCTGCAGCTGTGCAGAGATTGCAGAGCAAAGTGCACCCTGACAGTTTCCTACAAGAGGGGTGAACCTGTTATTTTTGAAAAAGGTGAATTCCAGACCTTTTCTCTGAGCGCAGAAGAGTGAGAGAACACCGTTTCTGTCACCGGGCAACTTAAAGGGCAGCATCCTCGTCTCGCAGTGACCTGCTGGAAAAAGCTGAGCAAAATAGGTAGTTGAGTAATGGATTACCGAATTTACACAAGATCCACATAAAAACATCTCCTCCGCACTCCACTGTTCAATGTCAGGTATTTAAAGGTCCAGAAGCGAGAAAGCCGAAATGTCTCTGCCTTTGCTTGCGGCGGAGGGGGGCTCGTGTTCTGGGCACACTACAGAGGCCTCGCACTCAGGCCCCTTCCACTCTGGGGCTCAGAGTGTCTGGGGTACACTCTGGGGGCGCCAATGAACCTTCAGAGGTATGTTCGGCAATCTACCTGGTCAGAATGAATAAGAACTCAAAAAATAGAAAAAGCTTCTTTGTTGAATAAGCACAGCTCTCTTAGTACAATGCAGTTCACTGAAGAAGTGAATCAATAGCCTAGTTTCATCTCGAGAGTGCCATCCCTTATGTCTCCATATTTCTGCACAGTTCTTGCAGTCCTACTGTATATCCAAAAAGATGGGGAAGGAGTACACATGCTTGGACAGACTTGGACTGCTGTAATATTTGCGCAAGAGACAACTTACCTTTGTGTTTTCAAGACCCGGGATGTGTTTGTCTGTCTGCAATTAATCAAGGCGTTAACTAACAACATCAGTGACAGGGTGGGGGAGATCAAGGACATCACCTGCTTGCCTTGACATTCTTTGTTAAAAAGACGTTCCTCAGCATGGAGAAGGTCGAGCACGATTGTGTCCCACGCAGCGCTGGGAGAGAAGCGGCCCTCTTGCCCAGCGATGCTGAGCTGCAGCACCCTGGCTGTGCTAGCGTCCTCGCTCCGCCCTGTGCCCGCTGGGCTTTTTACTCAGAACCAGATGCCATCTGCGGTGCAAAGGGAGGTCTGAAATGTATAATCACCTTTTATATTTTTAATCAGTGTTCTTTTGCATTTTTATCTATCTTGATCATGGTGCGCAAGCAGTTTCCTTTCAAATGATACCCTTTCTCATAGTGTGTTTTGTTTGACTAAAGAAAATGGAGCACAAGCAGTTCACAAATTGAACTGGGGGAGAGATTACATCACTCTGGGTTTAGAGATGCACAATCAAGATGCAGGAGCCTGCCATCGAGGGGAAGGGTGTGGCTGCACTTGTTCAGGGGGCTAGCAGTCAGAACAACCCTGGGGTCAAAAGGGCAAATGTGACATTGATTTGTCACCATGTGTGTGATGGACTGAACCTATTCCTCTCTAAAGGTATCTGAGGAATCTTAAGGTGGCAGAGGATGATCTAACTTACTGGGTGGTTCCAAACACCATTCCTAATCTTCAGCTTGGATGCCATTTGTGCTGTCCCACGTCTCTTCTTAAGATCAAAACTTAACAAATCTTGACACATTTTGTTCACACTGGAGTTGCTTGTTAAAAACACATCTTCACACATTAAGAAGTGTTAAGTGGTTGTGTACAGGTGAGGATTTCTGAAATGCTGAGGATACATTTCCAGACAGCACCCTGTCCCACTCCCTCATCTGCCCTGCTTGTCTCCTAGAGAGCATTGCTGGGGTGGAATACAGTATGAGGCACGGTGCCAAAGCTCTGTGCACCTGTGCTAGAATATCTCCTTGAGTACAGAAGGCACTTTCTCGTCAAGACCCCCCCTTCACACTCTTGACAGGAAGGAAGTGAAACTGCAGCTGCTAACCACAGGAAGCCTAGTTAGTAATAAAGCTGGACTGAGACCGACTTTCTTTAAAGACTTCTAGCAAGCCCAGGGTTTCTTTTATTAATGAATACTCATAAAAACAAAACAATCTAGTTCCCTCCCCAACCCAAACAACACCTTTTAAAGTGAAACAAAGGACCTGCGCTTTGATCAAAGGAGTACACTACACAAGCACAAGAGACATTTCAGCTCACATATCTGGCATGAGTGACACAGCTGAGGTCCGTTTGAATGCACCTGGGTGCAGACACAGTGGCAGGCGGTCCCATGCTCTTTATAGACTGTCCACAACTGGTTCGTATAACAACATCAACCCTGGCTGTAGGGCAGAGGTCTAGTCTACAGCTGGTCTGAATATCTGAATACGATACAGGACAGCAACATTCAGTCCGAGCGAGCCATCTGTGGAGCCGAGAGGAGGAGGGGGCAACTGAGAGGATGAGGATGGGAGGAAGAGGCAGGAAGAAAGGCGAGAGGATCTGGGAATGTGTAGAGAATGTCTGCTACAGCGCCCTCCGCTGGTGAGCCTGGTCGTCCACATAAACAGACCTTTGAAGCTACAGGTACTACCCCATTTGATCTGTTTCAGCACAACCACGACAGATCCAAAAATGCTTCACCTCTGAGTCAGACCTGAAACTTGTTCATTTAAAAAAAAAAAGTGCTATGGAAAAGTCAGAAACAGAACTCTAGCAGAATTTCAGATTTCCTTGGCTTTCCTGCTTTTCAAGCTGTCTTTTCGAAGAAGACACAAAAGCCCCAGGAAGCCAGCGGCTGGCCGCGCGCGCGGGTGGAAACTGGCGGCTGCGGGCCTCTGCCAGTAAGGCGCAGGAAGTGATGCGGCGTGTGGTTGGAATTTACAAAGGCTCACCCAGCTCCTCCTCACCTCCACACTCAGTGTGACAGCGAGCCAGAGGAAACAGCTCGCCTAGCAACCCGCCACGCACACGCGCACACGCGCACGCACACACGCACGTATCCTGGAGCGAGAGGTGTCTCTGGGCCCGCTGCCAGCAGACCCTCAGGACGCTTGGCTTTAAACCAGAGCCAGCCTTCCTCCAACGCTCACAGCTTTGCCTGCGCCCTGGGCACTGAGGGGCAGCACTGCCCACAGCGTGCCCGGCCACAAACAGCACTCTCAAACATTTCAGTGCAGCGCCGCCTGATTCCGACCAAAACCAGGGAAGCAAAAAAGTCTCGGGATTACACACACCCCCGCCCCTCCAGAGTGTGTCACAGCCAGACCCGGCTTGTTTTAGTCTTGACTTCATGCAGAAGCAGAGAGCCTCTACCTACAGCATACAGCAGATCCGAGAGAGCCGAGAGAGAGTGCAATCGAAAAAGATCAACTCTTCAAAGGCCAAGGCCAGCGGGTGTCGCTGTGCAGGAGGAGTTCCGCCCTCCTCCCTCCTGCCGCTCAAGGTTCATATGAAAGATGCAGATTTCTGTCGGTGGCCGAGCTCAGTGTGCTCAGTGTGCTCAGTGTGCTCAGTGAGCTCAGTGAGCTCAGTGTGCGCCCGGCTGGGGCTCTAGAAAGTCCATCACCTCTCAGTAGTGTGCACCTTTACAAATACTCAGAAAACAGACTTTAGAAGTTTGGTCCATCTTGGAAAAACCCTCCAAGTGTTCTTTTTTTGTTTTTTGGACTTCCATCCATCCATTTTCTAAACCACTTTATCCAGCACGGGCTCACGGGTCAGCTGGGGTCTATACAGGGAAGCACTGGGAGCAAGGCACAAGGCAGACAGACACGGACGCACACTCACGCCAGGGCCAATTTTCCCAGAAGCCAATTAACCGACCAGCATGTCTTTGGAGTGTGGGAGGAAACACCCAAACTCCACACAGATAGTACCCCAGGAATTGAATCCATTGTGACATTGTCACAGACACGCCAGCAGTCAGGAACGGTGGTTAACTTGTGTTTATTGAGTGACAGAAGGTGTACTAGCGTTAGGTTACAGGAGCGCTCAGCCCAAGAGAGGTCTTCACTGCTGCCTTCTATTATATCAGCTCTTTCCTAGTGTTTTCTCAGGAATCCCAGGGGACAGTCCGTCCACCCCTTGCTACAGGACTCTCGTACAGAGCACAGGGATCGGTCCGGCCCAGAGAGAAACATCACCCCGGGACTGTCAGTGAAGCAAGCAGGTCAGCACCAACGAGTATTCAACTGAACGATAACGTTGTGCTCTTCTTCCAGTTCTTCACATGGCGGCTGTCTCTCCAGAACATCTCCTGGACACCCAGGGAGGGACAAGTAGGGGGACTGTCTCCGCGTCGGAGTCCCTCTGTCGGGGCTCCCCTGCCTCATGGCCGCTTGTCTCCAGCGAGAGGGCCGCGCCGGACCGGGCTCCAGACCTCCCCTGGCAGCGGAGCGTCGCCGCGGGCCGCGCAGACCCGGCTCACGGTGGGCCAACCCAGACAAATCAAAGCCAGCCTGGGCCGGGCCGGGGCCTGCAGGACACGAACAGCACATCACTGGCCAGCAGGGACTTCCACTTGGCCGGGCGGGCTCGTGGGCTCCCCACGGGAAACAGACGGGCCGTCAGCCCCAACTCCCAGCACCGGCGGGGGGCCCCTCGGGATGCTGCCCCCCAGAAGCGATCGCGCTCCAGCTCGGGGCCTCGGGGCAGCTGGGATGGAAGCATGGCGGGGAGGAGAGGGGAGGTGGGGACACCGTGCGCCGTGCTGGGGTCTAGCCACTGGGTGGCACTGTGCGCTACAGGTACTCCTCCTCCAGTTTCTGCGTGGCGCACTTGATCCGGTTGTTCTCGCGCAGGTTGCGGAGCCGGGCACTGCGGCTCGAGATCTCCTCCACGTAGCTCTTGGGGAACCAGCCCCGCTCGCCGTCAGACAGCCGGATCCCTTCCACCCAGCCTGCAACAACACAACGGGCCACCGTCACTCAGGGCCCCCCTGGCCTGGCAGCGCCACTGGTGAGCAGCCGTGCCCAGCCGCGCCCCCGGCGGAAAGTGGCGGCAGGCTCACCGTCGCTGGCGGTGGTCTGGACCTGCAGGATGTCGGCCTTCTCCAGGGTCAGCTCGTCGTGCTCCAGCGCCTTGTAGCTCCTGATGCACTGGACCTGGGAGAGGTCTGGGGAGAGAGGCACCGAGTCACCAGCACAGCATCCGCTCCCTGCCTCCCTGCCAGTCTGCACCTCCAGAGGAAACCCTGACCCTGGGACTGTGACCTGAGATCTGTGACCAAATGACCCCTCACTGGGCCAGCTCTGACCTGACAGAAACACGTAACTGACTGGGAAACTGTTATGAGATGAACAAGACTGAAGACCTTGTCCATCTTCCAGCTTTAATCACATCATAGTTAAACAGAAAAGGATCATTAATAAACAACAATTTCTGTCAGTTGGACTTGCAGCTGACACTGCAGTATAGTTTTAAACCTTGTTCATTGTGTACCTGATCTCAAAATGTCTGTTTGCATGGGCTCATGGTGCTGGAGCTGCTACAAACATCCTTGTGAAATATAACAGAAGTCTCCCCTGCAGCTGGACTGCCCCTAATCTGACACCGGGACTGTGGGACTGCACTGCCAGGCTGTGGCTACACCACACACCCGCTGAGCTGGCACTGTGCCCTGGGACCCTCAGAGGTTTCTCTGTCCCACCGGGGGGGTGTTTTCCGCTCAGATCTATAAGACACTCTGTGGCAGGCTGATGAGAAGGACACAAGAGACAGTGACTGTGAGGTCACTGAGGTCACACATGACAACCCACTGGGCCCATGGGGTGCTCGCAAAACATCCCACTTCAGCTCTAAAATTACAAATATCACTGCAAAGAAAAAAGAAGAACGTAGAAAAGTGCTCTTTCTGTTGTTGCTTTCCCAGGTGGAAATACCGAGTGTGTGCCCAGCCTCGTGGGGAAAGTGTGACGAGCTCAGCCCTCTTCCTCTACCCTCCCACTCAGCCTGCCAGTCTCTCAGTCCCCAGGCATGCTGGGACAGCCCCCGCCACACACACACACCTTCGTTCTCACTGATCTGCGCTCTGCTCGTCTCCCGGGCTGAGGGCAACATGGCAGTGATCCAGCGCTGCTTCTCACTCCTGACGGAAGAGCAAAAACCAGCAGCTCATCCATGTGGCATCGATTACCCAGACACAGCATGTGCTAAATCAGCCCTACAGTGTCTCTCAGATCAGCTCACCTGGGGACTTTACATTCCGCACAGTGCGCCTGGCTCAGGTACTCGGTCTGTATAATACAGGTGCTCCGGCATTAGAATTCCACAGCTGTGAATTCTAAAGCGCCGAGTGAGCTGCACTAATGAAGCGCGGAGGCGAAGAGACAGGCGACACAGCAGCAAGAAGCACTTTTACTTCCGCAACAAGGAAAGGTGAATGCGAATACAAAACTGAAACACAGAGGCCTGGGCAGCGTTCCAATTTTCACACAAGGCTTTTACACTGCGCAGCATGACATCAGCCAGCCAGCGCTGGGACTGTAACAGTTATCACTGACAACAGAATATGTGGCTGAATGAGGAAGCCAAGAGCTCCGGGCAAAACAGAAACTAGGCCACTCCGTGACTCCTGCGGTCCCCCTAACCCTTGACCCGGGGTGAGAGGTCAGCATGCAGGTACTCACTCAGTGTGTGCCTTAAGCAGGATCTGGTGCTTGAGCTGCTGGTCGTCACACAGCTGCAGGTGGAAGATGTATCCGGTGATGCCCTGCAGCTTCAGGCTCAGGTCCTTGACCTTCAGCGCCCCGATCTTGGCGTGCACGAACACCACGAACTTCCAGGAGCTGTGCGTGGGCAGAGCATTAGGGTCCGACCTCATTTGCAGGCAACGGGCATGCTGGCTTTTTTTTTCTTGCAAAAGAAAACGCTCAAGTGTGCAGCGTGAGGCTTTCTTTGCAAAAGTCCTATCATTTGCATATGATTTCTGCTTCGCGTTCTCATCAATTTCCGATACGCATTAGACTTTGTTCATCCGATACTTCTAGCAGAATCTGCAGCTGCCAGACTGCTGGAGCGCAATCAAGGACAGAAATGAAAACACCGGCAATCTCATGACTTTCAGAGTAGTTTCTCACACTACTAAACCTCAAAACCATGGTGCTTTCTTACAGAGACCCTGAAGTGCAAAGCTCACGAGAAAAAGACCAGTAATTATGGAACTGTGCCCTAATTCTTCTCGCCTCTTCTAGGTGAGAAGGCTGTCACGTTAATCATCCTCAATCATTTATGTACGGGAGGGTGAAAGTTATGAGTTTATTTAAATATGCAGAACTTTGCATTCAGATCGTTTTCTTGTGCGTGTTGAACACGGCGAGTTGCCGGCGCTGTGAAGATATATTTCAATGAGAGGTTTAGCTAGCTCCACATTTACGCATGTGTTCCCCTTTCCCAGTTGGGGCACGTTGGGGCCCCCATGCTTTCTGAATAGCCACACACTCCCACAACTTCCAGACTTACTCTTTCTTCCGGGACAGCAGCAGGCAGTCATTAAAGAGGTGCAGGTAGACGGGGCGCGTGGGCAGCTTGAACTTTGACCCGGATATGCTCATGGTTTGGGTGTCCACTTCCAGCAGCTCCCCGTGTTTTACCAGCCAACGGGACTGAGAGATGAGGGGGAAAATCTGCACCCCAAACCCACCCCCAGAAAAACACAATTACTTAGACAAAGAGCTAAATGGCAGGACGCCTGGCCGTGCTTTGCAGAATAAAGTCAAAGGCTGTGCTGTTGCTGAATACAGTCACAGTCATGGACTGTGTGTCCAAGGAGAGCGCACCTTGAGTCAAGTTAACCTTTTAAGCCATCATCATGCAAAAACAGTTGAAGACTAAACACACCTGACTACCAAATAATTAGATCCTTGAAGTTAAGAGTGTCAGGTTGGAACTAGAATCCGAAGAACCATTGCAGCTACTTCATGGGATTCTTGAAATAAGTGTCACATGTTCAAAGAGCTAAGAGACTGGTTGTGACAACATTTTCCAACAGGCTGAACCAGATCATCACAAAGGCACACCTAATGGATTGTCTTACATTTCCCCATAAATCAGCTCTCTCAGCGTCTCTCAGCCTCAAACCACCATGGGAACAAAATCTCCTTGTTCCCACCTTTCAGAGGAAGAGCTCAAGCTCAAGGCTGCCCGTTTCAAACAGCTCCTGAGCTGCTCCTCACTGCGACCAGCCGAACGCCATACCTTGCCCTCAAAGTGGATTTTCTTGTTCAGGTGAATGAGCTCCTCTGTTCTCTTCATGGACTGCACGCTGGAGTTGCACTCCCTGATGAGCTGGGAAGACAAAGGAGAGCAGTTTGAAATTTGCTTCCAAAGTCTGCGGCTGCTTCTCATTCCTACTGAAGAAACTCTTAAAAAACGGACTGATGCGTGAAAAACTCCCAGGGGAAGTTTACAAAGATCAACATTCACGTGCTTTCACTGCAGTATCCATCTTGAGAGAGTGCTCTGTGTGCTAGGAACCCAGAGAGGGCCCTGTGGGCTCCCTCATGGCGGAGCGACTGAGAAACGGCACCTTTTTGAGCTCGTTAAAGGCCTTCGTCGCGGTGTCTTCGTCTCGGGAGCCGGGAGCCGTCCTCTTCAGGATGTTCTGGAGAAGGACAGCGATGGAGATTAGGACAGAACAGCAAACTGAAGATCGCAGAGGGGCACAGGCTATACCCTGGCCCAGTCAACGGTCTCGGGGAGACGTGCTGCCCCTCAGACACACAGGCCGGGGGACACTGGGGCCCTCACCTCCACCAGCATCTTGAGCCGAGTGATCCTCTGGAAGGGCAGGATGAGGAAGGAAGTGAGGGGGAGACGCTGGCAGACCGGGTCCTCCTCCAGACGGGCCAGGATTCCGGGGAAGCGGGAGTTTTCATGTCTGCAGCAGAGGAGGGGGTGCGTCAGTCTGCCTCACCACTGACCGCCAGCATGCAGCCCCTGAGCCCCTCCTGCACCAGCACTGGCCTACTGGTGGCCTTGGAGCTCGAGCAGATCGTGCATCAAACACAAGTCAGCCGTATTATGAATGCGAAACGCAAATTAAACAGGTTATAAAACATCAGCTGATGCCTTTTCTACAGGAAACCCCCTCACCCTGCGTGTGTGACGCATCAGAAAGCAGACCACCGCAGTACCACAACACAGGGGCTGTGGATTTGAGGTCAGACCCTCATTTGAAACTCAGAAAATCACTAAGGTCAAAAGAAACAGATCAAGAATGACATGACTAATATCTGAAATGGTTTTAATTCTGTGCCAGCGTGTGAAACGAAAAATGCGTCGAACTTCCTTTCGCTCTCGATGCCTCTTTCTGTTCTCGCCCTTGAGACAGAGCGCTGCTGCCCTGTGTCTCCGGCTCGGCTCGCGCCTCTCTCCTGTCAGAGCACAGCTCAGAGGGGAGCTGGGAGAGGTCGCGCTCCCACTCCCACACTCCACACAGGCCCGCTGAAGAGGACGCAGGAGATACCCACGACAGTGAAAAATCTCCCACGAAATGACACTGGGGAGAAACAGCCAAAGAGCAGAAAGCACTGCGTTCAGGAGAGAAAGGGTGTCGAGCATGTTGAGGTGTCCTGTCCTGTGCTACTGTCCCGTTCCTGGTGTCCTGCCCTGCGCTGGTGTCCTGCCCTGTGCTGGTGTCCCTGAACTGGTGTCCTGCCCTGCGCTGGTGTCCTGCCCTATACAGCTGAGACACGAGTCGGGCTCTCTTACAGCAGGCGCTGGTAGGTCTGCTCCTGGTAGGCCTGGTTGGTGACGTAGGGCAGGTAGACTCTGCGGAAGGCAGGGCAGTGCGCCAGGACGATGTCACACACATCGAAGCGCAGGATGTCCTCCTCCAGACGCTCTTCCAGGTCCTGGAGAAACCTACAGGAATCGACAGCAAAGAGCAGCACTCCTCACTGAGAGCATACTGAGCAGACAGACCCACTACAGGCAAACAACGTTAGGCTGGAGGACACAAACATCCCATTGACCTCTGACCCTTATGTTGAAGTATACACAAGTCTGAGAAAGCACAGGCACAAGTGCAGAAGCCCACCCTTTGCCCCCCCGTCTCCTACCTCTCACTCACATCCTTGACATCAGGCAGCTTGGAGAAGAGCCACTGACGCTCCTGGGCGCCCAGACAATCGCTCAGGTCCCGGGACAACATGAAGTGGTCGACCGCGATGGACAGGCTGCGGATGTAGGAGGCCTCCGAGGTCACCAGCTCAAACTTGGCCTGTCCAGGGCAAGCGGACACAGACAGGGACAGCGCCTCAGTGCAGTGCCCCCGGCTCCGGGCAGACCTCAGCTCGCAGGCACTGGCTGCATGCAGACAGCCTCCCCCCCAGGGGAGCTGCCCAGGTCTCGGGCACTCCTGCTGCAAACCTGGCCTCTGCCTCAGCCGTGTTTCCCAGTGGTGGCTTCCACACAGGAGCCTGCAGCTGGCAAACAGCTCCCCAGCCCGCCCCCGTCCCAGCCCCGTCCCAGCCCCCTCCCTGACCTCCTGAAGCTTGCGCTCCTCGTTGCTGAAGGTGTCCAGCAGGCCGCTGGAGCGCACGTCCGGGATGTCCTGCCACAGAGAGAAGGCGGAGCCCCGCGACGAACGCTGCGAGCGGAAGGAGTTGGTGGGCGAGAGGTTGCAGGTGGGCGGGGCTTCCCCTCGCCCCTCCCCTTCCTCCTCCTCCTCCGCCCCTGGCTCCGCCCCCTGCTGTCGCTGGATCTCCCGGTTGATGGCGACATCGCTGTACTCCTGGTACAGGATCGCTGTGCACGAGAGACAGAGAGAGAGCGAGGGCAACGGCCTGTTAGCAACCGCAAGGCAAGCGAGACAGGAGCCTTTCAGAGAGCCTGCAGACAGCAGAAAGAAATAGGAGGAGAAGACAGGAATGGGGAAATCTCACAGCTGGGCAGGAATCTGGAGAGACGTTTGGTGCAGCTGAGGCTGGCCGGGGTGCAGACACCTTCCTCGATGGAGTCCTTCCTGGAAATGAGAGAATCTGTTCATCTGTCGGCCATTCTCTGTTGTCTCTCTCTCGCCCATTCCACCACATGAAAATAATCACCTCTGTCTGTCCAAAGCAAATTTTAGAATGACACAAGTGTTTAGTTAATAAAGGGCTTTTAATTCCAAAGCATTCCCTAGCCCTTTACAAAGCAACAGCTCCACATCTCCTTTGAAACAGCTTGATGTACGTTCTGAGCACAATCAAGAGCTAAGTAAGAAGAACCCCGATCTGTAAAGGCATGGCACCCCACATTGCCAGTGTGTCAGACCCCACAGTGCAGTGCAGTCCCTCTGGGTACCTGGCTCGGGTGCTGCCTCGGTGCAGTGCCGCACTGCTGTCACCAGGGGGCGGCGGCGCAGGGCCCATGGGGCTGTGGGGAGCGCTGTCGATGGACCCTGCCGAGCTGCGGTCCCGAGAGCTGTGCTTGCCTGCAGCGTGGAGGGGGAGAGGGGAGACACGGCAACTCAACACGTCAGCTGCATCAGGAAAACCCCCAGAAACCTGCTTTCCAGCGGCCCCTCGGGTGAGAGAGGGAGCTTCACCCAGGTCTCACGCTCTGCCCAGCGGGGGACACTGGGGTGCCGAAATCCTGGAGCACCGCGCCGCCGGTCCAGGCCCCTCACAGACGCCTGTGAACGAGCCCGAGCAGGGTGCCGGCTCTGAGGGCGGAGAGACCCGTCATGCCTGCTGTCACAGGCGCTGGAGGTCAAGAGGTCAAGGAGACGAACTGGATGGGAGAACCAGATGGGCCACATGGCCGCTTCTAAAGTGTAACCTATTCACCCTTTTCCCCTCTCCGCCAGGGCACCCCAGACCGCCAGGACCCGCGCGGGGGAGACTCACTGTCAGGGCTGAGGCTGCGCGGGCCGACCCTCTCCTTCGGCGCCACTCGAGCGGACAGGGACTTCCCCAGCTTCAGGGTGAAGGAGCTCTTCCTCTGGGACAGCTGCAGCCGGCTGATCAGCTCGGAGGCCGAAAACCTCCGGCGCTCCTGATCGGCACTGCGCGAGCTGGGGCCGGCGGTGTCCGCGGCAACACTCTCCTCCGGCCCCTCCGGCCCCGCTCCACGCTTCCCCTCCAGGCGCAGGCCTGGGGGAGTCGCAGCCGTCACCTCTCCCTGTGAGGCGTCCTCGGCTCCCCCTGCTGGGGGGGCGGGGCAGTGCGGCAGCGCGCCAAGGCCCAGCTCCTCCTCGAGGAAGGGGCCGGGGAAGAGGTACTCGCACTCCAGGCTGGGGCTGCTCAGGGACTCGTCGCTCAGGCTCTCTGGGGAGTACACCCGCATCTTGCGCCCTGAAACACAGAGCCCGTGTGGGTGGACCACCCGGCCACAGGCAGGAACACGCCTGGCCTGTCCCGCCGAGCACCCTACAGCACCACTGCTGCCGCCGAGCTCCAGGACAGGAAGCTCGTCTGAGCCCCTGCACAGAAACAGCAGCTCCACTGGCGGCAGGAAAAGTTGACCAGGAGGAACAGGACGCCCCTGTCCACTCCTGTCCACCCCCTGTCCACCCCTGTCAACTCCTGATCAATCCTGTCCCGCCCAATCCACTCCTGTCCGTCCCTGTCCATCCCTGATCCATCCTGTCCCGCCCAATCCACTCCTGTCCACCCCTGATCCATCCTGTCCCACCCAATCCACTCCTGTCCGTCCCTGTCCATCCTGTCCCGCCCAATCCACTCCTGTCCACCCCTGTCCAT